>NC_090265.1:528325274-529525274 GCF_040414725.1 Anabrus simplex | reverse complement strand
GAACTCCTGCGAGACAAAATTCCGGCACCTCGGCGTCTCCGAAAACCGTAAAAGTAGTTAGTGGGACGTAAAACAAGTAACATTATTATTTAAAATTCCGATCCAGCCGGGAATCGAATCCGGGTTCCCTTGAAACAAAGGACAGTGCGCTAACCATTCAGCCACGGAGCCGAACTTCTTCGAAATTGTCTGAATAATAATAATAATAATAATAATAACAACAACAACAGCCTCGGCTACCGGGTGGAGACATTTCTGTTCGACGCTAACTAGGCTGCCTGTGCGTCAATTTCGATGGTTCAGAATAAAGTGGATTATCTTGGGCGATGGCTGACTTGTAATTAATTTTGTCGGATAAATGCCAAATTTGTCCAGAGAAATCTTCGACATGCCGACATCCTACGATATGAAGTGTCGCGTGGACTTCTTTTTTTTTTTTTTTTCGCCCGTTCAGAAATCTACTACCGCTGCCGGGTTTGAAACTGTGATCTTGAGATTCGGAGGCCGACACCCTACCACTGGTCCGTAGGAGGGTTGGCGGGTGGGAACTTTTAATAGTACTATTTTCTTTTCGTATCCCACTAACTAATTTTTACGGTTTTCAGCGACACCGAGGTGCCGGAATTTCGTCTCACATGAGTTATTTTACGTGCCACTTGATCTGTTGACATGTGGTTGGCGTATATGAGCTTTTCCAAATACCACTGTGCTCAATAATAATAATAATAATAATAATAATAATAATAATAATAATAATAATAATTGTTTTACGTCCCACTTTTACTGTTTTCGGAGACGCCGAGGTGCCGGAATGTAATCCCGCAGGAGTTCTTTTTCGTGCCAGTAAATGTACCGATACGAGGCTGGCGTATTTGAGCACCTTCAAATACCACCGGACTGAGCCAGGATCGAACCTGCCAAGTTGGGGCCAGAAGGCCAGCGCCTCATCCGTCTGACCGTACTCAGCTAGGATGGAACCCACCAACTAGAGCTCAGAAGACCAACATTTCAGTCCGGCAGTTAATAATTTTATGTTAGGGCCGGTGACCTAGATGTTAGGACCTTTTAAACGACAAGATGCAGCATCATCAATAATTTTATGACAACACGTACGTTGAAGAATGTTCATGATATATTATACTACTAACATCAGGGCTTGAAATGGCATTTCCTCGGACCGTAAAAGTCCATACACTCCTGACTACAGTCACTACGACTGAGCGAGTTGGCTACGTGGTTCAGATTACGTACCTTAGAGCTTACATTCAGGAGATGTTAGGTTCGAACCCCAACGTCGGTAGCCCTAACTATGGTTTTGTGTGATTTCCCATTTTCACACCAGCAAATGCTGGGGTTGTACCTCAGCACAGCCTTCGTGATGTACATTACGAATGCAGTGACCTCAGTTAAGGTCACGGCCGCTTCCATTTCAGTCCTAGCCCGTTCTTATCCAATAATCGGCAAAGGATCTGAGTCGGTGCAAAGTTAAAACACTCACAAAAGAAACATTTACTACGAGTTTGTGTTCTTTTTACAGACTTCGACATATTTCCGATTATCAGGCATAAAGTTTTTCATAGTGCACTGTTAGTCGGCCATTTTCCTTACAATGTTTAATGACCTCAAGGAATATTCATTATCCAATTTTAGCTCAATCTGAAAAGGATTATTTCTGTTGTAAAAGCAGCGGCGAAAGTCATCTCCGTACAGAACATGAAGACCCTTGGAGGGGTGTAAGGTAAAGGCTTCCACTATCAGTAACCTCCGCACTTGGTGGGGTAGAGTGGTCCGGCTAATTTTGCCTCCAGGAATTAATCTGGTACTCATTTTTGGTCATGTGCACCCCCGGAAGTGGAAATCCATTTTCTTAAATTTTTCGACTTCCTGACGGGGAATCGAACTCATATCCTTCCCGGTGAACCGAGCACAGCTTTACCACCTAGACCAGGTAGCTCTATTTGTGTAGTAAAATTTTATTATATTTCAGAGGAAGGCATTTTGGAGAAGATCGTTATAATATACAAATCAAACACAGTGTGTGAAAGGGAGAATCTGCTCTTGGAAACTTTTTTTTTTTTTTTTTTGCTAGGGGCTTTACGTCGCACCGACACAGATAGGTCTTATGGCGACGATGGGATAGGAAAGGCCTAGGAGTTGGAAGGAAGCGGCCGTGACCTTAATTAAGGTACAGCCCCAGCATTTGCCTGGTGTGAAAATGGGAAACCACGGAAAACCATCTTCAGGGCTGCCGATAGTGGGATTCGAACCTACTATCTCCCGGATGCAAGCTCACAGCCGCGCGCCTCTACGCGCACGGCCAACTCGCCCGGTGCTCTTGGAAACTAACAGGTTTGAAGAAATTACATGTTTGTTTTTATTGTTATTGTTATTTAATTTAATTTAATCATTATTGAGATCACCAAAAATGACAAAGAATACCATTCAAACTCTCTGTGACAATTCCCCGAAAACGAAAAGAAACAAGGATGTACTTTTTTTGTGCAAGGTATGCATGCAGCTTATGCGTAAGGATTAAATGAATACCGTTGACAGGTATTCAGCTGGTCGAATTGAGGTGGTATACGGTGTAAATCGATATTATCTCTCACGTACCCCTCTGAAAGTTCCTGTAAGAAGTCAGATATGTTAACGGATAATTGCTCGATATATAATATATATAATTTCGTGTGGCTATTTCTAGCCGAGTGCAGCCCTTGCAAGGCAGACCCTCCGATGAGGGTGGGCGGCATCTGCCATTTGTAGGTAACTGCGTGTTATTGTGGTGGAGGATAGTGTTATGTGTGGTGTGTGAGTTGCAGGGATGTTGGGGACAGCACAAACACCCAGCCCCCGGGCCATTGGAATTAACCAATTAAGGTTAAAATCCCCGACCCGGCCGGGAATCGAACCCGGGACCCTCTGAACCGAAGGCCAGAACGCTGACCATTCAGCCAACGAGTCGGACATTTGCTCGATATGATGTTCGAACTGTTTCCTGCCGTTCTCAATGCAGGCATCACAGCTTTTGTAAACAACATTCACTGTCCAGTGCCGAACTTCACTATGTGCACAAATAACTCTCACTTCATTGAATGCCTGTTCTGAATTTTTTATCAATGAAGAACATTTTGGAACAATAAATGAATTATTCATTATGTCGTTCCTGACATTTCGAGGCCTGGCCCGACGCTTCATTGATTCACTTGATTCACGTCATTGATTGCCAGTTCTAAATTGCTTAGCAATGGAGAAAATTTCGGAACAATAAATGAATTGTCTATTATGTCGTTCCTGATATTTCGAGGCTTGCCCAGACGCAGGGTTACGCTCTAGACTATAGGTTCCTCTCCGAAAGTTTAATATCGACCCCTCTAAAGACTACTTCAGTTCCTACGCAAACTTTGGAATTCTACTGCATTAAAAATGCAAATATTAGCGAATTCCATTAAAATATGCTAAAAAGTAAAGACACATCCGTTCCTTATACAGACTTTGAAGAGCTTTCAGCCTATCAAGACGACTGCTGCCCAGGCAGATGTCCTTCACATATTTGCCTCACGAGTGAGCAGTGTAGCGAACCCTCGGTCATTTGGCTGGCATTCTTGACGGGGACAAAATACAAATTCACTTCATTATTTTTCTAATATATTATGAGAGGTTATTATTTTTAATAGAATCTGGTTAAATAGATAACATTTTCTGAGAATTTTCAGGCTCTTTGTACTGTAAGAGTTACGTTCCAAAGTGAACAGTGCCATGCATCGTCAAACGGTGAAGGGATTCTTCTTCTCTCTCTAACAAGTATCCAACATCTAAACCAGTGTAATCAGTGTTGCACGTGGAACCATCTGTCAGTCTTTGCACAGGCCACGATCGCTTCTTTGGAGTCCCAGCCCTTTCCTATTCCATAGTCACCAAAAATCTGCTTGAATTGGTGCGCCGTTAAACTACTGACATCATGAATTCTTTATTTGATTTTTATTTTCTGTTAATCATTAATCATATCACGGACGCAAGGGAGCCAAATGTATCCACAAGGTACTCTGGGGGTAATATAAGTGAAATGCAGAAATACGGCTCACATATATGTACAGCGGCTCTTTAGAAACCACATTTTGTGCAAGTCAGTTATTCTTTCCAAGTGGTCTGTTCCATCCTTCACTTCTAAGTATAGCCCAAAAGTGGTCTTCATGTTGCAGAGAGATCATTACGTGGCCCCTCCCTTCTCAGTGCAGATGCGGAACAGTGTTGACAATCACCATAGACTTGGTACGCTGCTCATGTATCTAATTAAGTGAAGAGGACGTGGATAATACTGCACCTCCCAGCTCAGCCCAGTATATCACATGATGGCTGAATCCTGTTAACCGGCCTGCAGTAAAAGGAGATGCGCCCTCACGACCCCCCCCCCCTCCACCACACATGTGTGAGCAGCATTTGTGAGGTGAAGGAAATCGTCCACATGATCGTTCTGCTCTCCTCCTCTTTCTCTACACACAGCCTGTTCGTTCTCTGAAACTCTAGAGTCCAGTTTGGCCCCGACCGAGTTCTCCGCCAGTTGATAGAATGACACATTTTGAAAGAACGTGGTTAGAAAGCCAATTTCTTTTTCTTACTCCTCCTACTTCTCTTCTTATCCTTCTAAACCCCCATATCTCTTCTCTACTTTTCCAACGGTTGAGTAGCATCGTCTTCTCTAATTCTTCTGGACTTTTCTTAGCATTTTTTTCTGTGCTATTGACTGGTGACCAAGCTTCTCAGTTGTGCTGTTTCTCTCCTTCTTTCTTGTCACTTCTCTGACAAAGTGACAGCCGTGCGACCCAAGAGGTGGTATTGGTGGTGACGAGATATTCCCAACACGCGACTAGCCTTCCTCTTAAGGGTTGGATGATACGCGCGGGTGGGTGTAAAACCTGAAATGGCAAATCATTCGTCAGCACAAAGAATGACAGCTCTAGGAGGATGGGAAGAGAAATGATAATGGAGAGAAATAAAGGCTCAGTGGTTGTGGCTTACTTGGCTGACTTCACAAGATGATCCATTCAATAAGGAAGTGTAAGATTGAATGGTAGTGACACAAGGACCGGAAAACATCTCCCCCTCTCCTGAAGGGAGGATTGATTTAATTTAAAACTGGCCATTGTTCAGCGTGAAATATATATACGTGCCCACCGGAGTGACCAGATCTCTTACCAACAGCCAGCTTTATTGAAGTACATGAAAGAACTTTACAGCTGCCAAGAAACATCTCGCTCTACACACACTCATCCTCGGTGTGACTTAAACTCAAATTAACGTGTCCTATGATTACAAAACTCGTCTACTGTTTTAATTAATGGGGATACCTCTGATAAGCTTTGTTTAATATAACATTCTCATTATTAATATCTGTTTTATTTTGTTTCAGAAACCAACAGAGTTTATTAATGTTTCATATAACTTCAATCCTTTCAGCGGGCAGCTTTTTAATTGATGTCCCCAATTTTATAAATGTATTTACATAAATAAAATGATCATTTTGTGTGTACACTTCAAAAATAATTTCCTACTTGCTTTTACTTCGCACCAACACTGGTAGTCCTTACGGCGACGATGGGGCAGATCTAGAAATAGGAAGGATTCGACCGTGGCCTTAATTAAGTTCCAAAATTTGCCTGACATGAAAATGGGAAACCACAGAAAACCATGTTTGGGGCTGGAATCCATATCTCCTGAATGCAAGCTAACAGCTACGTGGTGCAGACCGTGTAGTCAACTCGCCCGGTCCTTCAGATGCTTGCCTCATACTTCGTTCTTTGAATCTCATATTAGATGTACAAACATCGAAAGTGGGTTCAGTTGACTTTTTGTTTATTTTTAGGACTCTACGGGAAAACCGCATAAGTTGATGAATAGCCGTGGTGTGCACTAGATTATACATCATTTGATAAGCACTCCGTGGCATAACAGTATTCTTCTTCTTATTTTTCTTGGCCTTTTCCCAACGATGTGGGATCGGCACTAACGTGGATTCGGTACAGTTTTATGGCCGGACCACGGCACAGCGGTATTAAGGAGGCCTAAACAGGAAATGTAAAGTTTTTCTGTTAATATTAGCTGTACTGAAGAACTGTATATCATAAAATGTGTGTAAAATATATTATTTTTACTCATGTTTGATTCATTTTATGCCTTGTTAGGAATGAGAGCGGAGATATTCACGACTGTTACTTTTCTTCACAAACTTACAAAATCTCCGCTCGTATATTAGCTCTACCTAAACTCTGTACGTGATAAACATAGTAGAATCTACAATTTCCAATCTTTTTTTACCTCATTCTGCGCCGTTCCCGCGTCCAGGTATGGACACAAGAGATCCTGACTAGCTCTAAATTCAATTGGTCCGATGACTAAATTTTATGGGTGTGAGTTCCGTAATAGAAAAACGTCCAGGTCGGTTAATGGTAGATTCTAACTAACGTTGAAAGACGTCTCTTACCCGTAACTAGTTAGATACCATACTCTTACTAGCTCTTAGAGAAGTTGTCGTCAACTGAAACTACTATAGTCTTACAACTAATATTTATTCTAGGAACACATAGAAAGAATGCTGAGGTTTCACTATCCCATATTTATTCAAATATTAAATCAGACATTTAATAAAAATTAACTCAAATTTTACCAATGAATACTTCTTGAAGTGAGTGCCTCATTGTCATTCCTACAGTCTATATCCGTCATCAACATTTCAGAAAAATTACGTCTTCCGAATTCATCATAAATAAATGCCTCCTCGGATTACATTATTTCACTTCATAAGTCCATTGATCTCTCAAAATCATATAATATTAGAATAAATATTATGTAACATTTGAGAACTATTGAGAAACATGTGTTTTCATCCGTATGCAACTCACTTACGAAGTTGGGCGATAACGAATTAAATTAATGTGAATGAAATTAATTATATTTACATGAGCCGTACTGGCAAAAAAATAAACATTAAAATCAAGAATACTAAGAGTATAGGATGCATCCGTTAAGAAGAAAAATAAAATTTGTATCAATTACTATTTACAATATCTCTGTCTATACTCTATTAAGAAATAAAGAACGCTTGTGGAATCGTCGAGTTAATGTTCAGTTAAGAATTTGAGTTCAAGTTGTCTGAATATCAGTTATTCTTGGAATAAATATGAATTTCTGTTCGTTACCACCTATTCCTTACTCTTAAAACTGACACATTATTTAATTTTCACTAACTGTCTGTCTTGATGCAGGTTTAAAATTCTCAATAAAAATTATCACAAAATTTTCTTGACTTTGAATTGACAAGTACTCTCTTGTATGTTTCACAGTTTAAATATTCACTTTCACATGCTTAATTGCTTCTTAGTCATATTTCCCTGTGTCACACCATAAGCTAAGCTACGTCCATTGTAAGTCGTAATCACCCTTCAAGTATCGTTATCGTAAGATTTAACTTATGAACTTAAGGTAATGTGACCTTAATTTTAGTGATAAGTATTAGTCTACGTGCGTATTTGGTTGCAATAAACGTCACCACACATATCCTATGTAGTTATCATCACACATACTACTAACGAAAAATCTACTTGGTCAGAAGACACTATCTCCGACTAAAAATAATTCTCTGTTGAATATCTATGTCACCAGTGATTAGTCTAGTAGGTTGAATTTTGTCCAGAATAATGTTATACACAGTGAGAGTTTTCAATATCATCCTAAATAAATCAGTGAAGGCTTAAATCTTATCATGACTACATATATGACTCTCTAGGCAATCCTAACATGGATAAAAACATCGCTCTACCAGTCTCGAGATCATATCCTAAGCTATGTAAAAATGCATAGGATCAAGAATTATCACATGGAATTGGCGAGAATTCACTGACACTCTCAGAAACATCATTTGAAATCACGAGATCTCACTTCGCACAACGATGACTATCTCTCTCGAAGAAACTAATAAATATGACCATCATAAATCACTATCATCCTTATACCATATCTATAACGCGTTAATTATTACACACATTTCACGTATAACAAATCTCTCACTTCATCATATTCAAATCACTTCCTTAAACCGCACATCAACGTGCCGTGACATTCATAAAATACATACTTTACTTCCTAGTGTCATAGTGCCAAATTTAACATCATAACTATGAGTAGTCTACTGCCTTATTCCTTCATAAAACACTTCCTATATACGATCTCGCACCGAGTGACTTTGATTAAAATAGGGCACACTGTATTAATGCCAACTTCACTCTTTACTCTTCACTGATAATAATAATAATAATAATAATAATAATAACTCTAACTATCTATCCTCACATATCACTGGAAACATTACGATCGGAATATCACTTGGTGACCACGCCTACTAATGGAATTGACATTTCATATAGATTAATATCTACTTCCAATCATCTCAGCTAGACGTTTATCTACGCACTGTCTTCGCACAAAACACACATATCAACATACAATAAAAAAAGATAATATTCTCTTACTTACAAAAACGACTTAGATAATGGACTTAGCTTTGCTCAAGGTGGTCTCGATATCTTCTTATCTCCGGTCATCTGAGATTAGGATCTCGTCATCTGGTTCCTCCACAAGTGATCGGGTACATCGTAGCTCCTCAACACTGATTACTGGTCATCCGGGATAGCCAACATCGTATCGCCTCATCAGGATTCAAATAGCGTTGCCTTGCTTCTTTACAGGCTCATAGCGGAATCTCGTACGTATGTAACAGAATAATAACAAAATATCTGATTCATTGCTGTCATTCTTCAACTAATATATCTCTTGTGAAGCTCAGATTGTATGGATTTCGTTATGGTACAGTTAATCCAATAAACTAGCTCCAAATCGACTAATATAGATGTTAAATATTTATTCCAATTTGAAAATGAATTTCTTTCCTCTATATTTTTGTTGGTGTGAATGCACTCAACAGCTGATCAGTAAGTTTCCTTCCCTATTAAGCGGTATCGGGTAAATTTATTGAAGCTCTGCGCCACTTCGTGACGTAGTTCTATTGTAATCTGTTTATTTCCTTTTTAACGTATTTAATCTTCCGCGCAGCGATTAAATCTTGATAACAGCTGTTTGGCGTGTAGTCGCGAATTATATTTCGTTTCCAAATTACAATATTTAGTTCAGCTGGATAATCCTTTTCAATCTAGTCTTGCGTCTTCTTACTGCTTCGAGGTCAGATTATATAGTAGGTGATGAGCAAATTTTTCTCTTGAGTAATAGGTTTAAATAATGTCCATTTGTCATTATTTTCCTGCGCCTTCTATACATGGTTATTTCCGTAACCGACTGATGAAAATACTTACATTTCGGCCCGTACTGACGTTAAATGCATTTTATTTAACATTTTGTGTTATTGCTAGTTTATTGGTGTTCCTACAGCCCTTATAAAGAACTGTGAAACGGCACAGTTCATTTTATTTTTTACAGCCGGGCTGGATAATTTATCTCAGACGGTTCAGACTCTGCCTTCTGATCCCAACTTGGCAGACTCGATCCTGGCTCAGTCCGTTGGTATTTGAAGTTGCTCAAATACGTCAACCTCGTGTCGATGGATTTACTGGCATGTAAAAGAATTCCTGTGGGACTAAAGTCCGGTACCTTTGCATCTCCGAAAACAGTAAAGTAGTTAGTGGGAAGTAAAACCAATAACATTATTATTATTATTATTATTAATTTATTTTTTACAATTTGAGTTACGTCGCACCGACACAGAATGGGTCTCACGGCAACGATGATGGGACAGTAAAAGGCTAGAAGTGAGAAGGAATCGACCGTGACCTTAATTAAGGTACATTTGCCTGGTGTGAAAATGGAAGACCACGTGGCTTCAGGCTGCCGACAGCGAGGTTCGAACCCACTAATTCCCGGATGCAGGCTGTTAGCTGCGTGACTGGAACCGCACAGCCACTTGCTCGGTATATACATTTCTACCGTTTGGGTTAAGATAACGGAGTTGTTAATGAATTTAAGTATTGCAAATTCCATGAACGGCAAACCTCACCGACGTGGAAGTCTTGTACAGTCGTCATCGTAACGAACTAGCTCGCGATGAAGATGGTGGTTGTCGTGATAACTTTTATGAAGTACATTACCGCCAGATCCTCGCTCCTATTCATCAGGAAGATAATGAAAATCAAAAATAAAAGAAAAACACGAAGGAACGTGAAGGAAAATGAATCATGAAAGGAAGGAGAAGGTGGTGGTGATGGTTGTGGTAACTGATTTAAGAGGAAGTACAACTGGGCAAACATCCTATCTTAATACTAAGCAGAAGGAAAACGGAAGAGGTCCGACACTTCGAAGAATTAAGGTACCGACAAAAGAAAACGAAGAACCACAATGGGCGTAAAAATGGAAGACTCCCTAGGCCTCAAAAACATAATACCGTTGAAGTCGGTAAAAAACAAGAGTTGACCCACGGAAGTCTGATATGAAGGATGAAGGTGAGGATCATTATGCAAGTAAGTGGAAGCAGTGCCAGACTGTTAGGGGACCCGTGTTCGCCAACTTTCACTCCCATGATGAAAGCCCGCTTTAGTCGCCTCTTGCGACAGGTAAGGGCTACCGTGGATGTATTCGACACCCCTACTCACAGGGAGAAAAGGGGAGGGGTTCAAAGCCTAGACCTTGAATGTCCTAAGCTTGCCGACCAGCAGTAAAACAAAATGTGTTGGCCTATTATGTCCTAAGCCCCCTGGTGTGTTTTTCCAACACCTCCTAGATAATAAGGCCTCACAACAGCGCTGTGACGTCACGCTACGGAGGCGATCGCAATCCAAAGAAACGCAAAGCATGGTCACACACAAACATGATTTTAATACTTTTAGCTTGTGGAATAAATTATTTACCAACAAATAAAGTTTAAATTTTAAGGGACATTGAATTATATTGCCGTTATTACCGTATCTTAGAGACTCTGTCATTAAAGATAAGCAACAGATTGTTTTAAATCACGGCAGCATTTACAATGTTAACTTACTCCAGGCTGACTTGCTAACACACAGAACTGAAATTCACAAACATATTTCAATTGAAATAGGCATTGAATAGACAGTAAATGATTTTAAAATAAAAAGAGAACGCATAAAATTAGTTTAGGCCTAACATGTAGACTGTACTACAAAAATATAATACACTAACTTCACATTTATTTACAAACTTCCATTTTGCGAAAATTTAGAAAGACACTGAGTTAATAATATTAAGGAAGAGGAGCATAACATTCACCTGGTCTGTAGGTAGGCCTAGGTCCAAATTATAACACATTGGCATTAAAGTTAATAAGATATACGTCATCATATATCAAGCATGCTAGTAATGCAAAACGACTTCGATACTTTTGCGTATTACATGAGTACTGTACACACCTATTTTGAGAAAATGAAAGACTTTCTTGAATGTGTACAATGTTTTATGGATTCATTAGTTTTGCTCCTGCAGTAGTTATTTATTAGAATAGTTGTACACTTCCAAATAATGTTGTAATACAAGTATTCTGAAGTGTGCTCCCTACATTCATTCCCGTCGTCTATACATTCATCAGCTGAGAGAACAATTCGCAGAGTCACATCAATTACATACTTCTTATGGTTATTTAAGCTAAGAAATTTTCTCTCACTTTCTGGCCTCAACATCTTTTTTATGATGACATATGTGTATGTAACTAAGTGTACAGCTGTTTCTGCAGGATATTTCAAATTGCCGCTATTGAGGCTGTCAATAACATTATGATGACTATTTCTAACAGTAACATCTTTCAAAACTAAGAAATATGCACAGTAATTAAAATTTAATTTCTTGAGAAGAGAATGACAACAATAACCTGCTATGTATGTTAAAATACTTGCAACACCAGATGTGCTGTCAAGATCTGAGTGTTACATTGAGCTCGCCTGTAAATGTTTGAAATGAGGAAACTGCACAATAATCATGATCTGACAGTATATCTTCATCAACAATATCATTTACAACAATTTTCCTACCATTAGAAATGGGCAGTTCAATGGAATTCAAGATTCTTATTTTTTTCTCAATTTCAAACACCTGTCTAACAGAAACATGGTAATGGCCACCTGCAAGTTGCCTGTATTCACCAAATCGTGCCTCTAATGCATCTGTCTGAAACTTTCCAGGAAGAAAATATGACCATTTTAGTACTTCAGAACAAAACTCTGTTAGCTGTATAAGGCAGCAAGTTGTTTGAGTAAGAGCCCTATGCGTTTGACTAGTCAATTTGCCACATTTCAGACCTAGATTACCCCAGTGATCTAACCATTGAACAAACTTCATTAAAAAACCCTTCCATTCATCACCAAGTTTGTTGGTGAGAGGCTGTTGAAATTTATCATTAAGTCTTACACCTTTGAAAGGGGTCTTTACATTAACAATATGCTACCAGATAGTGATTACTTTTACAAATTCAGCTGTGCCCTCATATGATGTTAAATCGTGCTTTTCTCCTACAACTAGTAAAGCATTTACTATATGGTCATTAAACAACTGACACACACATTTCACATTTTGTCTTTCAAAACTTGAAGGCCATAGAGCTTTGACAGTCAAACCACACCCATGCTTTACAAGGTCATTCCCTTCAGCCTCAAACAAGTCCCTTATAGCTTTGAAAGATGCAACTTTAACTTGAGAAAAATCATCAAAGTCAGGATACACAAATTCCAAACCATTAGTTTTCTGGTTGAGCCAATTATTTCTCATGCATTTAAATAAATGCACAGTGTCAATGAGATAAAAAAGAGCCTTGTTAGGCTATCCAGGATTGCAATACTCAGTTTTAAGTTGAGGTGGATTTCAAAATTTTGACATTGCTTTGGTGTAGAGAGCATTATTATCAGTCACAACAGCCAGAACATTAAATCCCGTAGATTCCAAACCAACAATAACCTTTGACATGATACTGTGTAAATCATCACCTGTTAACTTGGACACAGGGAGAATATGAACTACTTCCTTCTTTGATGATAAAATGCTCTGGATCATAAATACATGTGCTGATGCAGCAACATTGGTAGTGTTAGCACATGAGCCTACAATGTTCCCTCCCTTGAAGCCCATGTATGGTTTAATGTGAATTTCATCTACCATCAAAGTTACAAATTTGTCATTCTGTTGAAAACCTTGAACTTTCTGTTTTATAGATTCCAGAAAATATGTAGGGTTCTGTTCTAATATTGGGCTACCATTCAGACTGGAACATAACTTTTTCAAAGTATTAATATGTGGCAAAATTAAATTACTTCTATGTCTCATAAATTTGTAAGCATGAGGAGAAATCAGTTGGAAGATTGAACAAATAACAAGAAAATCATTATCATACTCCCTTTTGTGTTTAGGAACTAAGGAAAGTTTTAACTGTGATTTTATTAAATTAAACGTGGGGTCATCTTCCTCAGTGATCATTTCACCCACTAGGTCTAGAATTAACTTATTCATTGTATCTTTCTGCACACTGTTACACTCGTTCCCTGTAATGTAGCTATCGAATTTTGTTACTAAAGAATGTACTTCATTTGTGTTGGTAATTTTGTCTACATTAGAAAATTTACACTGCAATAAAACCCCTTTAGGATACACTTTTGAGGTCATGTCCTCTTCAATTATTATATATGCTATGCAATGTGGTTGCTTTAATGTATCCATGTACAGAAAAATTACTTGCATTTCCTTCACAACAGTACACCTACATATGTAGGCATGTAGTTTAATGAGTATAATAAATCTAATTCGGGTAATAATAATAATGTATCCCTTGATTGTAAGCTAACATAACCTTATATCTTACGAGAGTAAACATACCTACATATCACCAGTTGCTGCGTGTAGTTTAATACCTAATAGGCCTATGTGCATTATGATTATGTGAGAATGTAAAAGTAACAGTTACTCACCACCGAGTAATTAGTAATTCTGTAATCTTGTCTTGGAATTGCACGTAACCATCTCTGCTGCATAACCTCATCTTTCGGAAACTTAAACACATGGACTTTGTTATCATTATCGTAATTTCCCTTGCAGTTTGGCACACAACACTTTAGCACCATTGTACACAACGATTCGCAACTGGTACAATTAAAATAATTAAAACACTTCTACATAATTGCACCGACACATGGCCACACTCATTGCTTTCTTAACACTGAGAAGGTTCAAGCTTACCTCCGCCTAGTGACGTCACGGTAGACATGCGGAACAGTTGTGAGGCCTTATTATCTAGGAGGTGTTGGTTTTTCCAATAGCTGGAGGATGTAAGCAGATTACGCTAGCGGGCTTGTTTCTAGTGGATGACTTTTGCTATTTGGTCGCATGTATTTTTGTAGTCTGAAATCGCTAATATCACTAGTCTGGTATGTGATAAATTATTATTATTTATTTTGCACACTATCGTGGTAATGATATCCAAACAATTGTACAGATTTTAGGAAATGAAAGCAGATAAACCTTAATTTACACTACATTTGTACGTGCAATTCGAACCCAAGAATGTGGGAACAATTCCAGTCGTGGCAGTGACCACCGTCTTCTGCATCGTCTTTGTTATTATTATTATTAGTAGTAGTAGTAGTAGTAGTAGTATTAGTAGTAGTAGTAGTAGTAGTAGTAGTAGTAGTAGTAGTAGTATCATCAACGAAGCATAACTTTCAAGAATTTCAGATTATTGGGAATAAGCCTATCATGCATTTAGCCACATGATGTTTCTCTGACCCGTGAGCAAACCACTGTATTTTTTACTCTGGTTTCCTCTTTCCCGCATTTGTACTATCCTACTGTGACCGATTACAGACAAAAGTATCTCTTATTAGCTAGAAATACCCTTCCATAGTTATTTTTATTGCATGATCTTAACTCGTAAAAAATTACTTACTGCATAGAAAAGTAGTTAGTGATTAAAGTTTGGCAGTAGTGGTGAAATGGGCCAATCGAGGCTATAGGAAAAGAAAAGAGAGGAGAGAAATCACATATCTTCATCAGCCTGTAGTCAACAGTAAACTACTTGATGGAATACTTTGCGGTGGTTCATGTTTTCTATCGCCCCTGTTCCACTACCACTAGTCCCCTATATCGTCCGACCTCGTTTCACCCCACCCCTCGCTTATCCCATCTTCACCACCACCCACTAATCTAGAAATACTCCTCCCCTCCTTTCATTCCAGCTGCTATCATCGTAAATTTCCTTTCAAACATCAAATGTTACATGCTACTTTTTTAAGGTTCAGATATTCTGAAAACTGGATTGCTTGCTTTAACGTAAATGCAATATGCTTTACATAATATATTGGTAATATTATTATTTGTTTTCTTTATTCATTGATTCAGTTAGTCAGCTGGTCAGTCGGTGAATCTTGTAATGGGGACGGAATGAAACATGCGATATAATGTGATATCCATGTAGTACATATTTTCGTAAAATTCCTTTATTTCCTCCAATGTCGAGTATCACATGTTTACATTAATAATAATAATAATAATAATAATAATAATAATAATAATAATAATAATAATAATAATAAGTAGCAAATGTACCCGTGCTTCGCTACGGTTTTCTGCATTGTATACGGATATCGAAGTAAATTATTGTACATGCAGTGAATAAGATTTTTTTAAATTGCATCTCTCTTAGCGTTATCCAGAAACAGCATACGTTGTAAAGTGCGAGTTGCGGAGTTGTGATGGTAACGGCAGGCTCACTACTCTACTGCCATTCACAATAGAGTAGACAAATTTTCATTACCTACCGCGCGGTCACAATCGATTAGGGAAGTTTTCGTTTCAATGGCAGGCGCCCTTTCCTACTTCGAGACAGATTACATTTGAGGAGTTTTTATTATGATAGCAGGCACCTTCCCTACTGCCAGTCAAAATTGAGTTGTGCTGTTATCATCATAATGACAGGCCCCTTTTCTTAATGACGGTCACACCGAGTTGGTGAATTTCCGTTATAATAGCAAGGCAACTATGCCTAATGCCAATGACATTTTAGATGGGTAAATTTGTTTAAAGTGGCGGGCACACTTGCCTACTCACAAACACAATCGGTTAGGGAAGTTTTGAACAAAATTGCATACTCCCTTGACTTCTGCCAGTCAAATCGAGAAAGGAATAATTAATTACAATGGTAGTCCCTCTTTGCTAATGCTAGTTACAAAGGAGTTGGAGAAGGATCTCATTCCTACTCCCAGTCGAAGTCGATGCGGAGAATAATGATTACAAAGCAGACACCCTCCTGCTGAGAGTCACTATCGATGTAAAATATTAATTATAATGGTAAACACACCCTTCCTACATCGCTACAAATCGACTTAAATGAATATATATAGATCGACATACGAAGTATATGCTTGTTTACAATTAGGCTAAACTTTCATTTACAGATTAACTGCTGCTAAATGGTGCATCATATCGACAAACGGATTGTACTATAAGACACCTCATTTAGCGGTCTAAATTCCTGGTCTTAAGATATTTTCTCCTGTCTCCTCTATTTATGGGTAAAATTGTGTTAGAGACGTCGAATAGGATGAACTTTGGTTAAGATTTTCTCACAGAGCATTACTTTTGGGTACTAATATGACAGCCACAATTATAGAATTTGGCTCACATATGTATACTGGGTGGGCCAATATTCGTGTAGAATTAGATGATTCTACCTTTCGTATAAGTGATTCGAACTACGAATTATACGTGTACAAAGAGCAAAATGTAGTTTAATCGAGAAATAGAGACAAATATAACGTATAAGTAATAGAGATACGATGAAACATCACAGGACCGAAGTTGTAGATCACTCCAAATTGAACTAAGATTGTGCCATCCGTTTTGTGATACGACTTACCGTTTAGCCACGAAATACCTCGAAACGAAGGTCTGCACCGAAATTAAAATTGCCTCAATATTCCGACATTTTTCGGGGGTAAAAAATGAAACATGTAATGATCATGGAATCTTTCCGTCGATTACAGGTTAAGACATATAATGTTGCCAAATTTCAATTTTCTAATTCGTCTGGAAGGTTGTGCCTCAATCTTGCTTTGGTTAAGAGGAGGGGGGTGAGGACTTTCAGGAAACTAAAGCTAACAAATATGCAGATGGTCATTATTACACTTGAAACGGATAACTGTATGAAAATTTCGCCAAAATAGTCAATGTACAGACACACGGCCGTTACCATTTTATCTATATAGATAAGGAATCTGTTCTACGTACAACACCTTTTGGGCTTTGTCCGACCCTTATTAATCCTCCTATCAAAAATATGCACATGAGAAAAACGTTTTAGAAATGGATTTCCATCAAGGTTGGTCGATTTCCAGTCAGGTTGATCTTGTATATATTGTTGGGGTCTGAAATCACTATTTCGTTTGCCCATAAACCACCAGCCCATTACGGAAATTTGAAATGGCACGGACCTCAAAACCTACCTTTTTACAGGTGGATGCTAAAAATATGAAGTTTGGTTGACATATCTCCAGTCGTTTTCAAGTTATAAGAAATACGCTTTACACGCACCCGCATTTGAGTTAAGTTCGGTGAGACTTGCACTGAAAAATCGTCTGTTAATGATATCACTCCTATCGAAAAAAATGAACATGAGGAAAAGTTTTAAAAATCCATTTCCATCAAGGTTGGTCGATTTCCAGCCAGGCTGGTCTTGTATAATATATTGTGGGAAAGTACAATCACTCTGTCGGTTCCCTATAAACCCCCAGTCCATTCCGCGAATTTGACATGGTATGGACGTAAAAAACTACCTTTGGACAGGTGGATGCTAAATATGAAGTTTGGTTGAAATAAATGCGGTAGTTTTCTTGTTATAAGAAATACGCTTCACATGCGCCCGCTCTTGAGTTAAGTCCGGTGGGACTTGTACCGAAAACCGGTCCGTTAATACCATCTCCCTTATTAATCCTCGAATCGAAAGGATGGAGATGATAAGAAAGGTTTAGAAATTGATTTCCATTGAGGCAGGTAGATTTCCATAAAGTTTGGTTGGGTACCGTATATTTTGTGGGAGTTCAAAATGACGGTTTCGCTTTCGTATAAACCCCAAGTCAGTTCAAGGATTTAGAAACAATATCGGCCCTAAAACCTACACAAGGACAGGTGAATTCTAAATATGAAGTTTGGTAGAAATATATCCAGTACCGTAGTTTTCAAGTTATAGACAAACAGACAAACAAACAGACACTAAAACTAAAGAATATGCAGATGGTCATTATTACAACTGAAACGGATAACTGTACGGAAATTTACCCAAAATAGTCAATGTACAGACACATGGTCGTTACTATTTTATTTACATAGATGATAATAATAATAATAATAATAATAATGTTATTGGCTTTACGTCCCACTAACTACTTTTACAGTTTTCGGAGACGCCGAGGTGCCGGAATTTAGGCCCGCAGGAGTTGTATTACGTGTCAATAAATCTACGGTTACGAGCTGACTTATTTGATCACCTTCAAATACCACCGAACTGAGCCACGATCGAACCTACCAAGTTGGGGTCATAAGGCCAGCGCCTGAACCGTCTGAACCACTCAGCCCGGCTCTTGAAAATAATGTTGAAGGTGAAACTCGACGATGTTCTACTCACTTTCCACTTACAACTTTTACCAACATAAAACATACCATCAGAAACATTTTTCAGTGCGTGCGAAACAGCTGGAAACTTACCAGATGGTTACACTGCGTCATATGTGCGAGTCTATATATCTATCGACTTATTCCTTCATCGGCTGTTTGAATGATGGGCCCTGAACTGAGCATGATTATTTTAATAAGATTAAATACAGTTAACGTACGATGAAATCAAATATTTTACCTTACACGTATTCGTTTCAAAATTCCGATATGTAAAGTCCCACTTTTGGCCCATGGGAAATAAATAACTATGCTGTGTGCGGCTACGAGCTACAAGGTCCGAGCAGCGCAGCCAACTTGCTTGGTTGTTTGCATTCGTGAGATGCAGGAACCCCACTGTCTGTAGCCCTGAAGTGAGTTTTCAATGGTTACTCATTTCTATACGAGACAAATGCTGGTTTGTACCTTAGTTAAGGCCACAGTTCCGTCCTTCCCAGTTCTAGGTCTGTCTTATCCCATCGACGCCAAAAGACCTGCAACGTTGAATCACTAGCGAACAAAAATTGGGCATCTAGACTGTAGTATTGTTTGACCATGCATGACCATGCACTAGCCTGTCTGTCAAGGAATTTCCTTACTAAACACAAAGTGACAACTAGCCTCCTCTTCCGTACTTTCCTGAAATGTCATTTGGGATTTCTTACACTTTCCCCCTGTCTGCTGTCATTTCTTGATGGATACAGTACTTTTGCATCCATCTCTTGGCACAGAACAAAGTAAAGTGTAGCTTCCACCGAAGTCCCAGTCAACATCCATGGCTGTGACAATATGGAAGTTGCTGAGGTATGGGTAGTGCTGAGTAATGACATTCAGAGCATGACTAATGCATCTGAGTGTTATGAAAGGTGCTGCTCATAGGGTCAGTCGTGCTGCAATAGTACTTTCTGACCCAGTGATGAAAGCAATGGCAAACTACCTCACTCCTCATCTTGCCTAGTACAAGTCATTTTGGTGCTGCCATTGGTTTTTGGGGTTTCCTTATAACCGCATAACCTTTGGTGGTGCTATTTGAGGATCCAACCAGCCTCTGGGCTGATGACCTAACAGACAGACAGACCCTTTCCCCGTCTGAAAAATAACGCTCATACGGAGGCATCATGAAAATTCTGCATCTGTCCAAAAAAGTTTCGATGGAGGAATTGAAAAATCATGTAACTTTCTCAGGCTAACTGCAAACTGTTCGCATCGGTGTATCGAGTGTGAAATAGAAGGCTTTGAAGGGAGCAAGCTGAATATTTTCTTTCATTGCGAGTCTTATTGCATACTATCTACGGGATTCTCAGAAAGACTGATTTTGTGGATTTCCTAACTAAAGTCAAGATAGGACATTAACGATTGAAAAACTGAAAATGTACATTACGGGTACAAACATGGTTTGTCAATAAAATGCCGTATGGCTTTTAGTGCCGGGATATCCCAGGACGGGTTCGGCTCGCCAGGTGCAGGTCTTTCTATTTGATGAGGATGAAATGATGATGAAGACAACACATACACCCAGCCCCCGTGCCATTGGAATTAACCAATTAAGGTTAAAATTCCAGACCCGGCCGGGAATCGCACCCGGAACCTTCTGAACCGAAGGCCAGTACGCTGACCGTTCAGCCAACGAGTCGGACGGTTTGTCAATCACAATCCGGGAGATAGTGTGTTCGAATCCCGCTGTCGGCAACTCTGAAGATGGTTTTGACTAACGAATTGTTAATTTGAATATACGAGACTTGATAAGAAATTGAAGCCTGTACGAATAAGAGCCACATACTGTATTCTGGGGCGCTCAACTTCCTTTGCTTCGTTTATTTGCTCGCTTGTTATTTACTTTCGGGACTTCCACAAGTAGATCGGATATCTGGAAATGATGAAGTACACGATTTGTTATCATTAACTGATATGAATAAGTGAAATGGTGGTGGTGATCATTGTTTTAAGAGGAAGTACAACTGGGCAACCATTCTCTATAAACACTAATCAGAAAGAATATGGAAGAGATCCGACAATTGGAATAATGTAGAGAAAGGGAATAGCCACGAAGGCCTCGCACACCTAATAACGTCGGGGTCGGAAAAGAACAAGGGTGGTCGGATGGGAAAGATGAAAGTAGAGAGTCTGACACAAATTAATGGAAGCAATGTGAGACTCAGCTAGGCGAACCGTGGTCGTCATCCTACGCTTGGAAGATGGGAATACCTGGTCCTCCTTTTAGTTGCCCTTTTCCATAGGCAGGGGATCTTATTCTCAATCCTAAGATTGGTTGGCAGCAATTCGTCTTCTTCACTCTTCTCTGTAATCCGCTAATCTCTTCATTTCCACACATGAGCCTGTTCCTACGTCATCTCTGATCTGTCTTGAATATTGCAGTCTAGGTCTTCCTCTTTTACCTTGAATCATTCCTTCCATGACATGAACGATGAAACCATTGTGCCTATAGAGATGGCCAATTAATTGGTCTCTTCTCTTTCTTATTGTTGCTAAAAAGGATATGTTTTCACCTATTCGTCTAAGAACATCTTCATTGGCGAGTTTTGCTGCCCATGAGATCTTTTCCATCCTCCTCCAGCACCATATCTCAAATGCTTCCAGACGTTTAGCGTGGATGAATTCTACCGCCCCCACCTACAAGGGGAGGTAGTGATTTATCCGATAATGTTCACTACGTTTCTTACTCCATTTTCATTTCCCCGAAGCAGTGCCGTGTGAGATGAAGGATAACTGTAGTCGTTTATTTTTTACCGAGAGGAATGACCCAACCTATTATCGTGCTACGGTTATGGAGTCGAGCTCCGTATTCGGGAATCGCGTCAGTTCGAACCCAATCGTCGGCTGTCCAGAGAAAGGCTTTTTGTGGTTTACCATTTTAAATTACAGGCACACCGGGACAGTTCCGGTTATAGGCCACAGCCTATTTCTTCCATCTCCCTACCCAATACCATTCACCGTCCTTCATTCCATCTTCATTATCTCCTTAGCTGAGTTTGGCGTCAGGAAGGGCATCTGGCCTTAAAAACATGCCATATAAATTCATCTCACCGAATCCCCAACCCCGTATCAAAAAACTGGACTAACAGGTCTTACATTTTCTGCCGCTTTCGTCACACCCTAGTGGGGGTCATGGGTGCGAACTGTTGTTCTTTCCTTTTGTACTTCTGCTAGTGGTTTAACATCGCACCAACTTGGACGGGGATTTTGGCGACAGAGGGACCGGAATGAGCTAAAACGGGGAAGGAAATGACCGTGGCGTTAATTAATGTACAGTTTAGGCATTTGCCACGCAAAGTCATTTTCAGGGCTATCGAGAGTGTGGTTGGAACCCACTGTCCTCCGATTGCAAAACAGCTACACGGTCCAATCCGCGACTCCGTCTCGCTCCTGACGCCAACGCTATGCAGACGGGTATCAACTATTGTTGCAGTTGGTAGTGTGAGATGTTGTGTGTAGGAAGAGGTGTGTATTGAGACTAACCCAAACACGTAGTCCCCGAGCCAGCAAAGATAACCGGACACTGCCGAAACCTAAACCCGGCAGAATATAGAACATGGGGCTCTCTGAACCTCTACGCTACCCATAGTGTCAGATCGTATTCATATATTACGAAAATTCAGGGTTTTTTTACAGTAAAAGGTTATTATCGTTAAAACTGGTGTGAGATTCATAGCACAACTATACTATTTTGGTCTGATATCGAGAGGTTTAATCATCAACACTACAGAAAACTTCTAACATCCCATCATGGTACTGATAATGTTGTCTAAAGGAACATTTGCATTTTCATTTGCTACTGCCCTAGATATTGAAAAACACTTCTTAAATCTCGCTCCATGGCGGACACGGCTTGAATCATGATCAGTGCATGTGGAGTTTATATAATGAAGAGTCACGTCCCTGTTGTTCCGGATACGACGGACAACTGGAAGCCCCGTGGCTGTGATTACGATACCAACAATATTACAAGGTTGCTTCCTTGCTTTTATTTCTTTCCGAGTGTACTAACGATATATTGTGGTTCTGTCGTGTAAATTCAGTGAAAACGATTAATTTTTAAACTGTTGTATAGAACTGTGAGAAATGAAAATATAGTTAACAGTTCTAGGATTGGGGGGATATATTTTTTCGTATTGATGTTTATTAGGTTGTAAAAGCCACAAGTAGGAGAAAATTTCTAAAAGCTCTGAAATCTGCATTCGAGGATCTTACAACTGGAGATCGAAGAATCTCTCGCATCAAAGTCAGTGAGTGTTCTTGTTCAGTTCTCTTGCATTCTACCTACTCCCAAAGACCAGTTTATCTTCGAATAGACAGAGATTGAATATCCTTAAAGATTGCATTTGCGTTCTATTTACATTCATCTCATCACCGAGATATATCAGCAATATCAGAAACTCTGCCATCGAGCCGTCATTTGACTTTATAATATCAGACATCCCGCACTGTATGGTGTGTTCCGTGGTATCAGTGTTTGTAATGATTTGTTTTCTGAAATGGTCAAGTTCGAATATAAATTCGGTGAAATTTGTCTACAAGGACATCTCTTTATATGGGCGTTACATGAAGACGCCGATAGTATATTACATACGGAAACATTTCAAACGGTACACATTTACGCAAACACTTCGGACAGTGAACGCACTGGATAGTCTAAGAATATTTTAAGGTGTTAGTGTGAACTCCGCTACAGTATTCATATATATTAAATATCTAAGATAATTCGGCACGGGAAATGCATATTTAATTTTTTTATGATTAATACAAATTAATCGATGAAATTTATTTCATCGTTCTTAGGGGACCCGAAAATATGTACGCGTATTCTTAAGAAATGAATAAAGTTTTGGTCATTAATATACATTCTAATGTATTTACTAACAGAATTACACAAGAAATAAAGTGTTATTTTAAAATGTGCTTGATTTGTAGTTCTAAAATAGTCAAGTTAATCCGTTATTGCACTTTATTGCTTCGGGACGATATTTGAGAAGATAATCGTATTGGAATATCACTCTTGGCAATCCAAAAAGTCTCCGTCTTTTCCCTTCCAAACAAATTCCTTAATGATTCCTTTTTCTCTCTATTGGTTTTACGCTGCATGTATTCAGACAGGTCTTATAGCGAAGGGGCAGGACTATCAAGGAAGCGACCGTAGTCTTAATTAAGGTATAGACTCAGAGCATTTTCTTCATGTACAAATGGAAAAGAAGCCTCCGTGGCTCAGGCGGCAGCGCGCCGGCCTCTCACCGCTGGGTTACGTGGTTCAAATCCCGGTCACTCTATGTGAGATTTGTGCTGGACAAAGCGGAGGTGGGACAGGTTTTTCTCCGGGTACTCCGGTTTTCCCTGCCATCTTTCATTCCAGCAACACTCTCCAATATCATTTCATTTCATCTGTCATTCATTAATCATTGCCCCAGAGGAGTGCGACAGGCTTCGGCAGCCGGCACAATTCCTATCCTCGCCGCTAGATGGGAGCTTCATTCATTCCATTCCTGACCCGGTCGAATAACTGTAAACAGGCTATGGATTTTCATTTTCACAAATGGGAAACCTCTGAAAACTAACTTCAGAGCTGCTGACAGCGGGACTTGAGCCCACAATCTCCCGAATGCAAGCTTACGTGACCCGAACCGCGCAGCTAATTATCGCGGGGGAATGATTACTAACCTATACTTCACGGCTGTTTCTTTCTGTCTTAGTCCAAAATTAACTGCAAGTAAATACGCCAATAACGAGATCATAGCTTCTCAATTACTATTAACCACAGTGCCTCAAACCACTCGAAATAAAAACCAGCATTTGCTGCAAAAGTAACACCAACAAGAACAACTCGTTACTGAGCCAGATACTAGATGATGATGATGATGATGATGATGATGATGATGATGATGATTTCAATTCGGAAAACAGATGCGCTGCCATAGAGCTCTAGTCACTAAATTCCTTTCCGAACGTCCTAATTCCAGTGTTTTCGGGTAGACCTAGTGATTCGCTCACACCGTCTACCTTTTGTATGTATCAGTACCTCGACCGGAGGAGTTCCTAATTAGCCTCTCCTGACAACCTTATAGGTTGCAAGTCGTTCCGCAACCCGACAGCGTTATTGGATTGTAGCTAGTCATTTATAAACCTCAAGTAATATTTGATTGAGTTTCGTATTGTGACTATTATTTCTTTGTTCTTTTATTGTAGACTTATGTTGGCAGCTGGTCGTGTTAAGTAGAAGAGTGAACCTATTCTGCTGACTCGGTCGTGTATGAGTAACAAGGATTGATGCCATTTAATCCAACATATGAGACAGTACTGGGACGCAGCTTGAGACTGGTGGTTCTTTTATTATGCCTATTCAGTAATAACAACTGGAACTAACCAGCCAACCGGTGATCACGAAAACGGAAGTTAGAAGAGACTTCAGTATTCAGAAGGGAGACGATGTCGTTATATTAAAATTTAGTATGTGTGTTTGTGTGGAAGGGGAGGAGGGGGGATATCCACCTCTATTATCGTGGTTATATTAGAAAAGGACGACACACACACACACACACACACACACAGGAATCTGTTATTAGTACCTAACATTTTCACGGCTGTCCTTGTTCTGTGGATATCTCTCGAGTCTGACCATGATCCTATTTTTGGAAGTGCGCGAGTATGTATGTGTAGAGTTCTATGAAGGGTGTGAGAGTTTTACTGGCAAACGGATATAGCTGCTCATTCGTTTGTGTAGAAGGGGTACTGCTGGTAGCAAAGGAAGAGAGTAGTAGGCCATACTTGGGCAGGAGAGGGAGACAGAGACAAACAGATAGATAGACAGACAGACAGAGAAAGAAAGATATATTTGGCAAGAAGCCCACTTGATTTTGCTCTCACTCATACTCCCTCCCCTCCCCCTATATCTCTGCTACTCCTTCTATCTCGTTCGTTCGATTTGCCTGGTCAGTTTCCATCGCTCTTTCGTCCGTTAGCCGTGTTATGACGGGGTTACAGAAGAAAAGAAGCAGGGAAGGATTCGCGGGAGTTTCAAAGAAGAGTTGGTATCGAAGTGATTTCTAACTCCCGTCCCTGTTTGTGTTCATACTCCTTCCGTAACCTCTCACACATATCTATGTATCTGTATCTTTGCTCTCTGGCTGATCTTCAGATGACTCAACTAGCGGCCTTTGCCATCCGATGAAAATGAAATGGCGTTTGGCTTTTAGTGCCGGGAGTGTCCGAAGACAAGTTCGGCTCGCCAGGTGTAGGTCTTTCTATTCGACACCCGTAGGTGACCTGCGCGTCGTGATGAGGATGAAAGGATGATGAAGACAGCACATACACCCAGCCCCCGTGCCACTGGAATTAACCAATTAAGGTTAAAATCCCCGACCCGGCCGGGAATCGAACCCGGGACCCTCTGAACCGAAGGCCAGTACGCTGACCGTTCAGCCAACGAGTCGGACTGCCATCCGATCACTATTATAAACTAAAACACCCTGTTGGTGGGAGACGCAGACAAATAATACACCCACGGTATCCACTGCCTGTCGTAAGAGGCGACCAAATGAGGAGACCAAGGGATGACTGAATTAGAACCATGGAACTACTCGTGATTAGTATCATAACGCGGGGAACACCATGGGTCGCCTTTAATTGCGAGTAGTACCACTATGTTAGGTACACAATAGGTTTGTGGTTAGTAGCAGCAGAGAGTGGTTCACTGTGGGTTTGCAATACCTGTGATTAGTATCGCTATATGCAGAACACCACGGGCTTAAGTTGCCTGTGATTAGTACCACTATTTGAGCGACACCGCAGGTCCACCGTTACCTGTGATTAGTACCCACTATGTGAGGAACACCACAGTATAGTTCGGATCCCTGTGGTTAGTACACCTAGGTGAGGAACACCATGGGTTTGCATTGCCTATGAGTGGCGCCATTATGTGAGAAATACCATAGATCTGCATTACCTGTGCGCGTACAGTACATTACTTGTGAGTAGTAACATAATGTAACGCCGTGAGTCTACATTATTTATGAATAATACCGCTACATGAGAAACACCATGGTTCTACTTTACTAGCGATAAGTAGGCTACCATTATGAGGGGCCGTTTGCCTTAATTTTGTACCCCTTTCGATAACAAGCATCATCGATTCAGGATTGTGCTGTGGAAGTAGTCTCTTGGTTAGTAATACTATTGTTTTAAGATAGTTTCTGGGAAGGTGGGGCATTGCGGGTCGGATCCATTGATTGTTTTAAGTTCATAATCATTGCTCATGCCTTTGCTGGCGAGATGTAGTGTTCACAGTGCACTTTGTCTTCAGGTATGGGCTAGAGTAATGTTGTTACTTTCATTGATCTGTCTCAGTTTCATCCTTGGCTTTGACAATATGGAAGTGACTGAGGTATGAGTGATGCAAGTAATACCATTCCTTATGCAGCCAGTCCCTGTTATGAAAATATCGGTCATAGGGTCAGTTGGTGGATGCATTTCAGTGGGCTTGGCAAACTGATATGTGTTAGCAACTTCCGGCTCGGTGAGGAAAGCGACGGGAAACTACCTCACTCCTCATTTCCGTAGTACACCTCTTCACTGACGCCTAGGATATTTATATCAGCTGTTGGCGGAGCTGCAGAGGATCGAACCAGCCTTCGGGCTGAATAACCAAGATACATACATACATACATACATACATACACAATCATTGTTCATCGTCATCTTCTTGCATTCTAGTTAGTGGATCGATTTTGGAATTATTTTTTAGTATTGTGAGTTGGATCCGCTGATTATTTTAAATCCATATTCATCAATTCATTCTTCATCATCACGTTTCAAATTCTGGTCAGTTGATGAATTTTGGACTTTCAAATTATCATCACATTTCGTACTATTTGGGGCCGATGACCTAGATGTTAGGCCCCTTTAGACAACAAGCATAATCATCATTGTAAACTAAAGGCTCACAACTATGGTTGCCTGATATCCCTATTTTGATGGTATTTTCCGATATAATAGTATAATTTCTCGTTTTATAATTCAGGTTTCCCTTCTTTTGTACTTTTTATAGAAATAACTAGCTGATGTACCCGTACTTCGCTACGGAATTTTACATTGTATACAGAATTCTAGGTTTGGTAGTGTACACGTTGTGAGCAAGATTGTATTAAATTGCATAGTTCTGAACGTTACCCTAGAAACGCGACGGGGAAGTCACCAAACGTCTTTTCTGATATGAATACAGGGTTATGGAATTTTCATTGTAATGGTAGGCCAGCTTGCCTACCATCAGTCACAATCAGGTTGGGGAATATTCATTATAATGGCAGACACTCACTCTCCACCTGCCTTTTTTACATCCTCAGAAAGACTGTCTTATTGGTTTTCCCAACTGAAATGAGCATAGGTCATTACAATGACGTCAGTAGAAATGGCGCGGTTAACAGCAATGCTTTCATATGAAATACTATAATAAATGAAAAACCACACATTTTCCCACTTTTAACGAACAGTACTCCGCAGCCGATCTAACAGTGCAAAGTTCCAGAGCTGGAATGACCAAGCCGCAGACAGCCATAATCCGTGAACACTCTTCGTCTTTTTTCAGTGGGCAGGAGGGGGGGGGGTCGCATAGTGGAGTGTCCCAGGGCAAAAAACTACGCTATTTTGCTTATCTGTTTCCTAGAAGTACCCGATGAGTCGGAAAATCTCAATTCACTACACTAGCGGCGGAAAATCTATCTGACTTGCAGGCAAATTTTTCCTCCAAGCCAGAGGAGAAACCCCCCTTTACTGCTAATTTGGAATAAAAAGAATGTAGAATTTAATAAAAGTGAAGCGGAAGAAGCTTTTCTTAAGAAACTACTCTTTTCAGGGTTGAATTTTGAGTTATTTAGTGAATTGTGGTGCTATAATTTGAAATACGCCTAAATTGTAATTCTAGACCAGGTCATACTACTACTACTACTACTACTACTACTAATACTACTACTAATTGAACCTCTGCCTTAAGTGTGCACACTGCTCATTAGAGTAGGAATGGAATAGCTGGAATACTATGATGAACCAGTGTGCTACGTACCAGCAGTATCAGAAAATGTATGAACCAGAGGAATGGAATGCTAAAGAAGAAAGTTTTTAACTCCCCAGCCATTTCCCGCCAATATTCAGTCAGGCTGTTATACTCGGCACGCAGCAGTACGGTAATTTCGTCTATCGGAGTTGAGTGGCAGCATAAGAGACAAAGAACATCAGAAGAAACTATGGACAGTGTAATGTTATTGTTGATCAATGTTATGCCCTTTCGATATTGTAAGCGCTCACATTTAGCTTTCTTCCGAATCTGAAATACCAGTCCTATAATAGTGGGTACGTAAAACTGAATAAAACATAAATGATTGCATTCTCTATACTCTTATTAATAACATAGGCATTTAAAAATTATATTTTAGGCGCCTTTCCCTAAAGTACAATTTCATCCAGGGCGAATAAAATTGTTTATAGGTTAGACTGTAGTTTCTTATTTCCCGACTCAATATACCGATTTTCATTAAATTCTGTTAACCCATTTTATCGTGTTATTATAGCCGGTATGGCAAAAATGCATAAGACATAAATGATCGGAAGTTTAATTCTATAAAACTTTAGTTATGTAGTATTTATCGATAGGACCACTAATAATATAAATATTTGAGAATGAACTTTTAGGTGTTCCTCTAAACTACCATTTCGCTCAGCGTGAATAAAATGATTTATAGCCTAGATTGTAGTGACTCATCCCCCGACTTTACATACGATACCGAATTTCATTAAATTCTCTTCAGCCGTTTTCTCATGATGCATGTACAGACAGACAGACAGACAGACATTGTACACACTGCTCTTTCCAATCAGCGCTTCAATGCAGGTATCGAATAGCTGGAATACGCACCAACAGTTATCAGAACATGTATGAACCAGAGGAATGGCATGCTATAAAAGAAAGTTATACTACTTCCCGCCAATATACAGGCAGTCTGTTTTACTCGAGACACAGCAGTAACCCCATCTCTTGGAGATGAGTGGCACTAGAAGAGACAATACACATCCCAACAAACAATGGTCAATGTAATGTTATTGTTGATCAGTTCTATAGGCTTTCGATATTGTAGGCTTCCGCATTTAATTTTCTTCCGACTCTGTGATATTAGTGCATCTAAAGTAAAGGGAGTTCTTCTTCCTCATTTTATTACTCCTCCTTGTCTTATTCTTTAAGCGATCTTTCCCTGACGATTTTTTCTCATTTTTATAATGATCTTCACAGTTGTCCTTGCCAGTATGGGCTGATTACCATGCGGTTGTCCATTGATAGGAAAAAAATTCGTATATTAAATTTGTAAGGAAAACGTACAAATTACGTAAAAGATATTTTATTATCCTATACCTAGTAGTTACTGAGAAAAGGGGGATATGAATTTAAGAAGATAAGCTATTGGCACTCCCAACTTCCAATATGAACTTGAAGATGAAATATAATCCGAACCGCTATGGTCTCGATTTCGAGCCGTAACCACAGAGAGTACTGTATTGAGACTGAGAGAATTAAAGATATCCCTTAAATATAAGTTTCGATCCAGTAAGACGGGGGGGTATGAAGATTATACCAGAAGAGGCACGTTTCAAGAGCTTATGGAAAAGTTACTCCAGCAGGGAGTAATTAAATATGGCCACATTTGCATTAAGTAGCACTCGTCAATGACTTAAGTGTCCTTCGAGGAACCACTACATACAAGATCTCAATAACGATGAGACGCCGTCACAGTGATATCATATTCTAACACACGAGGCAGTACAAGATTTACGTTCGTCTTACAAGAAGACACTCAGACGTCCTGGCCACCGATTTTATTGACATTTCATGTATTAATAGCAGATATGAGTTATAACGAAATCTTGAAATGATAAAGCGTACCTCTCTGCCATTCTCAAGAATGTTACTTGTCATTTTCTTGCGAATGGTAAAGTAAGTTGTATTATACTCCCATAGCACCGAGTGAGTTGGCCCCACGGTTAGGGTCGTGTAGCTGAGAGCTTGCTTTCGGGATATGGTGGGTACGAATTCCACCGTCGGTAGCCCTGAGAATGATTTTCCATGTATTCCTATCTTCACACCCGGCAAATGATAGGACTGTACCTTAATTAAGGCCACAGCCACTACCTTACCAAAACAGCCTTTTCCCATCCTTGCGTCGCCGATATACTTTGATGTGTTAGTGCGACGTTAAACCACTAGCAAAAAGGAAACGCCCATAGCCAGCTCGTCGCCATGCGTAGAGGCATGAGTTTTTGGCATTAACGATAAAAACAAAACAAAACAAAAATTAAAGCGATTTGGAAATATGGTTCTAGTTAAGAAAGTGATTTTGTTTTCGTGAATAACAATGAATTAAAGCGATAAAGCCAGATGAAGGCCAAATTGACTTATTCTGCGATAAGTGCGAATATACAGCGAAATTCATGGAAAGGTACAACAGATGCTGAAAGCAGCTCTAAACATTTCAGAATTCTAGAAAAAAATATATTTTAGAGTTAGAGGGACGTAAATCCAGCAATTTTAAGATTGATGACAGGAAACTAGTGACTGTTTTCTAAGCTGTCAGTCTCACGTGTTTGAGTCATCAGTCCATAGACTGGTTTGATGCAGCTCTCCATGCCACCCTGTCCTGTGCTAACCTTTTAATTTCTACGTAACTATTGCATCCTACATCTGCTCTAATCTGTTTGTCATATTCATACCTTGGTCTACCCCTACCGTTCTTGCCACCTATACTTCCTTCAAAAACCAACTGAACAAGTCCTGGGTGTCTTAAGATGTGTCCTATCATTCTATCTCTTCTTCTCGTCAAATTTAGCCAAATCGATCTCCTCTCACCAATTCGATTCAGTATCTCTTCATTCGTGATTCGATCTATCCATCTCACCTTCAGCATTCTTCTGTAACACCACATTTCAAAAGCTTCTATTCTCTTTCTTTCTGAGCTAGTTGTCCATGTTTCACTTCCATACAATGCCACGCTCCACACAAAAGTCTTCAAAAACATCTTTCTAATTCCGATATCAATGTTTGAAGTGAGCAAATTTATTTTCTTAAGAAAGCTCTTCCTTGCTTGTGCTAGTCTGCATTTTATGTCCTCCTTACTTCTGCCATCGTTAGTTATTTTACTACCCAAGTAACAATATTCATCTACTTCTTTAAGACTTCGTTTCCTAATCTAGTATTTCCTACATCACCTGCCTTCGTTCGACTGCACTCCGTTACTTTTGTTTTGGACTTATTTATTTTCATCTTGTACTCCTTACCTAAGACTTCATCCATACCATTCAGCAACTTCTCGAGATCTTCTGCAGTCTCAGATAAAATAGCAATATCATCGGCAAATCTCAAGGTTTTGATTTCCTCTCCTTGGACTGTGATTCCCTTTCCAAATTTCTCTTTGATTTCCTTTACTGCCTGTTCTATGTAAACATTGAAAAGGTGAGGGGACAAACTGCAGCCTTGCCTCACTCCTTTCTGGATTGCTGCTTCTTTTTCAAAGCCCTCGATTCTTATCACTGCAGACTGATTTTTATACAGATTGTAGATAATTCTTCGTTCTCGGTATCTGATTCCTATCATCTTCAGAATCATAAATAGCCTGGTCCAATCAACATTATCGAATGCATTTTCTAGATCTACGAATGCCATGTACGTGGGCTTGTCCTTCTTGATTCGATCCTCTAAGATCAGACGTAAAGTCAGGATTGCTTCACGTGTTCCTACATTTCTTCTGAAGCCAAATTGATCTTCCCCCAACTCAGCTTCAACTTGTTTTTCCATTCTTCTGTAAATAATACGTGTTAACATTTTGCAGGCATGAGATACTAAACTAATTGTGCGGTAGTTTTTACACCTGTCAGCACCGGCTTTCTTGGGAATAGGTATAACAACATTCTGCCGAAAATCGGATGGGACTTCTCCTGTCTCATACATCTTGCACACTAAATGAAATAACCTTGCCATGCTGGTTTCTCCTAAGGCAGTCAGTAATTCAGAGGGAATATCATCAATTCCAGGTGCCTTGTTCCTATTTAGGTCACTCACAGCTCTTTCAAACTCTGACCTCAAAATTGGGTCTCCCATTTCATCAGCATCAACAGCCTCTTCATGTTCCAGAACCAAATTATCTACATCGTTACCTTGATACAACTGTTGGATATGCTCCTGCCATCTTTCTGATTTGTCTTCTTTCCCTAGAAGTGGCTTTCCATCTGAGCTCTTAATATTCATGCACCTACATTTCCTTTCTCCAAAGGTTTCCTTGATTTTCCTGTACGCAGCATCTGCCTTTCCCAGGACCATACAGCCTTCGACATCCTTGCACTTCTCCTTCAGCCATTCTTCCTTAGCTACCTTGCACTTTCTATCCACTTCATTCTTTAATCGTCTGTATTCTTTTCTGCCCTCTTCATTTCTAGCATTCTTGTATTTTCGTCGTTCATCAATCAGGTCTAGTATCTCCTGAGTTATCCACTGATTCTTAGTTGATCTTTTCTTCCTTCCTAACATTTCTTCAGCAGCCCTACTGACTTCATTTTTCATGACTCTCCACTCTTCCTCTACTGTGTTTCCTTCGGCCTTTTCATTTAGTCCTTGTGCAACATGTTCCTTGAAACAATCCTTCACACTCTTTTCTTTCAACTTGTCTAGATCCCATCTTTTTGCATTCTTTCCTTTCTTCAATTTCTTCAACTTCAGATGGCATTTCATGACCAACAAGTTGTGGTCAGAGTCCACGTCTGCTCATGGGAAAGTTTTGCAATCAAACACCTGGTTTCTGAATCTCTGCCTAATCATAATGAAGTCTATTTGATACCTTCCAGTGTCTCCAGGTCTCGTCCACGTATACAGCCGTCGTTTGTGGTGTTTGAACCAAGTATTGGCGAGGACTAAATTATGATCAGTGCAGAATTCAACCAGCCGACTTCCTCTTTCGTTCCATTGTCCCAATCCAAATTCTCCTACTGTGCTACCTTCTCTTCCTTGGCCTACCACTGCATTCCGGTCTCCCATCACAATTAGATTCTCGTCACCTTTGACATATTGTATTAAATCTTCTATCTCCTCATATATTCTTTCAATTTCTTCATCATCCGCTGAACTAGTAGGCATATAGACCTGCACTATTGTGGTGGGCATTGGTTTGGTGCCTATCTTGGCGACAATAATTCTTTCACTATGCTGGTCGTAGTAGCTTATCCGCTGCCCTATTTTCTTATTCATTATTAATCCAACTCCTGCATTTCCCCTGTTTGATTTCGTGTTGATAATTCGGTAGTCGCCTGACCAAAAATCCTGTTCTTCCTGCCAACGTACTTCACTTATACCAACTACATCTAACTTTAGCCTATCCATCTCCCTTTTCAGATTCTCTAACCTACCACAACGATTCAAACTTCTAACATTCCACGCTCCGACTCGCAGAATGTCAGTATCCATCTTCCTGATGATCGCCCCCTCTCGTGTAGTCCCCACCCGGAGATCCGAATGGGGGACTAGTTTACCTCCGGAATATTTTACCCGGGAGGAAGCCATCATCAGTACATCCTTCATACAGAAAGAGCTGCATGTCCTCGGGAGGTAGTTACGGCTGTAGTTTCCCGTTGCTTTCAGCCGTGTAGCAGTATCAACACAGCTAAGCCATGTTGAGTATTATTACAAGGCCGTATCAGTCAATCATCTAGACTGCCGCCCTTGCAACTACCGAAAGGCTGCTACCCCCCTTTCGATGAACCATGCGTTAGTCTGGTCTCTCAACAGATACCCATCCGATATGGTTGCACCTGCGGCTCGGCTATCTGCATCATTGGGACACGCAAGCCTCCCCACCGCGGCAAGGTCACATGGTTCGCAGGGGAGGCAGTCTCACGTGAGGAACTAATACTGCATATCGTGAAGTAAAAAAAGAAGCAATAAACGAACTAAAAACCGCACAATACAAGACTTCTGAACCGGATCCTAAACTTAAGAGTCGTATTTGGTTGGTATTCAAGCCTGCAGTTGACGGTGATGGGAAAGACGTTAATTTTGTGTGCTGTACGATCTGCGGTGAACTTTATGTACACACTAGCAGTTACTTGCGGCTTCTCACGTGGATTTCGTAATTTGATAAAAAGTAATCGTTCCTCGGTACTGTACTAAGACATTATCTGAAAATCCCTGAAGTATAAAACCTCACTGAAAAACTGAGTTTCATTTACCCCAGAAACTCTTTGTAAACAAAGTTTGTCGTATTGCCTTTTGGGGCTGAGATGACTATGCGACATAGAACTGTACACGTGAGAACGTCTTCTCTCAAGTAAAAAAACACGTTTCTTTACTTTTAACGGAGATTACAAATGCGTATTTCCACATCTGTAACATTTTCAGGTTTTGAGACGTAAGTATCCGCATAAAAAGAATTCAACCCCTTTATCAGCCCTTCCTCCACCCCACCCCCCCCCTACGTGGATTTTCCAAAAACAAAAAAGAGAGACATGTCTCTATTTTTAAAAGAGATTATAAATACCACTTCACATCTGTAACATGTTAATTTTTGGAGATATATTGTAGATATGCTCAGGGATTAGGCCTATGCATACAAATTTTGGTTGGCAGCTATGCCCAAACGTACACACACAATCGCGCTGCTGTAGAACCCTGGAGCTGGCGTTGCCATGGTTACGGCAGTTCATTTCCTTATCCGATTCCGAGAGCAGGGGTAGTGTGGTGCCAATATCTCCATAACGGTCGGTTTCAGGGCCGTAAAACATAGTTTTCGGGCCCATAGGGCTTACCAAGATTAGTGCTTTGGGTCAAGAGTCTTAAAATGAGCTTAGTGTTGTCCTTGCACGACAAATTCGATATTTCGTCTACATTAGCCTATTATTTTTATGCCTTCCCTGTCGCCCCCACCTCGAATTGTTTTGAAAATAAAATACAGCCCATGTCCCTCAGGGATAATGTATATTTACATTAGTAAAATGATTTTTAGAATCGGTCCAGTAGTTTCTGAGAGTACCCTCCGGATATACACAAACTAACAAAATTAAAAATGTTATTTGTTTTACGTCCCACTAACTACTTTTTTACGGTTTTCGGAGACGCCGAGGTGCCGGAATTTAGTCCCGTAGGAGTTCTTTTACGTGCCAGTAAATCTACCGACACGAGGCTGACGTATTTTACCACCTTCAAATACCACCGGACTGAGCCAGGATCGAACCTGCCAAATTGGGGTCAGAAGGCCAGCGCCTTAACCGTCTGAGCCATTCAGCCCGGCCTTTATTATATTAGTGTAGATTAAAGGAGTCGGGCTGATTTTGTCTTTTTTATGATTGGATAAAAAACTTACGATGAACGAGGTGTGCTTGAATGACGAGCATTCTAATGTTTCCGTGTCCGGCTCCATGGCTAAATGGTTAGCGTGCTGGCCTTTGGTCACAGGGGACCCGGGTTCGATTCCCGGCAGGGTCGGGAATTTTAACCTTGGTTAATTTCGCTGGCAAGGGGGCTGGGTGCATGTGTCGTCTTCATCATCATTTCATCCTCATCACGACGCGCAGGTCGCCTACAGGAGTCAAATCAAAAGACCTGCATCTGGCGAGCCGAACATGTCCTCGGACACTCCCGGACTAAAAGCCATACGCTATTTCATCAGACTCCACGACTATGCCACAATCTGCCAAAGTAATGAAATTTCCTTCGTGGACTGACGTTCATGATGCTCCTATTCCAACAGATGAGCTGGAAAGCTATTTAAAGCAAAATTGTGGACTGCAAGAAGATATATATAGCATCCTATTGGAGAACAAATGGACAAAACTATCCAAAATTTCACCAGATCGCTAAGAAAGTAATATGTATGCAAGAATCATGTTCAGCTTCAGAGATAAATTGCAGTTCAGCGGGCTTCATTATCAACGCACGACAATGCTGATGCTCTTCTTTTCATTCACAGTAATTCCATTCCACCACATTAACAATGACCAATAAACTACTCACACTAAGTAAAAGCTATGTTCAGGATCGTTTTTGTTGTTGGCAAATTGCACGTCATTTCTGTTTATATTTTATTTTGAGGTTGTTACGGACTTTTCCGTGGTAGGTAGAGGTGAAAGAAGGTGCGGGTGTGAATGGGTTTCAAGCTACGAAATTATAGTGCAATGTAAAATTAAAAGTTAACAAGGTTATATTTTCTTTTCGAAAACAAAGAAATAACAAGCATGGCAGGTACAAAGTAGCAATTCAAAAGGGGTTAGTTACAATATTTACAGAATTTGGGCTTCGCGCCCTGACTTCACAATGATTGGGCAATCAGCTCAGTTTTACCTCAAACACAAGTTTTAACAGAGGGGGAGACAACCCCATTTATACCTAGGAGCCCTTGCTCCAAATTACACTGAAAAACCTCCATGAGGCATACAACCCAGAATTTTCAAAAGAGCCACTCGCTCTCAAAATTTAAGCCTCTCCCAGGCCACACCAAACTCCACCTTCAAGTTGTCCTCAACGGACATAAACACAGGGGTAAAATACCCAATCTACTGAGGTCTATTAAAAGAAAAGCAGGTTAATTAAATGACCTCTAAAATAACAATTTGAGAGGAGGCGAACTTGCACTCCTAATACACTTTGATTAAGACCTACTTGGCACTAGGCCGTTAATACAAGGGCTAATCCCATGCTAAATAGGTGACTTAAGAAAAGAACAATTTGTTTTACATTAACGAAAAATAGGTTGAGAAAATAAGTTCACCTCAAGACAATGTGAGTGGGAGCTCGAGAGGGTTAGCACTCTCTATCCCAATATGTCGTTTTACAAGAGAATAGATGAAAAGGGAAGTTACATTTTAGGAAAAGGTTACATGGTTGAACGCTTAGAACCCGCCCCGAAAGTTAAACTGCTGAGCTAGCAAAGAAAGAAGTTATTAATCGGCCATTACCTTGTGTTGAACGGCTGGAGAAGAAAGAGGCGCTTCCCGCCCCCTGCTATGTACTTAACACACTGAAAGATGGAACAGAAGTGGCCTAGAGACCCAAAAATCAGCAGTTTAAATACTCTCGCGGAAGTTTCTAGGCGTTAGGGGAAAGAAAACACCCTCCCACAAACTCTTTATTGGATAGGACCCCGCAACAGATTAAAGTTGGGGGAAGATACATCTGATTGGATAGAAATTAATTTAAGAAATTCGGGATTGGTTAGGTTCAACACAAGGGGAAGAAAGGGGTAAATATTGCCAACTTAAACAATGATAGAAAGAAATTTAACAAAGAACAAACTCTTGAAATTAAATTTTCTCCAAAAAATAGTTCTTTGACTCCGCACTAGGGTGCGCTATTGTTGATCTTCAGTAGTGTCCTCTAGAAGAGAAAGTTCACACTTCTTACTTCAAGCGAAACAAAAACACATCAAAAGTGACACAGTTCAAAAACTCAAAATTTTCCACGTGGTGACATCTTCTGAGAAAGTAGAGAATTAATAGAGTAGATAAAGTTCAACCTTCCTCCAGAAGAGGAGTTTCAACTGGCGCAACTTTTAAATAAACGGTGTAGAGGTGTACCGCCCGGTACAGAGGTAAATGCGAATGAAGTCCTATGAATATGCTTCGTGTTATTTAGATTCATTTTCAGTTAACTTGATGTCAATTGCAAAAGAATATTAGTTCATAATAAAGTTTCTGTTTGTTTTCAATTATTACAATTATTACAATTATTATTATTATTATTATTATTATTATTATTATTATTATTATTATTATTATTATTATTATTATTATTATTATTATTATTATTATTATAGTGCAGGAGAAATATCTACCGTTTAATTTCAAAATGCGATTAGCCTACTTTGCATATGTTAGTAGTGTACGGAATTCGTAGAGTGAATGATCCGAATAGTAGTGTGACGTGAACATTTCGTTGTGCACAGCGCACATGTTATTGTGGAGAAGAACTCAAGGTTATTCCACTGAGCCCGCCCAGTGCGGTGGACTGCGGTGGGCCGTATGAGCCCGGTGCTGGGGGCCAGTACGCTGCCGCGTCAGAAAGAGAAAGGCACTGCACGGGCTGGGCTGCCGGAGCCCGTGGGTTCGAAGTGCTGCGCAGTGGGTCTGGCTGCAGGAGTCTGATTCCTGCAGTAGCTCGTTTTTCTGATATACTCTTGATTCAACCGTTTAACATTATCAGGAGGTGAAAGTCTGTAATTAATCAATTGCTGTTCTATTCATAAAGTAATGTCTTCGAAGACGTTCATTTTCTGTATTGATATTCTGCATTCCCATAGGGTCCGTGACAGGTTGTAGCTGTTTTCGGAAGTCCTCGGCTATCTTTCCTTGTACTTGTCCTAGGGACGTAAGGAATCTGCTGGAGAAAAGTATATTCAAATAATTGCGAAAAGATGCCGTAGCTTTAATTAACTACGAGAAACAGATTCTTCCTTCATGGTTGATTCCAGTGGAAGTCCCCTGCAAGGAGACCCGGAGCTTTGCTGGCACTTTGTTTGGTGAGATGCAGGATCACGTTCACAGTCCTGAGGTCAGTGAAAGTAGTGGAGCCTTTCACCGTGTGCAAGAGTAAACGCAAATAGAAATATTCAGCGTTCTTTGGGTGCACTGCACACACTCTTACAATAACATGTTCCTTCTTAATCACTGGGAAACATTCAATGCCCTTTCCCCATTTCTTTCTGTGAAAGGTGCCTGTCTGTTTGTTGAAGGTGTATATGACGGACTCCATGTAGTAGTCCCCTGGAAAAATGATCAATTTGACAAAATATGAAAAATACCATTAAGATGGTGGTCCATGGATTCAAAACAACTCCTTCGCTGTCATCAGTGAAAACAACGCGCTGAAAATCAACCAGATGAGCATCCACATGAATTGCCTGCTGATGCCTTTCATGGATTGGGAATACGAGAATACACCAACGGCTTCGGACGTCTGGTATTTCAGAACTTCGTATTGACAATTTTGCAAAGCAAAAGAAGCTTTGTCGCTACCTTATTTACGTATTTACATATATATTTGATAGATTCCACACTACCAACTGCAATGCTCAACATTGATGTGGGTTTGAAAGTCCCTAGATAAAACGGGCAAATAATGCACAACCCATTTCTTATCTAATTCAGCGGCCTGTCCACTTAAGGTAATGTGAATGACGAAGCCTAAAACGTATTTATCCTCCTGTCGAAAAAGTGCACGTGAGAAAATAGTTTTAGAAATTGATTTCCATAACGGTTGGTCATTGATATTTTGGGGGGAGAATAAAATCACTATTTCGGTCTTCGTATATACCCCTAGTCTACTCAGAGATTTTGAAATTATATTGACCCTAAAATCTACCCGTGGATAGGTGGATTCTAAATGTGAAGTTTGGTTGAAGTATATCCAATAGTTGTTCAGTTATGAGGACGAAACCAAAACAAACAAACAAACAAACAAACACCGAAGCTCATGACTCTGTAAATGGTCACCATTACACCTGAAACGGATAACTAAAAGAAGATTTTACCAAAATATGCAGTGTTTTGACACACGGTCTTTACGATTATAGGCCTGTATAGGCCCTATATTTAACTTTCGTATCTGTAAATTCGTTAATTTTCGTTAATAATTTTTTAAGGGACACAAATTAAGCAAGTTCCTCATCGTTGCATATGAAAATACTGAGGAAGTTCTTGTATGACAAAGATTGATCACCATTCCGTCCATATGTTCATTTTCAGATTTTTTACGTATAATGTATATAAATTACTTTCCAGTAATAATAATAATAATAATAATAAATTTCGTGTGGCTATTCTTATCCTGGTGCATCTCTTGTAAGGCAGACACTCCATCGAGGGTGGGAAGCATCTGCCGAGAATGAGAACTACGTGTTTTTGTAGTGGAGTGTAGTGTTGTGTGTACCGGGAGATAGTGGGTTCGAACCCCACTGTCGGCAGCCCTGAAGACGGTTTTTCGTGGTTTCCCATTTTCACACCAGGAAAATGCTGGAGTTATTTCTTAATTAAGGCCACGGCCGCTTCCTTCCCACTCCTAGCCCTTTCCTATCCCATCGTTGCCATATGACCTATCTGTGTCGGCGACGTAAAGCAAATGGCAAAAAAATGACCAATCTAATTGAAATATGCTGTAAAGCGAAATGAACTCTCAGGTCACTGAAGAAAGAAAAATTCACCTTATGAGTTTACGAGAGAATATGCAGAGCCTTCCATTCATTATGTGCACTGATCTATGTTATTTTATAACGCCTTACTTTATTTATGTCCTAGCCAATAAATGTTTTACTTTAGGTAACTTGGAAGTTGGGGGACTTAGTGATTTTATAGGAATACGTTGTTTTTATAGCCTCAGTATCACACTAAGTAAAGAAGAGACCGCACTGTTTAGATGAATGGCTTTCTTGATACCTGTTCAAAGCTGTGGCAACAAAGTGTATTTGTATGTAGGAGTATGAGTAGTTTTATGGTAGGACGGGGTTGAAGGCTTCAATAATTTGATGAAAGGGGCATATTAAACTCCTTTAGCATGAATCTTTATTGCAGCTATATAGATATATATCACCCTATCAATATGTGTTTATACGTTTCAGTACGCCATTAAACTGTCTTCCTCGCATACTTTGTAGTACAGTTTTACAAGTCATTAAATTTAATGTGCTTACTGTTCAGGTATGAAAATTAATTTTCATTCTGCTATTACAGTCCTAACGTCAAAACCAGTACCAATGGGTAAATGTGTGACCATTGTACTTTCCTAGCGCTTACGAAAAAAATATGGTCATGAGCTCACAAAACTAAATTTAAATGTTAAAAGAAATGCTTTATTTGTCTGCCACAATAACAATTGACAGGGATAACCAAGTAGGCTAAATAATGAAAATTCTAATCTCTTTACCACAAGTTTGTATTGTGTTAGTTCAAAATGATACAAAAGAATCTGAAGTTATTTTTTAATGATCTGCATGAAACTACAGGTGGCAACAAGGATCCAGAATACAACAACAAACATAAATTACAAGTCTACCATGGGTATGAACAAGGAATAAAATGTAAGCAACCAAATATTTATTTTTATTTATTGAGAACCTTTGATGTTTTGTGATTGTGAATGATGGATGAAGAAAACATCGTGGCGGATCCCTTCATTGTTGTGGGTGCAACAGCATGGATTACATCTTTGCTGAATCTGAACAGAAGTCGAGCCTCTGGCTCCAGCCAAAAATCCCACTTCAAGGTTCTTGAGGTGATCTTTCTTAAGATAATAGGGGATACATGGGTTGTATCTTTCTTCTTCTTCTTCTTCTTCTTCTTCTTCTTCTGCTTCTTCTTGGCTTCCGCTGTTGCATCAATCCCGAATATGATGGTTAAATTGATTACGTACTCACGCTTTACATTTTCGTCGAAAGCGATGGTGTCTACTAGACTAGTGTTACCGGTAGTGGAGATACCAGGAACTTCGTCAGGGACGACCATGCTGGAATCTTTCAAGCTCTTGGCCAGGATGGAGCGAATACTGTGTCTGGCAGAAATTAGTTTCATTGTACGTGCAGTGAAGCAAGATGTGGCGGAGGTTTTCAGTCTCATTGTGACAAGGTCGACAGTAGTTACCGTCATGCTGCTTGGAAACTCGAATTCCTGCTACGTTGGCGGTGGTAGTGATTATTATTATAAGGTGAAGTACAACTGGGCAGTCATCACCTGCTGCTACGTTGCAAACCGTCTTGAGGCTTCTATATTGCCAACTGTCTTCAGATAACGTCGTTAACCATTGGTTGTGAAACAACTCAGACGAGTTAGATTTAATACCCATTGCATGCAGTAATTAAAAGAAAATTGATGTATGATACTATGAGTGGAGGCATTGGTAGAAATAACATTCTCATTGTCTTCTATTTTTTTTATCTCTTCTAGCATATTTCACACAGTGCGATCCCATAATTTTTCTAGGTCATACATTCAGTCCTGGCAATACACAATTTGCTACAATTGCTGAATCATAAAATATATAATGGAAACTTTTATTCTTGCATAAAATAACCGATGGTTTTCAGTGGTGTGATACATTATTGTTATATCGTCAGCAGTTACTCTATCGTCTTTAACTATCTTTATTTCTGAAGTACGTATGACGATGAAGATAATATCTTGAGCATAAGGTACTTCATTCCAAGGAATGATCATTTTCACCGTGGACGATGCGAAAGGTGCATATGTGCAATTTGCATAACGCCCCATGTGAGTTTTCAGCATTATAACAGCAGCGTACTAGAAAAAATACTGGTTTAAAACATAAAAAATAGCATTGTTCTTAACCTTATATTGTGGTGACTTGCTATTATTGTTACCTCCTGCTGCGTATCGGTGCTAATGTTGTGGGGACTGGCTACATATCATTATCCTTGATTATCATTATGCCTGAATAACCTCCGTGGCTCAGGCGGCAGCGCGCCGGCCTCTCACCGCTGGGTTCCGTGGTTCAAATCCCGGTCACTCCATAGGAGATTCTTGCTGAACAAAGAGGAGGCGGGACAGGTTTTTCTCTGGATACTCCGGTTTTTCCTGTCATCTTTCATTCCAGCAACACACTCCAATACCATTTCATCTGTCATTCATTAATAATTGCCCCAGAGGAGTACGACAGGCTTCGGTAGCCGGCACAGTTCCTATCCTCACCGCTAGATGGGGGTTTCATTCCTAACCCGGTCGAATGACTGGAAACAGGCTGTTGATTTTAGTCATTATGCTTGAATAGCTCGTACCTTTTTCACTCGCACAGTGTCAAAGCCCATGGTGCACTTACACTTTATATACGAGGGACGTTTCTACGGGCTTTTTTCTGCACTACCAACATTTCAGCTCGCCTATCACCGATTTCGAACTATTCAATGTCCAGCATATTAGCCAGTCAATCGTAAAGACATTCTACAACATAACAATTAAATGTACAAGTTTAAAATGTAAAATAGATATAAATTAACGATCTTCCTATAATTTATTCGTTATATATAGCACACAAACAGTTAAAATATTTTAGAAACGAAGTCTTTAACTCTTCGCATATTCTTAGGTTATGTCCTATTTATGAATTATATTGTCGTGATTGTTAAACATCAAAGAGTGTTTGACACTATAATGCTGTAGTACCTGGCATCAAGAAAGCTAGATAGACCAGACTCTCACTGGCCTCTTGTAACTTATCGATTGGCTGTTTTAGCCAGTGATACATTCTATCGGCTGACTATGTGTGTTTCATTACACTGTCTCACTCCTTGTGCTGTCCCTACACGACCAAACCAAGCAGCAACCCACCCCCTCTAGCAAGCGCTCGGATTGACTCTCGTAAAGCAGTCAGTCTATATCGACGGGCGGGAGGCGGTTGAGTCGGGAAAAAGAGACTAAAGAGGGTGGATTGTGGGGGTGAGGGAAATTCGTAGAGAGGCGTGAGACGAAAGGGGTCAGGAGAAGTGAGTTTTATTTAAGGGGGAGTACAAGAGTTAGGCAGTGAAGGGGGTGAAGCTAAAGAGAGACAGAGAAAGTTGGGGGTGGGGATGAGCTGATGCGTTATAAATTAGTAGGGTATCCACGAAGCCTTCACAGCCAGTAGTAGAAGCGAGGGTCGTCGGGTCGGGTTTTGGGAGGGTTGGTTCGCTGGTCGGGATAGTATATGGCACACTACTGTATGGAAAACCAATAAATCCAGGGAACGAGCCTACAGATTTCCAATAGTGAGAGGAGGGGATGGCTGAAGTGGGGGGGGGGGGGGTTAGAGTGCAGAGCGAGAGGGGTGTAGTGGTGGTGTTGGATGGTGCTGGCATGTTTCCATGGGATGCATCGCCACAGTGTGCTGCCTCTGATGGCGACGGAGGAAGACGCATCCATGTTCTGCTGTGGTCAAATGCTCTGCCAAGCTGATGGCTGGCTTGATAGAGCTTTGACGTCAAAGAAATTCATTAAGAAGGTGAAGCTATCATATTTTGGCGGAATAGGTGTTTTGTTACAAGAGGAAAATATAGCAAGGTGATTATCCGCTCTAAAATATATTCATTCTCTGTTGCTATTTCTTGACGCATGCAGCATATTTCTTTCTGTTTCTTAGCACAGACCAGAGTACAATGTAGCTTCCACCGATGTCTCAGTCCCATTTATGGCTGTGAAGGTATTAAAGCTGCTGAGGTGTGGGTGGTGTTGAAAATACTGACGTTCAGAACACGACGATTGTGCCCGGATGTTATGGAAGGCACTACTCATAGGATCAGTCGTCCTGTAATAGTACTTTCTGGCACAGCGAGAAAGACATTTTCAAACAATCTTACTCATCATGCCTCGTACGAAGCACCATGTTCTCACCATGTTCTCACCATGGGCTTTTTGAGGATTCCATTTAACTGTATAACCTATTCGAGGGTCCAACCAGCTTCTGGAATGAAGACTCAACAAGCCTAACTCTAATCGTTGGTAAATGGACACTTCAAATAATTAAGGTATCGGAGATTTGCGGAGGAAATAGGTGTGACACTGGTCTTTATATTTAAGCTCCCTTAAACGGCAAATGACAGCTAGGATTTAATTTTGTGCATTGAAGGTGAGCGTTTAACCAGCTACGCTAAACAGACTGTCAGGCCGATTTTCGTCCGCCACTGTGATGTCAATATTATCATAGTAACTTTCCGCCCGAGTAAAAAGGGTTCGATTTCTACCCCTACGATGAACTCAGAACTAGTTTAAGGGATTCGATTTCAACCTACACAATTGCGTACAGAAGTGGGATGAAATTCCACTCTACACTATAAATTCTTCTTTCCTAATCCTATCTCCGATTTATTGCAATCTCACACGCATCAGTAAAGGCTACCGTACACAACTCCAGAGAGAGCTGGTTATCAAGTTATGTCAATCCACTTACTTGTAGCAGCAGACACAACAACAACAACAACAACAACAACAACAACAACAACAACAACAGCAACAACAGCAACAACAACAACAACAACAACAACAACGTTAATTCCTCCTTTGGATGAGAGACGCAATTACTGACACTGAAAATAAATCACTCAATCGTGTGTATGCACGTGTTTGTAGATGGGTTGGAGCACGACGAAAAATGAGTACATTTGCCTCTGTGGATCAGTGGTAGAGCGTCGACCTCCGGTTCCCGGGATAGCGGGTTCATACCCGGCAAAGGTAGTCGGATTTTTGAAGGACGGAAAAAGTCCATTCCACACTCCACGTCGTACGATATCGGCATATAAATGATCTCTGGTGACACATTTGATGTTCACCCGACAAAATGCATTATAACTCAGCCATAGATATCCAAGAGAGATTTGATTTACTCTGCCATCTAGTCTAGGTCTAGAGTAAAACGGAACGTCGAAATTAACTAGCAGGCAGTAAGAGGCCATATTATTATTATTATTATTATTATTATTATTATTATTATTATTATTATTATTATTATTATTAATTTTCGTGTCAAAGTATCTGGATCACATGCCGATCGCAGTGGCATAGTCGGTTGATCGTTGATCTATTCTCAAGTTAACGACGTTGATTCCGATTGAAGTCGGTAGAATTTGGGTGTGTTTCAATACGATAACTCCGTGTCGTTTGCTTCTAGTAAGTTATGTTAATAACTCCTTTGGTACAAAATTACAACATCCCAACTTCTCTTAAAATCCACAACAATCGAAGAGACGTTAAACAAGTAAGTTAATCATTTCAGAAATTAAGTTCCCAAAAGGGAACCACATTTATTTTGTTTTACGCCGCACCAACACAGATATGTCTTATGGCGACGATGGGATAGGAAAGGCCTAGGAATGGGAAGGAATCGACCGTGGCCTTAATTAAGGTACAGCCCCAGCATTTGCCGGATGTGAAAATGGGAAACCACGGAAAACCACCTTCAGAACTGCCGACAGTGTGATTCGAACCCACTATCTCCCGAGTGCAAGCTCACAGCTGCGCGCCCCTAACCGCACGGCCAACTGGACAAGAAATTCAACTTAACTGGTTGCGAATAAGTATTCAATCTCTTTAGGCTTTTTTAGCCGAACTATTACCAGCGTTTCGCCTCAGTGTGGCATCGAGCTCTTCAGTTGGATTGCCTGACCTCTCCAAGACGCTGACACCACAAGACTCTTTTGAAACACATTCAGTGACGGTGTCTTATGTGTGGCAATCCAGTTGATGAGCCCACTGTCACACTTAAAAGAAACGCTGGCAATTTTACGATTGACAAAAGCCTGAAGACATTGAATATTTAAAATAATTCATCATTTTTAATCACATCGAGTGTAATAATTTATTGAAAAGAGGACAATGATAATAATTCCTTTGAAATGAAAATTCATTTAGTAGCCATTGACCCTTACTAACTCATCCATGTCCTGTGACATTTTTACATTAAATTTCACCTACCTTCCTTTTTTTAATCAAAAGGTTCCGCCAACAGATTTTTTTGGATCAGAGTAACCAAACTACAAAGACTAAGTATATAGCGTGAAATTATTATAAGTGAAACGCACTCTTTGATCAAGTTTAGCGCTCGATCAGCTGTAGAACAGTGCAACATCAATGCATGCGATGATGATGCACTTTGGAGTGCAATAGCATATGCACGTGCTGCTAGTTAGGTCGTGGCAACATAAAAAGAGAGGTATAGGAAGAGAAGTGGAGAGAGGAAAGGGACGAAGAGAGGAGAGGGTGTTGATGAAGAACGAGAATTAATCACAGTTGGTGAGGCGAACTGTACCGCATGAGTGGTCCGTTACCTTTCTCCCTTGTGTGACGTAGTCATGCGATTAGTAGCCTGGGAAGGGAGCCGTGGAACGGGAAAGTAAAAAAGTGTGCTCTCTAACACACACCTCCTCTGGATGAATGGAATCTTCCCCTACCGCTCCTTACGCCCGACGTAATATTCGCTCATTATATAAACTAATGAAATTCGCCTACAGTTCAGTCTCAATAATATTTTGGCTTAACCCAAATTGGACGGCATCCCACAGGAATAAATCAAATATAAATGTTGATACAAGAATCATAATCATCATACGAGAAACAATTAAAACCATTGCAACAATGCTGATGTCTTGATACACATATTACAACAGTCTATATCACCAAACATTAAAATAATTTAATGGTGGTGGTGATTATTGTTTCAAGAGGAAGTGCAACTAGGCAATCATCCTCTATATAACACTAATCAGAGAGAAAAATCGAAGGGGTCCGACACTTCGAAAAATGAAGGTATCGGCCAAACAAGAGTTGACCAAGGGAGGTCGGATAGGATAGATGAAAGTGAGGAGCCTGGCACAAGTAAGTGGAAGCAATGCCAGGACTCAGCTGAGGGCCCCGTGGTCGCCAACCCACGCTCTAAAGTTCAGAGCCCATGAGGCCCCTTTTAGTCGCCTCTTACGACAGGCAGGGGATACCGTGGGTGTCATTCTACGCCCCCCCACAAGCGGATTTAAATAATTTAATCCAAACCCGGTTTTCGCAACGTTTAAAAATTAAATTAAAATTAAAATGTTAAAATTTGCATAATTATGCATTTGTGTAACAGCTGAAACGGCATGTTCGGTCAATCACGTCATAATAAGCACAACTCTCGCCTACATTTAAAACAAACTACTAAAACCTTTTCGTTCCGTCCCTGAAGGGGACGGCGGGCCTCCTGGACGGTAACTGTATCTCTCCGGACAGGGAGATGTAATACGGTGACGGAGATTTTTGGAGAAGGTGAGGGGATTGGTGGCCGTGGTCTATAATAGGAACTGTCCCGGCTTTCGCCTTAGTGCAGGAGAATGGACAACCACGGAAAACCATTCTTGATGATGATGATGATGATGATGATGATGATGATGATGATGATGTTTAAAGGGGCCTAGCAGATAGGTCGTTGCCCATGTTACTTTCCTTTTTTAACAAGCCATTCCTCTGGTAACTACTGGTACGTAACACACTGGTTCATCACGGTATTCCAGCTATTCGATCCCTACTCTGAGGCGCTGATTGAAATGAGCAGTGTGTACACTTAACGGAATACGGCAGAGGAGTGTTCACGGCTGTCTGCATCCTGGTCATTCCAGCTCTGGAACTTAGGACTGTTGGAACAGCAGCGTAGTGCTGTTCGTTAAAGGGGAGAAAATGTGCCGTTTCTCATTTGATCGAGCATGTCATATGATAGCATTGTTTTCAACCGCGAAATTCCAGTCCGTTGATAGTGTATTCTGGCAAGAATACTGACGTCATTGTAATGACCTATGTCGAGTTCAGTTTAATATTTGGCTCTGCATGTTACAGCATCAGGGGAAAGTGGATGGGTGGATATCAATGAAACGTGGTAGTACAGGAAGGGGTGCTTCAGAAGGGGCCTAAGGAAAAATAATGATGAAACTGAAATTGCAAATTGTTCAAGAGAGAAAGGAAGCGAGTACGCCGCGGCAAGTCGCTGACAGGGAGAAACATGCCCGCTTATGTGCCTCAGAATCTGCGGAACAATGCGAGGAGTGGTCAAAACTCTAATCATGCACATACTGTGTGATTGTACCGTCAACGACGGGTACTATAGCTAGTTACAGTATAATAGTTTGATTATGCCCAGAATAGCTCAGTACATTCACACCTCAGAGCGTATGGCTAGTGCACTGATGGGTAAAGCTATTACAGTACACCATTTCGACTTCAGACACATACTAGTACGATATTAGGATCAGCTATTAAAAATAGCCGTGGGCAATGTCCCCCGTTTTTATTGTATTATTTAAAGTTGCCAACATTTAACATTTAAATTCTTGTGTAGATTCACACCCCTTACCTTGAAATCATTAAATACAGAGTCTTACATTGTCACTAATAATATCCTTGGAAGAAAGGTAGGAATTTTCTTTCCTTCTTTCTTTCTTTCTTTCTTTCTTTCTTCCTTTTTCCACGCATTTATGTACACGGAAAGTTAAGCCTAATTGTTGATCAAAGTTGATCGTTCCGAAGCACACTTAACTCTTGTCTAAATGACGGATCTCTGTGTATGTTGAAGGCATCACACTTGTTGATGGCTCTAAGAACTGATGGGTTTGTAGTTCGATGAAATGAAATGTCGTATGGCTTTTAGTGCCGGGATATCCCAGGACGAGTTCGGCTCGCCACGTGCAGGTCTTACTACTTGACTCCCGTAGGCGACCTGCTCGTCGTGATGAGGATGAAGACAACCCGTGCCATTGGAATTAACCAATTAAGGTTAAAATCCCCGACCCGGCCGGGAATCGAACCCGGGACCCTCTGAACCAAAGGCCAGTACGCTGACCGTTCAGCCAATGAGTCGGACTGTAGTTCGATGATAATAATGAAGTAGTATGTCTGAGTTTCAAAGAGCGAATGAATGGAGTAGTAAGCTTAATGAAGTGCACTTAGTTTCTCGTGCAGGCTATATATTATCTATTTATTATATATATAATAAGAGTTTTGTCTGTACATTGCTCAGAATTTAAAAAGGTTGGTATTTTTGTAACAGTCGAGTCCTCAGTAACAAGCAAATGCACTTTTTAATTTTCCGTAAAGAGGCGCGCGGCTGTGAGCTTGCATCCGGGAGATAGTAGGTTCGAATCCCACTATCGGCAGCCCTGAAGATGGTTTTCCGTGGTTTCCCATTTTCACACCAGGCAAATGCTGGGGCTGTACCTTAAGACCACGGCCGCTTCGTTCCAACTCCTAGGCCTTTCCTATCCCATCGTCGTCATAAGACCTATCTGTGTCGGTGCGACGTAAAGCCCCTAGCAAAAAAAATCCGTAATGTCTGTCTGTCTGTCTGTCTGTCTGTCTGTCTGTCTGTCTGTCTGTCTGTCTGTCTGTCTGTCTGTCTGTCTGTCTGTCTGTCTGTCTGTCTGTCTGTCTGTCTGTCTGTCTGTCTGTCTGTCTGTCTGTCTGTCTGTCTGTCTGTCTGTCTGTCTGTAGCCTACGTATGTACACGGATCACGAGAAAACGGCTGAAGAGAATTTAATGAAAAACAAATACGGTATTTATGGTATTAGTGGTCTTAAAGAAAATCGGTGTGCAAAGTCTGGGAATAAGTTGCTATAATCTAGGCCATAAATAATTGTATTCACGCTGAGTGAAATGGTAGTTTAGGGGAAGGGCTAAGATTTAATTCTCAAATATTTATGTTACTAGTGGTCGTATCGATAAATACTACATAACAAAAGTTATATAGTATTAAATTTACGACCATTTATTTCTTATACATTGTTACCGTACCGGCTATGATCACAGAGATATTTATGAATTTGGAATTTTGTTACTACGTCCATATCAGCGCCGAGTCACGAGAAAATAGGTAAACAGAATTTAATGGAAATCGGTACGGTAGGTAAAGGCGGAGAATAAGGAACAACAGTCTACGCTATAAATAATTTTATAAGACGCCCGAACGCAGAGTCGAAAGGAAACTAAATACGATGACCTACGATATAGAAAGCTTATAAAATTGATCAACAATAACATTACATTGACCATTGCTTTTGTGATGTGCTTTGTGTTTTCTGTTGCCACTCATCTCCATAAGATAGGATTACTGCTGCGTACTGAGGAATTAAAAAAAAAATGCTTTACGCCGCACAGAAACAGATAGGTCTTATGATGACGATGAGATAGAAAAGGGCTAGGAGTGTGAAGCCTTGGCCTTAATTAAGGTACAGCCCCAGCATTTGCCTGGTGTGAAAATGGGAAACTATGGAATACCATCATTAGGGTTGCCGACAGTGGTGTTCGAATCTACTATCTCCCGGATGCAAGCTCACAGCTGCGCGCCCCTAACCACACAACCAACTCGCCCGGTCGTACCGAATGTAACAGCCTGCCTGAATATTGGCGCGAAGTGGCTGGGGAATTAGATAACTTTCTTCTTTAATAATAATAAAATTAATAATAATAATAATAATAATAATAATGTTACTTGTTTTACGTCCCACTAACTACTCTTTTACGGTTTTCGGAGACGCCGAGGTACAGGAATTTAGTCCCTCAGGAGTTCTTTTACGTGCCAGTAAATCTACCGACACGAGGCTGACGTATTTGAGCACCTTCAAGTACCACCGGACTGAGCCAGGATCGAACCTGCGAAGTAGGGGTCAGAAGGCCAGCGCCTTAACCGTTTGAGCCACTCAACCCGGCACTTTCTTCTGTAGCATGCCATTCTTCTGGTTCATAAATTTTCTGATACTGATGGTACGTAACGCATAAGTGCATAGTTTAAAATAATATAAGTATCTCATTAAGCACAGAAAATAAATACAACTACAGTATATATACAAAAGTTAAAATGAACATAACACTATTCGTCCAAGAGAGTGATAAATAACTACTCATTTACCAACGTGTTAGGATGGCGTTGGCCTTTATTACACCCCTTGAATGTTATTTTTCTTCAAATTTAGGTACTCAGTGGAAGCTATTGGGTGTCAACCAATTTTTAAGGGTTCTTTTGAAGGTACATAGGGGCATATCCTGTACTTGGGCAGGTAGTTTGTTGAATAATTTAATGCCATTATACCTATAGTTTCCTTGTGTTTTTCTCAGCCAACATGTGCTAAATCTAAATCGTTCCTATATCTTGTGCCATATAGTGTACCTTGCTGCGAGCTGTTAGGCCGATGAGATTTTCTTTAGTATTGAGTATACTATGATAAACATGTATAATGAGGGAAGAGTCATAATTGCAAGGTCTTGGAACATAGGTCTACAAGACTCCCTTGTGGCCTTACCTTTAATACATCTTGCCTTCTTTTGCCACTTGAACACATCTTAAGCCCCTGTTGAGTTACCCCATAACATGGTACCATGCGATAACTGTGAATGACAGAGTTCGATAGCTTCAGTCGTTTAAGTGCGGCCAGTATCCAGTAATCGGGAGATAGTGGGTTCGAGCCCCACTGTCGGCAGCCGTGAGGATGGTTTTCCGTGGTCTCCCATTTTCACACCAAGCAAATGCCTGGGATGTACCTTGATTAAGGTCACGGCTGCTTCCTTCCAATTCCTAAGCCTTTCCTATCCCATCGTCTCCATAAGACCTATCTGTGTCGATGCGACGTAAAGCATATAGAAAAAGAAAAAATGTGTGAATGAAAGAAGGCATAGTATGCACTCATCATCTACTACTAACTGATCCTTTAAGTATGCGAAGCAAAAATATCACTCTAGCCAGGTTTATACATAAGTTTTGCGTGTGTGTGTTCCAGATTAATTTAAAATCCAGATGCAATCCCAGTAATTTGACAGCATTTTGATCATGTTACCCAGACCTGAATTAATTAAATGGAAGTAGATCACTTCTGTCTTGTTATTACTTAGAATAAGTTTATTTGCCTGCAACCAAGAGGATGATTTGTGTAGCATTTCTATCCTTTCCTCCTCCACATAGTTCAAGTCTCTATTGCTTGTTATGATAGTAATATCTGCATAGAGCACTGGTTCATCATAGAATTCGAACCATTCAATCCCTTCTCTGAGGCACTGATTTTAATGAGCGTATGCATATTTAAGGGATTAATAGCAGGTGAGTGCTCACGGATGTCTGCGGCCTGGTCATTTCAGCTCTGAAACTTTGGACAGTTAGATCGGCACCGTAGAACTGTTCGTTAAAAGGGGGAAAATGTGCAGTATTTCATTTGATCGATAACATTGCTTTTAATCGCTTCATTCCTACTGACGTGTTTGCAATGACCTATGTTGACTTCAGTTAGGATTTATTTTTATCGTATGGTGATTATAACTACAAATTTATAATTCCAGGTCCAAGTGTTCAGTTAGGAAAACCACGAAGACAGTCTTTTTGAGAATCCCGTAGCGAAGCACGGGTACATCAGCTAGTCTCTCTCTCTCTCTCTCTCTCTCTCTATATATATATATATATATATATATATAAAATAAAAGAGTTTTGTCTATACATTACTCAGAATTTTAAAAGAATGGTATTTCCACATCGGTCGTGTCCACAGTAACAAGATAATGCAGTTTTTACTTTTCCGTAATGTCTGTCAGTCTGTCTGTCTGTCTGTCTGTCTGTCTGTCTGTCTGTCTGTCTGTCTGTCTGTCTGTCTGTACACGCATCACGAGAAAACGGCCCAAGAGAATTTAATAAAAATTGGTATGTAAAGCCGGGGAATGTGCCACTACAATCCTATAAATCATTTTATTCACTCTGTGTGAAATGGTACTTTGGGGGAAGGCCTAAAATTTAATTCTCAAATATTTGTTATTAGTGGTCCTATCGATAAATACTGCATAACTAAAGTTATATAGAATTAAATTTCCGATCATTTATGTCTTATACAGGCTATGACAACAGAGATATTCCTGAATTTGTATTTTTGTTGCTAAGTCCATATCAACGCCCAGATATGAGAAAATGGATGGCCAGAATTCAATGAAAATCGATATATAGAGTCGGGGGAAAAAAGTAAAGTCTAAGCTATAATTAATTTTATTCATCCTGGATGAAATGGTAGTTTAGGGGAAGGCGCCTAAAATGTTTTCTTTTTTTAAATACCTATGTTATTGGTCCTATGGAAAAGTACTACCGTACATAACAAAATTCATAGAGAATACAAATTCCGATCATTTATGTGTAATCAGTTTTACCGTACCGACTATGATAAGAGTGATACCTATTTCAGAGCCGGAAGAAACTTGAATGTGAAAGCCTGCAATATCGAAAACTAATAAAATTGATCAACAATAACATTACGCTGACCATTGTTTATTGTGATATTCTTAGCCTCTTATGCTGCCACTCATCTCTGATAGATGGGATTACTGCTGCCTACCGAGTACTACCGAGTATAACAGCCTGCCTGAGTATTGGCGGGAAACAGCAAGGGAGTTAGAAAACTTTCTGCTCCAGTATACCATTTCTATGTTCATACATTTTCTGATACTGCTGGTACGTAACACACTGGTTCATCATAGTATTCCAGTTATTCGATCCCTACTCTGACGCGCTGATTTGATTGATTGATCAGCGTGCACAATTAACGGAATAATGGCACAGGCTCACTTATGACATGGTTTAGAATTACTGTTTCGGCCTGTTCCAAATTATAGCCCACAATTCACTAAATAACTCAAAATTCAACCCTGAATTAGGCCGTTTCTAAAGAAAAGCTTCTTTCTCTTCACTTTTATTAAATTCGACATTCATTTTCTTCCAAATTAGCAGCTAAGAGGGGGTTTTCTCTTCTGGCTTGGAGGAATAATTTGCCTCCAAGTCAGATTGATTTTCCCCCGCCAACTCGAAGGAAACAGATGAGTAAAAGGGTATAGTTTTTGCTCTGTGACTCTCCACTATTCGCCCCCCCCCCTCGAAAATGAGTATTCACGGCTCACGGCTGTCTGCGGCCTGGTCATTCCAGCTCTGGTACTTTGAGCTGTTAGATCGGCAGCGTACTACTGTTCGTTAAAAGTGAGAAAATGTGTGGTTTTTCATTTGATCGAGTATTTCATATGTTAGCATTGCTTTCAATGGCGACATTCTTACTGGCGTCATTGTAATGACCTGTGTTCATTTCAGTTGGGAAGACCACTAAGACAGTCTTTATGAGGATGTAAAAATGCAGGTGGAGAGTGAGTGTCTGCCATTATAATGAAAATTCTCCAACTTGATTGTGACTGATGGTAGGCAAGAGAGCCTACCATTACGATGAAAATTACCTAACCCAGTCTTCACATAAAAAAAAAGACGTTTGGTGACTTCCAGGTCGCTTTTCTAGGGTACCGGTGACGTTAAGAGCTATGCAATCTCTTACAATCTTACTCACATGTACAATACCTAACCTATAATTCTGTATACAATGTAGAATTCCGTAGCGAAGCACGGGTACATCAGCTAGTATGTAATATGGTTGGCCTGCCAAGATTCGTCGTTGAATAGCCAATTAGTGGAATGCTGCTGTAAGCTGAGTGAAGATCTTGTCTTGGAGGTTTGCAGAAGCACTGCAGGGAGCACTTAACTGAGACAGAGAGACCTGAACGGAATGTTTGCTACATAATCTGGTTTGATAATGAGCACCAATCGATTCCCGATAACTTAGCTACCTGCCAAGTCGACCACAGAACCGTTCGGCGTGCCAAGTAGAACAATCCGGATTGGTTTGAGTGAATAATTTGCCTGCCTAGGATTCTAGTGACTGAATTCACCTTTCTTCTAATTTAGTGCTAATATCGTAGCAGAAGGAAATATGTGATTTAGTAACCGAATAAGATCATTGTTATGATGGCTAGTATTCTTACGGTGGCGTATTTTAGCTTCTAAAACAATCGGCGTCGAAGAATGATCTGTGTTTAAAATTAATCTAATTTTCTTGAATATATTTATTGGTTAGAACCAAGTTTGTATGGTACAAAATTGAATTAAAAACTTACAATAATCACTTGCTTATAATGCAGCTCAAGACGCAAAATTAAAAATTCTGGCCTAGCAGTTTTTGTTCAATAACACACCAAACTGCTAGGAGACACGCTGTCGTTGAGACCCGTCATTGAGAGCACGATGAGCTATTCGCTTGCTAGAGCAAATGCGCGTGTGATATATTGCTACCACAGGGATTAACATGCGTCTGGTATAACTCTATACATCTAAGGTCTGTTTTACAGTTGCGCTACTTCTAGTTATGTCTACATCGAATGGCAAGAGGAGTTAAATATGGTATTTTAACTATGAGGTCTGTTAAATGTCGGCGCCGTTACCCGAGTGGTTGTGGACTTACTTATTACGGTATGTCATGGAAGGAGGGTTCGATTCCAGACAAGTTGATTGCTTTTTAAAGACGGGGTACTCGTCTATTTGATCTTTCGTCCGTGACCGTATGTCAAGGAGCCCTGGTGTGCACATTAAGTATCCATGTGGAAAAAATCCATCTCCCGGCGTTGTAATCCATTTAGTATGTAATTCATAGTTCCGTTCAAGTTCTGACCAAAGCTCTGTTATGGTGGCGTGATCTGATATAGTGAATATAACGTTGAAACTGACAATAAGAATCACTATTTACCTCATCCGCCACGCATTGAATATTGACCAATCCAATTTACAGTTCATGTCAGCTTCAACCAATCACGGATGACTACCACTGAAATATTATCGAAATGAGGTTAACGCACCTGGTAGGCAACTGTTCGCAATTCGCAGTTCTTTCCGATTTGTAACCTAACGCGTAGTATTTACCAGGCAGTGAAAGAATCAAATATGGCGGCAATTTTCAGATGGGACGTAATCACATTGTATCCAATAAGTTCAATGAAGTAATATGATATAAAACACGTATGTTATTTTATTTTTATTAAAATTATTCTGTAAGTAGTTTTATTAAATACAACTCGTGGTTTCATCTTGTTCTTGAAAGTAAAATGATGTATTTTAATCGTACCAGATTAATTAGATGCTTATCCCCTTCAAGATATCAGTTACATTGAATTTCAAATGTCTTACTTTGTGAAGGCTAGCGTGACCCATTTCTCGATTATTGTTTTAAGATGAAGTGCAACTGGGAAACCATCTTCTATTAACACTAATCAGAGAGGAAAAATTGAATGGGTCCTCCACTTCGAAAAATGAAGATATCAGTAAAGAAAGACAAAGGCCACGAAGGGTGTGAAAATGAAAATTCCCAGGCCACGACGCCTAATACCATCAGGGTCGGAAAAAAACAGGAGAAGAACCAAGGGGAGGAACAGAGGAAGGTGAGAAGCCTGGCACAAGTAAGTGGAAATAATGCCAAGACCCACCTAAGGGCCCCGTGGTCGCCCAACTCTCCCAAGTTAAGAGCCCCTGGGGCACCCATTTCTCATTCGTTTTCCATAAGGACTATTGCGCGAACATTATGCATAGCCACTTCCCCCATGTATACAGAAGATATGACTATATTCATGGGTAGACTTAATAATCCAATCTTATTTCCTGTGGCTGGTGCACTTCTGCCATAAATTCATGACAGAATAAATGCTGCTCATGGCATTTAAGAACAATGAGAAGTACTGTAAATTATGTCACATTACGATCTCCGATCCTCTCATACTTGGATGTTCTCTTGTCTGCTTTTAATCTCCCTTGCGTTGTTATTGGAGATATATGAGGACTCTTTAAACTAAAAGTAATAGTAAAACACAGCGAAACAACCTTACTTGAGTGCATGTTATCATTTAATACGTCAGTTTTCAACACATTTGTATGGCTTTGGAGAAGGACGCGATTGAGGAAATCCTTAGCAAAGTTTTGTATTCTTGTGATTGTGCGCATAATAAAGACTTTTGGCTGTACATTTTTCAGAAATGAAAAAGAGATGCATTTTTTAAAATTTTCCGTCATGTCTGTCTGTCTGTCTGTCTGTCTGTCTGTCTGTCTGTCTGTCTGTCTGTACGGACATCAGGAGAAAATGGCTGAAGATAATTTAATGAAAATCGGCATGTAAGGTCTGATAACGAGGCACTACAATCTAGGCTATAAATAATTTTATTCACACATAATGAAATGGTAGTTTAGGGGAAGGGTCTAAAATTCAATTCTCTAAAGTGGATGTTTTCAGTGGTCCTATCGATAAATACTACATAACTAAAGTTATATATAATTGCATTTCCGATCATTTATGTCTTATGCATTTTCACCGTACCGGCTATAATAAGAGATATTCGTGAATTCCGATTTTAGTTGCTAAGTCCATATCACTGCCGAACCACGAGAAAATCGGTGAACAGAATGTAATGAAAATCGGTACGTTAAGTCGGGGAATAAAGCATTACAGTCTAGGCTAAAAATAACTTTATTCACGCTGAATGCAATGGTAGTTTAGGGGAAGGCACCTAAAATGTAATTTGGTGATGGCTGATGCTTGTTGTTTAAAGGGGCCTAACATCTACGTAGGTCATCGGCCCAAACTTTTTGTAAATACCTATGTTGTTGGTCCTATCGAAAAGTACTACATAGCGAAACTTATAGAGAATACAATTCACGATCATTCATGTCTTACTACCAGTTACCCGTGACTCCACTCGCGTGGATTTCGTAATTTGTTAAAAGTAATCGATCCTCGGTACTGTACTAAGACATTATCTGAAAATCCCTAAAGAATAAACGCTCACCGAAAAACTGAGTTTCATTTACCCCAGACAATCTTTGTAAATCACGTTTGTGTTATTGCCTTTTGGGGCTAAAATGACCATGCTACATAGAACTGTAAATGTGAGAAACAGTCTTCTCTCAAGTCGAAAACAAACACACACAAAAAATGTTTCTTTATTTTTAACGAAGATTCCAAATACCAATTTTCACGTCTGTAACATGTTGCGGTTTTGACATATACTGTAGACATACCGGTACTCATTTTAAAAATTCGCCCGCTTTTTCAATTCTTTCCACCCCTTAAGTAGATTTTCCGAAAAAAACTTGTTTCCTTTTCTTTTAAAGGAGGTGCCCAAAAAACAGTTTTCACGTCTGTAACATCTTCAGTTTTTGACATATAAGTATTCTCATGAACAGAATTCAACTCCTTTACTTATTTTCACCTTCCCCCCTTAAGTCGATTTTCCGAAAACAAAGAAATACGTGTTTATTTTTAAATGAGATTTTAAATACCAATTTTCACCTCTGCAGCATATTTAGCTTTTTAGATATAAGTATCCTCATACAAATAATTCAACTAATTTTTCAATTCCTTCCCCCCACCCCCACCCTCCTTAAGTGCATTTTCTGAAAAGAAAGAAATACGTGTGTCTGTATTTTTCACCTGTGTAACATCTTCAGTTATTGAGATATCGCTATCCTAATACAAAGAATAAAATACTTCAGTCCCCTTTTTAGTCCGTTTTACTCCCGCCAGGTGTTTTTGAAAAAAATACACGTTTCTTTATTTTCAAAAGAGATTAATACCAATTTTCACGCCTGTAACATGTTAAGTTTATGAGATGTTCTGCAGATATTCTCATTTTGAAAATTCACCCCCTTTTTCAGTTCCCCTTAAGTGGATTTCGCGAAAATAAATGATCTATGTTTCTTTAATTTTACAGGAGATTCCATATAGCAATTTTCACATCTGTAACAATTTACGTTTCTGAGATTATTATACTGTAGTTATAATCTTTGCTTTTAATTCACCCCTTCGTCACACCTGTTCACCACCCCCCCCCCCCCCCGCCTCATTAATTGGATTTTACTAAAACAAAAAAATACGTGTTTATTTATTTTTAAAGGAGATTCCAAATACCAATGTTTATGCCTGTAACATCTCCAGTTTTTTAGTTTTGGCTCGGCGATGATGAGTCAGTCAGTCATTCAGTACATGTTATTTTACATACAGTATGTAAGTTTAGATTATTATTGCATCTATAATTTTGTCATAGTTCATCTCAGCGACCCTGAAAACTATGGATCGACACTAACATTTGTCTTTTTCGATAATCTAGAATCCTTTATTTAACGTTGCCATGGTTACGGCGGGTCACTTCTTCAGCCGATTCCTAGAGCCAGGGTACTGATGTGCCAATATCTCCAAAACGGTTAGTTTTAGGGCCTTAAAATGTAGTTTTCGGGTCCCGTAGGGACGTACCGAGGTTTGTTCCTCGTATCGCGAGGCTTCAAATGAGCTCTGTCTCGTCCTTGTACGACAAATTCCATATTTCGCCTATATTAGCCTATTGTGATGTGCCAAATGGCCTAAATCAAGGGAATGGTGAGGAATTAACATGTCAAACCACTTCCATAACCCTCTCAGGAGCAATAAGAACAAAGTATGAAATTTTCAGCGAAATCGGTGCAGTAGATTTTGAGTCTATAGAATACGAACAAACATTAATTTTTATATATAAGAAGAATGACAGGCTGCAGCTTTACCGTACCGCCTATGATAATAGAATTCATGAATTTACACTTTTGTTGCTTAGTTCATATCAACGCCGACCGTTGAGTGTTCAGTCGTATTAACTGGCGATGGCCTTTTTTTTTTTTTTTTTTGTCATGATTGTCCTAAGGTGTAAAACCGCTTGATCATCGGTCCATATCGACAAGTAAAGTTGTGAAGATGCTTATGAAAATGAACAAAAAATCATAAAGGGACGATCGCTTAAAGAATAACACAAGAGGGAGTCATGAAAGCAAGGAGGAATACGTTCGCATTAGATGCCCTACCATCACAGAGTCGGAAAAAAACTAAATGTGGAGTTCTACAACATCTAAAGCTCATAAAATTTGTAAACAATAACATTACATTGACCGTTGTTTGTTGTGATGTGCTTTGTCTCTTCTTCTGCCGTTCATCTCCTATTGACGTCCGAAACGGGGGAGGAGCTTACCGTCAGCTGTTTCCAATATGGCGGCGAGATAGTGACGGGATGTAAACACGACAGTGATCGGGTGTGTGTCTGTAGGATTTATTAAGTGTTCAAAATGTCTTTGGTGTCGTATGCGCAACTGTTGAGAGTTGTCGGAGATTTCATGCGTCCATTAGTGGAAGGGGAAGAAATATTCAAGCGTAATTACTTGATATGTGTAGGTAAAAAGTTTGAAACAGAAGATGAAACTGGTTGTGTTTACAATCATCCCACATCGATTCAAAACCGCACAAAGTTAATGTTGTCTTGAACAAGGGGGTGAAAATGTGAAGTGCAACTGTATATGTAAAGCGGGTTTGTCAGAGAAATGTTACCGCTGACACGCTAATTCACCTTAACAGTTAAGCTACTGTAATTTTCCACTATTAGAGGTTATGGAGTAATTTCTTAGCCAGGTGACGGGGGAGTTACCTGTTTTGTAAACTGTAATCTTGGGGAAGAAAGAAAATAATAATTCTATTAAGTAAATGTTGTAAAGCAAATAAATCCTAGGCTTTATACAGGCTTGTGTTGGAACAGCCCACATAAACTTAAATGTTCTTCCATTTTTACCATCAGCACAAAAGGTAGAACTTAGAACCGACAATAATAAGTATTAAAAAAATTATAACTCCCTACAGAATATGCAGAGCAAAGTTGGAAAACTATAATTTAAGAGTACTATAACCTCTACAGTCACAGCTGTTTGGGGTTGAAGAATACTTGGTTTGTCCAATTCTACCAAATAATTAGGTTATGGCTTCTAATTTATGATGACCGGGCGAGTTGGCTGTGCGGTTAGGAGCGTGCAGCTGTGAGCTCGCATCCGGCAGATAGTGGGTTCGAACCCCACTGTCGGCAGCCCTGAAGATGGTTTTCCGTTGTATCCCATTTTCTCACCAGGCAAATGCTGGGGCTGTACCATAATTAAGGCCACGGCCGCTTCCTTCCCATTCCTAGACCTTTCCCGTCACATCGTCGCCATAAGACCTCTCTGTGTCGGTGTAACGTAAAACAAATAGCAAAAAAAGCTAATTTATGACGGCAAAATACTACATATTTTCTTTCATTGATAGAAGAATTATATAGGCAATTTAAATTCAGTGCTTAATTACTATCAGTTAAAGATATTACATGTAGATAGTTAATTTACTGTTTGCTGTTACACATATGAAGAAGTTTACAAAGAGCGGATTACATTCTATGTGCGGCACAGAAGTATTAGGCTACAAGTTTATCAGTATTTTTGATGTAGCTAAATCTTTGTGAATACAAATTAGAGATAATAACTATCAATGAGTACAATAAACAGTACCGGTACCTACACTGTGGAAAGAAGTCGTCTTCACGAGAATGCAGACTGCGCACTGTCATGTATCGCGCAACGCGTTTTCCAATTGACAGCGCGGAAACCCATCTTTCTCTCTGAACTTTTTGTACAGGAAAGTAGTGACCAGATTTCGCATCCGTTTTATACGATTTGCAACCTTATACAGAGCAGTACCTCCTCAAATTTGACAATTTTCTTTCTGTTTCCATCACGACGTCAATGCTTCGCCATGTAAATATACCTCACCAGTCACTATGTTGCAGCTTCAACATTCTACCGCGTGGCTGCGCCATCCAACTTTTCTGACGTCAATAGATGCGATTACTGCTGCGTCCCGAGTAAAACAGCCTCCTTGAATATTGGCGGGAAACAGATGGGGACTAAGATTATTTTTATTTTTTAGCATGCCATTCCTCTGGTTCATACACTTTCTGATAACCACTGGTTCGTAATTCACTGGTTCATCATAATATTCCAACTCTTCGATCCCTACTCTGAGGCGCTGATTGGAATGAGCAGTGTGCAAACTTAAAAGAAAACGGCAGATGAGTGTTCGTGGCTGTCTGCGGCCTGCTCATCGGGCACGTCAGCTAGTATATTGCTTTCTTCTTATCGTCGTTAGTGCTCTTATTTCTGTATCCGCTTCAAGGATATACAGAAGGATCACTTATTCTTCAAATCAGTGTGTTTATTTGATATTTCCTTTGAGCACGTTCCATTCCAATCTTTCCAGAAAAATGAAATTAATGAATCAATCATTACTATCAATCAATCAATCAATCAATCAATCAATCAATCAATCAATCAATCAATCAATCAATCAATCAATCAATCAATCAATCAATCAATCAATCAATCAATCATCTGCGTTTAGGGCTGTCGGCCAGTGGCAGATTCCCTAGCAATTGTTTACCTAGTCTTTTCTTAAATGATTTCAAAGAATTTCCAGTCGTAGCCTTATATAATTACAATTATATAACTACGAGTTCATGGGCTGCATCTCAGTAGTAGTGTAGGAGACATAAGCTGACGAGCTGGCTTCTCACCGGCTAAAGAGTAAGACACCGTGGCTAACAATAACAATCAAAGACATGTAAGAACTCGCAGGAACAGAAAGTGACATCGCAGACAGATCGTCTTTGAAAAATGTTCAGAGACCAAAGATGAAATGGAATGGCGTATGGCTTTTAGTGCCGGGAGTGTCCGAGGAGAAGTTTGGCTCGCCAGATGCAAATCTTTTGATTTGACGCTCGTAGGCAACCTGCGCGTCGTGATGAGGATGAAATGATGATGAAGACGACACATACATCCAGCCCCCGTGTCTTCGAAATTAACCAATGATGGTTAAAATTTCCTTCCCTGCCGGGAATTGAATCCGGGACCCCTGTGACCAAAGACCAGCACGCTAACCATTTAGCCATGGAGCCGTACAGAGAGAGAGAGAGAGAGAGAGAGAGAGAGAGAGAGAGACAAAATATATTTCTGGACGTAAGCGAGAAAGCAACTACATAGCTAGAACGTGCAATTACTGGCCAAATGTTGAGATCCACTCAAAGCGAAAAATAATAACCGAGCTTGATATCTGCAGTCGCTTAAATGCGGCCAGTTATCCAGTATTCGGGAGATAGTGGGTTCGAACCCCACTGTCGACAGCCCTGAAGATGGTTTTCCTTGGTTTCCTATGTTCTCACCAGGCAAATTTTGGAGCTGTAACTTCAGACCACGGTCGCTTCCTTTCCACTCGTAGCCCTTTCCTGTCCCATCGTCGCCATAACATCTGTCTGTATCGGTGCGACGTAAAGCAGCTGTAAAGAAAAGATACAATAATTAAGTCCATGTTGTACGATGGCCTATTTCTATGTCGTGTAACTGTTGCTTTTGACAATCGAATAGCTATTTGTTCGACAGCCTGGCTGGATTCATCATTGAGATATTTCCGTAGAAGGTTGGATGTATCTTTCTGGTCACGACTGTGACTTTCTCGACGTAATAATGTGAAGTTCCTGCTTGTGAACTTCTGTATTTGCCCTCTTCTTTGATAGGTCTTAATATTACCCACAGCGTCTTCCTCTTCTGGACCATTATTATTATTATTATTATTATTATTATTATTATTATTATTATTATTATTATTATTATTACACTACATTGCCATGGACTATTCGCCTAGGTACAAACTAGGTACACCGACTATTGACCACGACGCCTGAAGCTCCATGCATAGAACAAAGCAAAAAAATGGGTGTAACTTCGGATCTGTGTTGATGTTCAGCTTCTCAAATGAATTTATCCTTGTCGATTATTCTTCTAGCCCTAAATCCCTTTGTCATTTCTATGTACACTAATTGATAAAGATTTGTTGAGTTTATGTGACACCTGTTGATTGAACTCGGCGATGACTTACAGCATATATCTATGTCAGAGACTAGCCACGATTGGCAGTTGCTCGTAAAATCAATTAAAAAGGCAACACGTTTTTTCTGGGCTACGCCAATCTAAACTTAAGTGCATCCAAAGAAGGAGACAGTGGCATATCATGACAAAACTCAGTCTACTTGTATTTCTTGACAGTAAAGTTGTCCCCTCATGATGCATTGTCATTATGCAGTCAACATACGTGTTGTGAGTTTAGGACAGGATTAGAATTTGTTGTCTAGAGTACCATTATTCATACGCATAGGGGTAGGTGTTCACCCGTGAATTTCACTTACCTGTTAACATGGTGTACAAAGAATTCTATACATGAATGAAACATGTAGATAGTAGAACTTCATATTAAACTGAGGACATTTTATGTGGCATACAGTACTGTAAAGAAAAAAACTACATACTTCAGCGCAGAAAGGAAGTCTGAGTGTTGCGGCGTAAAAGGAAATTGAGAATTTGTAATTGATGACGCAGATACTTCCAACAGGTAGAATATATTGAAGATCTTGTCGAATGCATTAAGAACAACCTGGACCAACTATACTGAGATCAGTGTTTCAAAAAGCTGTACCTGAATTAAAGGAAAATACGGCTCAAGATTAGATGACTTTCCAGTTGACCTAATCGTCAGCGCTGATAAACGCACACTGGAGTTACAAGTTGGTTAGTTAAATGTAACAGCAATTATCCCTAATGACTTTAAAAAGAACTAATTTACTCAATGAAAAATACAGTATGTAGTCAAGTCTCCGGACACCTCAATGAACGCAGTCTGTATGACGTCTGGCTGTGCATCCGAGGATATGAGCGGCAAGCACATTGCGTCAATATCATAAACGAGTCTTCTGTCAGAATGAGTCAACGTAGAGAATTGAATGAATTCGAATGGGGCATGATAGTAGAGTCCTACACGTTCGGGAATTCCGTCAGAGAGATTTCACGGGTCTTACATGGTGTCATAAGATGATATTTAATTATTATTATTATTATTATTATTATTATTATTATTATTATTATTATTATTATTATTATTGGTAGTGATCTTCGCAGACTTCTGTATTTATTCACAGTCACCAGGCCAAGAGTGATACTGTTCTTGAAAACTCTTTTATATTTATTTCTTTACAGTACACAGTATTTTCTTTTGTATACAGTATATTGCAGTTGTTGTAATGCATAATTATATAACGACCGTAAGATTACATTGGTTTTTCCACAGCTATCCGGTTTTAAAGTCGTGTTAACCGGGTCCGACTCCATGACTAAATGGTTAGCGTGCTGGCCTTTGGTCCAGAGGGTCCCGGGTTTGATTACCGGCCGGGTCGGGGATTTTAACTATAATTGGTTAATTCCAATGGCTCGGGGGCTGTGTGTGTGCGTGCCGTCTTAAGCATTAGAATTCATCACAGGTAGGGCCCCATTCTCATCGACACGCAGGTCGCCTATACGGCGTCAGATTGAAAGACTTGCACCAGGCCTCTCCGGAGGCCACACGCCATTCCCGCAACTGGTTAATTCTTGTAACCTGAGGACTGAGTGTTTTGTCACGAACACACACCACACTACCAACCACTACAGGATCGCAAAATATTTCGGAAGGGGCAGCCGGCCGTCAAACAGGACCAAGTCCACATGTACGACACAGTCCGCATTCACTATTCCACCAGGGTGTGGGTAAAAGTGGAATAATAAGAAAAAGAAGACAACGTGTCTAAGTTGGGTACACATTTCGTTAGTTTAAAATGAGTAAACTTCACACTTTTATTGATCAATAATTACAAATACTACTTAAACAATATTTTACTTTTTTTTTTGCTAGTGGCTTTACGTCGCACCGACACAGATAGCTTATGGCAACGTTTTACATTAATTAACATTCATGAAATAAAGTTTACATTTTTTTATAATCTGGTAATTACTTCTAAAAGTTCTGTCATATTTACATATTAATTATTTTGCAGCTAATTGGGGTTTGCACTATAAATGCTACAATTCATTGAATATTTACATGCTTCTTTTACTGAAGTTATGTAAGGAATTACATTAACAACTTACTCTAAAATCTTGAAGACATTCTTTCAGAAATTGTTGTTAATATCAAAATTTTTAATTTATGGACAGCAGTTCTTTGAGTTAAAATTGATTTTGTCAACGAAAAGAAGCTATAGCATGTCGTTTATTATATTCAATAATGAGTTAGGTTAAGATGAGGTACCATGTGTAAAAATGAAAGTTACGGAACACGACCAGCAGAGGACGCAATGGGATGTTGCAAGTAACGTAAACGGACATTTACAAACAAATCTTGATATTATTTTATTAAATCTCCGGGGTAAAGAAGAAAGTATTTTCCATAAAGTGAGAAATAAATTGAAACGTCATAAATGTGTACTGCCGCAGTTAAGAGACGTTGGAATGTTGGAATTTTGTGTTGCAAAAATCTCCTCTAAATGCCAACTGACTGTGCCAAGATTCCATTCAGCTATGTTGAACACGCTAGACGATTTCCTAATAACTTACAATTAGCCATCCAGCTGATGTTTCTTAGAATCATTACAGATGTTTAGTCCTTCGTTATTCATTAACACAGTGTTCTAGTCACTTTGGAATACTAACTGCGACACTGGTACCATCACTTATATCGGCAAAATTAATATCGATAAGAGGAATTATGTTGACCATAGAGAGAGAGTAAATATCATGGTTGGTAGCCCTGAGCCGGGCTGTGCTAGGTGTATACGGGGATCCCGTATAACGCAGAGACCACATGCAGGGACCCTTATGACCTTTTACGCGCTCGCACACACATGACCGCCCATTCTCCACTCTTCACAGGACTTGCTACCATGCAGGCCTATCTGCGAGCTGGGTTTTGTGAAAGCTTTTGATTCCAGCACTTCATGAATGTCAACGGTTCATTCAATAACGCGCCACGCAACATTGGTCCTTGTCTCAAAATGCCAATGCTTATCGCATCATTGAATAGTAACTGTTCTTCTTTTCGTAAAAATAATTCTGCACTGACAGCAAATACAGTGATAACATTTGTTCATATCTACGGTTTAGTATCAGTATAATCGATCATTCATTGACGTCAAAAGTTTTCCTATCTTGAATCAAATAGTATGGCTCTTGTATTATCTGAAATTGTCAGATATGCTGCTTTCTATGTAGTAAAATTGTCTATTGTCGTAATTACTGAAAGGATTTATGTTTTCAGTATTTATGTTAAGTTCTTTTATAAGCCTTTTAGAATACGTTAGAAACATCGCATTAAATTTACGTTGAGCTTTAGTCTCATGGGAATTAAGTTATTTCTCTTCCGTTATATAAAAATGTCACTTGAAATACATGGAATGAGTTTGATTCTATAGCATACTAGCTGATGTACCCGTGCTTCGCTACGGAATTCTACATTGTATACAGAATTCTAAGTTAGGTAGTGTACACGTTGTGAGCAAGATTGTATTAAATTGCATAGCTCTTAACGTTACCCTAGAAATGCGACGAGGAAGTCACCAAATGTCTTTTCTCATATGAAGACTTTTTTTTTTTTTTTTTGCTAGGGGCTTTACGTCGCACCGACACAGATAGGTCTTATGGCGACGATGGGATAGGAATGGCCTAGGAGTTGGAAGGAAGCGGCCGTGGCCTTAATTAAGGTACAGCCCCAGCATTTGCCTGGTGTGAAAATGGGAAACCACGGAAAACAATCTTCAGGGCTGCCGATAGTGGGATTCGAACCTACTATCTCCCGGATGCAAGCTCACAGCCGCGCGCCTCTACGCGCACGGCCAACTCGCCCGGTCATATGAAGACTGGGTTCGGGAATGTTGATTGTTATGGTACAATCAGTCACAATCAGGTTGGGGAGTTTTCATCATAATGGCAGACACTCTCCACCTGCCTTTTTACATCCTCAGAAAAACTGTCCTAGTGGTTTTTCCAACTGAAATGAACATAGGTCATTACAATGAGGTCAGTAGGAACGGCGAGATTAAAAGCAATGCTTTCATACGAAATACTCGATCAAATGAAAAACCACACATTTTCTTTTAACTTTTAACAAACAGTACTACGCTGCCGATCTAACAGTCCAAAGTTCCAGATCTGGAATGACCAAGCCGCAGACAGCCGTAATCCGTGAACACTTTTCGTCTTTTTTCAGCGGGGAGAGGGGGGAGGGCGAATAGTGGAGAGTCCCAGGGCAAAAACTACGCCTTTTTACTAATCTGTTTCCTAGGAGTACCCGATGAGTCGGAAAATCTCAATTCACTACACTAGTGGCGTAAAAATCTAACGGCGGTGGGGTGAAAAAGAAGTTGAGACCAATTGGTTTTACTGATCATAATGTACTTGATTCTGATCATAAACCGATCACTTTTAATCTTTCCTGGGTTCGTTTTCAAGAGCCATATTTTCCTTTGGAAAAAGTTAGATTACAGTAGATTATCCTGGCATATAAATAAAAATTTCAACACACTTGAAATAAACTATGGGAATGATATTGACCATGCAATTGTTCACCTCTAATAAGGTTAATAATGTACGGAAGTATATCATTCCTATCGCCAGAAATCCCGCGCACTTGCCTACGCGCGACAATGGTGCGGGACACATTGTCAGCAATGCCAATGGCAGCAGATGCAATTTACCGCCGAGTAGCGGTCTTACATCTTACTGCGTGGTCAATAATAATAATAATAATAATAATAATAATAATAATAATAATAATAATAATAATAATAATAATAATAATAATAATAATAATAATAATAATAATAATAATTATAATAATAATAATAATAATAATAATAATAATAATAATAATAATAATAATAATAATGTTCTGGACCGTCGTCAAAATGTGCGGACCGCGCTGGAAGCGGGTCCTGGCCGGGCAATGGCTTCGAATGCAGTCCGTCAGCCGGTTCAATACCGCTAAGGCACCCGAGACGACACCACGCCGGATCTTCTCAAGGATTTGATCAGTGGCGTATCCTGGAATCTCCACTGAGGCATGCAACTAGTAACCATGCAGTTAACACAATGTATTAAGTAAATTTCAATTCTACTCACCCTAATTACATGTACAGTAGGTGAACTCGAGCCAAACAGTTTTACTGTAAGTTTCTGGATTGAACGTGCGTACACAATTCTTGTTTTCTGTTTTTAAATTTACGAGGGTCCGCCTCTGTGGTGTAGTAGTTAGTGTAATTAGCTGCCACCCCCGGAGGCCCGGGTTCGCTTCCCGGCTCTGCCACGAAATTTGAAAAGTGGTACGAGGGCCGGAACGGGGTCCACTCAGCCTCGGGAGGTCAACTGAGTAGAGGTGGGTTCGATTCCCACCTCAGCCATCCTCGAAGTGGTTTTCCGTGGTTTCCCACTTCTCCTCCAGGCAAATGCCGGGAGGGTACCTAACTTCAGGCCACGGCCGCTTCCTTCCCTCTTCCTTGTCTATCCCTTCCAATCTTCCAATCCCCCGCAAGGCCCCTGTTCAGCATAGCAGGTGAGGCAGCCTGGGCGATGTACTGGTCATCCTCCCCAGTTGTATCCCCCGACCCAGAGTCTGAAGCTCCAGGACACTGCCCTTGAGGCGGTAGAGGAGGGATCCCTCGCTGAGTCCGAGGGAAAAACCAACCCTGGAGAGTAAGCAGATTCAGAAGAAGAAGAAGAAGAAGAAGAAGAAGAAGAATTTACGAGGGAAGGTAGAGGTCTCCCGGCTTTAACTATTTGAATATTTTCATTAAACGAACGGCCAGTAAATGGCTTTTCAAACTGATGTGCAATTATATCCGTTTTAGACTCATCCATCGTTAATAGCTACCACATGTGCGCAAAATATAATAAAACACCGAAAACGACGAATAGCACAGGAACAGCACATACAGAATGAACTCACTAATCAGCAAAACACACAATGAATTAACTCACTAGTTAGCCACAACTCAAGCACGGGAGGTAAGTCACCCCAGTGGCATTGGTCAGTTTCGTCACGTTGGGTTCTCGCTGGGGGGTAATTTGTGTGTCCCGTTCGCTGTAAACATGTCGACTTTCTCCAAGTTGCTAACAGATGGCAGCGGGTAGCACGGGTATGGGGTGACAAATTCTGACCAAGTTTCAATTGCAGCGACATCGTTCGGAGGGTTTCAGAACTACGTCTGCCACTGAATGCAATTTTAAGATTGAATGCCTTACATCCTTAACTCCTCCATTTGCTGTCTCTTTCTTCCGAGAGTGGAGTAGACGGCGAGACTACACCAGCACCACACGTAGTCAAGCAACGGAACTAGTACAGTTGCGCGGACCTTTTGAACTTCTGAGAGATGAAATCGTTAATATTTGACCTGAAACAACCTAAAATCGTAAATCAGACAGTTCTCTGTGTTATCATAACGCATGCAATGAATGCCTTGCATTCAAGGAGAATACGCCCCTGGATTTGATCCATATTAAAAGTGCTTATAGGAAAAGATAGTAAAGATTTAGCGACCCAACTGACCGGGCGGAATACCTGGAGCTAGCCCGGGAAGTACGAAATCGATTGTTGGAAAGAAAGATTGAAACTTTGCTGTCAGATCGCGAACTTTGGCGAATTATATATAAAATGTTAAGCATTCAATTATAAATTTCAGTATAATACCACAGCGAAGCACGGGTATCTAGCTAGTTTTATATATATAGATTGAAGGTTGAAATTTCCTGGTATAGTATTTACAACAGAAATATCAATCAGAAAACTAAATTTATATCAGAAAACACCTTTTCATTAATAAAACACTTTAGATTAAATTTTTTATGGCTTCTACAGTAAATTCAAAAACTAAGATGATTATAATTATTATACTCTAGCAAGGAAACATCACATTGGCTATTTGCTCATACCTATATAAGTTAAGTGCACACCGATACCTATACATCGTATGAAAGAATGAGGATAATTCGTTATTGCATTTGTTAACTTGTACTGCAAACACCAATTAGATTGAATTATAGCTATATGCAAAATGTCCAGTCTGCGGAACAGTTGTTGCTGAACTACTGAAAACTTCTTTAAGGTCAAAACATAATATTCAGAGTACTCAGCCAGCTAACAGCTTCTTCAATGGCATTGTGCAGGGGCACCGTTATCGGAGGTAATACGAACCTAATAGTATAATTACACACACACACAAATATATCAATATACGTCAGCAATTTGATATTGATATCTGAGTCAGAAAAAAATATTTGACCTATGCAGGATTTGTTATTTATTTCAACTTTTAAAAATTGTTTAAGCTTTTGGTTGAATTATTTATCTAATAGAATGCAGTTAAAGGAAACACAGATACCTATTGTAATGTAATAAGAATTTATCAGCAGATAAGTGCCATAGCAGCTTCTTCCTATGCATAACGATCTTGTGTAAAAAAATTCAATATCCTTCTCTTTTTTAAAGACGAACAATCATAACTTCATTCATCGCAATTGTGGAGGCGTGCTTCACAGTTTGAAAACCGGGCAGACCACACTCCTGCTGCGTCGGGTCACGTGCTGGGGAGGGAAGACTGAGAGGACAATGGCGAGGATTAGCTCGGGCAATGCCGGGCCCGTCATGCCCCCGGGCTTACACCGACGTATATAGAGCGGCCGACATGCTGCTGGTCAACCATCTTACAATGATCTTTATTCTCTCTTAACGGCAAAGTAAAAGCGAAATCTACCCGTTTGCTTTAAAGAATTGTCTATCATGTAACGGGACTGTATGCATAAGGCTTTCTACACGTCTTACAAATCGTACGAACATAGCAGTTGTTTATTTATTTATTTATTTTTTTATTTAACACCAAGCTCGAGAGCTGCAGCCGTTTAAGTGCGGCCAGTATCCAATATTCGGGAGATAGTGGGTTCGAACCCCACTGTCGGCAGCTCTGAGGGTGGTTTTCCGTGGTTTCCCATTTTCACACCAGGGAAATGCTGGGGATGTACCTTAATTAAGGCTACGGCCACCTCCTTCACACGCCTAGCCCTTTCCTGTGCCGTCGTCGCCATAAGACCTATCTGTGTCGGTGCGACGTAAAACAACCTGTAAAAAATATTTATTTATTTATTTATTTATTTATTTATTTATTTATTTATTTATTTATTTATTTATTTATTTATTTATTTATTTATTTATTTATTTATTTATTTATTTATTTATTTATTTATCCATCAGCCCGGAGGCTGTTTGGATCCTCAAAGAAGGTGGCGTGCTAATAGAGAAACCATGAAAACTGATGGACATTACCAAAATCAGGAGTGAGGTATTTTGCCATTGGTAACGCACAAGTCACTGGTGCTCTGAATGTCATTACTCAGCAATATCCATACTTCTGCAGGTATACTGCCATAAATGAAGACTTCGGTGAATCTGCTCTAGTATGTGCTACGAAGCAAGTGCAAGAGTATCGCATACACCAACAGGTAGCAATGGGCACAGTAAGAAGATAAAGTCAATTAAAAGTGAAAATTTGCTGTATGGAGTATTTGCACGTTGTAGAAACACATATGCCTAAGCTGAACAATACGAAAGTGGGAGGGAAAGGCCGAACATGCGCTGAGAGGAAATGTTGACAATGCTCTACAACCGGTTAAAGAAGAGAGAATGATACACAATATAGCAGAACGATCTGAAGTGGTCCTCGCAGATATACATTTAATGGCAGCTGACGGATGGAGGAATTCTTGAGATATCTTAGAGATGCGGTATTTATACAGTAGTCAGTTTTGTTTCTAATATCTAACAATCGTTTATATATTCATGACATAAGCCTTACCAGTTACGAAGTCCAACTGCGAATCTGATAAAGCAGGTAAAACTAACAAGATGACTTACTTGACTACTGTCGTAGTACAGGTTCACTTAAAAGGAGAAGTAGGCTGTAAGATTTTCATGATCCTTTTTAAATTTTTAGTATGTGTTTTTCTTAAATCAAATGCAAAAGGTATTCTCAATAAAATCTTATTTTGTCTTTTCTCCCGTTAAATGCAGCCGTATTTTTATTGTACCGACTCCATAGTGTAGGGGTTCGATTCCCGGCCAGATCAGAGATTTTTACCTGGATATCAGGCCTGGTTCGAGGTCCGCTCAGTCTACTTGATTACTGTTAAGGAACCATCTGACGGTGAGATGGTGGTCCTTGTCTAGAAAGCCAAGTATAACGGCAGGGAGGATTCCTCATGCCGACCACACGACACCTCGTAATGTGTAGGCCTTCGGGCTGAGCAGCGGTCGCTTGGTAGGCCGTGGCTCTTCTATTTGTTGTGCCATGGGGATTGGTTTGCTTTTGATTGGCATTTTAAGTTATATACACCTAAAAATAGTTTGGAATATTGTGGGATTGGACACGTTATGTGGCAGGGAATACAAGATACAGTATTTATTTATTGTTGAACAAACAGGCTTCCGCCCAATACATATTCTTATTCACATCGGGTTATAAATTAAAATAAAATAAATAAATAAAATAAGTACAATACATTAAATTCTATATCCATAAGGGCTTTAGACAACTTTCTCGCAGGTCCACTGGCCATGGCATTTTGGCAAACAGCATGTGAACTAACAATGGCAATTAACAAATTTAAATGGCATGCTAGATAAAATAATTAACGTAAAGTTAAGGCAGTGATAATAAGAAGCAAGATGTCGCAACCCTGTAAACCTACTTCTACCTCCTACCCTGTCAGCATGTCTAATGGAAATATTACTACATGCTGACGTTGTCCTATCCTCTAAAATACTGAGTGCCAATCTCTTGCTGACCTGATTATGCTGGCTACTTCACTGTTTACATTCCATGCCATTACATCATATACTACCTCGTATTTCTCTGAGACATTGTTTTCTCACTGCGCACAAAAACTTATTCAGGCCACTATCATTTCTCCACTGATTTGCAATGCATACAGTAATTTTTTGTTCATCTCTTTGTCGGCACATTTTTTGTTGCTTAACATTTAGGAGTTTTGCCCTTAATTTCTCTGTTCCTATACAGTCACAAATAAAATGTAAGTTATCTTGTTCGGCCTCACATAGTATACACTGAGAGTTCTTCCTGATCCTGTTCCACTCTTTGTTTCTATGCATCCCCATCAACCACCATAGTAACCCACCCTTAAATCTTCCGTCCTCAAACCTTATACTTAATTATGTGGCAGGGCGTGTAAAGTTATGTTGTAAGTATGGAGTATTTTAATTGCTTGTTTATAATACAGCAGATGTTACTGCTTACGGTCTTTGTGGAGCCTGGGATGGACTATGACATTTCACGTGAAGATTGGCGGTAATGTAAACAATGCAGTACACGTGTCAGCTAGTGTTTAGTGCAGGGCCTCTCAGGGTGCATGCGCGTGGTGCATGCACTGTGCACGGTGCAAAAGACGACTTCGCTTGGTTGACCAGAGTGCAGACCCCCCACTCCTCACTCCCTACACCTGTCTCCCCGTTCGGCCTGTCTCCGCGTTCCTCACCTTCACTGCTGTTTCACCCCCACTGCGAAATGTTTATGTGTGGTGAGCGGAGACGCTCAGTTGTATGGGACAAGGTTACCAGTGTTATTAAAAAGTGAATTAGAAATACACATACATGTTTGAGAGGAATGTAAACATAATTTTTTAAAAATGCAGAACCCGTAACCAAAATGAAAATGCTACAGTACTGGAACAAACCTCATTTGTGGATATAGAATGCTCTTCTTCAAGATGTTTCAACTTCCTTAATTCTTTCTCTCTGACGGCTCCTATGATTTCACAATCATTTTCCGAATGTAGTCTGTTGTAGTGTCTTTCAATAGACGATTTTCTTACGCACGTAATTATCGTCCCACAGATTAAGCATTTGGCGTTATCGTCACGATAGACAAAACAAATACGAAAGTTCCCAGTTCGATTGAAATGGACTTTCGGAAGTCTTTGCTTTCTTCGAAACAGGTTGCTCCATTATTATGTTGTTGTCGTGCGCTTATCTATTTCACTGATAAACACGTCGTCTACTACCAAACGCTTCGTCGCTCTCAGCACACTACACCATCCGAGTCAAGCCGAGTTGAGGCGAAGCGTACCGATGCACAGTGCACAGAGCCTATGCACCTCGCTCTGCACGCGTGAGAGTTTGGGCGTTTGAGAGGCCCTGGTTTAGTGCGTATTTCTCAGTTTGACGAAGCCAGGATTGTGACATTGATTCAAAGTGGACGATCACAAACAGCAGTTTCATGCTTCGTATGGTTTACCCAAAGTGCAGTGCCGAAAACGTGGAAGAGGTACCGTGAGACCAACTGACAGACTGAGGGAAGATCGACCGAGAGTGACAACGCCAAGTTAAGATCGATATATCTCGTAACAGCACAGAAGAGACCAACTTTGACTACTCAACAATTACGAAATGACTTCTTGAGGGCAACCGGTGTCCGTGTATCTGCACAAACTGTACGCAATTGGCTGCATAGTGTTCAATTAAGGTCATTTCGACCGGTACGACGTGTTCCACTAGAAAATCGTCATCGTGTTGAAAGAAGAAAATGGGCCATCCAACATCTTAATTGGGGATTGGAGGAATAGCGCAATGCCATGTTTGCTGATGAAACATGGATATCGCTTAGGTCAGGCATACGACGACAAAGGGCGTGGAGAAGTATTTGGACGCGGTGGAAAATATCAACATGTTCATTATATGTAAGCATTTGGAGGTGGTAATGTAATGTTTCGGCCTGGGAAGATGCATGACCGTCGTACACCTTTGATACCAATTCGAGGGATGTTAACTACCTGGCGGTATACCGATGACATTCTTAGACAATTTGTACAACCCTTTATGGATTATGTCGTTCTGGATTCATTTTCGTCGATGATAACGCTCAACCCCATCGAAGTGCATCAGTGAGGAATTTCATTAGGGAGGCTGTTACCAACTACAGTGAGAATCAAAAGTAATCGGATACTGTAGCACTTTCGATGTAATAGTGAATACTTTCACTCCTGCGGATAGGGAGTGAATTGCGGCATCTCATTTCATGTATTACTAGTGTACACCCGAAAACAAGCTATATTTGTTCCCCAGTTCCTTTCTTGCTTTTTATACTAACACCAATTGGAGAAGGTGGGTCTGTTCTACACTCTAAAAGTATTCGGACATATAATTAAATGGAGAAGTAAATTAGTGCTCTACCCTCACTCACGTGTTTCGTAAACATATTGAGCTTCAGAAGTAATAGAGACACGTTGCAGAAGGTGGACAACAGTGAAATTAACAGCAGAAACAAGGAAGCATAGAATGGGTCGCAAAGGTAACGATACGACACAGGATGAAAGAAAATTGTTAATAAGGCTACATAATCAATTAAAATCATTGAATGAGTTAAGATAGATTGTTAATAGACCTTTCAACTGTTTAAGGTGTTATAAACACGTTCAGCAGGGACAAATTCGTCCATAACAGGCCAAGAACGAAATTACTGCAAATCCTCACCCATACGATACGCGTGTTATTCAACGATGTATCAAGAAAACATCGGATACTTCAGCACATTCGATGTGAAAGTGAATACTTCCACTCCTATGGGTAGGGAGTGAAATGCGACATGTCATATGTATTACTAGTGTAATTGCAGTTAGATTGCAACTGAACTGTAGAACACCAGTATCATTGTTTCTGCGAGTACAGTCGGCGTGTTCGTAATCTTGAAGGGTACCATGGTCGAGTCAGTCAGAGAAAGTTCTGGATGAATGATACGAATTGGAAAACGACTGGAATTTGCTTCGAAATACCAGGATAAGACCGAGGAATGTTAAAAAATGTTGTATGGACTGATGAAAGTAAATTGAACGTGTTCGGTTCAGATGGAAAGGCGAAGGCATGGAGGAAAACGAACGCTGAACAGGAGCCTCAGATTATCTTTCCGACTGTTGAACGTTGGAGGTGGTTTGGGATGTGTGTGAGGCTGCATAAGTGCACTCGGTGTGAGCAAGCTGCACTTTATTGTGGTGAAATGGACCACAGAATGAACCTGAACAACCTTAAATAAGAATTACCAACCAGTGTGGGGAAAAAAGGGGATGACTGACGCCTGGATATTTTATGCCATATAATGACTCAAAGCATACCGCTCGTGATGTCAAACCATGGTTGTTGTATAACATTGCCATACACCTACACACTCCACCCCAATCCCACGATATTAATCACACAGAGAAGAACATAAGAAAGAAAGATATTACAAACAAAGAAGATATCAAACATGCTTTTCTGGCTGAATGGGAACTGATACCTCTGACAGTAACTGCACATTACGTGAAATCCGTGTAACGCAGACTAAAAGCGATAATTAAAGCTGAAGCATATCTATCACAGCAATGAAATAACAAAATAACAGTGCTGTAGGATGAAAAGTGTGTGTTTTTTCACTGGAACACTCAGTGTCCGATTACTTTCGACGCGTGAGAAAGGAACCTTATTTATCTGTTATTTCTAAGGTTGCTATTATGTTTTCCTTACTTTTGTCAGTGCTTCATGAAGGTATAAGTGCCCGATAATTTGTATGATTCTGTTTTCCAGCTTACATATGTATAATGTCACTCTACGTGCAAACGACATAAGAAGCTTGCGGTGTCGCGAATCGTCTTGGTTCTTTCTGTGTATGAATTAGCCAGCTACTTCACTGGGCATGAAATGCATTAAACATGTATGGGGTGGTTGAAAAGGGCTGTTTTTGATCGGCCACAACCTCCACAAACAATCCCAGACCTCCTTAGAATTGTCCACATCGAATGGGACCTTCTTCATACACTGCTAATATCGATACCAATTATACTCTACAGACGTCATTAACTTGTCTGTCCACCTCGGTAATGCAATCTGTTAGTCGTTTATTAAATATCGTCTTGGTAATCCGCTAAAAGGGGATTTATATGACTGGCTATTGTACTCATCGTTCACGATACACAAAATTTGTTTGCCATCCCTTCAGAGTAAAGCCATTTAGCGGAAGCGAGTTGCAGCAGAAGAAACAGAGCTTATCTCAACTAACAATAGTCAGTGTAATACTATAGCTGATAAAGTTCGCCTGTCAACGTGGAAGTTGATGAAAGATGCAATAATCGTGATATCTCCCTTAAGATTGTTCACACTACAAAAATAAAATAAATATAAAAAAACCGGCATGGAACATAAAATATTGGAAACTAGCTGATGTACCCGTGGTTCGCTACGGAATTCTACATTGTAGGCCTATACGGAATTGTAGGTTAAGTAGTGTACACGTTATGAGCAAGACTGGATTAAATTGCATAGCTCTTAACGTTACCCTAGAAACGCGACGGAGAAATCACCAAACGTCTTTTCTCATATGAAGACTGGGTTAAAGAATGTTCATTGTAATGGTAGGCCCGCTTGCCTGCCATCAGTCACAATCAGGTTGGGGAGTTTTCATTATAATGACAGACACTCACTCTCCACCTGCCTGTTAACATCCTCAAAAAGACTGTCTTAGTGGTTTTTTCAACTGAAATGAACATAGGTCATTACAATGACGTCTGTAGAAATGGCGCGAGTAAAAGCAATGCTTTCACAAGAAATACTTGATCAAATGAAAAACCACACATTTTCTCCCTTTTAACGAACCCTTTTAACGCTGCCGATCTAACAGTCCAAATTTCCAGAGCTGGAATGACCAGGCCGCAGACAGCCGTGATACATGAACACTCTTCGCCTTTTTCGGAGGGAGGGGAAGGGGGACGTCGAATAGTGGGGAGTCCCAGGACAAAACCTATGCCCTTTACTAATCCGTTTCCTAGGAGTGCCCGATGAGTCGGAAAATCTCAATTCACTACACTGGCGGCGGAAAAATCTGACTTGGAGGCAAATTTTTCCTCCAAGCCAGAGGAGAAACACCTTCACTGCTAATTTGGAATAAAATGAATGTAGAATTTAATAAGAGCGAAGAGGAAGAAGCTCTTTTTAAGAAACAGCTATTTCCAGTGTTGAATTTTGAGTTATTTAATGAACTGTGGTGCTATAATTTGGAATATGCAGGTCATACTTCTACTATCAAGTGAGCCTCTGCTCACCAAGTGTACAGACTGCTCATTTAAAACAGCACGTCAGAGTAGAGATCGAATAGCTGGAATACTATGATGAACCAGTGTGTTGCGTACCAGCAGTACGGTATCAGAAAATGTATGAACCAGAGGAATGACATGCTAAAGAAGAAAGTTTTCTTGTTCCTCTGCTATTTCCCACCAATATTCAGTCAGGCTGTTATACTCGGTACGCAGTAGTAATCCCATCTATCGGAGTTGAGCGGCAGCATAAGAGACAAATAACTTCACAACAAACAATGGCCAATGTAATGTTATTGTTGATCAATGTTATGCGCTTTCGAAATTGTAGGCCTTCACATTTAGTTGTCTTCTGACTCTGAAATACCACTCTTATCATAGTCGGTACGGTTAAAAGTGAATACAACATAAATTGTCGGAAATTGTATTCTCTATAAGTTTTGTTATGCAGTCCGTTTCCATAGGACCAATATTAACATAAGTATTTAAAAATTAAATTTTAGGTGCCTTTCCCTAAACTACAATTTCATCCAGGGTGGATACAATTGTTCAGAACTTAGACTGTAGCTTCTTATTCCCCGACTCTATATACCAGTTTTCATTAAATTCTGTTTTCCCATTCTCTCGTGGCTCAGCATTAATATGGACCTAGCAAATTATACAAATTCATGAATATCTGTGTTATTAAAGCCGGTACGGTAACAATGTATGTCATAAATCATAGGAAATTTAATTATATATAACTTTAGTTATGTAGTATTTATCGATAGGACCACTAATAATATAAATATTTGAGAATTACATTTTAGACCTTCCACTAAACTATCATTCCACTCAGCGTGAGTAAAATTATTCATAGCCTAGATTGTAGTGGCTCATCCCCCGACTTCACATACCGATTTTCACTAAATTCTCTTCAGCCGTTTTCTCGTGATGCGTGTACATACATACAGGACAAAACCTATGCAGGCAGGCAGGCATGCAGAAATTACGGAAAAGTAAAAAGTACATTTCCTTGTTACTATGGACATGACCGATACAGAAATAGGCCCCTACCATTCTTTTCAAATTCTGAGCAATGTACAGACAAAACTCTTATTTTATATATATAGATTATATTTTGTGTAACTTTTGCAGTGTATACTTTTCCTATTCATCTAATATTAAAGACGATTTTTAAAATCTCGTTTTGGCCAGCTTAATATAGCCGGAGCTATGTGTGAAAATCACATAACGTAATATGTAGGGCCTATATAGCATAGTGCACAAAGTTGCTATACATGAACTTCACTACAGAGTCTCGACAAATTCTGTTTAATCGTTTTTCCGTAGATCTTCTGTAATGTAAAAAACAAACAAACAAACAAACAAACAAACAAACAAACAGACGGACACAAATTGAACTCAACCTTATTTCATCTTCTATGTATCTAATCAAAGTTAAAAACGAAATATGAAGAAAAAATGTCAAGTGTATGGGAAAAATGTTATTTAAGTTACATAGATTTATGGTCAGTGTACTGACCTTCGGTTCAGAGGGACCCATTTCGATTCCAGGCCAGACCGGAGATTTTAATTGTATATGGTTAACCCAATGGCTTGGGGACTGGGTGTTCGTATTTGTCCCAGCACGCTATTCTTCATATTCAGGCAATACGTTACACTACCAATCACCTTCAAAATACGCAATAGTGAATATATCACTCCACGGAGGATTGGTGTCAGGAAGATCATCCGGACGTAAAACTGGCCCAGATCCACATGTGCGACACAGTTCGCAACCGCGACTGCACCAGGGTGGGGAAAGCGGTAGAAAATTATGATGGCTTGCATAGATTGTCATAATTTCGAAAGTAGCAGAGTTACGTGTCCCGTACCAATCGCACTTCCTGTCATGCAAAGGAGGCACATTCTACATTCTACACTCAGATCCCTGATAAATATTACTCTGCTTACTTTTTGTCCGGCTCCATGGCTAAATGGTTAGCGTGCTGGTCTTTGGTCACAGGGGTCCCGGGTTCGATTCCCGGCAGGGTCGGCAATTTTAACAATCGTTGATTAATTTCGCTGGCACAAAGGCTGGGTGTATGTGTCGTCTTCCTCATCATTTAATCCTCATCACAACGCGCAGGTCGCCTACGAGAGTCAAATCAAAACACCTGCACCTGGCGAACCGAACATGTCCTCGGACACTCCCGGCACTAAAAGCCATACGCCATTTCATTTTTTTTAATCTAGTGCTTGACATCGTGGAGATAGAGCGGAATTTCCCCGGGATGTGCAGATATTTCTTTAATTCCACTGACACTTTATAATAATTATCATCTTGTTTTATAGCGCACCTTGGTCAAGTGAAAGAGGTCTCAGTCATATGTCAAAGTAAACAAGAGTAGTAGTATTCCGTTATTCTTAGCTTTAGTTTTAGAAATAAGTAGTTAAGAAACACGTATTTTTTCAGCTCCATACTCTTGCTAGCAGTAAATGTTGCGAGAATTCTTTCATTAAAGATTTGTATCAGTTCTTACCACAAAGATCCAACATTTCACTGTCTTCATTTCACTGTCTTCTTACTATAGATATTTCTGAAATAATTCATGAAGATTAATTGCTGAAAATTATAGTCAATTAATAGAGAGAAAAGAATAGTCATTTCTCGTTTAAAGTAGACGGTAGCCAAGGGCGCCCATGTCCGAGGGCAAGGGGGGACCACGGGCCCCCACTAGCTCTCAGGGAAAGGAAAAAAATCTGATGTAGTCAGGTGTTTTTCTTTCAAGAAAATTATTTAAAAGTCGGTATTACGTAGAAGTGGTGGTACCGCCTCCCCCCCAATCTACAGGCAGAGGATACCGTGGGTGTTATTCTACCGCGGAATACACGTCACCATTCATCTTCCAAAATGTTAAAAATACTACATACCCTCAGGTATGGGTACCCATGCGGTAGACTTTGGTTTAGGAAGACATTAAATTTTAGAACGAAAATTCAGGAAGTTTTGAGAAAGGTCTGTAGATGAACCTCTTTACTGTAAACGTATTCACATTACTCTATGTGGATGAACTATGAATCTAACGATGTTACGTTTAAAATTTCCCGCATTAATGTGTTAGATGCTGATGTTAAAATCGCATAACCTAATAACTAGTTGATGTAGAACTGGTTTATTTTAACTGGTTGTAATAGTTACGTACTGTTTGAAAGAGGCCTAAAATGGTAATGAATAATCCATACATCATAGTAATGTACAATGAAATGAGATAAAAACTAAGACGCGACCCAGACGCGGAAGTCAGCGCCATTCTACTTCTACCAACGCTCTCTAGTTTTATAGAAATAGGTCATTCTACTTCTTTCTTTTTTTTCGCCATGTCCTTTTTTTCTCGGTCTTTTCCGTGCTCATGAAGAGAGAGTATTTAAAAGGAGCCTCTTCGATGACGTTTTAAAAGAGAGCTAGGCCTCAGAAAGATGAGGAGCAGGAGAAAGAAGAAGATTCCGCCGCCATTACATCTATCACCCAAGAAAAGGAGGTGGAGGAGGAAAAAGTTTCTTGAAGCCGACGTGTGATGGATTTTATACCAGACTGGCTAGCGACAAGGGCTAGTCATCTTTTCAAGAGTAAACCCCATTAAAAATAAGGACCTCATATTTCTGTTGACGGCAGCACAGCCGACACTCTTATTGTTGAGGGCTATTGGACAATGGTAGACAGGAGTAAGGAGGGAGAGATGGTTAAAAGCACGTGGTTTATTGTCCGACAGGGACAGTTACATAAGAAGAATCAAGGAGTACACACGCAGGTCTGTCTTCTAGAGAGACGGCGGCGAGAACCAGATAACGTGTATGTTTGTAAAAAGTTCTTAATCTGCTCTATAAAGTTAATATCCCCGGGGAGTGTTATTCAGTAATAATGTCATAAAAAAGTTTATTAATATTATGTTGTTAGTTGTCAGATATAAAAAGGACTCCTAATGTTCAAAGCTGGGAAAGGTGGAACGCGTAATACAAGAGGAGAAATTTAGTGTAGATATAAACAAGGATGACTGTGCAGATGGGAGGTAGCCAGTAAAAGACAGAGTAAAGGTAATGGATTCTCATAACTTACCGCCTGTTCTGTTGGGCATACTATTGTTAAAAATAATATTCCCTTCGATCAATTTCCTTATATATTTATTTTCAGGTCTATGATTCACGAAGGTTCAACATTTGGCATTGCTTTTTGAATATGTCTTCGTTCTGTTAAAAAGAAAAGTAACCGCGAAAAGAGAATTCCTTTCTGAGACTCAAAAGACCTCTGCTGAGCTCTATCGTGCTCACTAAAGTAAATCTTCTAAAAGAGAAGAAATACGGTACAATGCTCAAGTATTGCCAGAATGGACTACGCTACAAAAAAAATTATATTTTAAACGTAATCGTCGGAAAAGAACAGTCTACGCCTTAGTCCCGTTTTCTAATACGGGGTAGGAGATGTGGTAAGATGAAATTTTATGGCATGTTTTTACGGCCGGATGCCCTTCCTGACGCCTTTAAGAGCTAATGAATATGAAATGAATGATGGTGAATGAAACTGGGTAGGGAGGCGGATGGAATTGGGTATCCGAGCATTTGCCTAGAAGTAAATATGGGAAACCTCAGAAAACCATTCTCAAGACAGCCGACGATGGCGTTCGAACCCACTCATCTCCCAAATGCAGAGCTTGGCTCAACAGTCGTAGCGCGTTAACACGCGCGGCCACTCCACTCTGTTGGGAAAGAATAGTGTGATTTCACGAAATAAAGTGCAGGGTAAGAAATTATATTACTAGCCGTAGTGCTCTACCTACGATTAGCCCTGGACTTTGTGGCTAAGAATTAAAAAAAAACTATAGATATGTATTATTTCACTCTCACAGTAGAAGGGCGTATATGCTGCTCAGCTAAGTGATCAACATAAAGTACCAACATTTTAGGATCTCGCATCCTATTTGAAGTAATATATATTCTATATTCATAGGGTTTACTTGACGGAAAAAACTAAGACCTATCTGTGTCGGTGCGACGTAAAGCCCCTAGCAAAAAAAAAAAAATAATAATAAATAAATACATACATACATACATTATCATTATAGACTGTTATGCCTTTCAGCGTTCAGTCTGCAAGCCTCTGAGAATTTACTAAACGTCGCCACAATCCTCGATTTGCAACTAGTGTTGTGGCCTCATTTAGTTCTATACCTCTTATCTTTAAATCGTTAGAAACAGAGTCTAACCATCGTCGTCTTGGTCTCCCTCTACTTCTCTTACCCTCCATAACAGAGTCCATTATTCTCTTAGGTAACCTATCCTCCTCCATTCGCCTCACATGACCCCACCACCGAAGCCGGTTTATGCGTACAGCTTCATCCATCGAGTTCATTCCTAAATTAGCCTTTATCTCCTCATTCCGAGTTCCCTCCTGCCATTGTTCCCACCTGTTTGTACCATCAATCATTCTTGCTACTTTCATGTCTGTTACTTCTAACTTATGAATAAGATATCCTGAGTCCACCCAGCTTTCGCTCCCATAAAGCAAGCAAAAAAAAAACCTACTAAGCTACGAGAATTTCTGAATTTTATCGACATCGTATCATTATATTTCTACCGGACGAGTTAGCCGTGCTATTAGGGGCGCGCAGCTGTGAGCTTGCATCCGGGAGGTAGTGGGTTCGGTTCGAACCCCACTGTCGGCAGCCCTGAAAATGGTTTTCCGTGGATTCCCATTTTCACACCACGAAAATGCTGGGGCTGTACCTCAATTAAGGTCATGGCCGCTTCCTTCCCACTCCTAGGCCTTTCCTATCCCATCGATACCATAAGACCTATCTGTGTCGGTGCGACGTAAAGCAAATTGCATTATATTTTCTATCTCCTCATTTTATCCGCTACCCGTATTAGAAGCAAACCACACCTTTTTGATGTATGCTGAGAATAGCCAGTAAAATAGGAAAGAAGTCCTGATATAAATGATGTAGAAACAAGATCTTCGTAAACTTCGTAATTGCACGAAATATCAGGTTGGAGCCATTCTTTGACTCTTAACACTGTAAATGTTTGTATTGCTGATTTACCGGTACTTGCTTCTTTAAAACGTTTCAGAAACTTGTCTCTAATGTTGTTTAACATTTTTCTCACATTGGTAAACTGTAACTCCATGTGAATTATTGTATTACTATTTACTAAAATATTACATATTCTTTGGTTCAACGACAGTTTTGCTTTGAGAACTTGCTATCTATTGAAAATCTTCTTTGAGAATACTATTGTAAAACAGTACGTTCATATGTAAACATTTATATCCTAGCCCTTACTACTTAGCTGATTAGGCTGCTGATTTTTTTTTTTTTTTTTTCACTGGAGCTGATCGTGAACTCAAACTCAGTATTATAATCCGGCGGTCTACCTCTTAATTTTAAATATTACTGAGTAGAAGGTGTAGGGAATGTGCTTGCTCAACAGACTATTTTGAACTTGTTTCGTTTATCTCTGAGAGTAAAAATAACGTAAATCACCTTTCATTAACGATGTAGTCCTGGTATGACTCATTTAATAGAGCAATTTTATTTGAAGTAATACACGCTAAATAGCAATTAAGCTGGCTCCCTGCATGTCTAATACTCCTTATTCTTCACAAAGTCTTGGCGACTCTCATATAATTGTTAGTATGTAGATATTTCATATTTTCTTCGCAATTTATAAGTGGGACATCGCTTCAACTGTGCCTTCTTTTTTGCTGAAGAAAGACTATCTTGGCCATTTCTATCGTAAGTAGATCTCATTAAAGCAAAGTTCCGAGGCAGGGCAGTACCTACTAACGCATTATCAACATGCACGTTGAAGAATGGATTAAATTATGTTGGTGGTCGTGGTGATTGTTATTGCTTTGAGATATATAAAGACACAATCCATTATTATTAACTCTGCTAATAAGACGTCCGGCTCTATGGCTAAATGGTTAGAGTGCTGGCCTTTGGTCACAGGCGTCCCGGGTTCGATTCCCGGCAGGGTCGGGAATTTTAACCATCATTGGTTAATTTCGCCGGCACGAGGGCTGGGTGTATATGACGTCTTCATCACCATTTCATCCTCACCACGGCGCGCAGGTCACCTGAGAGCGACAAATCAAAAGATCTGCACCTGACGAGCCGAACATCATCACCAACAGCAGCGTAAATTCCACACCCATATGCGCAGGTCGCCCAAGGGAGTCAAATCGAAAACCTTTACCGGTCGAGTCGAACATGTCCTCGGACACTCCCGGCACTAAAAACCATACGCCATTTCATTTTTGCTAATAAGACAAAAAGGAATAAATATGACCCTGCGAAGAATAAAAGTATCGAGAAATTAAAGGAAAGAGCTATCGAAAGTTGAGAAAATGGAAGATTCTCTACTTTTCGTGTTCGGAAAAGGAAGATTAGATGAAGTAGATGAAAGTAATGAACCTGGCACAAATGGAAGTTATACCAGACTCGGTTAAGGACCCTTCATTTACTTTGGTGACTAAGTAGCGCTCTCTTCTTCTTCTACTACTTTTTTTTTAAAGTTGTAAACTTCCAATAATCTCCTTTAGATCTTTCATATTCTAATTTTGAACCCTGAATCGATAGCAGACGACTTGTATGTCTCAGAATTTCATCTTTGATTGCTACTGTTATTTTCGTTTTCTTTAAGCAGTCTGGAAAATGTGCTTCTCGTGAATATAAAGAGCTCAATTTTTGTTTGATTTATCGTATGGCTTTTAATGCCGAGTGTGTCCGAGGACATGTTCGACTCGACCGGTAAAGGTTTTCGATTTGACTCCCTTGGGCGACCTGCGCATATGGGTGTGGAATTACGCTGATGATGATGATGATGATGATGGGAGGGTGAAACCTGATTTTGTCACATAGCCTCCTCCTGTCGAATAGCACCAAGGGGTCTGCCCAAGGCTTTAGGTCTCCATCCGACGGATGAATTGTAATCAACAGCGGCATATGCCCTCACTCCACTGCGAAGGGGTTTTCAATTGAATCCAGTCTTTTGGCACGCAGTCTAGTAATTAGAAAGTGTAGAGCACCACCTCTACTACCATACCGGCCAACATTCTGGCGGTGAATTCTGTTTTCAACAATGGGATTCGAACCGGCTGAGCACGGTGTCAGACGATATAGACTTGACGTCTTAACAATCATGGGCACCAGGCGGGCTGTAGAAGTTTAGAGATGAGCCCCAAACACTTTGTTACCTAAAATTCACAAAAAAGAAGGGCATAATAGTATCGAACTAGAACCGTTCCAGATGCAAATTCCGTACAGTTCTTCTTTTACACAGCGTCCACCGTATTTCCAAATTTGAAACGAACTTGGTGAAGCACTTTATACAATAAATCTAGAGAAAGATAAAATAAAAAATATTTCCTTCTTTGTTGTGCTATTTTGTTTTACGTTGCAATGGCAACGATGGGAGAGGAAAGGCCTAGGAGTGGAAAGGAAACGGCCGTGGCCGTAATTAAGATACAGCCCCAGCATTTGCCTGGTGTGAAAATGGGAAACCAAGGAAAATCATCTTCAGGGCTGCCGAGAGTGGGGTTCGAACCCACTATCTCCCGGATGCAAGCTCACAGTTGTGCGCCCCTAACCGCCGCATGGCCAACTCGCCCGGTATATTTCCTTAATATGTTTCTTAATTTGATATATTACTTTTGACTCCTGTATCCCTGAAATTACAGTTTAACACAAGTTAATGATTATTCTCTAGCAGTAATGAAATGATGATATCAAAGAATCATATACTTTTAGGTCAGTTTTGAATGTCTTCCTGTGATATGCTACGTCAATTAACTCTTTGGTTTTGCTTTATGAGGACAGAAAAGGCATCGAACTTGTGGCTCTTCACCAAATTCGTGTTTCTTGTGTCTTATTATAGCATTCTTCCACATACAACCACGATCACATCCAAAGATTTTAAATTTAGCTAGTTTATCGTAAACAGAAAGTTCACGTTTGGGAGGCTGGTGGTCTGGAATAATTCTCACGTCATCTGGCTGCTTGGGAACTGTACTACCATAACAGACAGGCTTTAAACCCGTCAGTAATAGATCAATTTCTTCTTTCTGCTATGAATAATTTCTGGCTTGTAATATACACTGAATCTGTTAACAAGGAGATAACTATTAGAATATAAAATGGGAAGTAAGAAGGCTTACACATTCACAATCAGTCAGCACGGAGTTTCTTTGCTAGTGGTTTAATGTCACACTAACACAGAGAAAGTTTCGGTGACACAAGAATGGGAAATGGCTAGTGTTGGAAAGGTAGATTTACCTGGTGTGAAAATGAGAAAATGAAATCCATCTTTAGGGCTGCCGACGGTAGAGTTCGAACCCACCATTTCCCAAACGCATGCTCTCAGCTATATGGTGCCTACCGCATAGCTAATTCTCTCAGTAATTAGCAATGAATATGTAAGATATTAAAAAGTGATTATCAAAGTATATTCAGCAGATAGTTTGAAGTTACGCGTGCCAAATAAGATAATTTCAAATTTATGGTGAAAAGAGTGAGGCGTTGCAAACTTTGAAAACTTATTTTCCATATGTCTATCTGTTAGGTCATTAGCCCAGAGGTTGGTTGTATCCTCACATAGAACCACCAAAGCGAATGTGGTTACGGGGAAACCGCAACAACAAATGGTGGCACCAAAATGAGGTGTACTAAGCAAGATGAGGAGTGAGGTAGTTTGCCATTGCCTTCCTCACTGGGCCAGAAAAAACTATTGCAGTACGACTGGCCCTATGAGCAACACCTTTCATAACAATGGGACGCACCGGTCATATCGTGAATGTCATTACTCAGAACTACCCAGAGACAGATGCAAAAGCACTGCATCCATAAATAAATGGCAGTAGGCGTATTTCGAATAATAATAATAATAATAATAATAATAATAATAATAATAATAATAATAATGACATTATAAAACTGCATGTTTTGTATGATTTTCCCAGTAGCTGTGAATCACCTTCGTCTGGATATTATTATTTTTTCATCAGTCATTTCCACGAATGTATATATCGTTGAATATAGTCAGGTATCTGAAAATGAAATGCTCGTCGACATTCCAAATCTAGAGAAAAAGTTCTAGGAATCTCTGTTAGTATGAAATGAAAATGAAATGGCGTATGGCTTTTAGTGCCGGGAGTGTCCGAGGACTTCGGCTTGCCAGATGCAGGACTTTTGATTTGACTCCCGTAGGCGACCTGCTCGTCGTGATGAGGATGAAATGATGATGAAGACGACACATAAACCAAGTCCCCGTGCCAGGGGAATTAACCAATTATGGTTAAAATTCCCGACCCTACCGGGAATCGAACCCGGGACCCCTGTGACCAAAGGCCAGCACGCTAACCATTTAGTATAATTTCAAGTGACCAAATTATCACTTCAGTCATACGAGAAAACTGCAATTGCGTCTCTAAATTGTTGGAAGAAGTTATTAAAAAGTAACAATGTATGTATTTAGTAACACAACACATTGTAACACCATTCACGCCATTTTTACCTACAGATAATCAGCCATTCACTCAGGCTAACCGCGATATTCTGATACACTAGACTGAACGATATCCTCTACATGTGATACTGGTGATTCGTAAACTGCCAGCTGTTATGATAGCCTGTGTTTCGTAATCATAGCCTCGAATCTTTTCTTTTTTTGCTATACATTTAAAGTTGTACTGTCTCATACAGTTTAGATTCGAGAATGGGAAGGTAGTGACAATAGCCTTAAGTAAGGTACAACCTCGTCTTTTACCGGATATTGAAGTGGGAAACCATTAAACGCATCCTCTTCAGAGTTGCCGATGGAGGAGTTTGAACCCACTAACACGCGAATGCAGGCATAAAGATGTAAGACCTGGCCCGCGTCACCAACCTGCTCCGTAAGAGCGACATTTAAATTATAATTACATTTAAAAGTCAATAGGTCATTAGAGCAGTTCTGTTCCAGGCAGAAAGATCTCAGCATTGAAGGATTGATCATCATCGTGATAATCACGAAGAATAGAAGAATGTGCTTAGTTATTTCATTCATCTCAGGCAGCAAGCTAATAAATATTGAATCTAGATCATGAGCATAGCAAACGGAGCTACCACGTGAGAATAATTAGGTTTGCGTTGTAGATTCTCTTCCCTGAGAGACGCTGCACGAACACATGCTTATCAAATGGAGAGAACGGAAGAACATCCCAATTTTATTGCATCCGTAAAGGATGCTTCACTTCAGGTTCTTCCAATATTTTTATGAAACTTTTAAAAAGAGACTTTTCCACTGTAACACATAAAACTTGTGTGTTAAATTTTTTATTCTTTCAGACATCCATTCTTTAAAGAAAGACCCATGTTCATATTTTCTGGTGACGATATTTTTCGTCTACGATGTTGCTGAGAAACGATCGCATAAAATGTGCATCTCTTTCGAGTCTTAAGTTATATTCACATATAAGCATAACTTGCAGTCACCTACATATTGCCCCTCTCTCTGTACTCTCACACTGTGCAGGGTCATTTTACACTGCAGGCACTGGCCACTGGGCTACATTGTAAATAGTTTTCAGATTTGAAATTAAGATGCATGTCCTTCCTTTTCCACTCTAGCGGGCTCGGTTTAGTAGTATGAAAGTATTCTCATTTCCATGGAACAATATCTTCAGGGCGGGTGGGGGGGGGGAGCAGTTTACAGTCCAGTACGCGGTTAGGCTATCAAACAGAGAAAAATTGTCAAATATATTTTGTAAAATCTTATATATACATAAAATCATCTTCCTGTCGGCACTTTTGCACATTAGCCTGATACTTGGATTTTAGCCTACACTGGAAAGGACAAATTTAATTTTAATTTAATTTTAGGATAAAGTCGGATAAGGGTGAGTATGATCTTAGCTATATCTGCTCAAAATATCACTGGGACACGGGGTTCAGCAGAGATCAAACACAGAAAACTCGATGTCTTTCTCCTATGTCTGGTTTTACAGGAAAATTGGTCATGACGAAATTGATTTAGAATAATGCTTAAAATTTTCACGATACAGAAAATCACGAGGTGGTCGTCTGAACATAAGAGTCGATAACTATCGCTATGGATAGTTGCTATGGAGACCATACCAGCAACGTTTTAAGTGCTTTGTAAACTTCTCTGTATGTTTTTACATATTAATCTGATACTTGGTTTTTATACCAGAAGGAAAAGATCAACCTGGTACGTCACGACAAGCCGCTAACAGGAAGAGGCTGTTTACGTACGTGCCTCAGCAACACCACGAAGGTTCGACAGAAATGTAATCATGCACAAGCTAAGTGATGGTACTGTAAATGATGAAGATACTACAGCTAATACGTCACAAAGTTCCCCCTCCCCCATGGCGCAACACCCTCAAAGGCCCTGCCAAGCGACCGCTGCTCAGCCCGGAGGTGTTGTGTGGTTGGCACGACGAATCCTCTAGACCGGACTTCATAAAGTTAACATTTATAAAAGTTATACATTACACTACTTCAGTACAGTACATACAATATTTGATCGAAGTTCACAAAATTGGTTGAATGACATTTCTGTTTTGATTTAGCTACTGTTAATTGAACATTGTTCCATCTGTGGATCAGTGATAATATCAGTTTCCGGATGCCAAGACAGCAGGTTCAAATCCGGCAAAGGTAGCCGTAAGTTTCGAAGGGCTGAAACAAGCCGATTCCGGCACTCCGTGTCGTACGATGTCTGTATGTAAAAGACATCTGGTGACACATTTTGTGTTCACCGACAAAATTAATTAAAAAGCCATACATTACCCAAATAAGATCCGATTCTCTACTATTTGGTTGAGTAAAGCTGAACGTCGAAACTGACACGCAAGCAGTCTAGTTGACGTCAAATCAAAATGTCAGCTGAGTCTGTACGATTAATAATAATAATAATAATAATAATAATAATAATAATAATGCTAGTTGCTTTACGTTCCAATAACTATTTTTACGGTTTTCGGAGATGGCGAGGTGCCGGAATTTTGTCCCGCAGAAGTTCTTTTACGTGCCAGTAAATCTACTGACACGAGGCTGATGTATTTGAGCACTTTCAAATACCACCGGACTGAGCCAGTATAGAACCTGGCAAGTTGGGTAAGAAGGCCGGCTTCTCAACCGTCTGAGCCACTCAGCCCGGCTATTATTATTATTATTATTATTATTATTATTATTATTATTATTATTATTTTTATGCTTCAATAGTTGCAGCATGTTTGCTGTTTAGAAACAAGGAAAGAAAGCGTATACCAGTAGGGTCTATTGGTTAAACCGTGGATTGCAAGACTTGGCATAGGCATCCACCAAAACTTGCTGAAAAAAATTGCGGGGCAAGGATATGAAATGTTACATAACTTATTGAAGAGTAATTGTTTTTTAATGCAATCCAAAAATGTCATTTGATGTTAAAAAATACTTCCGGACCGGTGACCTAGGTTTCACGACCCCTAAAACAATGCACATCATCATAAATGTTCACCTGAGAATTTGTTTAAGTGTTTAAGATCGTAATATGATAGCCTATACTGCGGTTTCTACTAACGCAGGAAAATTATTCTAGTCTGCGATACAGTATTGAAAATATTCCTAGCAGTATTCCGGGGACATGTGAGGCTATTAACCAGTCAATGAAAGATGAAAGTATTTAGGTGACAATATTTATTTTATATTCTTCTTTCTTAAATACGCTTTAATTTAAACTAAGCTGAAATAAACAATTTAGTTGTAGTAATATTCCAGCCAAAAATTTGATCCGCCATTTTGGGTTCATTCTTTTACAAAAGATAACTCTTTTTATCAAGAAAATGTAATAAATGCATTTTTATCATATACTTCTATACATAATAAATGTCCAGATATGAAATAATCTAACAGTGGCTGATATTTAACTATTGTTAGGTTATCGCGCGTTTTGTCCAACTCTCCTCTTCTTGTCACGGAAAATGCTAACATGACACTGCCGATTGTTACCTTGCATGTTCAGGAAGAGGAATTAGGGATCGGAATAATTATTTATCAAGGGAAAGGTTCGATGAATCTCCAAATTCTTTGAAATCATTCGAAACCAAATATAATAATTGCTGAGATATAATTTGGTGGGATCGTAAACGACAGCTACGTTCTGCTGGTATATACTTACCTGTAGTATGCATGTACGTATATATGCCATCCATGCTCGTTGACAAATTACCGTAGAGACAAAGTAAGAACATGAAACGAATTGATTTACCTTCAGAAATCGATTATCCCTTAATTCTTATTTAATAATTAATGTTATTTGGTTTACGTCCCACTAACTACTTTTACGGTCTTCGGAGACGCCGCGGTGCCGGAATTTAGTCCCGCAGGAGTTCTTTTACGTGCCAGTAAATCTACCGACACGTGGCTGTCATATTTGAGCACCTTCAAATACCACTGGACTGAGCCAGGATCGAACCTACCAAGTTGGGGTTAGAAGGCCAGCGCCTTAACCGTCTGAGCCACTCACCCCGGCGAAATTCTTATTTAGGCTCTGCTTTTGGTAACTGGCCTTTTCTGTTAGGATGTAGTGTTAACAGTGCAATATGTCTTCTGGTACGGGCTAGAATACAATTGTTACTTTCATTGACCAATCTGTCTCATCCTTGGCCTTGACAATATGATAGTGACCGAGGTATGAGCGATTCTAGTAATACCGTTTCTTATGCAAACAGTCCCTGTTTGGAATGGTATGAGAAAATCGCTCATAGGGTCGGTTGGTGCATGCATTTCAATGGGCTTGGCAGACTGACATGTAATAGCAACTTCTGGCTCAGTGAGGAAAGCAACGGGAAACTAACCCCACTCCTCATTTCCCTAGTATGTCTCTTCAGTGACACCTAGGCTATCTATGACAGCTGTTGATGGAACTGTAGAGGATCAAACCAGCCTTCGGGCTGAATACCCAAAATACATGTATACGTTTCCGCAGTTCACTGTGCATTCGAGCACGCTAGTAACTAAACACACTGATAGTCCCTGTTACGAATGGTGTGAAACTGTTGATCATAAGATCGGTCGGTGTGTCCATTTCAATGGGCTTGGCAAAATGATATGTAATAACACCGTCTGGTTCAGTGAGAAAAATATCTTACCACACTTCACTTCTCCGCCTCTTCACTCTTCAGTGATACCTAGGTGTCTATTGTAGAAAGAAAAGACCTGAGGATAGAAATAGGAAATACTCTTAAAACTTTATAAATGTTTGTGTGGATACTCATTTTTGGACTAAGATTGACATTACGTAACTAGTGTATATGACAGAATCTAGAGTTTGCTTGGGAAATACAAACAATAGAGTTATTTTGAGGCGTGAAATTAATTGCGTGTAGTGTCGTTCTTCACTGCGAATAAAATACCGCGTACGGTCCTTTAGTTCAACATAACAAGCTAGATCGATTTCCTCGTACAAATATAATCAGCCAAGCACTCTCACCATGTGGAGCTATGTATGTTCATTGTACTGTGAATTGTGTTTACTTAAGCTCTGGAAGGCACAAGAAGGCAGAGCAAACACTGACAATTGTGAATCTGTCCGCCGTGTCCTTTCTGTCCCATCATAAGCGATGTCTAATGGTAGAGTACCGTGTATTGACAGTCAGGAAAGGCATTGAACCTTAAAATGTCACTATATTCCTTATTGTGAGCACACGCAGAGACTGGTGGCGAGAGAAGAGATGATAATATGGTAGTGACATACAAGGTGACTAAAATTAAAACATGAGGGATGTGCTGTTAGTAAGATAGACAGGAAAATAGTGTAGCCTATACTCGATTTTGTCCTTTCACTGATATGACTCAATTAGAAGAACAAACCCTATGTTCAGCTCCTTGGCGGAATTATCAGCGTAGTGGCCTTAGATTCATAGGAACAGGCTAGTGGGCCGTTCGGTTAGGAGCACGAAGCTGTGAGCTTGCATTCGGGAGATAGTGGGCTCGAACCCCACTGTCGGCAGCCCTGAAGGTGGTTTTCCATGGTTTCCCATTTTCACACCAGACAAATGCTGGGGCTATATCTTAATTAAGGGCACAGACACCTCCTTCCCACTTCTGAGCCTTTCCCATCCCATCGTCACCGTAAGACCTATCTGTGTCGGTGTGACGTAAAAAATTGTAGAAAATGAAAAATATCATAGGACCTCGGATTGGAATAATTTACCAAGGGAGACGTTCAATAAATTTCCAAATTCTTTGCAGTTATTTAAGAAATGACTAGGTAAACAACAGATGGGGAATCTGCCCCCTGGGTGACTGCCCTAAATGGATATCAGTGGTGATTTATTGACTGATACAATTCCCATCCGGGCCGGGTATTTGAGCCGCGTTTTGTTGATTCTACTAGTTTGGGGGCTAGATGTTTGTAATTGTCCTTTTTTTTTTTTTTGCTAGGGGCTTTACGTCGCACCGACACAGATAGGTCTTATGGCGACGATGGGATAGGAAAGGCCTAGGAGTTGGAAGGAAGCGGCCGTGGCCTTAATTAAGGTACAGCCCTAGCATTTGCCTGGTGTGAAAATGGGAAACCACGGAAAACCATCTTCAGGGCTGCCGATAGTGGGATTCGAACCTACTATCTCCCGGATGCAAGCTCACAGCCGCGCGCCTCTACGCGCACGGCCAACTCGCCCGGTGTGTAATTGTCCTAACACACACCTTCATTTAGATACAACACATCACACTACCAACCACCACCGAAACACGTACACAGGGTAGGCAGAGGAAGGGCATCTGACCGAAAAACTAGGCTTAATCTGCATTTGTTCTGACCCCAGATAATTGGGAAGAAGGCCAGAATACAAAGTAAAAGCATACTCAATACTTAGAAACTCACCGAGGTTCTTACTTCGAAAGTCTGGTTGCAGCTGATGTGATGAAATTTGTATCCATTCACAGATGCTGGGATTTAATTCATGCAAAGTCCAGGGACACTTCCTAATTCCAAGCCCCGTAAATATTCAGATTTTCACATCATTTCTATCTGACGTCCCTTGCAAAACTCTTGTTTTAATCGGGCCCAAATGGTATTAGATTTGCGAGGCCAAGGAAATCAGCGCCCAAGTCTTCCACTTCCTCCTATAATGCAGTTAAGAAGGGGATGAAATTTCGTTGCATTTTCTCATAAAGTCGAAGTAGGCTATTTGAATACTCACCTATTTGAATTTTCTGTATTTCTAAGTTTGCTTACTGATATTCCAACAAAAACTTGTCAATAAATCTAGCTGATCAATGGAAGACAACTGGTTACTTGATTTCTGTCAAACCATCTCACCCTATCAGCTTAAAGCATTCAGCAAAAGACCCACTCATACTGTATTATTAAGAACAGTGCCCCTCATATAGCTATATCTCACAAATAAACGGTACGAGTATATAAACTCAAGTTTCGAATATGGAATAACAAAAAACTTTTTATTTTCAGATTATTGGGTAGAGAATATATACTTCACACATTTACCATTCAAGACTACCGATCTGAGTGACTCAGGCGATAGAGCACTGGCTTTCTGAGCCAAAATTGGTGGATTGGATCCCGGCTCAGTCCGGTTGTGTTTGAATATGCTCAAATACTCCAGCTTCGTGTTAGTAGATACACCGGCAATTTAAAATAACGCCTGCAAGGCAAAATTCCGGCAACTCGGCGTCTGTAAATCGTAAACAGTAGATAATGGAACGTTAAACGATTATTTTCATTATTAGTATATTATTATTATGTTGTTGTTGTTGTTGTTGTTGTTGTTGTTGAAGTTTGAAGTAAAATGTAATAACTATGTTAATGTTTTGATTTTTCTCTGTCTCTCTCTCTCTCTCTCTCACTCACACACACACACACACACACACACACACAGTTTAGAGTCCCAGTGACTTCGGGTGGAATTTTCTCCAGGATCAGTGTTTGACAGTAGGTCCAAAACATCCGGCTAATAATTTTTTGATATTAAAATTTCAAAATGTAATATTTATTCATATTTTCTGTCCATAAACATTCTTATCTATTAGGTCTTTAATAATTTCCTTTAAAAGTTACCTCACGTTTAACACCTATTATAGTTTAAATTTGTCTGAGTTCCTATTTCTGTTCTTTCTTCTTAAATCCTACATAACATCATTCACAAAAAAAATCTAGGCTAACTCATTGTAATACACACGATAATGGTTTCCTGCGTTACGGTTGTAATTTCCCCTGTGTCTGATATTCAGTAAAGGTAAAAGAAAAACAGAACGTCAAGGTATTTCTGTTTTCCATGGAAGTTAATGCTAATATCAGTTTACTGCGCGTAGTAATCCCCCAAGCAGACCATAATAAAACGCGGTAATGTCTGTAAGCCGAGGGAGTGTTCTCTAAGAACTTACGTGTTCTGGTTAGAGATGTGTAACAAACTCAGTACTCTGTGCATGGGACTATGGATATTCTGTTGGCGTTAACAAGTTGCCGGATCTCACAACCCATCACGGATACTAACTAAAACGTCATGAATTTTTATGAGCCGTACGGACAGGAGTGACGAAGCCTGTGAGTAGTCGTGTCTTCTAAATTAGAACAGAAGCCTTGCTTACTTGGTTCATCCTTTTCATTTAACCATCCCTTCCTATACATGTTCTGCACCTATATCGCGGTAGGAACATTACCTGTCATGTTTCCCGTCATGTTTGCGAGTACTGTACTCTGATGTCTGTTAGAAAGGGGGCCTATATTAACTCATGAACCCGTTGTTGATGAGTTGGTTTCTGTACAATTGCTGCAGTAATGCAGTGATTCCTCATTGATTAGCAGTGGTCAGTCAGTGCAGTGTAGACAAGTCATTGATGCTCACCGCTGATGGACTGGGCAGAAAAATCTAAATTTTTAATCACCACCTTTATTATAACACGATAAAAAAAGTATTAGATGTGTCCGACTTCTTGGTTGAATCGTCAACGTTGAGGCTTTCGGTTCAGAGGGTCCTGGGATCGATTTCCGGCCCTGTTGGGGATTTCAATCGGCCCGATTAATTCTTCTGGCTCGGGGGCTGTGTTTCTGTTTGTTCCAACATCCTCTTCATCTTCAGACAACACACTTCACTAACAACTACCACAGAAACACACAATAGTGAATACATCCCTGCACATAGGGTTGGCGTCAGGAAGGGTATCCCACCGTAAAACAGGGCTATATACACATGTACGGCACAGTTCGCACTCGCATCCCCATAGGTTTGAGAAAACGGTAAAAAATTGTATTAGATATAAACGATTGTAAATTGGATTTTCTATCATTTTTGGTACCAGTTTTAGAGAGAGCTGTTAGAGGTGTTCGGAAATTCCCATATCAAACTCGTAGGCACTGAGTAGACAGCGTTTTGAATTTTTTTTGCTAGTTGCTTTACGTCGCATCGACACAGATAGGTCTTATGGCGACGATGGGACAGGGAACGGCTAGGAGTGGGAAGGAAGCGGCCGTGGACTTAAGTTATAGCCAGCATTTGCCTGGTCTGAAAATGGGAAACCACGGAAAACCACCTTCAGCGCTGCCGAAAGTGGGGTTCGAACCCACTATCTCCCGAATACTGGATACTGCCCGCACTTAAGCGACTGCAGCTATCGAGCTCGGTGCGTTTTGAATAAGAACCCATGTCTGGGAACGTTCCCTTCCGTAGTATAAGTACAATAATTTCAAATCAAGTGTTTAAATCTCCCACTTCTGCGACCTGAAAGAACGATTGTAATATGATTACAGTAGTTGTGACTCAGTGAACTGCATCCCTAAGAAACCAATATTCACTGGTAATGTCAGGGGAAAAATAAACAGTTCTTTCTACTTAAACATAACAATCTGCTTCTCACTTCTTCAAATGATGGTTAGCATCCTGGTCCATAACAATAGGCTTCGTTGTGGCGACCACCGACTTCGATGCAAACATTATGCCTAAGAATCGTGTTCTGCACACCGGTCTAAGTACGATTCCGGAACTACAGATAGGCGTTGGATGAGCACGTGAGATAAAACAGATCGATATGTAAGAGGCGACCCTGTTACTAGTTCGTAAAGAAAAAGTAGATTCTGTTCTAATCCTCGTGATGACCAAAAAAAAAAAAAAAAAAATCCACATTTTGTTCCCCCTACGACTAGATTGACAAGTTTAGGAATTTCGAATGAAGAAGTTGCCGGTTAAGAAATTAAGAATGCTCTCAGAGAGCTGAATACAATCGGAGATCGAAAATACAATATTATTATTTAACAAAGAACTTTTGCACAACAATGATAAGTACAGCGCTTTGAAATAAATTGGATATCTGTGGCTGCTAAAAAGTTCACAAATATTTAGGCTGACGATGGTTCCAACGTACCTATTCTTACTATTTTAGTTTTCATTCCTAATATGAGTTATGACCCTATTTGTCTCATGTCAATCAATCAATCAATACTAATCTGCATTTAGGGCAGTCGCCCAGGTGGCAGATTCCCTATCTGTTGCTTTCCTAGCCTTTTCCGAAATGATTTCAAAGAAATTGGAAATTTATTGAACATCTCCCATGGTAAGTTATTCCAATCCCTAACTCCCCTTCCTATAAACGAATATTTGCCCCAGTTTGTCCTCTTGAATTCCAACTTTATCTTCATATCGTTATCTTTCCTACTTTTATAAACGCCATATCCTTTCTTTTGAAAACCCACCATTTACACTTGAGCTAAGATCGGCCTATACAGACTTAGCAGGTGCTCGACAGGAGCTTCTGGAAATATCTCGGACTTGTAAAAAAATTATTGTCATGAATGCTTTTTTTAATACACTGACTGACAGAGCAAATGCAACACCAAGAAGGAGTGGTTCGAAAGGGATGAAAGTTGGGGAAAAAACAGACGGCACGGACGAATAATTGATGTTTATTTCAAACCGATACGCAGGTTACACAATGCGCACGGCATCGACTCAGTAGGATGTAGGAGCACCGCGAGCGGCGATGCACGCAGAAACACGTCGAGGTACAGAGTCAATAAGAGTGCGGATGGTGTCCTGAGGGATGGTTCTCCATTCTCCGTCAACCATTTGCCACAGTTGGTCGTCCGTACGAGGCTGGGGCAGAGTTTGCAAACGGCGTCCAATGAGATCCCACACGTGCTCGATTGGTGAGGGATCCGGAGAGTACGCTGGCCACGGAAGCATCTGTACACCTCGTAGAGCCTGTTGGGAGATGCGAGCAGTGTGTGGGCGGGCATTATCCTGCTGAAACAGAGCATTGGGCAGCCCCTGAAGGTACGGGAGTGCCACCGGCCGCAGCACATGCTGCACGTAGCGGTGGGCATTTAACGTGCCTTGAATACGCACTAGAGGTGACGTGGAATCATACGCAATAGCGCCCCAAACCATGATGCCGCGTTGTCTAGCGGTAGGGCGCTCCACAGTTACTGCCGGATTTGACCTTTCTCCACGCCGACGCCACACTCGTCTGCGGTGACTATCACTGACAGAACAGAAGCGTGACTCATCGGAGAACACGACGTTCCGCCATTCCCTCATCCAAGTCGCTCTAGCGCGGCACCATGCCAGGCGTGCACGTCACTCGGGCTGCGCCTGGACCCCTCGCACGTGCCACATGTCCCTGCGCCAACCATCTTCGCCACAGGCGCTGCACCGTGGACACATCCCTATGGGTATCGGCTGCGATTTGACGAAGCGACCAACCTGCCCTTCTCAGCCCGATCACCATACCCCTCGTAAAGTCGTCTGTCTGCTGGAAATGCCTCCGTTGACGGCGGCCTGGCATTCTTAGCTATACACGTGTCCTGTGGCACACGACAACACGTTCTACAATGACTGTCGGCTGAGAAATCACGGTACGAAGTGGGCCATTCGCCAACGCCGTGTCCCATTTATCGTTCGCTACGTGCGCAGCACAGCGGCGCATTTCACATCATGAGCATACCTCAGTGACGTCAGTCTACCCTGCAATTGGCATAAAGTTCTGACCACTCCTTCTTGGTGTTGCATTTGCTCTGTCAGTCACTGTATTACATCTCCATGCTGTTCTGTAGTACGAACCAAAAGTGGCTCTGTTTACCTCTTCTTCAGAGAAATGCTGACTTGTGCAAGTCAAGCCAATCGTCTCTCTCTCTCCAACTTAGTGCTTCTGTCGTTGATTGATCATGACGCAGTCGTTCCAATAAAGAGCCATTAAATTTCTTGTACTTGTGTCCTATATCCCTTTCTTTCCGTGTAAAACAGGGCAGACTTCCTTTCAATTTCTCACAATAAATGCATATAGACTATACGCTTTTACTAACAAATATTGCAAAACAGTCTACTTAATGTATTAATTATTCGTGCAATCTTGAGAAAGTCATCATGTCAACCACGTAAATTTCTAGTACCTGCTGTTGACTGGCGACACGCATGGGTACCAGTCATTTTAACAATTCAAGGCCCTCAAGGATAATTCGGTGCCACGAGGTGTTTGTTTCCGTCTTCTGCTGCTGCTGCTACTGCTACTGCTGCTGCTGCTGCTGCGCGAATGGGTCACTTAGGACCACGTGGAATCAAAATTTATTGATCTTTCCTCCTTGCCCAATGGCTCTTCATTTTCATAGATTCTTATAATTTCTGTTCCTCTGACCAGGTACTTCGTGTTGGTTTCTTCTCGTCTTCCTCAAATCCCTTGGTGTGAAAAATTTTCCCTGATTACGTTTCTATCCTGCAGATCTGGTGATCCTAATTCAGTGAAGTCTTACTCTACTTGCTTATACCATTTTGATCTCATACGTTTGATTTGCAAAAATGTGTGTATTTGATAAGTAAATCTATTATTATTCATTCTTTCCAAATGGCTTATAAATTGAATTCGTTGCAGTCTCATTGTATCAGTATGTTTAGATATTTTAAATATCAGCAAACGTTAGATAGTCTATTTCAATACCCTTAATTTTTGGTCCTAGTCGGTGACATGGTGCACCTGATTTTCTCCACTCTGACAACTTTTTCAAGAGCACAGTTAAACAGTAAAGGGAAGAGCCCATCACCTTGGCTTACACCTATATTTACTTCAAACTCATCACTACATCCACCCATAACCTTTTTCTTTATCTTTCATTTCATTCAGTTTATCCTTTATAATATATATTGTGTTCTGGTCAAGTCCAAATTTTATTAAAACATTAAGTAGTGAGACGCGATCTGTACTATCATAAGCCTTTTTGAAATCGATATATGTGGTGACATAATTTTTATTAGATGTGTTTCAAAAATATGCTATAATGTTTTTTCGAGTCAAAATTTGCTCTGCACATGACCTTCCCTTCTGAATCCACCTTGGTATTCACCGATTTGATGATCCAATTATTGCTCTTCACGGTTTATTAGAATATTGGAGAGATTTTTATATGTGATCTGTAGAAGGGAGACCCCTCGATAATTGTTTGGATCAGTTTTACTTCATTTTTTGTGTGTGGGGTGTATTATCGCCAGTTTCCAATGCTTGGAGATAATTTCAGATTGCCGTATGTCCAACATAATTTTGTGAAGCTTTTTGATGAAATTTTCCCCTGCATTTTTTCGAAGTTCTGCAGTTATTTGATCTTTCCCTAAGGCCTTGTTATTTTTTTAATGATTGAATGGTTTCTCCAATTTCTTGGACAGTCGGTGGAATTAAATCTTAATTATTTTGATAAGAAGAAGAAGTGAACTGAAACTTTTCCAGAGGAATTTCACTGTTAAGTAATTTGGAAAACTACACTGGGAGGATTTTACAGTTATCTCCATTTTCCTCGACAGTGATGGAGGGGAATACTTGGTTAACTTCTGTTTGAAAGTTCTATAATAAACAGTGCAATAATCTGTATTGCACAGAGGTCTGTACAGGTAGGGGTATCTGTAATTTAGAGCTTCGGATAAGGAGACTTTTTTGGTACTGAAAAAATAGAAAACTAGCCAGCATGTCCAACTCCGTGGTCGAATAGTCAGCGTAGGATCCGGGGTGCGATTCTCAGTCGAACAGGGGATTTTAGCCGCATCTGGTTAATACTTCTGCCTTGGAGACAGGTAGTGATGGTGATTATTGCTTTTAAGAGGAAGTACGGCTGGGCAACCGTCCTCTCTTAACGCTAATAGGAGGAAAAAATGGAAGAGGTCTGAAGCCTTCGAAGAATGAAGGTATCAGGAAAAGAAAGGGATCGGTAAAGAGAGGCGTGAAAATGAGAGACTCCCTAGGCCTCTCAAACCTAAAACCGTCGGGGCCGGGAGTGAACAAGAGTTAAACAAGTGATGCCGGTTATGAAAGAAGAAAACTAGGAGTTCGGCACAAATATAATCAATGCCAGACTCCGCAAGGGGCCTCGTAGTCGCCATCCCACGCTAAGTTGAGAGACCCTGGAGTCCCCTCTCAGTCATCCCTGACGAAATGCAGGGGATACCGTGGATGTATTCTACCGGCCCCACCCGCAGAGAGGTCGCAGACAGAGAGTTCTTGTTAGTCTTAGTGAACACAGTACACTACCGATCAACACGGAAACACGCACCAAGTCCTGCGACCCCCAAACAGGGTGTGGGGGAAAAACAGCGTAGAATGGAGAAAGTAAACTAGTCATCAGTATAACTGCCGAAAACACAATGATCTGCAATACAGTCATTGAACTCTGACCTTTCACACCTATCATAGAGCCGATCTCAGCACTAATGTTGCGGGTAACCACTTTACTGCTCTGGAAGTTAATAGCTATGTTGATGCTCTTAATGTAGCTTCCAGATTTATTTTATGTTCCCTTAGGTGGAAGTTCGGCAGCATTTTAGTTTTTTTTTTTTTTTTTTTTTTTTTTTTTTGCTAGCTGTTTTACGTCGCACCGACACAGATAGGTCTTACGGCGACGATGGGACAGAAAAGGGCTAGGAGTGGGAAGGAAGTGGCCGTGGCCTTAATTAAGGTACAGCCCCAGCATTTGCCTGGTGCGAAAATGGGAAACCACGGAAAACCATTTTCAGGGCTGCCGACAGTGGGATTCGAACCTACTATCTCCCGAATACTGGATACTGGCCGCACTTAAGCGACTGCAGCTATCGAGCTCGGTAGCATTTTAGTTTTGCGAGGTCTAGAGAATATTTCAGTTTCAAGCTTGTTGTAGCTTTCTTTGCTAATATCCTTAGCCTTAGAGTTGCCCTATCTCTCCCTATTTCACCTGAGATCATTATTTCGTTGTCTTGGACCAATAATCACTTTCATTTGACTGACAGACCACACGCCTCAATGCTATTGAGCAAATTAATTATAGCCCTACGGCCCATTGGGCCTCGAGTGCAATTTCGTGGTAAATTTTGACTAACTAAGCTGCATCAAACACAAGCTTCATATAGATATCCAACTTTCTCCTCAAACTTGTCATAACACACAGCGAGGGTAAGTGGTGTCCAGTCAAGAGAGCCGAGATTACGCTCGCTAACCCTCAAATGAAGTCGTTCCATGAAGACATGCCTTGAAAAAGTATTTTGGGTCTGTAGCTACTATGTTCATACTTCCGTCCAGGCTAAGTCCGCAGTGACTAAAATAAGTTTCTGATGATTTGTTTACCTTATGTTAATAGCTCTGAATTTCCCATATACTGCACAAATATAAGCAAACCATAACTAATATGGACAACTTACTTGACGTATGAACTAAATAATTTAACACGGGGAGCCCTCCGTGGCTCAGGCGGCAGCGCGTCGGCCTCTCACCGCTGGGTTCCGTGGTTCAAATCCCGGTCAGTCCATGTGAGACTTGTGCTGGACAAGGCGGAGGCGGGAGAGGTTTTTCTCCGGGTACTCCGGTTTTCCCTGTCATCTTTCATTCCAGCAACACTCTCCACTACCATTTCTTTTCATTGTCATTACTCATTGCCCCAGAGGAGTGCGACAGATCTCAGCAGCCGGCACAATCCCCATCCTCACCGCAAGATGGGGGCTTCATTCATTCCATCACTGACCTGGTCGCTGACTGGAAAACAGGTTGTAGGTTTTTTCCAATTTAACACGGATTGGATGTAATACACCTTTGCTGGCAAGATGTAGTGTTTATAGTGCACTATGTCTTCTGGTATGGGCTAGAATAAAATTGTTACTTTCATTGACCTGTCTCAGTCTTATACTTGGCTTTGACAATATGAAAGTGGCTGAGGTATGAGTGACGCTGGTAATGCCATTCCTTATGCAGCCAGTCCCTGCTGTGAATGGTGTGAAGATGTCGCTCATAGGGTCGGTTGGTGCACGCATTTCAGTAGGCTTGGGAGACTGATGTGCAATAGCAACTTCCGGCTCAGTGAGGAAAGCAACGGGAAACTACCTCACTCCTCATTTCCCTAGTACGCCTCTTCAGTGACACCTAGGCCATCTATGACAGCTAATGGTGAACCTGTTGAGGATCCAACCAGCCTTCGGTCTGAATACCCAACATACATACATACTTGGATGTAATAATAAATGCGAGTTTGTGTTGTATGTACTAATAATAATATACCATGGACTTGATGAAATGAGCCTAATGATGTGGAGGAAGATTTTGTACCTCCTTCCTCATTCTTAACGTTTTTTGTATCGTATAAAATCACTTCACAGACGCTCAGTTGTACTTTTATTCTAAAACGTGAAATAATGGCCGCAACATATTCGTCCTCTAAACTATACCGACCTAATATACAAATTTCCGATAAGAAATGGCGTGTTGCAGTCTATGTGAGTTGTTGAATCAAGCGTCAGGTCCGTTGCGGCTGATCGAAAGCTACTAATCCCTACGACTATTGTGAAGGTAAAGTACGCCAGCTGTATCGGCTTACCCCTTATATTGTCAGAGCCACCTGAGCACAAAGCCTATTATTTGGGGGAAAGGGGAGAATAATCCTTTTCTACCCCCCTTCACCCCTACCCTACCTGTGTGTTGTGCGAGCGGTGTGTAACAATGTACTAACACCCCGCTTCACCTCTCTTACACATCCAACCACCTACTGCATGTTAACACAGACATGTCCTGCTCTATTTCATCTAACAGTTCGTGATATTTTAAGAGAGTTCCACTGAATAGAATGTGAATGATCACGCCTTAAATAAATATACCGAGTCAATGTTTGTTTATTATTCTCATCTGGTACCGACTGTACCTACTGTGTTGTACTGTATTCGCACTTTTCGTATCCCAATTCTGTAATGTGATGATATGCAACATACGGTATATTATACTAAGTATCACCCAAAGCTTTCTAAACCCTGATTACATGTTTTCTATTCGTAATATTTTATTCGGTAACCATGACTTGCCCATCAGTGCGATTTGATTACGTTTTGCATTTCGCATATGTTTGCTTCTATTAGTAAAGCAAAAGAGTTCCATAGTACTAAGTTTTCGATTTAAGACTGTAATAAAATGTTCGTAAATAGTTTCAAGGACGAAGGAATGGCCCTAGTCCTCCTGAAGGAAGGATATCAGGGTGAATATTATTATTATTATTATTATTATTAGCGTATGGTAACGTACACAAAACAATACAAATATTAACTATACATGAACAGTAAGCACAAACTATTAAATACAAAATTACAAGATATACACATTATAACATTGAAAACAATCATGCAAGCAAAAGGGTTCAAGGAGTTAGATCTAAATTCTCAAGCTAATGTATGGCCTCAGCAGAAGCCACCACAAAGTCCAGGCTGGATCCAGCAAATGCCCTTCCATTGCATTCGGTGTATAAAAAGATCGGAAAGACGAAAGGTGGTGAATTTGATGATTTTCTGGCTTATATTTACTAAGAAGCAGGTGAGGCAAGGCATAAAGAAAGACACGATGGTAACACTAGCCTGCAAAATAAAACATTTTTTTGTGCGGTAAAAACGAAACTAGGTGGGTTTTATGAATTTCTTAACGCAGAATTCGAGAAAAAAAATTAGTTTTGGCGAATCACGTTTGGTGGCAATTTTCCAAAATATTATTTTGTTGTTACGTAAAATTGTTGATACTTTGTATTGATTAAATTTGATGTATTAATGTAAATTTCAGCTTGCAAAACGTAATCATATTTTGCATGCATTAAATACACATAAATGCTGCTTTGTAAGCAAGTAGATAGTATGTATTATATTTTTAATGTATATTGAAATTCGTGAAACTGAAGCATAAAGCGCCTATTTAGTTTCGACTGTACAGTTGCTTTTAAATTAATATAACCGTACCTTGAATAAAAATTATATGGTTAAACATACATAGTTTTGTTACTTACATTATGTGCAGGTTAGATTCACACCTCAGTCTTTTCCCGTTTTCCGTGGAATTTCCGGGTTTTTGATGTTCTTGAATGATCTCTAGAAGGGTCGTCTCGTGCAATCGACCAACAGTAATCGGCCATCATATTCACATCTCAACGTCCCTGATAGCGTCGTTCTGCATCTTTGAGATCCTGGTGAAACCTTTCACCTTATTCTTCACTGACAGCTCCTAAATTTAGAGGGAAATAATCCAGATGCGAAGCTAAGAAATGAAGCTTAAGGCTCATATTACAACCGAGTTCCTTAAACTTTACCAACACTTTCCTTACAATTTCTTTGCACTGAGGGTCCTTAATGTTGCCAAGGAATTTAGTCACTACATCTTTGAATGCGTTCCATGCCTCTTTCTCAATTTTGGTCATCGTGTCTGTGAAAATTTTATCCTTTATCTGTTTACGAATCTGTGGTCCATCAAATACGCCTTCTTTGATTTTTGCATCTAATAATGAGGGAAATTTAGTGGATAAATATTGGAAGCATAGGCTACTTTTATCGAATGCCTCGACATACAGTTTCATCAATCCAAATTTGATGTGCAAGGGTGGAAGTAGAATTTTTTCACGGTCAATAAGACTTACATTCAAGACATTTTTGGATTCTGGTTGTAGTTGTTTCCTTTCTGGCCAATTCACTGTATCCCAGCGTTTATCCCGTGCCCTTCTATCCCATTCGCATAGGAAACAGGGAAATTTTGTATAGCCTTTTCGTTGTCCCAGCAACAATCCAATGATCTTCAAATCACCGCAAATTTGCCACTCATGCTCATGATATTTAATTTTTTCAAGCACCAACTTTAAGGTCTCGTATGTTTCAGACATTTTTGTGGAGTGTGCAAGTGGACGGATGCCAGAACATTTGTATTATGAAGCAAAACAGTCTTTAAACTTATTTTGGAAGAGTCAATAAAAACACGCCAGTTACTAGGATCATACTCTTTCTCTTCCAATCGACGTAGAAGATTTGAAACATCCGTACAAAACACAAGTTCATCTTCTTGAGTATAATACTTTCGGACTGTTATCTATGAAAGGAAACTGCTTTATCAGTCCATCATAAACATTGCATAAGGGCTGGGGCTTTTAACACGTCTGTTTATTCAAGTGATCTAAGATGAAAGACAAACTCTCAATTGTCTTTTCTTCAATCCTACGTACCTCGCGGTCTATTGCGTATCTGGAGGAGTTTGTTATGAATTTACCAGGAAATACCCAACTGAAAAATGAAAATTTTGACAACAATAAACCTGTAATAAAATGCAAACAATAACAAATCAAATCACACAATTGTATTCAAAATAAAAAAAAAAGTTGCGCGAGAACATCTCTCAACATTACATCTTACGAATTCATGCAGATACTAAAACACCGAATTGCGTCAAAACTAGACGTAATAGGAAAAAATAGCATCATTTTCGGAATCAGGGCAGCGATTTTCATAAGAATTATATATTTTCTATGTTACCGCAAAATCATGTTGGCTAGTGTAACCGAAAACACATTTTCTGGTTGTACTGGTAGTGGAAAATAAGCTGCCTCGGTCGATCAGTGGTAATGTCCGTCTCACGATCCCAAATTCGCGGGTTCGATCCCGGCTGAGGTAGTATATTTTTGAACGATGATCAAAAATCCTGGCATTTTATGCCACTGTTGGTGGCTTGTTATCTATTGGCGCACTCAGTGGCACCCAATACGATTAAAATTTAACTCAGCCATAGTACCCGTTCAGTAGAATTCCGTTTCCGTTGCGAGATAGCAGCACAATTAGAATGTCAAAATTCGTAAGTGGGATGGTGGTGGTGATAACTGTTTCAAGAGGATATAAACGTTGGCAGTCATACTCTATTAACACTAATCAGAAGGGAAATGGAAGAGGTCCGACACTTCGAAGAATGAAGGCATCAACAAAAGAAAGACAAGGGCCACGAAGGACGTGAAAATGGACGCCCTAGGCCTCACAATTCTACCGGAGTCGTTAAAGAACAAAAGTCGACTAAGGGAAGTCAGATAGGGAAGATGAAAGTAGGAGACTGATACAAGTAAGTGGAAGGAATGCCGGACTCAGCTAGGAGACCCCTGGTCGTCTAACCACGCTCCCAAGTTGAATGCCCTTGGGTCTTTCAGGACAGGCACGGGTGTATTTACCCCCCCCTCCCCCCTTCCCCACACAGAGGGTTAGAAAATATTTTAGCCGTGACCGTATACAGTTCTAACATTCTAGTCAGAGCATCCTTAGAATTAGTTGTAAAACGAAATTACGCCCGCAGAGTAGATACAAAATTTCTTTATTTCATTGACATTTATGGTTTATCCACGTTCACGTGCGGGATGCAATGACAAATATTCTAACCTATTTTAACTACTTACCGTAATTTATCAAAATACAATTTATTCAAATTATGTTTTATAATATTAAATAATACGGAATTGTTTATAAAACCCTCTTGGCCAAGTCTATATGGTCTGACATCGTGGTAAGACGGTTGGAGTCTCGTTAGTGGTAAACAATTTTACAGTCAGAATGTCGGCCGGTAGGGCAGGAGAGGGCGGTAATATACAATTTCTAATCACTATATTGCGTGCCAAAAGCCTGGATTTGCAAACCTCTCCGCAGTGTTCACATGGAATGGGGCATACGACACTGTTCATGGCAAATCGTCCGTCGGATGGGTACGTGAAGCCTTGAGCCGACCCTTTGACGCAATTCGACAGGCGTAAGATACGTGCCGAAACCGGGTTTCACTCGCTCCACTCCTATCATCATACGTTATGTCATTCATTTCATCTTGTGGGGATCACTACACTTACTTGACTTGCCAGCTACAGTACACACAACTTTAAGTAGAACTGCATTTGTATTCTGCACGGAACTTTACATTGTTTTTCCTACAGTACCGTCCATAGATAACATTATGTAGAAAGGTACTCGATGAATTTCTTTACTATATCCTAAGTGTGAGCCACCTTGTTTTAATTATGCTGCCATGGAAACCATAAAGGCAACGGTGGCGGAGGAACGATGTGGTTTCGCCATACCCTCATCAACTTGATTTGTTCTGGGTGATTTCCGACAAAAGAGTAGCGTTACAAAAATGTTGCAATGTTTGGGTTGGGAAGAATTGAGAGAAAGAAGAGCTGCTCGACTAAGTGGTATGTTCCGAGCTGTCAGCGGAGAGATGGCGTGGAATGACATTAGTAGACGAATAGGTTTAAATGGCGTCTATAAAAGTAGGAAAGATCACAATATGAAGATAAAGTTGGAATTCAAGAGGACAAACTGGGGCAAATATTCATTTATAGGAAGGGGAGTTAGGGATTGGAATAACTTACCAAGGGAGATGTTCAATAAATTTCCAATTTCTTTGAAATCATTTAGGAAAAGGCTAGGAAAGCAACAGATAGGGAATCTGCCACCTGGGCGACTGCCCTAAATGCAGATCAGTATTGATTGATTGATTGATTGAACTTCTGTGATGACGAGGTTGAAGTCAGGAAGTTCATAAAAACTCGCTACGAATATTCATCCCGATTTATATCCGACCCTGTAGGGAAACGGATGTGATTTGGACTCACAAAATTATGCAAGCAATATATTGAAGAAATTGGGATTGCTCTAGCTGGGGCATGTTCAGCCATGTTTGTGAGGTGCTGTTCATTTATTGTTCAACTTTTACCAAGTCCCAGTAGATGGCACCAGGTTGTCGGAAACAAAAGCGCAGTATATATCACAGTGTTGCCACTTCTAGGGTAACGGCCCTAATTTAAAGTAATTTTGTACTACATAGGACGATTTTACGATCAAGTTATTTTTAGGGTAAATTCAGGGTAATAATGAGAAAATAGAAGTTTTGAATATGGAAAATAAATTTCTTATTTAAAACATTATTTAAATACAAATACATCATGTTTGGTATGGTGAATTGCATTTATCGTTGCTGTGTTTAGACGATTTGTGTGGCAATTTTATTATTTTTATCTAACGAACTATAATGTCTACCATTGTATTTGACGATGGCAGACACATTAATAGAGAGAAAGCACCCTTCATATAAGGAACATACGTTAGCCTTCAGCTTATTTCCATAGTACGAAACCTAAAGATCAGAATTTAAACCTAAGTACAGTAATTATGATCAATCAATAATAATTTTCAGTCAACATTTTGACATCATGCAAATAATGTGAAAATTGGTCAAATAGTACATTCTGTGACTTCATATACCGGGCTGAGTGGCTCAGACGATAGAGCACTGGCCTTCTGAGCCTAAGTTGGCAGGTTCGATCCTGGCTTAGTTCGGTGGTATTTGATGGTGTTCAAATACGTCAGCTCCGTGTCAGTAGGTTTACTGGCACGTAAACGAACTACTGCGGGACAATATTTCGGCAGCTCGGTTCTCCAAAAACCGTAAACGTATTTAGTAGGACGTAAAAGACAGTAATATTATTTATCATTCTGATTCAAGACAGACAGCTGGTTTAAGCGCATCAGAAAGGTAAAGGATAAAAATATTGTCACTGCTAACTCATAGGAATTATTCTCATGGACTTTCGATTGCTTTACAGAAAAATATACTTTCTCCCACTCTTAAGTATCTACATGAGTTCAATGGGCACTACCTACTATAATAGGAGTGAAAATAACAATATGGAAGTTTTCTCTTATTAATTATTCATGCATTTTTTTAAATCTAGGGTAATTTAGGGTAAAAATGTGATGTTAGCGTGATTTCATTTGTTCTTGTGGTAACACTGATATATCAACACGTACAAGCCACTAGATGAGGCAGCGTGCAGCTGTGAGCTTGCATCCGGGAGAGTGGGCTCGAACCCCACTGTCGGCAGCCCTGAAGATGGTTTTCCGTGGTTTCCTATTTTCACACCAGGCAAATGCTGGGGCTGTAGGCTACCTTAATTACGGCTAAGGCCGCTTCCTTCCCATTACTAAATCTTTCCTATCCCATCGTCGCCATAAGACCTATATGTGTCGGTGCGACGTAAAGTAAATAGCAAAGAGATGAGGCTTAAGAAAATGTGCGAAAATGTGTTAGTGCACACTACGCCTGAATGGGCTACTAGAGTGAAAAATTTTGAATTCATGCGTGAATGAATGAATGAATTACAGATTGATCCGTAGCCTATTTGGATGATATATTAGAGGAAGAAAGTGCGGAGTTAAGAATAATTCTGGGAACGTTGTAAACTATTGAACTTATGTATATAATGTGATGTAGTTTAAAACATAGCTTAGATGATGGCGAGGTTGATGATGATGTAAGGAAAACATAATTGTTTATTTTGTTATTGGTTAAGGGTTATACCAATAGAAAACTTCAAAATGCAGGACCTTGCTTAGCAAACAACAGGACTTTAAAATCATAACTGACAGTTTCAGTCGATAACACAATTATATATATATTACACATAACTTTTTTACAAAAGCAAATGCCTTACTTAATAGTCAGTCCTTACTGCAATGAAGCTGTATTTTTCAGAAGAACCTACTTTTCAAAAGTGACGTAAGTTATTCTTGAAGCACATACTTATAAAATTCTCACATGACATATCCTTGAAATTTAGCTTTAAAAGTACCGTTCCTTTCACGCCGTGCCAACAAACGGTTCCGTTCTTTTGCCTATCGAGCTTTTATGAATGAAAACACACATTCAGTGGAGGAATTGCTGCCTGGTATGGCAAGAAAAACTGGCAAGGGTTCGAAAGTTTAGAAAATAGCTCAATATTCTGGCCCTTTTTGAAGGAAAGAAACCATTGCTGATCCAGTGTTGCGTCTTTATTCGAAGTTAGAATTTTAAAATTAATCTTGACGTTGCAGAACTGGTTGAATAATTTTGAATAGGGCCTAATCATTTCTACACTATTTGACTGTAAATTGAAAACACGATACCGAGCAAGTGGCTGCGGGGTTTGGATCATTTAGCTATCAGCTTGCATTCGGGATATAGTGGGTTCGAGCCTCACCGTCGGCATCTTTGAATATGGTTTTCCGTGGTTTACTATTTTCACACAAGGCAAATGCTGGCTGCAACTTTATTGATTCCACGGTCACTTACTTTCCACTCCTAGATATATCCCATCGTCGCCATAAGACCTATCTGTGTCGGTGGTGGTGGTGATTATTGTTTTAAGAGGAAGTACAACAAGGCAACCATCCTCTATCTGTGTCGGTGCTACAAAAAACAACTTGTAGACATGGTATAATATCCTGACAGCTGAGGTCCTTAATGTTGAAGTTTTAACCATTTGAGGCATTTGCATTCTTCCATAGGATGCATCCATCTATACAGGTACTCAGTGCAGATTTCAAAGAAGCAAGATTCTTTATCCATAAACGCCTTACATTCTTTTTTCCAGACCATCTTCGGAAAATGTATTCAAAGTCTGCCTTACTATAAGGGTAATGAATTGACCTTCAAGTCCATATTTTAATGAAAATGAGACAGATTCTAATAGTTCAAGTATTTACACAACTGAATTATTTTCTTTGACAAAATCGTATAATGAAAAATGGGCATGGTTGAGGAAAGAAGCAAAAGATAAGGTCATTTTCAAGGAAGTTCTTATATGATGAAGGCACAGACTTCCTATCCTGAGAAAGGAAGTAGGATTTTAGGGCTGGGAACATTTGCAGTATCCTCTGTACGGCCGGGTACAATTTTAACCACCTAGTTTTTAAACGATTTAAAATCTGAACGTGATTTACCTTAGTAAATTCACAAAGGTCTTTCAGTTCCTGAGTGTGCACTGCATACTGTTATGAATGAAGTTGGATGACAAATTGGAAACATCTTTAGTGCTCTATGATTGCTTTCATCGGACGGCGATGTCATAACTATCACACACTGCATATTTCGCTTCACTTTCACTACGTCCATGATATAAGCAGAGAGAGAAAATTCACTAACTATAGCTGCCCTAATACTAGCGGAACCACAAAGGTTCAGTCTAAGGATTAATTCATTAAGGACAGTAAGAAAATGCATTTAATTAATTTTCATTGGAATTTTCAAAATGGGGCAATAATTATTATTTTCGGGCAGCTAACCTCCCGATTGATTCTATGTATTCATATTACTTTTAAGTTATACAGTTGATTTTGTACAATTTATAGTGAATCTCTCAAACTTGCAGTCGACATATCATACAGATTAGTAGTAGGGAGTCGAAACCTTTTGAATTCACGGAGAATATGTTTTAGTATATCCGAAAAATAGATTCACACCTTTCTGGTTGCGAAGATGGCATACCGGTATTTCAGAGGATGCAAAAAGATTAATTTCACTGTCCTTGGTACATACTCGCACTCAACTCTCACTACAATTTACGGTGACAACCAGATAACCACAGAGAATAACTGCAAAGCAAACGGCAAGCACATGGAAACTACTTCTTCTTAAGGCCGTGGGTTGGACTCTATGAATTTCGTACAGTCACGATATCTGTGGTGTGAACACAAGTGTCTTGGATACGGAATTTTTATTATATGCCTTTTACTAAGAATGGGAGATAGTTAATATATGTTATGGGACCGATTATTGTAAAAACTCACACGCTTTGTTATGATTTGCTTGTATTTACCCGTAGGGGTTGGAAACTAAAACTCTCGACACTTCCGATTTTTCTCAACATGGAGGTCGAAATATACACAGCGATTCTTTCTTCTAGTTCGATATATCGAATGTTAATATTAGTTATTTCCACCCTGGGGCTGGTATACGGTATCTTGGGTACAATAACATGGTGTATTCAGCATAAAACCTGAAGAGCACTCTGGAAACGAAAAAGGCCAGACATTTTGGATAAAGTAGAAATGCCGTCCGTATATAAACCAAAATGAATGAAAAGCAGGGTATGTCGCAAAAGTCGAACGATTGGTTGTATTGTTTTTAGTCGCACCTACTGTTATGGTGGAGATGGGATAAATATACAGACTGATCCGTAACAACGTGAACAGGGTATATCAGCGTTAGAGGGTTGGTCGAATGTTAATGAAATAATTCGATATCTCACACCGTTGTCAATTTATCAGTTGCTGAAGTTAACCAATCGGATCACTTCTCGGGCGAATTCAAATGGGGTCTGCGCGACGGTGTTGCTAAATATGTATGTGACTTAAGACCGACATGAGAAGAATAAAACTTCGCCAGGGAAGGTGTTTGAATGCAGACCACCGAACTGACAAGATCACACCAAAGCAAGTAGCATACACTACGGCGACACTGGATGAAACCAACGGTGTTTTTGTGTTTGATGCTGATTTTTCGCCATGGCTCTCAAGCCTGTCTTAAGTCTCGTGTAGATTTAGCAACAGTCGGTGGTGGTGGCGATTAGAATTCGCCCGCGGGGCGATGTGATTGGCTAACTTCAGCAGCTGATAAAATGGCAACGGTGTGAGATATCGAATTATTTCTTTGAAAATATATATCAGCATGACCAACCTTCTAATGCTCATATACCCAGTTCACGTTGTTTCCGACCGCTCTACAACACACCCCATGCCATTGTTCCACAGTAGAGGTGTGACGAACGGTTACTTTTGTGTAACTGCCACATCTGTCACTGCTACAATAACGTAACTGTGAAAAGTAACAGTTAAAAATAACGTCCAGCGTTATTCACCTTTTATTGGTCACAGCCTGGTCACGGCTTCAAGCCTGTCTCATTACAGCTGTGTTGCGAAGTCCCATTCATTCACTCGCACATGCGCGCACGCATCACTACACTGTTAAAAGTCGGTGCAGTAAAACACGCATTCCTGTCTGCTATAACGTTAACGAGAGGCAGACAACGGATGAAATGACAAGACAACATAGCGTCTTTTCTGAAATATAGAGGAGTGAGTTTGGCAATGCCCCGATCAAAGATAGAAGACACCGAGCTCGATAGCTGCAGTCGCTTAAGTGCGGCCAGTATCCAGTATTCGGGAGATAGTAGGTTCGAACCCCACTGTCGACAGCCCTAAAAATGGTTTTCCGTGGTTTCCCGTTTTCACACCAGGCAAATGCTGGGGTTGTACCTTAATTAAGGCCAAGGCCGCTTCCTTCCAACTCCTAGCCCTTTCCCGTCCCATCGTTGCCATTAGAGCTATCTGTGTCGGTGCGACGTAAAGCAACTAGCAAAAGGCTGGAAGACAAGAAAACATGATGATCTGTCTGCCAAACCTCGACACAAACCGGTACAAGAGGATCGATTAAGTAAAATGTTATGTTTTCTAAAATATCCATATGGAAAGTTAGCATACTAATTTATATTTAGTACAGGAAAAATTATACGGGTGAAACGTATAATAATATTATAATGTCGGTAGCCCTGCGCGATTTCTGAGTCAACGACCCCTGAGCAGTGGAATATGTCATAACAGTTAGCACTTTAGTTGCCAGATAACAGCAGCAAATTAGACAAATACACTACGGAGTATATTATACACTATAGTGTACTTGACTTAAAGCAATCTCCTACGAAAGCACTCTCACTTGGAATACATGCGTACAATCTGAACTCTGAAGGTCACATTCTCTGTCTGTAAGCTGCTACTAGTGACAGTTCCCACTTCCAAGTTACTGTTTTCACTAGTACGTTATTCTGTTGTCGTTACTCGGTAACCTGTTATTTTTTGTCTTCGCCACATTTGCAACAGTGACAGGCACGTAACTGTGACAAAGTGTAACGGTTCAAATTCCGTTACAAGATGATAGCTGTATTATTATTATTATTATTATTATTATTATTATTATTATTATTATTATTATTATTATTATTATTATTATTATTACATCTGTGATATTATTATAATGTCAGTATTATTATTTTATCTGTGATATTATTACTATTATTGTAACTATTATTTTTGTTCAATTCAATTCTGTAATGCTTGTCGCTTGCGTGAATGTAGTAAAATTGTTACGTATATATATATGTGTGTGTGTGTGTGTGTGTGTGTGTGTGTAGATTAACACTAAAACATGTACAATAAGAATTGCTGTATATCAGATGTGGATGTAGTGTGTGCAATAACTTGTGACATTGTAATATTGCGAAATACTGCTGGAGTAACTGCAGAGTCATTGCTACGTCATCGTGAGCATTTAGCGGTGAGCTCACTTTCTTGGAGATACCTAAAGTGCTGCCGGTGGTTCCACCATAGGGTGTAACATTTGTCGCGAGGTGGGAGTAGATCATAGTTATTCCTGGAGATTGCGTAGGTGTGTCAACAAACGTCTCTATAAGGTGGATGCATATTGTAGCGTCAGTCATTATTCAATTGGAAGCAGAGGCCACAGTTGGTCGGAGAGTGAACGAGATAGAGAGGCCTCAGTCGGTCATTAAGTCAACGGGAGTCTACGGAAAGGAGAGGACTCAGTGAGTCATGAGTCATTGGTCATTGAGAGAGTGAGGCCATAATTGGTCGGTCACTTAGTTGAAGATACGGACGGGAAGGCTTACCACGAAGTCATAGAAGGATAGACTTTCCGAGAAGTCAGCACATGGATACTTAGTCGTCAGTGAAACAAAAAGGATACATCACCAAATTAGGCTTGATACATCTACAGCAAATACCAATTCAAAGGAATACGTCGTAATTACACTCAAAATGTTGAATGTACAGTCAAATGAACCAGTGAGGGATAAATTTCGTGCATAGGCCTAATTGTTAAATATCCGGTCAAGAAGTATTCAAATTCATGCCTAGTTTCTTTCAGTTGCAATGCCATAATTTCATATTCTCATCTGTTTTATTGCAACAGTTCTTACTATTTTAATTGAAATTATTTCAAGAATATACTGTATTTTGTTCTATCAAATTAATCGTTTTAAAAAATTTTCTTAACTTCAAATTTAATGGGGAAACCGAACGCCAATCTCCTTTTCCAAGAACTTATACGGTATGTTGTCACAAGTAATCCTATTACCCCATACCCTTTTAGTTTAAAATATTACAAAAGCTGATACGTTTTTTTCCAGCCATCTCTATTCCACACCCGTTCTATGAATACTGCATATAGTTTTCTTAACAAAACGCAACTGTCCAAAGAAATATCAACTGACCTCTTTTAACGGCCAGTCACACATGCGCGCTACTTTTCCATGTTACTTCTGTACGTGTGGCTCTTCGAAGATAATAGAACTAAACTAATAGAAAATGGCATCGATATGAATTAGGCGAAATGCTTGAAAAGGATGTTGTTGATTGCTGTTCTGTGTGAAGTCATGATGAAAACGCTAAAAGAAAAGAAGGAATGGAAGTAGGTAATGAAGTGGAGAAGTAGGAGGGATGAGCTGGGAGCTTCTGAAAGGCTATTGAAGGACCTTGTGTTTGAAGATCCAAAGGCGTATTTAAATATTTTGCATTTGCCTACTTTCAATAAAATATTGGAGTTAATTTCATATATTCGTCAGTAGTGGTATCGCACAAACATTCGAATCCACGAAACTTTTACTGACATTTTGTTTTCCGGGGTGACGGGCATGGAGGAAGCTTCCACGGTTCCCGTAGAACTGCCAACTGAATGGAACTGAAATCTCAATTGAATCGATTGTATGATCGATATGAGTTTCTAGATCTGTGTTATCTAAAGCCCACAACTGTGTCACACACGCATAATTATGCAATTTGCGACGTTTTTGCACTCCATATTAATATCAATTATAATAAAACAGTTAGCCTGACCTCCCTCATTTCAGTAGGAGTTGGCTGATGATTCACCAGGGAGGGAGGTATATGCGGCAGCTCGTTCAATCTATTTACTGAGAGGGAAGAGCAGATGTTTATTTTCTTTTTCTATATCAGAGCAGTCTACGACTTGTGTTATTATTTTAAAATCTAGACTAACGGTACAGCCCCTGATGTTTGTTGCCGAGTAGGAGTATATGGATTTTCTTCAGCCATTGCAATAGCTTTCAAAGGTTCAGTTTTTGCCTATATTTCTTTACTTCACTGTATAATAACGGTAGTAATCGAAGTTTTGCGATAACACCGCCAGATGTCTCGCAGCGATGCACAATCGATTCTCTTTTAGTGTCATAGGTTACCAATCCGTATCTCGAAGATAACCGATGTCTACCGAATCAGCACTAAGGAGCCGAAGTGTCAGTAAAAGTTTCGCGGATGGGTAACACTCCAGTAAGGCAACTGTTTGGTCACAGTACCACTTTTCTGTCATATTTGAGTGGTGTTCAAAAATCACAACAGCGGAACACAAAACGAAACGACTGATTGCACGTGGTGGTGATGAGCAACTAGCCTAGCGTGGGCTGTGACACCAAGTGAGTACTGCGTTATCCGGCGAGTTACTCGATCACGTGGTAAGCAGCCGGCTAGTACCGTATTGCTACTTGCCTTGGATATGTTCTACTTCAGTACGTAACAGCTACCGATTCACTAGTATGCTACTTTGAGTAGAGATTACTGCAAGAAGCTGGGCTTTTCGCACCAGGCTATTACCGCGCTGATGCTTCTTGCTAGTCAAATAGCGCTGCTAGAGTAGCATAGTGTGATTGGGCCCTTTATTCAAAACTTTCTCCTCTCATCATCGCCTCTTAAATCAACACAATAGAATAATAATAATAATAATAATAATAATAATAATAATAATAATTTGAGGAATACCACAGTTGGATGTTGAGTGTAATAATTCATTAGGCATGATTTACTTTAGGATGGATATGGGTACCTTGAAGCCTCTTGTAATTGCATGCAATGTTGGGGATATATTTCCAGAGTTAATCATCGCGCTTCAACATACGTGATAGTTCATTTCAGATATTGAGTCACGTACAGATAGAACAAACTACCATCCTGTGTTGTTCTACTGCGTTTATTTCATATTGTACCATCAAAAACTAGGTGTCTCCCAGTCTCGTAATGGATTTTTAACCAGACGTGCTTTACACTGCGTTTGCTTTATGCTCACAGCTGTATTTTTTTGAATGTACGTAATATTTTTGCCTAGTAATTACTCCCATCCCATAAATTCTCATATTTAGAAAGAATTGTGTTTTCCAAATGCAGATACGTGTTTATACTGCCAAAACTGAATTTATATCAGTGGCCATGTTCATTCTTGGTTGAGTGAGAAAAACTTCGGGTAAAACTCCATTTAATAATGCCCATGTAACCCCTCTTATTAGAATTTGTATGCTCTGGATTCGTTGTAGTATAATATTGATTTCTTCCTAATTAATAATTAATTCATATCGGATACATTGTTGTCATGTAAAACTATACCCATTTGAGACATATCTGACTCTTCGAAGTGAACTGTTTCACTTGCCTCAATGTATTTTGTAAATAAGCGAACATTTCTCTGAATCAAGATATACATCAATCCAGAAACCATTTTTTTAATTTCTCTGTTTTTTTGATTGGCCTGTCGGTTGGAATGCATCTTCCCCAAAACATATACTACTTTGAAAAGAAATTTGGTCGCTGCTTTGTATGTTCATACTTCCATGATACCGTACCTACAGTATTGATAGAGATACACAATGGAAAAACCCCTTCTTTGCAACAAGTACGAATTGGGATGAAAAGTTTTCTTTAGACACTCAGTACACGAGGTCATTGCACAGCGTGTCATAAACAAAGTGCTCCCTGTTCATATACTAAAATAGGTACGTGGTAATTAAGCATCTAGATAATGAGTATTGCCATCCCTCGCGTGAATAACTGCTTCACAACGCCTTCTCATGCTTCTGACAAGACGCTGTTCGTTCAGTTGAAGCAAACGTACCCAGTCTTCACAACGGGTCTTTTCAAGGGCTAGCAGTGTTTGGGATGGTAAATTTATCGCTCGAATGCGTTACTCCAGTCGGTCCCAAGTTCGTTCGATCGGATTCAAGTCGGGACTTCTGGGTGGCCACTCCATTCGTTGCACGTGATGCTCTTGTAGAAATTTCCGAACGATGTTGGTTGGCATCATCCGCTCTTGCATTATCTGCGTTTTCTCCTAGTTGTCTCATGTGAGCAATCACATATGGCGCTAAGATCTCGTCAATGTACCCTTCGAGAAGTGAATGATCCGTTGCAAATTATCAGGATACCGGTTTTCGTGTCAAGATTTACGCCTGCTTACACTATAACACATCCACCCCCATAATCAACGGTAGATTGTACAGTTGTCGGATTTAATCGCTCCCCACGTTATCTCCAGACTCGAAAACGACCACCTGAAAGAGAAAACTTTAAAAGATTCATCAGAGACCAGCACAAGACGCCAGTTTCTTATCTCCCAGTACAGATGATCTCTAGCAAACTCCAATCTCCTGCCACGATTTCGTCTGTCCAGTGCAGGTACTTGAACGGCTAGTCGGGATCATTATTGGTCTCTCGAAGCCTGTTTCTGACTCTTTGGCCACTAACCCGTACTCCAGAAGCCTGCTGTAGGTCTACGTATAATGCTCGTGCCGTAACTTGGTGGTTTCGGAGAGCTTTTTGACACACAAAATGATCCTCTCTGCGTTTCTTTCCTTTAGTGGTCCGTGCCAGGGCGCCTGGCAACACTTTTAGTCTTCTAGAAATGTTTCCAGAGATAATAAATCGTATTCTGAACAAATCCTAGCTTTCCGGTAACGTACCTATGCGAGCAACCTTTTTGAAGCACGATGACTTGAAAACAGAATATTCTGTGTGTGTACAGACGAAGCTTCACACACACATTTTGAATTAAGGCACCTGTATCCGTCACTGACACACCGTTCAAACATCCGGATGACAGTGGAGCGCTCTGTTACGTAAACAAGGCATATTATTGCCGTATATGTATATAAAATAAGAGTTTTGTCTGTGCATTGCTCAGAATTTGAAATTTTACTTTTCCGTAATTTATGTCTGTCTGTCTGTCTGTCTGCATGTACACGCATCACTAGAAAATGGCTAAAAAGAATATAATGAAAATCGGTATGCAAAGTCAGGGAGTAAGTCGCTACAATCTAAGCCGTAAATAATTGTATTCACGCTGAATGAAATGGTAGATTAGGGGAAGGCCTAAAATTTAATTCTCAAATATTTATATTATTTTTATATTATTAGTGGTCGTATTCATACATACTTCATAATCAGAGTTATATCGAATTACATTTCCGACCATTTATGTCTTATACATTTTTACCGTACTGGCTATGATAACAGATATATTCATGAGTTTGTATTTTTGTTGCTAAGTCCATATCGACGCCGAGGCACGAGAAAATGGATTAACAGAATTTAATGAAAATCGGTATATAGAGTCGGGGAATAAGTAACTACAGTCTAAGCTATAAACAATTTTATTCACCCTGGATGAAATTGTAGTTTAGGGGAAGGAAAGTGTAATTTTAAAATAACTATGTATGTATGTATGTATGTATGTATGTATGTATGTATGTATGTATGTGAGATAGCGGCCCCGGTCTACAAAGCCAAGAATAACGGCCGAGAGGATTCGTCGTGCTGACCACACGACACCTCTTAATCTGCAGGCCTTCGGGCTGAGCAACGGTCGCTTTGTAGGCCAAGGCCCTTCAAGGGCTGTAGTGCCATAGGGTTTGGTTTGGTTTGGTTTTTTATATTTTTGGTCCTATCGAAAAGTACTACATAACAAAAGTTACAGAGAATACAATTTCCGATCATTTATGTTTTATTCAGTTTTACCATACCGATGATGAGTGGTTTTTCCGAGTCGGAAGAAAACTAAATATGAAGGCCTACAATATCGTAAGCGCATAACATTGGTCAACAATAACATTACATTGACCATTGTTTGTTGTGATGTTTTTCGTCTCTTAAGCTGCCTCTCAACTCCGATAGATGGGATTACTGCTGCGTACCGAGTATAATAGAATAATAAGTTAGAAAACTTTAGCATGCCATTCCTCTGGTTCATACATTTTCTGATACAGCTGGTACGTAACACACTGGTTCTTCATAGTATTCCATTTATTCGATTCCTACACTAACGCACTGGTTTGAATGAGCAGCGTGCAAACTTAAGGCAGAGACTGACTTAGTAGTAGTAGTAGTAGTAGTAGTAGTAGTAGTAGTATGGCCTGGTCTAGAATAACAATTTAGGCCTATTCCAAATTATAGCACCACAATTTACTAAATAAATTAAAATAACTCAACAATTTAGGTCTATTGAAAATTATAGGACCATAATTCACTAAATAACTCAAAATTCAACCCTGAAAAGAGCCGTTTCATACGAAAAGCTTCTTCCTCTTCACTTTTATCAAATTCTGTATTCATTTTATTCCAAATTATATCATTGAAGAGGGGGTTTCTCCTCTGGGCAGTGTAGTGAATTGATATTTTCCGACTCGTCGGGTACTCCTAGGAAACAGATTAGTAAAAGGGCATAGTTCTTGCCCTGGGAGTCTCCACTATTCGGCCCACTCCCCGCGAAAAAAGACGAAGAGTGTTCACGAATCACGGTTGTCTGCGGCTTGGTCATTCCAGCTTGGAACTGTGGACTGTTAGATCGGCAGTATAGTCGTGTTCGTTAAAAGTGAGAAAATGTGTGGTGTTTCATTTGATCGAGCATTTCATATGAAAGCATTGCTTTTAATCGCGCCATTCCTACTGACGTCATTGTAATGTATGTTCATTTCAGTTGGGAAAACCACTAAGACAGTCTTTCTGAGGATGTAAAAAGGCAGGTGGAGAGTGAGTGTCTACCATTATAATGAAAACTTCCCAACCTGATTGTGACTGATGGTAAGCAGTGAAAATTCCCTAGCTCAGTCTTCATATGAGAAAAGATGTTTGGTGATTTCCCCGTCGCGTTTCAAGAGTAACGTTAAGAGCTATGCAATTTAATACAATCTTGCTCACAACGTGTACATTAGAATTCCGTATACAGTATTGGCCATATAGTCCAATCCCCATCCCACAATGTATTCGTACAATATAGTTAGGAACACCTGTATAGACTTGACCAAATTTCATACCTTGAGCAGTGTATAGCCCTATAAAAACACTGTAACGGCATGATTTTTAAAATTAATCATTAATATATTGAATCGTTGATAATATAGAACCTATATACTGTATCTGATATTGTAAAAAAAACCTGCTTTCCCAATGGTATTGCCACTGCTTCTTACCAAGGCAGCTGAGGTATGAATCCCAGTCAATACATGGTAGTCCGGATTCCTCATAAAACTGGAAGCGCTGTGGCTATGATCACAATTTGAACGGTTACGTAACACTACGTGCTTCCATTTTAACATACTTATTAAGTTCACAATACGTTGTTGTTGATAATAATAATAATAATAATAATAATAATAATAATAATAATAATAATAATATAAAATTCAGTAACTTGGCATATTACTAGGAAGACAGCGTACTGAATGAAAGGGAACACTTTACATTATATCCAAGTAGTGTGAGAAAAAAATGTAAATGAATATAGTAAGAAAAGGCAAGCAGCCTATCTTCTGAGAAAATGGACTTTGTTTTTGTTTCATGGAGCGGTACAAATCAGTCACTACTGATCTGCATTTAGGGCAGTCGCCCAGGTGGCAAATTCCTGTTTTCCTAGGCTTTTCTTAAATGATTGCAATGAAATTGGAAATGTATTGAACATCTCTCTTGGTAAGTTATTCCAATCCCTAACTCTCTTTCCTATAAACGAATATTTGCTTAAATTTGTCCTCTTGAATTCCAGCTTTATCTTTCCTACTTTTAAAGACACCACTCAAACTTATTCGTCTACTGATATCATTCCACGCCACCTCTCCACTGACAGCTTGGAACATACCACTTAGTCGAGCAGCTCGCCTCCTTTCTCCCAGTTCTTCCCAGCCCAACCCACTGGATCATTGTAAGTACCTAGGTGTTAATGTAAGGAAAGGTCTTCATTGGGGTAATCACATAAATATTGTAAATAAAGGGCACATATATCTGCACATGGTTAGGAGGGTATTTAGGGGTTGTAGTAAGGATGTAAAGGAGAGGGCATATAAGTCTCTGGTAATTAATTTTTTTTTTGCTAGGGGCTTTACGTCGCACCGACACAGATAGGTCTTATGGCGACGATGGGATAGGAAAGGCCTACGAGTTGGAAGGAAGCGGCCGTGGCTTTAATTAAGGTACAGCCCCAGCATTTGCATGGTGTGAAAATGGGAAAAGTCTCTGGTAAGACCCCAGCTTGAGTATGATTCCCATGAAGCTTAACTCCAAATCTCTGAAGTTTCTACATGAGTAGAGCATACTGTTTGAAATGACTGCTGGCAGATAGAGTATTTCCTTGAAAGAACTACGAGTAATTTTATCGATATCTTCTAGGTAATTTGACGGTAGCTGATGAAAGCGAGCTACGGATAAATAAGTTTGGGCCACATATATTCAATCAATCAATACTGATCTGCATTTAGGGCAGTCGCCCAGGTGGCAGATTCCCTATCTGTTGTTTTCCTAGCCTTTTCTTACATGATTGCAAAGAAATTAGAAATTTATTGAACATCTCCCTTGGTAAGTTATTCCAATCCCTAACTGCCTTTCCTGCAAATGTATATTTGCCCCAATTTGTCCTCTTGAATTCCAACTTTATCTTCATGTTGTGATCTTTCCTACTTTTAAAGACGCCACTCAAACTTATTCGTCTACTAATGTCATTCCACGCCATCTCTCCGCTGACAGCTCGGAACATACCACTTAGTCGAGCAGCTCGTCTTCTTTCTCCCAATACTTCCCACCCCAAACTTTTGCAACATTTTTGTCGGAAATCACCCAGAACAAATCAAGCTGCTTTTCTTTGGATTTTTTCCAATTCTCGAATAAAGTAATTCTGGTGAGGGCCCCATACACTGGAAGCCGGTTTATCATCATACCATTGCCTACTGTCCATCTCACAATATTATCGAGGTCATTTTGCAATTGCTCACAATCTTGTAACTTATTTATTACTCTGTACAAAATAACATCATCTGAAAAGCCTTATCTCTGATTCAACTTCTTTACACATATCATTACCGGGCGAGTTAGGCGTTCGGTTAGAGGCGCGCAGCTGTAAGCTTGCATCCGGGAGATAGTTGGTTCGAATCCTACTGTCGGCAGCCCTGAAGAGGGTTTTCCGTGGTGTCCAATTTTCACACCAGACAAATGATGGGGCTGTACCTTAATTAAGGCCACGCTCACTTCCTTCCCATTCCTAGGCCTTTCCTGTCCCATAAGACCCATCTGTGTCGGTGCGACTTAAGCAAAAAAAAAAAAAAAACACATAAAGTTCCAATAATACTGCCTTGAGGAATTCCCCTCTTAATTATTACAGGGACAGGGACGTAGCCTACTCGAGTTCTATTTTCTAGAAATAGAGCCACCCATTCAGTCACTCTTTTTTCTAGTCCAGTTGCACTCATTTTTGCCAATAGTCTTCCATGATCTACCCTATCAAATGCCTTAGATAGGTCTATCGCATTACAGTCCATTTGACCTCCTGAATTCAGGATATCTGTTATTTCTTGCTGGAATCATACAAGTTGAGCTTCAGTGGAATAACCTTTCGTAAACCCAAACTGCCTTCTATCAAACCAGTTATTAATTTCGCAGACATGTTTAATATAATCAGAAAGAATGCTTTCCCAAAGCTTACATGCAATGCATGTCAAACTGACTGGCCTGTAATTTTCAGCTTTATGTCTATCACCCTTTCCTTTATATACAGGGGCTACTATAGCAACTCTCCATTCATTTGGTATAGTTCCTTCATGCAGACAATAATCAAATACGTACTTCAGGTATAGTACTTCAAGTAAGTACATCAGGTAACAAGTATACCTGTTAATACCTTGTGTCGATTTTCCTTATGATTTATCACTGGTCAGTTTGAAAATAAAGTGGAGTGAGTAGTGATTTTTATTTATAAAGACCTGCTAGAGTATATTCATCCACAATCTCGCCTATATTATGTCCGTCATATTACTGTTATTATTTTCATTAGGGGGAAAACATTAATTCAACTTTTGTAACACATTGATTTCTGCATCACGGAAATAGGAAGTGGAGCGGTCATCAATTTCTTTTGTTATTTACAGTATGCGGAGGCATTAAATTTGAAGACTGCTTGTGTGCTGTTACTAAAATCCACATGCTCACCTTTCTACAGGCTTTAATTTTTGAATGATTGCGTGTGATGAGTAGGTCATTTATGATTTTTAAAGTGAAGAACTACGACAACTAAACTCATTGTTAATTTGGTTATTCGCTAATTCATCAAGGAGATTTTCTGTTACATTGAGTAGTTTTTTGAAATCCCTTGTATCAGGATGAGTCTACTATGTTCAAGACACAAACAATAATCTTAATGTGAAAAGAAGAGATATATATATATATATATTTAAATGTTGTGTTTCACGGGCCTTGACATGTAATGATTTTAGTTTGAACATTCTTAAGGAGTGTAGCTAGTCAGTGCTCTGCATAGTAACCGATCTGCACACCAATGAATAAGGGAAAGAGAATGAATCAAAAGACAAGGCCACTTCAAGTGATATGTTTGGAAAATACTCGAACAATACGTGAGAATTATAGGCTGCTGGTAGTTGTGATTATTGTTTTCTGAGGAGGTACAACTAGGCAACCATCCTCTATAGACTATAACACTAATCAGAGTGATAAATGAAAGGGGACCGACGCTTAGAAAAACGAAGGTATCGGCCAAAGGAAGATAAGGCCCACGAAGAACATGAAAATGAAAGTTTCTAGGCCTCGCAACCTAATACCGCCGGAGTCGGAAAATAACAAGTGTTGGCCCAGTGAGATCGGATAGGATTGATGAAAGTGAAGAGTATGTCGCACGTAAGCTGAAGCAGTGCCAGTACTCAGCTAAGGGTCCCGTGGTCGCCAAACCACCCTCCAAGTTAAGTACCCTGGAGCCCCTTCTAGTCGCCTCCTACGACAAGCAGGGATACTGTCGATGTTATCCTACCACACCTACCCACAGGAGGATGCTAATTGTAGATTACACTTAAAAACCTGAGTGGTAATTAACTTTAGTGTCCAGTAAAGCTTATCATAATGTTAATGGTTGTTGGCTGATAGTAATCAATCTGCCGTATGTAGGAAAATGTACCGTAATCGTGGCCAACAGAAAACTGTAAATGAACAAAAACATTACATCGTTCTGTATTAAGTACGCGCGCAGTCAATTAAAATCATTTTTCTGCAAAGGCTCATAGTGTTTGGAAGGTGTTCGGCTTCACAGGCTCTAACTGAGTCTGGTATTTTGTAGCAAACGATGAAGTGTGCATCGCGATATGACTCAGAAATTATACCTACCATTCGCACCTTCAATGTTCAAATATCAGAGCTATCCTGAACGTAATTTTTCCCATCACTTCACAAAAAATGTTCCATTTATCTATATCCTAGGGACTATCTACACATTATTGTATACCTTATGACAACTTACGGCATCACATGGTTTCTATAGCCATAGCGTCTACATTGGTCTTTATTAAAAAGTTCCATGCTTCTAAAATGAAATATCTGTTTCTAGTATTACTTCCACAGACATTCGCGGTTAATGTATGTTCGGTCTGCCCTAGTGAAGCGGATGGCCACATTTTTCAAAATACGGATCTGCGTGCCTACACATTTCGTTAAGGTTCGAATCTCAGTGAGTGCTTGATCGGAACTTTCACCTGAAATAACACTTGACATCAAGAAAGGTTCTCTACTTTTAAAACCCTGGCCAAAAGCTAAAATGAACCTGGTTTTCTCCTGCATCCCCAGCGTCTTCTCTGACATGATCCTTGCCCAGCGTTACCTCAGATAAGTTGCAAAAAGTTGTTGTTGGAAAGAAACCTCTCTACTAAGCAATTAATCACAATACATTTTCAGCTTGGGAATATCAACTATTTAAGTAAGAGTTGATTTCTGATTTGTTAATTTTTTATTTAGACGTTTCTCCTCAAAATGAGGAAAGTATTTTCTCAAACAGACTGAAAATTGATGGAAGATGTTTATATATACAGTATTATGCAGTACTAGACGTTATTGTATATGTGCTCTTGTAAGAGCTGCTTGTTACTCTAACAGCTCGCTATTTATTTGCATATTGAATGGTGTATGAATCTGTATGTTAACGTTCTGATAATACGTTCCTTATATTATAGATCAAGTAGTAGAGTCGACAACTCACACATTGACACCAATATAAATTATGTTATGCGTATTTATCCTCTGATCACCCACCAAAATATTTCTCGCGTCAACACTACACAAAATTAACTTTAGGTATGGTACCCCTATATAAACAATTTTCTGTCGTTTGCATCACTCATTGAATCCTCTATTCCCCCGCCAAATTATATTTCAACTGTATTTGTCAGTTGATCGTATGATATTGAATTGGGAAAGTTAACACACCAGGTCTTAATCGTGTTACGTGACTGACAGACTAATTCCATCAATAATGTTGAAATATTCACTTTGAAACTCAGCGAACGGTTTCGTGAGAGGCGTAATACTGAACTTATTTTCAACTACAGTACTTCTTTCTACAAAAAATTCAAGCACAGTTTTGAAAATAAAATACGTTTACGCAGCGAAATGCCGTTTTCACATTGTTTTTGTTGTTGTTACTTCATTTAAGTAGGAGGGTTTCCATGATCTTCTTGATTGATATTTGAATGTAGAAGCGTTAACATCGAGGTTAAGTCAATCAAACTTGTATATCTGATATTGGAAGGAAGAAAGAGAATGTACGCTGAATTTATAAATACAAGGTTATTCCAACATTCCTGGGGGTAAATAGGGAAGAATTAGATCCAGGAAAGCCTCAGAAAAGTTACCTAATCCGATTTTGAACTACTCGGGCCTTGCTTCGTAGTCTTCGCACGGTGCCGAATAATTACTTCCTGTCTGTTACAATTCCCATTACTTTCCTCAATTTGTTACAATTTAATCGATAATCCTATAGTCAGGTCTTCAAGTGTACAATTCGTGCAACCAATATTGTTTTTTACAACCTACCACGAAAGTTTCATCCTGTTTTGTAAACCAGCAAGAAAATACAGTTGATTTAAAAACCAGGTAGCCTACTTAAAACGTTGCAATGTGTTACAAAGAAGTTTCTTCGATCGATATTTCCCAAACAATCTAGAAGAATATATCTGAGTATTTTATAACCATGGCATAGGTAGCGATCGTAATTATTCTTTTAATACGAAGTATAACTGCTCAACCATCCTCGCTTAACACTAATCTGAGGGAAAACAAAAGGAAGAGGTCCGATCCTTCGAAGAATGAAGGACAAAGGGAAGGATAAGGAGCCGCGAAGAGTGTAGAAATGAGACATGTTCTGCTTAGCAAGCCTAGTACCATCGGGGTCGGAAGATAACAAGAGTTGACCTAAAAAGTTCGTATGTAAAAGGTTAAAGTGAGGGGAATGTTATAAGTGAAAGAGATGCCAGAATCAGATAGAGGCCCATGGTAGCCTCAGTTGAGAGCCACTTCGATCTCCTTTTAGTAGCCTCTTACGACAAGCAGGTGATTATTTATTTATTTATTTATTTATTTATTTATTTATTTATTTATTTATTTATTTATTTATTTATTTATTTATTTATTTATTTATTTATTTATTTATTTATTTATTTTATCGTATGACTTTTAGTGCCGGGGGTGTTCGATGACAGGTTTGACCCGCCTGGTACAGGTCTTTCTATTTGACGTCTATGAGCGGCCTGCGTATCTGGCTTTAGGATGATGATAATGAGGTACGGAGAGGGTGAAACCCGGTGTCAGTACATAGCCTACTCTTGTCGAAAAACACCAAAGAGTCTGCTCAAGGCTTAACGTCTCCATCCGGCCGACGTATCACCATCAACAGCGTCTTATGTCCTAGCTCTACATAAACGCTGCGGAGAGATTTGTTATTGGAATTGAATCCAAGCTTCGAAATAGTAAGCCTTGATCACGTAGAAAACGTCTGGATTTGCAGCTATTGCCAGCACACTTGCGTGCGCTAATTAAATGTAGGCCCTACTAGTAGATGGAATCGTAAGATAGTTAATGTCCCTCGTCAGATATCACAACCCATTGAACTTGGAAGAGGATTATTTCAGGGGTCTCCTCTCTCTGTCTCTCCAATGATTAATTTATCTATTGGTTTCATTCTTGCAGAATTGACTGAAACACATGAGAATGCTCCCGATTTAGAAAAGGTTACCATGACAGCTTTTCCAGATGACCTAGTAGTAACTGACTAGTCCATGTAGGAAGAGCAGTAATTAGCAATGATGGCCAAACGTCAACTAGAAGAAAGTAGTCCTTGAATCAAACGTCACAAAATCAGCATCGATTGACATAATTATTAGAAACCTTGTAGTGGAAGACCTGTTCCTTGATCAAGAATCTTCTATAAAGTCGAATGGACCAGAGAAAACTGTCCAATATCTACGAGTTACATTCAGTGACAGTAATAGGTTCGACTATGAAGGTCTCCTTACGAAAAGATCTCAATATTTAACATTAACTCTTGTGTTACGTTGAGACCAGAAACTCAACATAGTAAATCAATATATTTGGCCCAAACTTATTTACCCCTAGCTCCCTTTCATCAGCTACCGTCAAATTACCTAGAAGATATCGATAAAATTACCCGTAGTTCTTTCAAGGAAATACTCTATCTGACAAGTCATTCCAAACAGTATGCTCTACTCATGTAGAAACTTCAGAGGTTTGGAGTTTAGCCTCATGGGAATACATTTTCCATCACTGCAATAATTGCATAGCATTGATGAGATCTGGCAATGCTCACATCAGTGCAGTCACACCTCTAGACTATGAATTTAAATCTTCATGTACCTGCCTTCACCTGTTACTTCCGATCGACTCAACGAAATTTACAGCGGAAAAACGTCCAGAACAGAACTTCTGAGACGTGATTTTCAAACCTGAAAGAGGAAAGGGAGTGGAATTGTTCGCGGAAGTTACGGAAAGAAACAAATGTATATCCAATACGAGTAGATTATTTTTTTTAATTCATTTTCAAAAACACCTTGTGCCCCAGAGTGGGTCGCATGCTAGAAAATGAATGCGAATGTTACCGCAATCAGAGCTATCCTCAGAAAGTATCAAGACTGTGGCGTTGACTGTACCGGGTGCAAACATGGCTGCCCAGAGAGAGAAACCCTTGGGCTCGTCTTAGGACAATGTGACCGTGGAAGGCTCCCGAGAAATGTCCGCCATCATATTGTTACAGCTCTAAAGATTTGGTAAGTTGTTGAAGAATGCTCCTGTATTGATTGCTGTCAACGACGTGATGACATTCTAGCCTACTATGCCAAAACTAGGCAGGAGTTTATTATCGATCCAACAACTTTGAACTAGGTGGCGATCAACCAAGAGCTTTTGGTCAATCTTCTTATATGGACAATGAAAATAAGATAATGCTTAATCCCACTATTCCATACTTCAAGGAGAAGTTATATCTGGATAACATCGCAGTGTTGGGAACCGAAGTGGACAGCATTTTGTCTTACCCAATAGTGTAAGAGATTAACTTGTACTATTTGTACTGAAAAATACATATAACATTTTGGACCATCAATTTACTTTGAATTAACTGTACTATAGCAGCTATAAATTGCGTATATTATCTAATGTTTACTAATATTTAACATACTTGAGAGTGTATTCTGAATCCGATAGGCTACCTCCGTTAGAAGGCAGTATTTAAAAAATGCTCTCAGATTTCAATTCGACTGGTGTGATTGTTTATTTAAGTGTTCAGTAGTGTATTGAAATAGGTTAGTAACCTTATTATTTTCGTATGTTCTTATTTTTATTAGCTATTGACATTTTTATATTACAGTCGGGCGGCTTTTATGTAAGTTCGGTGGGTTTTTAACGGCAAATGGAATTTTGAGTTGGCAGCACTGGTAACAGCGTTGAAAAGCGCGGCATAGTTGTTTATATGCATTGTTTATTTATAGTGTGTATCCTATGTTCATAAATAGTTTTCTAATAGTTTTAAGTTAGATTAATGACGGTTTGTGTGTGCAATATATTGTGATAGATTTTTTAACTTACTATGGAAAGAATGTGCTCCGCGAAACGAAATTTTAAGAAAAATATGAGGAAACCACCTCGCATAAATAACTCCCAGCTTCTACAAGGTACGATTGTATAATGTTCTTTTCAACAATGTTACCTAACAGATATTGAGAACAAACAACTCTTCTTGTTTATTATTTACAGAACAATTCAAGTTTTTGACTCACCTCGCAACATTAGCGTATAAAATGTTTTGTACTGTTGAAGAATTCTTAGAAATTGTTGTAATTAGTCGCGACAATTGGCCTAATGTATGAGAAGCTATTCATTATTTTCTGGAGTAGGATATTGTGTGGTAGTGTGCTGATTATTGACAGTGCCTCTTAATAACCACATAATGTCATTAGTGGGGTAATAGTGCGTAGATCAACTTTTTCAAATTTCCTCTCGTACTATTACGAGCTTCCATTTATAAAGAACTCTGTATAACAATCAGTGATCGGTAGACTTGGAACTTGGAGACCGCTGTGTTCTGAATTGTGCAAACGCGTTAAGTTACTTTAAATGTGTATTTTGTTTTGTCCCTAAACATTTTTTTTGGCCTTAATGCAAGCATTTGAAAATAATTGGTGCAACTGTTTTCTCGCCGAATTTCATGTGCGCAGTAGCGAACATGGGAAGTAAAATACTTCCTTTAAAATGTTACTTCACAACATTTTACACGGACATGTTATGTATGTTCTTTACGACGTTCTAAAGATATTTCCATTTTATGATGCATACTGTAATTACTAAACCAGGATGGAATTATTTCACACTTTTAATCATTTTATTTTCTTCTATCATGTTCATCTCCGATCAGTAGATGTCATACAGTCATGCACCTACTGTTGTTACCCGTATGGTTTGCTGTGCAGCTACAAAGTTGACTTTTGTAGGCAATAGTATAGTTAATTGAAAGCTTCTCGTGAGGTAGTTCATTGGGAGATAACCTTGACGCTCATACACCTTTACATGAACTCAATAATTTCCTTATTACCTGTAGGCCTACCTGATGAGATGGAGTTTACAGATTACGTTGCACAGAATTAATATCTAGCAACACAAAATCAACCTATAGCCATATTAATGTTTGCGTAAAAGTAACCAGTAGAATGAAAATCTACGGTACGTTGAACTCCAATAACCACCTTAATTTGATAGTGTCCAGTTTATCAGCATATATAGAATGTATTACGCGTCCTTCGTCTTTCTCAGATGTAAAGCTATGTAAATACTTCCTTCCAGGGTAATCTACTAACGTGCTGTGTGCAGCTATTTTCATGTACTGTAGTATAAAAACTGACGAGATTTCTGACACAAAAATACGGGGCACTTCCTATCTAGATTATACGTTCCTTTCATGGACATAACTTGTCTGAGGAGTGAATAATATTTAGTAGTGGCTTGTTAGTTTTGAGCAACGTTAAAGCTCAACACGGTTACAAATTTTGTTTTAGTTATGAGCATTGCTTGAGAGTATCTGCGCGGAGGTGACGTTTTTCGACACTGCATAGCTTGTTCATCGAGGAAAATTACTTGACTTAAAATATGGAACTGTTCAGTTTGTACCTAATACGAGACGTCTGGTCAGTTTATGTAGCAGGAAAGTTAAAATTCGTGTATTCAAACGATTCAGCACATAGTAGACGCAGTACTAAACAGAATTGTATTCTAAAATTACAATGGTGCGAGTAGTGGGGGGGAGGGAGTTTTATATAGTTGTGTTTGAGAATTACTAAGATATAGGTGAGTGATTAGTTCTAGGACTAACGGAGACTAAGAAACGATTAATGCTTTTATTTTCATTATAATGAATTTCCCTGACTTCACTACCATACTGTACATGAATAATCTCGTTGGAGTGCTTACAACTGACTTTTTATCGGCTGTCTTCGTCTGATCTGTAAGACAGAAATTTCGGTCGTCTGTTGCGAAGTATGAAATATTTTAGATTTAAATCTTAAATGCAGTAAGTTATAGTGGAAAATAGAGAACAATTTTAAGCCAAGGTATTTACATACGATGTGCTCATATTATGTGAGAGATTTCAATTACGACTGTTCATCGAGTGTGTTAGTGCTTTGCTGTTACGAAATTATTATCGTAGAGTATAACAGGCGTGTTTCTTAGGACTGCTGTGGAGACTACCATGTCTGCATATTAATCATGTCTAGTAAACGTCTCTCCAACAATTGGTATTTTGCTCCTTTTCCCCTAGGTTATTCGGTGATGGAGCGAGTGTGGCTGATAGAAAAGCGTATTCCTCTATCCAAGTATACTTGTTTCTGTAGATTAGATTTGCTTATTATCTTTGCTGACCTGTTTATGAGCTTATTTCTTATGGACATTATTCTTCTGCCACTTTTCCCACACCCTGCTGGGGTCGCAAGTGCGAACCCTATATAAAGCCATGTATTCACTATTGCGAGTTTCTGTGGTGGTTGAAAATATGCTGTGTAGTTGTACTAAGCATTTTTACGCCTAAATATGTTCCGACAATAGCAGAAACACGTCAACAAGAATAGAAACTCACGTTGAATTCAAATAATTACTATAAGCCGCCACATTCACTTCCGAATCGGTTTTCAGCGAGACGGGACTATGTTTAGAATTTTGTTTTTGCTTTTGAGTATTAGCAGCTCCGATGTTTTGTTCGATTTTATGATGGAGTTACACATGGGAGCCATTTACCGAAGCACTTTTTAATTCACGAAACTTTATTGAAGGGAAATGGGTTCAAAAGCTGCGTGGCACTGGAATAAATCTATATGAAATCGAGCACAGGAATGCATGGTAAATCTTCTAAGTGGTCTTTAGCACAGTCCCATTTAGCATGAACAATCTGGAATAAATTTCATGTTATTGTCTCTTATTAGGAGCTTGGGGCATATTTGGTTATATCGGTGAAGCTGTAGCCCGTCTGGTGGCCATGTTCTGTGAGGCTTCAAATCTCGATGGTCTGACACTGTGGTTAGCCGGTTCGAGTCCCGTCTGTGGAAAAGTTTTCACCATAAGAATATTGGCCGGTAGGGTAGGAGAGGTGGTGGTATACAAGTTTTAATCACTAGGCTACGTGCCAAAAGCCTGGTTTCAATTCCAAACCTCTCTGCAGTGTTTATGTGGAATGAGGGCATATTACGCCCGATAGGAATAGGCTATGTGCCAGCACTAGGTTTCACCCTCTCCCTTCCTGCTATCATATCATGTCATTCAATTAATCTCATTAACTCCTCTTATCAGGTTGACGCCACGAAGGGCATCCGGTCGTAAAAACTCCCTACGAAGATTCATCTCAAAACCCGACCCCGTAGAAAAACGGGGCAAGGGTTGGACACGCATCTCTGAAGCTTTGTATGAATCTTATCTTTGGTTCATATTACGGGCTTGTGACAACTTTTGTCATCAGTTAGTGAAAGTCTGAATTGTTTGGTTGTATTAGTGTGGGTCATATCGTATTGTAATTGTAGATATTTAAGACTAAGATAAGATTGTTTGTCTAGCGTCTTATTTTAAAGTAACCTACAATCATTATCTGGAGTCCGGCTCCATGGCTAAATGGTTAGCGTGCTGGCCTTTGGTCACAGGGGTCCCATGTTCGATTCCCATAAGGGTGGGGAATTTTAACCTTAATTGATTAATTTTGCTGGCACGGGAGCTGGGTGTATGTGTCGTCTTAATCATTAGAATTCATCATAGGTCCTCATACTCACAGACACGCTAGTCGCCTGTATGGCTCCAACTCGAAAGGCCTGCATCAAACCTCTTCGGATGCCATTAAAAAAATAAAGTGTGGTGTATGGTGTAAATTAATTCCGTAAGAAAAATGAAGACGATTCAGATTTGTTTAGCTAGATGTTTTATTGTTCTTTTCCCCTGTATTTTCAAACGTTCATGATTATATGTTAATCTTACTTTCGTTTTGCTCACTCCAACGCCCTCCTTTGCCATTCTGTCCACGTTTTCGTACTTAACGGCTTGCCTCATCTTTCTGTCTCGCTAATTTACGCTACCTAAATTCCACAAAGACCCGTATCCATAATACAGCTCTACAAGTTTCATCTTCCGTGGTTTTTCATTTTCACATTAGAAAACAATTAACACTGAAGCAACGTGATTCCAGTCGAAAAGACAGTTTCCTCACTATACTGAAGTCCGTACACGGAGTCTGTAACAGCGAGGAAATAAGCCGTCTACGCATGGAGCGTCATAGCTGGCTGGTACAATGAGTAGTAAACAAGAAAGGAATAGAGTGGGAGAGGAAACAAACACGTTGACGCTACACTCTTCTGTTCCCAGGTCTACAGATTTTACAGTAGATCTCTTTCTTTTTAACTATCTACAGTACTTCTTTTTCCTCGCTGTCATCGATGTAATGTACTTCCTTAATGACGTCCTCGTTGTAGAGTAGCTGCTGCTGTTGCAGATCCTCCAAGATTAGTGGAACGTAGTTGCAATTTGTTATTGGCTGGTGTTCGTGTTTCAAACTCAGTGGAATCGTAAAGTTGATGGCATCTCATATGTTGGGCCCAGCTTGTCTTAGGCCCTCCTATCCTTCGTACTCCGGGTAGCTGATGTCAAGGGCTTTTTGATCCTCAAATGATCTGCTCAAAATCGAAAAAGGTAAATCTACTGCTTTTTGAGTTATTAAAACACAAGAACTTCCAGAAAAGTAATGGGAATGGTAATCAACCGAGTCAGAGGTAAAATAAATGCCTGCACCTTCACTGAAACCCACGAGCTACACCTTACCCGTTCTTTGACCTCCCTCAAATGTACGAAAAGGGCCCGTCCGACTTTGCTTTCCTTGGCGTAAAAAAGACGCAACTCAAAACAATGAAAGCTCCCTTCGAAGTACTAGTCTACCAGTTGCCAGCCAGCTTTCTTAACTAGTGGCCAAATCCTAATGCACTTCATTTTACGTGTATAATTTGATACCTACTGAAGAAAGGTAACTGATACGTACGACAGCGAAGAAGACTCTTGCTTTGGGCAGATCGCGATTAATGGGAGTCTTTCTTTTCATTTGGTGACATCCTGTCTATTTTTTATTTTACTGATTTATTATCTATTAAATATTCTGAAACGATTAAGTACCGGTCTCATGTCAGTTTTTGTAAATAGAAAGTTATTTTTGTTAGCTGGAAATTGCAGTCTACATAATGAAATCTGCTCTTATAACTGGCTGGGCTGGCAACACTGCCACACACTTGGTTGTTGGTCTTGAAGCTGAAAACATGTCAAAATGAACGAAAATGAAACATGCTTCATACTGACAAATGCTAAATAACAATAGTTATAACGGTAGCATTGTTGAGGACACGTGCATCACACCAGAGTTTCGATGTGTGTTCTGAAGATCTGCATTATACACGAAACGGTATGTGGCTCCCGCGGAGCGATTTCACCTGCTACCTTCTAAATGGCGGTAGCGGTGATTATTGTTTTAAGAGGACGTACAATTGGGCAACCATGCTTTATTAACACTAATCACAGGGAAAATTTGAAAGCGATCCAACACTTCAAATAATGAACGTACTGACCAATGAAAGACAAGGTCCACGAATGGCGTGAAAATAAAAGATGTTATACTGTTGGGGTCGGAAAATAATCAGTGTTGAGCAAGGGAGGCTGAAAGTGAGGAGTGTAGTACAAGTAAGTGGAAGCAATGCCAGGACTCTGTGGTCGTGAACCCACTATCCCAAGTAGAGAGCCCCTAGGGCCCCTTTTAGATGCCTTTTACAACAAGCAGGCGATACCGTGGGTATTATTCTACCGCTCCCCACGCACATGGCGTCTTCCTTCAGGAGAAACGTTGGGAGAATATAAAGGGCGCATGCGCAGTCCGAATGGTCATGCGTGACAATACTTCACACATTCCGTGTACGGACTTCAGCTACCTCGCTCGCTTGGTGACCATAATCGTATAACCCGAGTCCCGTTGGTGAAAAACTATCTCACCTTCAGAATATTGGCGGGGGGTAGGCGAGGTGGTAGTCTACAATTTCTAATCAGTGGATTGCGTTTCTGGGTTCAATTCCAAGTTTCTCCGCAATCTTCTTCTTCTACTTCTTTTTTTTTTGTTATTTGCTTTACGTCGCACCGACACAGATATGTCTTATGGCGACGATGGGATGGGAAAGACCTAGGAATGGGAAGGAAGCGGTCGTGGCCTTAATTAAGGTACAGCCCCAGCATTTGCCTGGTGTAAAAATGGGAAACCACGGAAAACCATTTTCAGGGCTGCCGACAGTGTGGTTCGAACCCACTATCTCCCGATTACTGGATACTGGCCGCACTTAAGCGACTGCAGCTATCGAGCTCGGTCCGCAGTCCTCATATGGCGTGAATGCATTTGACGCTGTTAATGGTGATTCGTCCGTCGGGTGGAGTCGTTAAGGCTCGAACAGACTCCTCGATGCTTGGTGTAATTCGACAGGAGTGGGCTATGTGCTGACACCGGATTTCGCCCCCTCCGTACCTTATTATCGTAATCATCATCAAACCAAGACACGCACGTCACCGTGTGCATCAACCAGGAAGACCTGCATCAGGCCTCTGCGGCGGCCAGTTTCTGCTAACACCACCACCAGCATCTCTCCTCTACTAAACCGGGCGTGTTTACGCGGATAAAGTGCGGAGGCGAGTGGAAATGTTGATGGAGGTAGTAGAGTTACTTTTTCACATACTGGTAGTGACTATACTCTACTAGCTACAACACTACCCACTCTACAGTACTTGTTACTCAACTTTACTGAGCGTTTTTGCAGGTTTATACGGCTAGATTTCTCTACTCTACTCTGTCAAGTACTGGCTTTTTAACTCGTGCAAAGCGGCGTTTAAGAATAGAAAATAATGAGAACTCGCAGTTTTCCAGTTCTTTTGTTGAACGTGATAATGATCTCGATTTGATGGCTTGGAATAGATGAAAATGTATAAACCAACCTCGTAACAGGTTGATTAACTTAATTATTATTTTGTAAATAACCTGTCAGGGAGACAATGAACACTGACTCTTTGCCGGATTACGCGAAGGAGAGGTCTAGACTTTTAGGGCAGGGAGCATAGGGAGCATTGCCGGCAGAAGTCCATAGGGAGTGAAGTGAGGAACATTTAGTAACCGACATATCGCATGCCCGGCTTGGTCGTGATGGCCGCAACGTGACGAGCAAAGTGAAGAGCAGAGAAAGGCTTTTGCTCTCCCTGCCCACTTTAAAAGGAAATTTGCTGGATCATTCGACGTAATTCAAAGAGTAATTTACGGGTTATATTCGGAGCAGGTGGTTAAAACTTCTCATGTCTTAGGAAATGTAATAAGATTTATGGACAGTCTCGCACATCCATGGAGAGAATCGGAAGTTTTGAAATATGTAAAATTTTCAGTTTCGAATCGTCGATGTACGTATGGGATGGGAAGACCAATGCATCACACGAATGGAAAGTTGTAGATTTACTCTTTACCTAGAGTACGCTTTCAGGTATAGTGAAAACAAGTCCTCAGCGAGGCGACGAATGTCTCGTAGTGTTTTTCTTTCGTGTGTTCATCTGTACCAGCTAATGCTCACGTGCCGTGTTCAAAGTTCGGGACAAGAGCGGAATGAAGCCAATTGTCGTTGTTATAATTTGCAAATTAGAGTTTCATTGAATATGGCGTCCATAGAATGGGGAAGAATATCAATAGTTCTGGATTTTCGTTCGCTTCTAATGCAATAATAATTATCGTGAGCTGGAACTATGATCACTTTCAAATGGGCAGTTCGTAATTGAAAAAAAATCTGTACAGTAGGCTGTGCGGTTAGGCTCGCGGAGCTATGAGCTTACATCCGGGAGATAGTGGGTTCGAACCCCAATATCGGCAGCCCTGAAAGATGGTTTTCCGTGGTTTTCCATTTTCACACAAGGCAAAGGCTGGGACTGTACCTTAATTAAGGCCACGTCCGCTTCCTTCCCATTCCGAGCCCTTTCCTGTCCCACCGTCGCTATAAGACCTATCTGTGTCGGTGCGACGTAAAGCAACTTGCAAAAAAAAAAAAGTACATCCGGTGGATAGTAGGTTCGAACTCCATTGTCGGCAGCTCTGAAGATGGTTTCCCACTTTCACACAAGCAAATTCAGGGGCTGTATCTTAATTAAGGCCACGGCCGCTTCCTTACCATTCCTAGGCCTTTCATATCCCATCGTCGCCATAAGACCTATATGTGTCGGTGCGACGTAAAGGCAATGGAAAAAAAAAAGAAACCTGTGGGTTTATACCATGTAACCACGTGAAGAATTGAAGAACATAAAAGGACAAGAAGTAAGCGTAATATATATGTTTAATATACTGTACACAACAAGGGAACAGATTTTAAGACAGCAGCTAAATGGTTGACTCCACAAAGAGTGGCTGTAGGCTTATTCGTGCCTAACCTCTTGGAAAACATACCATGCAGAATTTAACTATTTGACAATCAAACCCAAAACTCTCATAGCCTTGCTTTAACGAGCTGGCTACTGAATGTAGTGATGGGACTACCGAATGAAAACTGCCGAATTATGCGATAGTCGTCAATTACCGTTGCAACCGATTGTTTCCGTTTGAATTCTGTTTGTCTTTCGGATCGCAAATTCCAATATTGTTTGCACTTGTCAGCGCTTAAATCGGCCTCCTCTTTCGCCATGCAGTAAAGTCAAAGTTGATAGTAGAAGAAGACTCGATACTCTTAGATGTGAACTCCTTGACTGGCGTGAATTATGATGTAAACATATTAACTAATAATGCGAATGATATGTTCTGATTTATCTCCCCCTCGCAGAAGTGAGCAAACTTGGCTCATTTATTATAAATGAATAGATCATTTATTATAAATTCATAGATATCTGACGCAAAGTTGTATAATGAAAATGAAAATCCACAGCCTGTTTCCAGTCATTCGGCCGCGTCAGGAATGGAATGAATGAAGCCCCTGTCTACCGGTGATGATAGGAATTGTGCCGGCTGCCGAAGCCTGTCGCACTCCACTGGGACAATGATTAATGAATGACAGATTAAATGAAATGATATTGGAGAGTGTTTCTGGAATGAATTATGACAAGGAAAACCGGAGTACCCGGAGAAAAACCTGTCCCGCCTCCGCTTTGTCCAGCACAAATCTCACATGGAGTGACCGGGATTTGAACCACGGAACCCAGCGGTAAGAGGCCGTTGCGCTGCCGCCTGAGCCACGGAGGGTCACTGTATAATAATAAAAGCATTTCTATTATTGTGCACTTTATTAATAGATAATCATGTTATAGTTTTTATAAATACTTTCCATGTAATAAAAATGAACTTCTAATGATTGAATATTAACCTTAAATGAATGGAATTATTTTTTAATTTATGCAGTATTACTTGGTCGGAGGAAAATATGTTGTCTTTTCATTTAGTTTGTTGTATTCACATTACTTTAATATGTGGTGGCAGTACAATAAGGTGTAAACCTAAGCTTCGTCTGAATTTCCTCGAAATTTGTTATTTTATGAACAACTATCTTACAATCATTAACTTGTGGTTAGGGATTACAAAAATGAATTTGATTTAAAATAAAACATAATGAGCACAATCGCTTTAATCGGGACTTTTTCTCTTACAGTATTGTATAAACCAACTAGCTGATGTACCCGTGCTTCGCTACGGAATTCTAAATTTTATACAGAATTCTAGGTTAGGTAGTGTAAACCTTGTGAGCAAGATTGTATTACGTTGCATAGCTCTTAATGTTCCCCTAGAAGCACGACGGGCAAGTCACCAACGTCTTTTCTCATATCAAGACTGGGTTAGGGAATTTTCATTGTAATGGTAGGCCAGCTTGCCTACCGTCAGTCACTATAATTTGGAATAGGGCTAAATTGTAATTCCAGACCAGTTCATACTACTACTACTACTACTACTACTACTACTAACTGAGCCTCTGACTTACGTGCGCACACTGCTCATTCAAAACAGCGCGTCAGAGTAGGTATTGAATAGCTGGCATACTATGCTAAACCAGTGTGTTACGTACCAGCAGTATCCGAAAATGTATGAACCAGAGGGCTGGCATGCTAAAGAAGAAGGTTATCTAACTCCTCAGCTATTTCCCGCCAATATTCAGGCTGTTGGGGAGTTTTCATTATAATGGCAGACACTCACTCTCTGCCTGCCTTTATAGATTCTCAGAAAGACTATCTTAGTGGTTTTCCCAACTGAAACGAACATGAGTCATTACAATGACGTCGATAGGAATGGCGCGATTAAAAGCAATGCCTTCATATGAAATACTCGATCAAATGAAAAACCACACATTTTTTCACTTTTAACGAACAGTACTATGCTGTCGAACTAACAGACCAAAGCTACAGAGCTGGAATGACCAAGACGCAGACATCCGTGATCCGTGAACAATTGTCCTTTTTTTCGACGGGGTGGGGGGTGTGTGTGTTCAAATAGTGAATAGTCCCAGGGCAAAAACTATGCCCGTTTACTTATCGGCTTCCTGGGAGTACCCGATGAGTCGGAAAATCTCATTTCACTATAATGGCGGGGGAAGGAACTATCTGACGTGGAGGCAATTTTTCCCCCAAGCCAGAGAAGAAACCACATCTTCGCTGCTAATCTATATATATAAAATAAGAGTTTTGTCTGTACATTGCTCAGAATTTGAAAATGATGGTATTTCTGTATCGGTCATGTCCACAGTAACAAGGAAATGCATTTTTTTCTTTTCCGTAATTTCTGTCTGTCTGTCTGTCTGTCTGTCTGTCTGTCTGTCTGTCTGTCTGTCTGTCTGTCTGTATGTACACGCATCACGAGAAAACGGCTGAAGAGAATTGAATGAAAATCGGAATGTAAAGTCGGGTGATGAACCGCTACAATCTAGGCTATAAATTATTTTATTCACGCCGAGTGAAATGGTAGTTTAGGGGAAGGCCTGAAATTTAATTCTCAAATATTTATGTTATTAGTGGCCGTGTCTTAATGAAAATCGGTATGCAAGGTCGGGGTAATAAGTCGATATAATCTAGGCCATAAATAATTGTATTCACGCTGAGAAAACTGGTAGTTTAGGGGAAGGCCTAAAGTTTAATTCTCAAATATTTATTATATTAGTGGTCGTATCTTCACGAAAATTGGTATGCAAAGTCGGGGAATAAGTTGCTATAATCTAGGCCATCAATAATTTTATTCATTCTGATTGAAATGGTAGTTTAGGGGAAGGCCTGAAATGCACGAGAAAACGGCTGAAGAGAATTTAGTGAAAATCTGTATGTAAAGTCGGGCGATGAACCACTACAATCTAGGCTGTAAATTATTTTATTCACGCTGAGTGAAATGGTAGTTTAGGGGAAGGCCTGAAATGTAATTCTCAAATAAGTTATTTATTTATTTCTGGTAGGAAGGTATCGATAAATACTACATAACTAACATAATTTCAGTTATGTCGTAATTTAGTAGTACCGGTAGTTATGTAAGAAGTTAATAAATTTCCGATCGTTATGTCCTATACATTGTTACCGTACCGCATATAATCAAAGAGATATTTAATGAATTTATATTTTCGTTACTAAGTTATATCAGCGCCGAGTCACGAGGAAATGGGTAAACAGAATTTAGTGAAAATAGGTATGTAAAGTCTGAGAATAAGTAACTACAGTCTACGATATAAATAATTTTGTTAGACGCCCTAATATCACAGAGTCGAAAGAAAAGTAATGTGAGGGCCTGCAATATAGAAAGCTCATAAACTTTATCAACAATAACATTACATTGACCATTGTTTGTTGTGATGTGCTTTTTGTCTTCTGTTTCCACTCATCCCCGATAGATAGGATTACTGCAGCGTACCGAGGTTTTTAAAATTTGATTTACGTCGCACCTACACAGGTAGGTCTTATGGCGTCGATGGGATAGGAAAGGAATAGGGGTGTGAAGGAAGCGGCCTAGGCTTTAATTAAGGTACAGTCTGGTGTGACTGGTGTGAAATGGGAAACCACGGAATACCATCTTCAGGGATGCCCGCAGTGCGGTTCGAATCCACTAACTCCCCGATGCAAGCTCACAGCTGCGTGCCTCTAACCACTCGGCCAACTCGCCTGGTCATACCGAGTGTAACAGCCTGCCTGTATATTGGCGGGAAGTAGCTGGGGAGTTAGATAACTTCTTCTTTAGCATGCCATTCCTCTGGTTCATACATTTTCTGATATTACTGGTACGTAATACACTGGTTCATCATAGCATTCCGAGCTATTCAATCCCTACTCTGAGGCACTGGTTGGAATGAGTAGTGTGCATATTTAACGGAATAATGACAGAGGAGTGTTCACGGCAGTCTGCGACCTGGTTATTCCAGCTCTGGAGCTTTGGACTCTTAGATCGGCACCATAGTACTCAACCCTCTACCCTTCCTGCCTTTGAAATGTAGCGCCGGCTCGAGACATCCCAGGGTCGCTGACTGGGTACTACCCTCAGAGATATCTTCAGATATTATAAACTAACCTTAAATTAATCAAGCGGGAAGGATAAAAGAGAAGAAATAAAATAATTAAATAAAAATCCGAATGAGAACATTTACGAATGCAAAATTTATTGAAAAAGGCTAAACTTTGGCAAAGCAAATATACTTCTATACAAACAATAAACTCTTCGGACCAAATATTGTTCACAACCTCTATCACCCTCGACTATAAAATATCAACCTCATGACTCATAGATTTCAAATCCTTCTAAACACATTACTTCATCTTATTACAATTCCCTTTCATCTTATTCATCAACTCTACTTCAGTAGTTCAAAAATTTTAATCCAATTCCATTCCACACATATCTTGGTACCACCATATTTCAAAATTTTCAATAACAAAATATTATAATAATCTATCATCATGACCTTCGTTAATTTGTCAAAGTACCTTTTTAAAATGTTAATACAACCAAAACTTCTTCCGTTCATTCTTTGAATAACAAATTCATATTTGCTCTCCATACCTTTAAGTTATTTCCTCACCATATTATGAACCTTGTAGTTACCATTTACTAAATACCAAATTATTTATTTAAATACACTCTTCGAAATGAAATGTATGAGGCTGTGTAAATTCATTAAGCAACATCCGCCGTGTAATTCACAACTCATCTTTTAATTAATTAAATCCATTAAATTCATTATGATTTACAAATTCGCAGTTATCAATGTCGGTATAATTGTTACCTTGAAAATCATAAGTTTATCCAATTAAGTTTGTTAGATTTGGTAATTCAATCCAAAATTTTATATATCATAAAATTATTCATCACAAATTTTATATATAAAAAAAATAGTCCCTATTATGATTTGAGTCCGAAACTATTTAACTTATTCTTTCTCAATACCATCCTCCCTCATATAATGCTGATAATATGGAACGCACGCACGAAATCGAAAAGTAACCCTGACATAAATAAATTAAATTAATTTACCGATTCATTAAAATGATAACTATCTCACATATGCTTAATTAGCTGTTTTATCATATACAAAACATATGCCTACCCTGTAGCAAGAAACCCTATACTATAATATTAAATACATCTTAACCTACACTGATTCTACAGACAATGGGATGAACCTCATTGCCGCAAGTATAAACAACCACATGAACTGAATTCAACATCAAAAAAAAATATTGCAACTGCAAAATCAAAATTTGCATTGCCCACATATTGAAGAACATATAACATAAACAAACACAACATAATTTCAATCATATAGTCACAGGGGAAATCATTATACACTGGCTCGGCCGGGCATCGAACTCCGACCCTCAACATGGCATCATTACAGTGACCTATCATTATGCTTGCCGCAATGATCTGTCACGAAGTCTAGCTATCATTATTTAATCTAATTGTGCTGTCCTGAGTTCCACAAACAGAATTTTTCTTACGGATGAATGCGATATTTTGTTACTTATAAGACCTTACTACAGCTGCCATAGCCTCTCTAATACACAACGCGCCGTCCTGGTCTGTAGCCTTATCGCACGCCCGACTCATTTCATTGACACGGCATTCTAACATGTTCGCACCCACTTAAATTCTCTCTCTCTCTACTCTAAATGAAGCCATATGTTCCTCCACAATATCATGCGCCTGTGCGAACAGTTACTAATTATATAATACTCTCAATATATTTTATTCATTTCATATTTCACGTATTATTCTACATTTCTCACTCCATTATCAGGAACACGTATATCATTATGCCGGTATTTACATATATATATGGCGCTACACAATCATTGGTTCGACTCTTGTGGTCGGCATTTTGTGTCTTAGAGGTCCCTATTTCAACACTAGCTAACTACTTCTCGGACATTTTTAGGATGACAATTATTCCCTTCAGCACAAAATTTCTCATTGATTAACGGTGCACGTTACTTACTGATGACATGTATTTTCCAAAATCCCACTGTAATGTGCCAAACAGTCCGGGTTCGAAACTTGGGTCAGTGAAAATTTTCTTGACGAACTTTTCATGCGACATGCCAGGTTAATCTATCTATTCCCTCTAACTAATCCTTACTGATGCCTCCTACGTCATTAAATATTCACACACGCACACGCTAATATTTGCTAGAAGATCACGCACTGAGAAAAAAAAACCATGTTTCACACCCGTAATGGAAAATCATTATTTACACACATTATTTCCACACTCGCGAAGACCATATTTTACCACACGCTAATATCACAATATGTACACCCCCCTAGGCATCAGCATAAAATAAAACCTAAAAAAAAACCTAACTATCCTTGCTACAGTACATAAAAAGGAAAATAAACGAATAATCATGCATTAACTTATTTACAGTTAACAGCTAATCATGCACATGCTAGATAATGAATCAGGGTACTTATCGACTCGGCGACGCTCCATACTCAGCTCCACGGCCTCATGGTTTCAGGTCGGCCCCATGATGTACTTAAGCCATCATGCTAACGGCCTCAAAACCTGAACCCATACCATTCTCCACACCCATGGTCTTCACTCTTGTTGCTTTCATGAAATCACACGCTCATCGCTTCCTACTACACTAAAATACATATAAAAAACACAGATAAAGTTAAATTATTCTAGCACATACACTTCTTCACAATTGTAATATACACTTTGTCTCTGCTTTCCGCGAGTTTACACGTGGCACTGCGATGCGTCCTTGTTTGATCTCGCTCCGATCCTAATTTTTCAGTTAATGTTGTAAAAATTCACCTTCTTGAATTTACAAAATTTCGGTCATTATTGAGTTAAATGCAAAGTCTATCGGACCCGTAGTATCTTCGACAGCTAGTTATTTGATAGGAAATGCTCTAGATTAGGGTTCTCGTGAACCACATACACGTACGTCCGACACGTTCAAATTTCCGTAGCAGAGTGCCTGTTCTCAGCGGCACGCGTCCCTTCATGCACGCCGGATCTTGGATAGTGAGCTCGGGGAACCCCATTAACAATGATGTAACGTCCCGTCACATATGCCTGCAATTATTTATTCCAATAAGTTGTTGCAAATACGCCGTCTTTAATTATTGTCCTCAAAATGGTTTAATCTTGTTTTCACCTTATCCCCTGGTGGATTTAATTATTTTAGAAGTCATTTATGCGGCACCCATCTTTAAATTACCCCCATCATTCCAAAACCTGCTCTGCTGCGATTCGCTGCCTGAAAATGTTGCCAACTTAAATCTGGTGACTTTTGTCATCACACCTCATGGAATATTCCAATGCTTTCCATTTCATCACAAGATGACCTTGACACGTGGAACTATCTTTAAACCTGGGCAAGCGTAATGGCGCCACACATCCGGCCTATAATGTAACTGCGGCTATTCCCTCATATGCCATTTTTTTACTTTCTAATATTTTTAAAGACAATGATATGAGCCAATTGGGCTCATCTTTCCCCCACTTTCTTTTTGGAAAAATTACTGACAAGGGATTTTTCCAACCACACATCTTCCAAATATATCATTGTCTTTCCATTATTTACTTAACAAATCCAGATTTTAGACTCAAATTTTCTTCCTTAAGACGAGTATTATTCATTGTTAACTTAGTAACCACCTTCTCCATCATTCCTCTTAATTCAATTAATTCTTCACAGGCACATTCTCCGCCAGAACTTTCGTTTTCATCCATTTCTCCTCTGGGCATTTCTTCCATGGTATTGTAGGCTAGCATAACATCTTCTTCTTCTTCATCTTTCGTTTGATTGTCTTCTCCATCATCTTCTTCTCCTTCATCTTCTTCAGGGTGTCCTTCAAGATCGTCTTCAACTACCAACAATGTGTCTTCTTCTTTACTCCTGTTCCTTCCAAGGAAAAACCCGGAACATTTGGATTTAAGCCCCTGGCTTCCTCTCTCTGTGTCATGTCATGATTTTCCTCAATTTCTTCTCTACATCTCCTATCCGGATTCCCTTGTTGAATCGCACTCTTCCACTGGTCTGACGACACTCCTTTCGTGGCCAACTCCTCAACATATCTTCTAGACTCATTCCTGCGTTCTTGAAGATCCATTCTGTCGTTTTCTTCTCTTCTTGGTCGATTTCTTGCATCACCTGGTCTATTATATGGTGGATATGGTCTTCTCATCTCTCCAAACCTTCCATATCTATATCGGTACCCTTGTCTTCTGTTTCCTCCATAATTCTGATTATAATTTGACTCATAACTTCTATCGTTGACTCGTCCTCTTCCAAAGGATTGAGCTTTCCAATTTCTTCCCTGGTATCCTCCTCGATACTCTCTGTTCTGATTATCATCGTTCTTATTGTTGTACGTGTTGGTTCCCTGGGTCTTCTTCTCTGATGAATTCTCTTCCTTGGTCAAATCAATAGTATGGACTGCTTCAATATTCCGATTCCTAGGATGATACAAGTTCGATGTTTGATCTAATTGCCTCAACAATACTTCGGCCTCTACAGCTGTTTTCACGTTCGCAGCTATCAATGTCCTTTGCACATCCACAGGTAACTGTCTTTCGATTGATGCGATTAACTCTTCTTCTGGAGGCGGACAGTCTAACTCCCTAAGCTTCAAAAGTTGCCCACTGAAAAAGTCTGCGTATCTCGTGGGTACTGTGCTCTGGTATTTTCGTGAATACAGTTCAAGTCTGAGTCCTTGTTGAACCTCCTGACCCCAGTATTTTTGTAAAAAGGCACGCTTGAAACCTTCGTAGTCATCAAAACAATATTTGAATGCTTTAAACCAGATCAATGGTTGTCCATCTAGAAATCGCTCTACAATCCTCAACTGTCTATCCGGATGAATTCTATTGTCCTGAATATATTCTGTCATCTCTCTAAGGAAACTTTTCGGCGTTATCTCGGGTCCGCCAGTGAATTTCCTTGGCTTTCCCTCTGATAATCTCATCAATTCAAAATATGGAATTGGTCCCATAATCTGTGGCGTTGAAGTTCGTTCTTCAAATGGTTGGTTGGTAGTTTCAGGTAAACGGGTCTGATCTACTCCATTTCCCAATCCTACACTACTAGAATGGCTTCCTGCTTGCTCTAAGACATTTTGTTTATTTATCATCGATCGCATGAGCAGTTCTCCCTTAGTCTCCTGTAATTTCAATATCTCGACATCTTCCTTAAGTCCCTTGATTTGTCCGATCTCCTCTTTCATTTCTTTCATTAATTCTTCATGTATGTCTACCTTCACTTCCGTCTTATGGCATTTATGAGCCCATTCACTAATTTGCTTCGTTACTTCACAACCTTCAGCTCGAAGATCCGCTTGCACTCCATTTATTTCCTCCAAGAGTTCCTTCCTATTTTCAGCCATCTCTTCTTTCAGTTGGTCTTCTACCTTCTTAACTTCTCCATGGACATTATCTCTCAATTGCAACAACCGGTCATTGAATCCCTCGGCAGTCTTGACAAACGATTCATGTGTTTCTATTTGTAGCTTGGTGACTTTGGCGTCTGTCAATACGATCGCTTCTTCAATATCAACCATCTTATCCTTGATCGAATTTACAGCTTTCTGTTGACCCTCGACGTTTATTTCGACTTGACTCAGTTTCTCCGACAACCTGGCATCTACTTGCGATACTGTTAAAGCGACCTGATCTATCTTTTCTTCCACCTTGTCACTGCGGGTAACTGCTTCCATTCGGACCTCTTCTATCTGCTTCTCTAATCTTTGAGCATTCCTATCGCAGCCCTCTTTAACTATAGTTATCTCTGTCGATAGCTGATCTTTGATACTGACCATCTGGTCCCTAACTTCTTTAAATTGTTCATTTGCACTCTCCTTAACTTCTTTAAATTGTTCATTGACACCTTGAAATTGTTCATTCGCACTCTCCTTGACTTCTTTAAATTGTTCATTGACACCTTGAAATTGTTCATTCGCACTCTCCTTAACTTCTTTAAATTGTTCATTGACACCTTGAAATTGTTGGTTAACACCTTGAAATTGTTCATTCGCACTCTCCTTAACTTCCCTAAATTGTTCATTAGTGCTCTCCTTCGCTTCCCTAAATTGTTCATTCATGTCCTCCCTCAGTTCATTCATGAGTTCGGTCATAAGACCCTTCATCACCTCCACATCTACCATATTATCTTTCTGAGAAAACGGGCCTTCCCTCTAACCATGTGCCGTGGATATGAGAAAGAATAAGTTCAAATTTCCATAATTACTATTATATAATTTAATTCCAGCTTCTTTACTTTACGTTACGTGGATAATATCAATCAAAAATTTGGCCAAACATTGCCATCTAGAAGCTGTTCCTATTTCATCTACATTTTGCCAAAGTTCTATACAAAGAAAGCAAAACCCGAAAAAAAAAAATTCACAAACCACTAATTAACACAGCCCCAAAGAAATTTAACATCGAAACACCGAATATCGCGATACTATCATTGGGCTTTCGAATTTTTAAGTACTTCACATACAGTACATGCCAGTATACAAACACATGCCCTCAGCATTACGGCGGATATGACCGAAACAATGGCCCATATCGTCGTAAACTGACACCATAACATTTGTTACTACCATTTTCCACAACTTGAGACCGAGGTCATCTCATCCTTCCACGAAAATCTACAATTTCTTAAACTATTGCCCCTGGCTGAATTTATTTGAAGAATAAACCAGACATTTTTAACCTCGTTTGGATTTAACACAATCCCTCTATTCTTTTGGGCATTTCTATTAAGTGACTGCCATGAGCCTATGTCCATAACAATGGTACTCACGATCTGTTCTCATTCAGTTTCGCAAAATAATCTACATTTACATGTCACTCATAAAATATCTAACAAAAATCGTGAAACCCGAAATTTAGGATTTTCCAAAAAAAATTTCCAAAATTTCTATCATCACCATGATCAACTTGGTTCCACTTAATGGGTAAACACACAATCGTGCCCCACGTCACGGGCGACAACTCAACCCTCTACCCTTCCTGCCTTTGAAATGTAGCGCCGGCTCGAGACATCCCAGGGTCGCTGACTGGGTACTACCCTCAGAGATATCTTCAGATATTATAAACTAACCTTAAATTAATCAAGCGGGAAGGATAAAAGAGAAGAAATAAAATAATTAAATAAAAATCCGAATGAGAACATTTACGAATGCAAAATTTATTGAAAAAGGCTAAACTTTGGCAAAGCAAATATACTTCTATACAAACAATAAACTCTTCGGACCAAATATTGTTCACAACCTCTATCACCCTCGACTATAAAATATCAACCTCATGACTCATAGATTTCAAATCCTTCTAAACACATTACTTCATCTTATTACAATTCCCTTTCATCTTATTCATCAACTCTACTTCAGTAGTTCAAAAATTTTAATCCAATTCCATTCCACACATATCTTGGTACCACCATATTTCAAAATTTTCAATAACAAAATATTATAATAATCTATCATCATGACCTTCGTTAATTTGTCAAAGTACCTTTTTAAAATGTTAATACAACCAAAACTTCTTCCGTTCATTCTTTGAATAACAAATTCATATTTGCTCTCCATACCTTTAAGTTATTTCCTCACCATATTATGAACCTTGTAGTTACCATTTACTAAATACCAAATTATTTATTTAAATACACTCTTCGAAATGAAATGTATGAGGCTGTGTAAATTCATTAAGCAACATCCGCCGTGTAATTCACAACTCATCTTTTAATTAATTAAATCCATTAAATTCATTATGATTTACAAATTCGCAGTTATCAATGTCGGTATAATTGTTACCTTGAAAATCATAAGTTTATCCAATTAAGTTTGTTAGATTTGGTAATTCAATCCAAAATTTTATATATCATAAAATTATTCATCACAAATTTTATATATATAAAAAAATAGTCCCTATTATGATTTGAGTCCGAAACTATTTAACTTATTCTTTCTCAATACCATCCTCCCTCATATAATGCTGATAATATGGAACGCACGCACGAAATCGAAAAGTAACCCTGACATAAATAAATTAAATTAATTTACCGATTCATTAAAATGATAACTATCTCACATATGCTTAATTAGCTGTTTTATCATATACAAAACATATGCCTACCCTGTAGCAAGAAACCCTATACTATAATATTAAATACATCTTAACCTACACTGATTCTACAGACAATGGGATGAACCTCATTGCCGCAAGTATAAACAACCACATGAACTGAATTCAACATCAAAAAAAAAATATTGCAACTGCAAAATCAAAATTTGCATTGCCCACATATTGAAGAACATATAACATAAACAAACACAACATAATTTCAATCATATAGTCACAGGGGAAATCATTATACACTGGCTCGGCCGGGCATCGAACTCCGACCCTCAACATGGCATCATTACAGTGACCTATCATTATGCTTGCCGCAATGATCTGTCACGAAGTCTAGCTATCATTATTTAATCTAATTGTGCTGTCCTGAGTTCCACAAACAGAATTTTTCTTACGGATGAATGCGATATTTTGTTACTTATAAGACCTTACTACAGCTGCCATAGCCTCTCTAATACACAACGCGCCGTCCTGGTCTGTAGCCTTATCGCACGCCCGACTCATTTCATTGACACGGCATTCTAACATGTTCGCACCCACTTAAATTCTCTCTCTCTCTACTCTAAATGAAGCCATATGTTCCTCCACAATATCATGCGCCTGTGCGAACAGTTACTAATTATATAATACTCTCAATATATTTTATTCATTTCATATTTCACGTATTATTCTACATTTCTCACTCCATTATCAGGAACACGTATATCATTATGCCGGTATTTACATATATATATGGCGCTACACAATCATTGGTTCGACTCTTGTGGTCGGCATTTTGTGTCTTAGAGGTCCCTATTTCAACACTAGCTAACTACTTCTCGGACATTTTTAGGATGACAATTATTCCCTTCAGCACAAAATTTCTCATTGATTAACGGTGCACGTTACTTACTGATGACATGTATTTTCCAAAATCCCACTGTAATGTGCCAAACAGTCCGGGTTCGAAACTTGGGTCAGTGAAAATTTTCTTGACGAACTTTTCATGCGACATGCCAGGTTAATCTATCTATTCCCTCTAACTAATCCTTACTGATGCCTCCTACGTCATTAAATATTCACACACGCACACGCTAATATTTGCTAGAAGATCACGCACTGAGAAAAAAAAACCATGTTTCACACCCGTAATGGAAAATCATTATTTACACACATTATTTCCACACTCGCGAAGACCATATTTTACCACACGCTAATATCACAATATGTACACCCCCCTAGGCATCAGCATAAAATAAAACCTAAAAAAAAACCTAACTATCCTTGCTACAGTACATAAAAAGGAAAATAAACGAATAATCATGCATTAACTTATTTACAGTTAACAGCTAATCATGCACATGCTAGATAATGAATCAGGGTACTTATCGACTCGGCGACGCTCCATACTCAGCTCCACGGCCTCATGGTTTCAGGTCGGCCCCATGATGTACTTAAGCCATCATGCTAACGGCCTCAAAACCTGAACCCATACCATTCTCCACACCCATGGTCTTCACTCTTGTTGCTTTCATGAAATCACACGCTCATCGCTTCCTACTACACTAAAATACATATAAAAAACACAGATAAAGTTAAATTATTCTAGCACATACACTTCTTCACAATTGTAATATACACTTTGTCTCTGCTTTCCGCGAGTTTACACGTGGCACTGCGATGCGTCCTTGTTTGATCTCGCTCCGATCCTAATTTTTCAGTTAATGTTGTAAAAATTCACCTTCTTGAATTTACAAAATTTCGGTCATTATTGAGTTAAATGCAAAGTCTATCGGACCCGTAGTATCTTCGACAGCTAGTTATTTGATAGGAAATGCTCTAGATTAGGGTTCTCGTGAACCACATACACGTACGTCCGACACGTTCAAATTTCCGTAGCAGAGTGCCTGTTCTCAGCGGCACGCGTCCCTTCATGCACGCCGGATCTTGGATAGTGAGCTCGGGGAACCCCATTAACAATGATGTAACGTCCCGTCACATATGCCTGCAATTATTTATTCCAATAAGTTGTTGCAAATACGCCGTCTTTAATTATTGTCCTCAAAATGGTTTAATCTTGTTTTCACCTTATCCCCTGGTGGATTTAATTATTTTAGAAGTCATTTATGCGGCACCCATCTTTAAATTACCCCCATCATTCCAAAACCTGCTCTGCTGCGATTCGCTGCCTGAAAATGTTGCCAACTTAAATCTGGTGACTTTTGTCATCACACCTCATGGAATATTCCAATGCTTTCCATTTCATCACAAGATGACCTTGACACGTGGAACTATCTTTAAACCTGGGCAAGCGTAATGGCGCCACACATCCGGCCTATAATGTAACTGCGGCTATTCCCTCATATGCCATTTTTTTACTTTCTAATATTTTTAAAGACAATGATATGAGCCAATTGGGCTCAGTACTGTTCGTTGAAAGTGTGCAGTTTTTCATTTGATCGAGTATTTTATATGATAACATTGCTTTCAATCGCTACATTCCTACTGACGTTTTTGTAATGACCCATGTTGAATTCAGGTAGGAAAACCACCAAGCCAGTCTTCCTGAGAATCCCGTAGCGAAGCACGGGTACATCAGCTAGTTTGGAATAAAATTAATGTAGATTTAATGAAAGTGATGAGGAAGAAGCTTTTCCTAAGAAACGGCTCTTTTCATGGTTGAATTTTGAGTTATTTAGTGAATTCTGGTACTATAATTTGGAATAGGGATAAATTGTAATTCTAGACCACGTCATACTACTACTACTAACTGAGCCTTTGACTTAAGTGCGCACACTGCTCATTTAAAACAGCGCGTCAGAGTAGGTATCGAATAGCTGGCATACTATGATGAACCAGTGTGTTACGTACCAGCAGTATCAGAAAATGCGTGAACCGGAGGACTGGCATCCTAAAGAAGAAAGTTATCTAACTCCTCAACTATTTCCCGCCAATACTCAGTTAGGCTGTTATACTCGGTACGCAGCAGTAATCCCATCTATCGGAATTGAATGTGAGCATAAGAGACAAAGAACATTACAACAAACAACGGTCAGTGTAATGTTATTGTTGATCTATGTTACGCGCTTTCGATATTGTAGGCCGTCACATTATTAATTGTCTTCTAGTTCTGAAGTACCAGTTTTATCATAGTCGGTACGGTAAAACTGAATAAAACATAAATGATCGGAAATTATATTGTCTATAATTTTTGTTATGTAGTACTTTTCCATAGGACCAAGAACATAGGTATTTAAAAATGAAATTTTAGGTGCCTTCCCCTAAACTACCATTTCACCCAGGGTGAATAACATTGTTTATTGCTTAAACTGTACTTTCTTATTCCCCGACTCTATATACCGATTTTCATTAAATTCTGTTTACCCATTTTGTCGGAGCTCGGCGTTGATAGGAACTCGGCAACAAAAATTCAAATTCATGAATATCTCTGTTATCATAGCCGGTACGATAAAAATGCATAAGACGTAAATGATCAGAAATTTAGTTATGTAGTATTTATCGATATGACCACTAATAATATAAATATTTGAGAATTGAATTTCAGGCCTTCCCCTAAACTACCATTTCACTCCGCGTGAATAAAATAATTTATAGCCTAGATTGTAGTGGCTCACCCCCCCGTCTCTACATACCGATTTTTATTAAATTCTTTTCAGCCGTTTTCTCGTGATGCGTGTACAGACAGACAGACAGACAGACAGACAGACAGACAGACAGACAGACAGAAATTACGGAAAAGTAAAAACTGCATTTTCTTGTTACTGTGGACATGATCGATACAGAAATACCATTCTTTTCAAATTCTGAGCAATGTATAGACAAAACTCTTATTTTATATATATAGATAGCTTCCATCACCTCAAGACCTTACTTTGGAATCGTCCACTATCAGCGTGTGTAAACAATTCACCTCTCACACTCTTCAATTTCAGCCTGAGTGCATTGTTTGAGGGAGCCGGTCTAAAACTCCTGGTGCGCCCCATGACGTATGCGTGTTTATGAATTGTTTTATTTTACCTTTTCAGTAATATAGTAAGAACGTGTCAGCTAGCTTTATTTTCCTGTAAAATAGTGCCTTCGTATATACTGAAGTCAAACACATCATGGATAGAAATAGGGAAAGAGAAATCGAAAGACATACAGAAGGAACATTCGCCAAATGTTAGGATTGCCCGAAGAAGAGCAGCTCTCTGCAGCTCCACAAGAACTAGGAGGACCTCGAGATGCGCCTACTGCACCTGACAAGTAAAAATCAAACAAACAGAAAAACAAAGACCAGATGCCGTGTATGCCAGTGACATATCTGCAAAGAACACTTGGCAGTGACATGCGTTCGGTGCGGTACGGGAAGTCAAGAATCAAGTGATGACGCAGAATGAACGTCAACTGTTTCATATCCAATTTTTTTATTGTTAAAATACCTGTTGATTCAACATTGTTTACTAGTCAAGTAGATTTGTAACATTAAAATTAGTTTTTGCTTAATTTGTGCTATGTTTTCCTGACGCGGTCTAAAACACCGTGCGCGCTTCCTCACGGGGTTATTTTTAAGCGCTCTCTCCAGCGTTAAGGGGGAAAGTACCAAGCGAAACGAGTGTGGGAGAGGAAAATATAAATTTTAGCTGCTAAATATAGTGATATCTTACATAGTAAAATTCCCTCGAGTAGAGCGTTTGATTTGAAATAACATATAGGGCCAAGCAGCGTCTCTCAAGTCCAGAGTAACAGTTATTTCAAGGAAAATCGGTGACATTGCTCCAAAGCATGTAATTGTAAAACCGATGACATGGAAGATACGGCATTTATATCAGCAGTCTTGGTTATTAAATTAACAAAATATTAGAGGAAATTGACAAAATCCGAGCAGAGTAACACTGCGTTGTTAGTATTCTCTTCCTCTCTCTACTAGTTAGCTGGACATCCGGATATGTATGACTGTCAGCAGAAAAGATAGCTGCCTTGGTACATCAGAGGTAATGTCTAACTCCCGAGTCCGAGTTCGACAGCGGTCCAAGTAGTTCATTTTTGGACGGGAAGGTGTGTAACTCCTAGATCTTCAGTCCAAGGTCAAAACTGTAGTATGTTTACTGACACACGCCTCACAAAAATCACTTTGTTGTTACGAAATAATTAATGTATTAATCGAACAGTTATTAGAAAATGAGACGAATGAGAGTGGATCTTTTGCCTTGGAAACATGTGGGTTTGTTTTTATAGTGCTAGTTGCAGATCAAAATATCTGATATACTGTATACGGACGTTACCAAGCAAATAATACTGATATTCTTTGAAGTACCTGGGAGATAGAATAAGTAAATATGGAAGAAGTAAGGGCAATAAATGCAAAATAGCATAAGTAAGGAAGACTTTACTTAAGAAAATAAATTTGCTCCCTCATATATATATATGCATTTTAGAAAAATGTACGAGTTTTGTGCTGATATGGCAATGTATGGAAGTGAAGCATGGACTATAACCAGCGCAGAAAAAAAAAGGAAAATTAAAGCTTTTGAAATGTAGGGTTACAGAAGAAAGCAGAATATAAGATCAGTAGATTTGGATCGCAAACGGAGAGAATGTGATGCGAATGGTGAGAAGAAAATTTGACCAGAAGGAGAGTGAGATTGGTAGGACGCAAACTGAGACATTCAGGATTGTTCAGCTAAATTTTTTGGGCTAAATTTGTGGGGATATGTAGAGGGTAAGAACAGTAGTGGTAGACTAAGACATGAATATAACAGAAATTAGAGTAGGTATTGGATGCAGTAGATAAGTAGAAATGATAAGATTAGTCTATGGACTGATGGCCCATAAAAGAAAACCCACACATTAAAAAATAAAATTAGGCTTTCAATTAAATGTTTTAGCTACACAGGATAATACTTTTTAGTGGCATAAACGTAAGCTGACAATTTAAAATATTGAGAATTTGAACTGAAAACTTAAACTTGCCATAGCAAGTTCTAACATTTTTCGTTGCTACAGTGTTATTGTAAAGTACTACGCCGCACTACCACTGTATCTTGTGTGTATTCATGATAGTAAAAATAGAAGTGGAAAAGAGGGGGAAGTGAGAGAGAGAGATTTGTTAAAAGAAGAAAAGTGGGAAAGTGGGTTTTCTTTCGGTAGGAAAAAAACTTCCATCACTGTCTTGGATTTCTCCTTTCTGTTACTCCGTTAAATACGTTCTCTTTCCTTCCTGTTTGCATTCATCGTGTGCCTTCGCTAACTTCTTAAGGCATCTTCCTGTGCTCGCTTAAGGCAAGTGAAAGGAGTGCACACTTCACTTCCAAGTCACTAGCTAAAGATAACGCTGACCCTTCAGCTACTCACCTAATGGACGGCATAATTCTAAAGAACTAGCATTACGTCACCGTTCTCTGTAGTGAGTGTACGGATAAAATGATTCACATTTCCAGGACTTTCTTGTTAGGTCCATTACCTGTGATACTTATGGGTTCTTCAAAATGTAGTAGGCCCTAATGTATATAAGTGGAACTTTACGATAATGTAGTTGCTTACCGCTTTCACCTTCTACCAACATAATAATACCTATGTCATCATAAACCTTTTCAGTGTATGTAAAGTAATTACTTAGATACCAGATGGCTACACTGCATCATTTGGTCGAGTCGATATATCTATCGACTAATTCTTGAACGATACCTAGAAATGACTAGTGGGACGACTCCCTCTGAATCACATATTAACATGCAGGACGTTAATGTTCTCCGCCATCTACAGCGCCGCGTTTTGTCGGCTTATAGCAGAAGTGTGTAAACATGTTTCCGTTCTATTTCGATAGTCGTAAAAGTGCGAAATAGTTGGCGTTTTTGTAAACTGAATAGTGAAAAATAGTAAGTATTTGAGACGTAAGACGTATACTGCGACATATGTTTCAAATTATTACCGCTTGTGAATTTGCCTACAACTTGTTATGCAGCGGCTTTCATTACAGGTTACGATAAACAGTCCAATGAAAAATTAAATTTCCTTTCACTCCCAGAAGATGCCAGTCTGTTCTCAAAAATGCCAATGTCATTAATACCGATACAGTTCAGGAAGAAATTCGCAGCAAGCTGGCCTTTGATCAGCCACCATTATGAATTTGGGAAGTAGCTTCTTTCAGTAATTAAAAAAAATAACTATGATTCATAAATTTTGTGGATATATTATTAAAGATGGAAGTTGTATGAGATTTCACTTCAGTGGATAGATGGAAATACATGACAAAACTGTTAAAAATATATGTATAACCTTTCTATATTCAACTATATTCCTAGTCAATTAGATTTCTGTTAATTTTTTATTTCCTTTCTATTTTATCCTTATTTCTATAATAGTAAATCCATGGCTAAACATACAGTAATCTTCATAGAAGCGTGCCAAATATTACTGAATATCGACGAAGTTGAATATGGGAGATGGAGAGAAAGAGAGAAAGCGAGGGGGGAGGGAGTGTGATATTAGCTCAGTGGATTAGCTGCTGGCTTGCCATCCTGATGGCTGAGGTGCGAATTCCGGTCGATCCTGCGTTGAGATTTTCATTTAAAATGCCACGTGGCTTCAGGAAGGGCATTCGGCGTTAAACTACCGGCCAGTGCCAAAGTGAGCCTGGGTGGCTCCAGCGAAATACTCCGGATAAACTATAGAAAGTTATGCGATTTTGGAATGTAAGATCCGGGTAAAACACAATCATCTACGCTGCCTATTAACGATGTGTTGGGACCTCGCGTGTTGAGAGTCCCAGTGCGTGGATAATAAGTACACAAGCTAGATGGTCGTGTTTTCCCTGCACCTCAAAATTTCGTACTCTCTGATGTTATAAAAATGGCACGAATTCTTAAATAAGAAAGTATTCAGATCTTACTTCACCCTCAGTGCTTCTACAATATTGTTGCCAACCGTGCATCTTAGTCTATGATGGAGACTCAAGTAGCCTGAGCAGCTGCCGTATACAATACGCCGCCTGTCTTAGTGCGATCGTGGTGTTCGCCTGTAAACTCCCCTCTCACGTCCCTTCACACCCCCAATTCTCTCCGACACTATTGTCTTCTAGTGTCTGCCTATCAGCATGCTCAATTATCAGTCGTTAATAACACGTGATCGTAGTCAATAATTTGATTATACGCCCTGCTTTGTTGGGTAATTACCTGCAATAGGCAAACATAATTTCAGCTGTTGTGTACTAACATAGTGATTGTAAGGCGAACATTTCCTCGCTTTGTGAATTGTTAATGTGGACATCATTGAGACGGATCTCCATGTTACATCAGACTATAACATTCAATTACTGGCGGTTATTATTTACATAGCAGGCTCCTTGCCAATGGCAGTGGGGGAATGGTTTGCAGTATAAAGGAAAGTGAGACGAAATATTAGATATTCATCATATAAGACTTAGTGGTTTTACGGCCCCATGGCTACAACTGAATTGTTTTGAATGCATCATGGAACTACGATCTGGTATAGGCTACTACTTAGTGGTAAACAGTTTCTGGTTATATTAATAAACAATGACAGGTGTTTCTTTCTGTTAACATACAATGAGGGACGTAAGGATTGATACAGATGGGTTTATAGGAAAAAACATTTTATCAGAATTAGTGATATAATAGAACGTAATTAAGTAATGAAAACTTGTTTATTAACATCTCCACTTAACCATATACATACAATCAACACAAAATGACTCCTTACTAAAGAAAAAAGTAAAACTCATTGGCATATCATTTTTAAGTAGGACATAAGTATTCATACAAGAACAAACTTACATTGTTTCTATAAGTAACACCACCTCCAAATAGTTTCTTAATACTTGGTATGCATTCCTTTGTTATATATAACTTGTGTAAGCCGTTTTGGGATGGAATATACCAATTTCCTTTTTTTTCGGATCCAATATATTGTGTTCCATTCCTGTAGTAACAGTTCTTTCAACCTTTGTTTGCTTGTAATGTAATGCTTTCTTACTCTTTTCCCCAGCTCGTTCCACAAACGCTCGATTGGATTGAGGTCTGGGAACTGAGCTAGGGTTTTCAGGGTGTGTAGTGTGTGATACAGCACCCAGAGACAGACAATTTCCGCGATATGTGTGGGATCATTATCTTGCTGGAAATAGAAATTCTCACCAATGCTCAGTTTGTCGGCACTCTTCTGCAAATTTTCTTTCAATATATTCAGGTAACCAAATCTGTCCAAAATTCCAGAGTTCTCCTACACCTGAAGCTGCCATGGAGCCCCATACCATTCCTCCACCTCCTCCATGCTTCACAGTAGCCTGAATCTTTTTGATGTCCAGCTCAGTATTAGACTTTCTCCATTCCAACACTGGTCTATCATTCCAACACTGTAAATATATTAAATTTACTTTAGTCAATAAATAAAACTCGGTCCCAAAATCCATTATCTTTTCCTACATACTCGTTAGTAAACTGCAATCTGGCTACTTGATTTTTCTTACTAATGTAGGTTTCCTTCCTAGGGACACTAGCTTTATACTTCGCGCTATGAAGGATTCTTCTGATGGTTCTACTTATGGCTTGTTTACCATAATATTCTTCTACACGGGCTTTTATTTCCGTCGCACTTATCTTCGGATTCTTCATGACTGTTTTCAGTACCATCCTCCTTTCTCGAGTCGTCAGGCTGTATGGTCGGCCTGATGTTTTGCTGTTTATAAGGAATCTGTTTTAAATCGCTGTTCAGTAGCACGGCTCGTATATACTTTATTTGCGATTTCAGAATATGATTTATTTTGATAATGAAGCCGTACCATAACCTTTCTCTCAGCACCCGTAGTTTCCTTGGTCTTGCGCACCATTCGGATAACAATATCTGCTTGTACTCTGTACCGGTGCTGTGCACTGTCATCGACGTCTTGTTAATAACTGCTGGGAACTGCGTAGGGAGGAGGACGTATCCCCTGCCTGTACAGTTGAAGTACAACAAACCAGGTGTATGAATACTTATGTCACTTTGTTAGTCCAGACTAATTAGTAATTACGTACTTGGTTATTATTTACAACCTTTTCCCGTTTATTCACGTTGTGTCGTTTCGATGTTTTGTGATGAAGCAACTCCGTTTATGTGTTATTAATCTGAACTGTGTATATAAGACAATTAGTAATTTCGTGCTGATATCAGGCTGTTTGAATACGTATGCTCCCCGCTGTATGTTTTGCTTTTCAGAAAGTGTATAAATTTATTTATTCAAAATTAGTTTAGGCAGACTGAAAACCTAACGTTATAAATTTACCATTTCACAGAAGAAACTGGAATTCTGAAATAAGTCAGTCTAATAAAGTCCTTATAGTCCGTGACTACAGTTCTTGACTGAGAACTAAGTGTCTGTAGGAAGAGAAATTCGTGAATATACAAAGTTAAAATCAACATCTCAAATAATCCGTGAACCTTTAAAACGATACTAACTTTATTTAAACGTGCTTTATTTACCAGGCGTGGGGCCACCCCGTTCGACTGAACCACAACCATACGACCATACGTGTGAAATATGAGCGTATGACATACAAAGTTCCTTCACCTTCTTCTGACAGCCAGGTATTCGCTCTTCTGTGACCAAAAATACACTACGATAAATTTTATGATATCGTAGGTTGGGTAGCACGTAAAGAAAAAATGGATATGCTTCGGCTTCTAAGACAGTGAACTACACAGGACCGAGCGAGCTGGCTGCGCGGTAAGGGTCTCGTAGCTCTAAGCTTGCCTTCGGGAGAGTGGATTCAAAGCCTACCATCGATGGCCCTGAATGTTTTCCATGATTTCTCATTTTCATACCAGGCAAACATGTTAATCTATATCCTAATGAAGGCCACGTTCGCTTCCTTCCCTTTCCTATCCCATCATCGCCGAAAACCTATCTGAGTTAATGCGACGTTAAAACACTAGAAAAAACAACAACAACAACATCAAAGAAAACAACACAAGGTTACAAAGTTGATGTAAGGAAGGACATTCGGCCGTAAATCTGGGCCAAAACCACATGTGCAACACACATTTCAGTCGCATCCCCACTAAGGTGTGGGGAAAATGGCAGAGAAAGAAGAAAAACATGAATAAACAAAAAATAAACTAGTGTGAGAGATAGTAGTTAAGATTACGCTGACTGCTAAAGTAATGGTGATGGTTTGAGTGATTATTTTAAGAGAAAGTATAACCAGGAAAGGGGAGCCTCCGTGGCTCAGACGGCAGAGCGTCGGCCTCTCACCGCTGGATACCGTGGTTCAAATCCCGGTCACTCATGTGAGATTTGTGCTGGACAAAGCGGAGGCGGGACAAGTTTTTCTCCGGGTACTCCGGTTTTCCCTGTCATCTTTCATTCCAGCAACACTCTCCATTCTCATTTCATAGCATCTATCAGTCATTAATAAATCACTTTGGGAGTGGCGACACCATCGTACTAATAGCCTATATCTGCATCATTCATTCCATCCCTGACCCTATCAATGACTGGAAAACAGGTTGTAGGTTTTCATTTATAACTAGGAAAACAACACGCCTTAATACTAAACAGACGGGAAAGTTTCGACACTTTAAAGAATGAATAAACGATAGAGAACGACCACCAAGGTCTGAAGTTGAAAGTTCAGACCTTACAAACCTAAGTCAAATAGGAAAAGAAAAAGAGTTCATCAAGGCAAGTCGCATGGGAAAGGAAACCCATCGTATTTACGTTTTTCCTTTACCTGTTGCCTATGACGATGTTAAATCATACAGTTTATGACAGTGTATTTATTGGCACAGATGAGCGAATGTCTAGCTGTCAGAAGAAGGTGGAGGAACTCAGAATGTCAACAGCCCATGTTTCACACATAGCAGGTGGCCGCCTAGTTTGTGATTCAATCGAACAGGACGGCCCACGCCTGTCAAATGAAGCACGTTTGAATACATTCCATTTTCTCTTGAAGTACTTGTCCGATTTTCAAAATAATCACCGCGCTGAACTTGTAATGTCCGTAAATATAAGGTAAGTTCTATTTCAGTACAGTTATCCCAGCAGATATTGACACCCTGGGAAAGTACTGCAAGTGCGATTATTAGCCCCTTGGTAACATTAATGAAAGTGAAGCTAAATGTCGACACCTTTAAAGTTCACGAGTTATTTGACGCGGACATCTTAGCTGAGTAACTCTGTATATTATTTTAATGGATGTCTTAAGTCGCCCTTTGCCGAAACGTAGACAATGTGTTGAAAATACAAGAAAACTTAATTTCGAGTGTAAGGAGGACGACACTGACACTTCGTCGCCATAAGACCTATCTGTGTCGGTGCGACGTAAAGCCCCTAGCAAAAAAAAAAAAAAAAAAAAAAACTGACACTATAGGCCGCGTGCGAATGATGCTGTTTGGTACTCGTGGCGCCTCGAGCGGCAAGGAAGGGCGAACCTAGACGGGAGAGTAGCGAACGCTCGTAGTAGACAATCATTAGTCTGGGCAGCATTTCGATGAGATTGTGAAATGGAATCCGGCTTATTTCGAGGATTCTACAGTAAGGAAAGGAGAGCAGTTGAATTACAGTTCCGATATTTTGCACGTAGAAGAAAGATCGGGTGAAATATCCAGCCTATGTTGAGGGGAAACAAATATTAATAAATCACCGTGTGTAGTGAAGATAAAAAAATTAGGTTTTGTTGCATACTTCTATTTATTAGTTCACTGCAACTACGTTGTAAGTTTAAAATAAAAAAAAATACGAACACTAATTTCAAAACACAGTGCCGGTACTCTTCAAGGATTCAAAAATTGCCGCCAAATATGGCTCTGCCGGAACTAAAATCTCAAAAAGGAAAGGTTATTGCTTGCCTACGAATGGTGTTTCCTTCAATTGCATCGGACGATAGTAACCAACGAGATTCGAAGTTGTACCCAATTGCGGTTACTTTTTGCAACCCGCTTCAACAAATTCAGAGTTGTCTTTTAAGAGTTCCTGTTTCAGAAGGAAGTGAAAACAGGCATTAACATTGTCAATATTTTATTCTCTAACTTGAAAGAATACATCATCACCTTAACAAACTGCATTGCTTTTGGTACAAACAATAATAATAATAATAATAATTTCGTGTGGCTATTTCTGGCTGGGTGCAGCCCTTGTAAGGCAGACCCTCCAGTGAGGATGGGCGGCGTCTGCCATTTGTAGGTAACTGCGTGTTATTGTGGTGGAGGGTAGTGTTACGTGTGGTGTGTGAGTTGCAGGGATGTTGGGGACAGCACAAACACCCAGCCCCCGAGCCATTGGAATTAACCAATGAAGGTTAAAATCCCAGCTCCGGCCGGGAATCGAACCCGCGACCCTCTGAACCGAAGGCCAGTACGCTGACCATTCAGCCAACGAGTCGGACGATACAGACTATGCTCCAATGAGAGTAGGGTAAGATGTTGAGAAGGGAAATTTGATTTCTTTTAAATATTGTAGGAGTCCTTGTCATTTAATAAATTTAGCTGTTGAAATTGGATCGGTGTGCCTGCCTGTTAAATTAGGTGAACATTCAATAGATGATTTCTATTATTTGGAAATAAGTTTAAAAAGATAGAGAGAATCCACAAGGGATAGCTGCTCTAGAACAAGGGGTACTGTATGGTAATGAAATGTATGGCTTTTAGTGCCGCGAAATCCCAGGATGGGTTCGGCTCGCCAGGTGCAGGTCTTTCTATTTGACGCCCGTAGGCGACCCACGCGTCGTGATGAGGATGAAATTATGATGAAGACAACACATGCACCCAGCCCCCGTGCCGTTGGAATTAACCAATTAAGGTTAAAATCCCCGACCCGGCCGGGAATCGAACCCGGGACCCTCTGAACCGAAGGCCAGTACGCTGACCGTTCAGCCAACTAGTCGGACACCGTATGGTAACAGCATCAAATAGATAATAATTTTTGCACTATTTATCTTAAGATAAAATGATCTCATATATATTAAAAATCTTGAAACAGTTCAAACAATTCCAGCAATTGCATAATGCAGACATGAGAAAAGTTCTCAAACATACCTCTACACGTTGGCTATCAATGGGAAAATATTTTTCAAGGATTTTACAGTAGTGACAACCTCTCACTAGTTAGTTTAGGAGTTAAATCACATCGAAGGAGTCCCAGTTAGGAAATTTAGAATCCTACAAAATTCCGAGAATATCACAGAATTTAAGTAGTAAATTACCGGTTCTGCTTCGTCATCGCCATCACCAAACAGCAACAAGAATTTATCTCCTCATTCTTTTGTATTGTAAACCGGAAGTCAGAGACGCGGTTTCAAATGCTCCAAAAAAGATCATAGCCTTTTATGATACCAGCCAGGTTTTATCATAAGAGGAGAGACTCTTCATGTTCCTATCATCAGAACTTAATAAGGCATTATGCTTGTTTCTCTCCAGTTTTCTGCCACTGTTTGACAATCCAAACATACTGCTTCAGTCAAGCGTGCCTCACATCCATGTACTGAGGTCAGTTCTTCTTGATATGCTAAATAACGTGATGTCTCGATTTTTGAAGCCGTAAGTAATGTAATTTGCACATTCACCCTTAGATGTCGTTTACCATACAGCCTCTAATCAGAAGGATGACTATGATTTGATGGTAGGGCATTCAACTAGTGTTATCGTTGACAGGCTTAGGCAAGTGGATATGTAAGTGTTCCTTGTTTAGTTCTGTGAGGCAGTGTTTTATTACTTCATGTGACTATATGGTCCACAAATTCCCATTCAACAGTGATCTGTTATTGAATGAGGAAGTGGTGAACATCGACAATATTAGTGATGAAAAGGTTTTTTGTAAATGCATTCGTAGTATTCTAACCAATACACAAGACAACCTTAATGAGGAAATGGATGCTCTACATTTCTAATTCTGCAACTTCCATCTTGAAGGTGTGATATATATTCAGGTAGAAGAGAGAATTGATGTACAATGGGCACTGGTAGGCCAGGTTAAATATTATAGTGGAGGGATAATCAAGTGTGACAAATTGTCTAAAGTGATGCTTTCCATTCTGACCATTCCGTATAGTAATGCAAAGTGTGAGAGGATGTTCAGTCTGGTCAGAAAAACAAGAACTCAGTTCAGGTCATCTCTCTACGACAAGACCTTATAACTCTGGAGTCGATTCATAAAGGCAAGTGTTTTGAGCAAGAATATAGCAAGTACTTTTTGAAGAGGGCAAAATAAGCCGGAGTCACCTGCAACGACCAATAAGCTACTTGTTCTATGCGTGGACATGGTCAAAAGGAAGGTACGATAAGTTTATAGTTTGAATTAAAATTTACTCAGTGTAATTTTAGATTTGTAAACTGGTATATCATAACATGTTGTTAGTTACGTCACTCCCCGGACACCCCCCTCCCACCGAATTTTTCAGTTTGGAAACTTGGCAGGTATGCATACTACGTATTTTGCTATTTGTAAAAGTTTCATGTTAGATTTTACTATGACGGATTGAATTTTCTAGTGAGACTTGATATTTTAGCCCCCTGCTTCCTTCCTCGTTTTCATCGACTTCTAAGAGCCTTGAACAACCCTTTCCATTAATCTCTTAATTATATTGATATATTACCTCTCTCTAATATTATTATCTAACACACATCCTTATAAAGCTAATAGAACACATAATCTTTCAAGAATATTAATCTATAAACTTATTGCTTCTTCATACAATTTTTTCTTAGAACTCGTTGCATAAATACGATTTTAAATTTCTTTTAATCAGTCACCTAAAATAGTATTAAATATTTTGCAACGTGTTTGTCAAACATAGAGTTACTGGATATTGTGTAAGCAGTATTACGGGAATGACATATTTACATTAGCAGAAAAAAAAAGGTATCCCACGTATCATATTTTGAATGTATTTCAGCAGCATACACATTATAAAGCAACCTACCTAAGCAGAGATTTCCTTTGCCAGATCTATATTTTTCAACTCCATATAGATTGAAGCAGACATTATAAATTTGGTAACGTCGTTAAAACTGCTTTTTGAAAACAATTTCATGTTATACTTTACTATGGCGGGTTGAATTTTCTGAATGAAACTTGATGTTTTAGCTCCCTGCTTCCTTCTTCGTTTTCATAGACTTTTTCTAAGAGCCTTAAATAGAGAGAAAACCATAATCCCTCTTCCCTCTTATTGTAAGACATGAAGTAAACTAGACGGAAAATCTTTTTAAGCAATCGACTGTTTGGTGTCTGAGAACGGGTTGGCTTTGGTTGCACACGTAAAAGGCCTTGTAACTTAAATCGCTGTTTGGCATCGCTTCGCCTCTTCTCTTGCTCGCTCTGCTAGCACGTAAAGTCCGTACTGGGATGATAGTGATCACATCTTAGCAGCAGCAGAGAGGGAAAGAGAACACGCCGCCGAGAGATTCATCTTTTAACACTGCAGAAAAAGGAAGTTGGAAGGGGAAAAAATAATTCTCCCCAGAAGGAGAAAAGTCACAGCATCCTCAAAAATTACCCTTTTTACTTGTGAACCTACCCAGCCTCTTTCCCCTATATTTTCTTCCTGCCCCCTCTCCCTCTTTCACTCTCTTAGACATCTATATGCAATTTTTAATACACTTTATACTATTCATGTGGGTTACATCGCCATCACGAATGGAAAATGTAAATTTTATAAATGTAGAACGAGAGAGAGAGAGAGAGAGAGAGAGACCGAAAACACCGGGAGGGGTGGGGGGAAGTCTAGCGGGAGAGATAATATATTGTTAGGATAAGAAAACAACGCTTTGGAGAAAACAGGGTAATTAAGGAAAGATGAAACTTTTCGAAATTAACACAAAACTCACAGGAAGAAGGGGTGGGGTTGTGGGAGGAGGTAAAAGAAAATAAAGCGAATTTGAGATGTGGGAGACTATGGAAGAGGGAGCTTGCGATAGTAGATAGGAAAAAAAAAGATGTAATTGGACTACGAAATGGATGTCTAAAAATAAGGGAAGGAGTTCTGCCCAGAAGATAACATCAATATATTTATCTATTAGACGACACGGTTTGGTTATAGGTAAGAGCTCTGCACGGATGCGGTTATCCGCGGATTTATCCGCGAAGTTATTGTCTTGGTGGATGCAAACTGTATCACAGTGCGGATAATTTTGCTGATAATTTCTAAATAATGAATTTTATTTATATTCACTCTGGTTTACCCTTATTTTTGCTTGTGCTTAGGTGACCCGTGACAGTGGTGTGGATGAATGGTGATATATAAAGAACCTTGAGACCATAAAGCCGTAAATATGACCTAAGCGTAATTGGCTCCTGCCCGTAATTAATGGAAGGAACAAAGGTCAATACGTCGATAGTTGTCGCAAGAGAAAACCCCTCATAAACCTGTGACTGTAGGGGTTCTGGTGCCAGGTTTCAGGCCTATTTTACTGTGTTAACAGATCTATCCGTTTCAATACCTCGGGTGTAATATACCGTACTGTATTTAAATATTCACAATATCAGCGGATGGCCATTCGCGGATGCGGAGCGGATGTGGACAATATTTTGTATATCCACGCAGGGCTCTGGTTAAAGGTGTTCAGTGTCTTTATTCAGTATTGTAATTTACGAAGTTTCGGTTATTTCCGATGTTCGGCTTGCCATTTTTGTTCTGTACTAAATACCACTTCTGGAGGTGTTGTGTGTGTCCGACACGATCTAATGATCTGGAAGTCCATTTCCAGATTTCGGTTTTCTTGATATCTATGATTCATCTCTCAGAAGAGTGGAGTTTTTATATTCTTCATCATGTCAGACGAAATACTATTTGACGGAACTTTACTCTTTAAAACTTTTCCAACTCTCCACAACTATTTCAGTCTACGTATTTATCGGTCACAGCACGATTTGGGAGGGAATACTTGTTTTAAAAACCCACGTTTCTGCATTGACCTCTCTAATATTCTTATCACACACAATCTTCTTCTTCAGACCAAATTTTCCCAAAACTCTTCTCACTAACTCGGTTCAAAACCTGTTTACTCTTTTTACTGATCTTACTTTAAGCAGTCCTTCGTAACGGGACATTCTTCTCTTGTCTTTTATTTTAAACCAGTTAACGTCCATGTCCCACTTTCTCATACTCTGTAGATACGCCTTCAGAACTTCCGAAACAAATGTATTTTCTTCGGAAAAACTTGGAAATCATTTTTACATTTACATCTTCCCTCGCTGCATTTCTTTTTGTTACGTAATTACTGAAATTTGTGTACTTTCATTAATAGGACCGTGTCAGCTGGCTAAGCATATCAGGCAAATGCCGGGTTTGTACCTTAATTGAAACCACGTCTGCTACCATTCCATTTCTAGACTTTTCCTATCCACGTATATGAGTTGGTTGTGACGTTAAACCCAAAGCAAATGAAATACAGTATAGCAGAAGACGCAGACAATCCAGAGAGTTTCACCCATATGGTTACAGAAGCACAGTGTGTGAGACTTAAGACGATGTGTATCGCTATCCTATTGAGTTCAGTAATTAATTATAGACTACATATCCTAGGCGAGTCCTGAGTTACATTTAAAGTGCGAACATTTCTTTATCAGTAGTCGCGTTAGTGAACTTTTATCAGATGTCGGAGGTTATACGAAGTCTTAATTTGCTATCCGCGAGTGCGAAACAGTTCTTTGTATCCGTTTCAAGACAATGAATGATAAAAGCGACAACAGAGAAAATGTGAGGTTGCATTTCGCTATCAGGAAGAATTCCTTCAGATCCCACAAAAAGAAGGTCTGTATATTACAAGAAATTCTTACGTTCATTGGGAGAAAATAGGAATGGATTAAAATATATATACAAAGGAGAGTACAAGAACAGTTAAACACCAAGCCCACGATATTTTTTCACTATCTATGAAGCTTTAAAAGTAAGCAACATAGCTTTAATTTTGATTAACCATTTATATGGGGAAACATTTACCCTTCCGCTCCTAGAGAGGACGAAAAAACGAATCTGCGACGTTTGTTAGGCAAAGAGTCCACAATTATCTGTGCGCGTTAATTTGTAACAGAAATTATTGGGTGTGAAATTTGAGATTCTCTTCGAATGCATGGTTGCTTAAGTGGCGCGGCTGGTCAGGTGTTGCCCACAGAGCACTAAAATATTGCAGGTTCCGTTCTTCGTACAGCTGGTCAGCATTTACGGGAGCTTTTATACGAGAGCTCCGTGTGACTATATGTGCATGTGTGTTCAATACTTCTCCTGTTGCCGTACGGGGTCGGGTACGAAGCGAGACGAATCTTTGCACCGAATCTTTTTTACGACGGGATGCCCTTCTTGACGTCACCCTCATCAGAGGAGTTAATGAGATGAAATTATTGACGTGAAATATGAAAGGAGAGATTGAAACCGGGTGCCGGCACATAGCCTACCTTCTTCTTCTTCTTCTTCTTCTTCTTCTTCTTCTTCTTCTTCTTCTTCTTCTTCTTCTTCTCCTCTCGGTGCCTATCCGTTTCGGATGTTGGCGATCATGATGGATATTTTTGTATTGTTTGTGGCAGCGCGGAACAGTTTAACTGATGACATATTGCATCAGCCTCTAAGATTGTCAAGCCAAGATATTCTTCTTCTTCTAGGACCTCTTTGCTGTTGATTTTCCCCTGGAGTATTTTTTGGGGTAGACTGTATCTGTGTTGCACATGATATGTCCCAGATACTGCAGCTTTCGGCATTTCACTATCTTGATCAACTGAGGTGTTGTGTTCATCCTTCTCATTACTTCTACGTTTTTCATTCTCTGGGTCCAAGATATTCTCAGGATCCGTCTATAAAGCCATGTTTCAAAGGCCTCCTGTCGAATAGCACCAAAAGGTCTGCTCGAGGCTTTACGTCCCCATCCGAAGACGAATCAACATCAACTCCATATGAGTTCTGCGGAGAGGTTTGTAATTTAATCCAGGCTTTTGGCACGCAATGTAGTGACTAGTAATTGTATACCACCATCTCTCCTACCCTGTCGACCAACATTCCGATGGCGAAATTTTTTCGACCAACGGCTCTCGAACCGGCCAACCACGGTGTCTGACCATATAGACTTCAACGCCTTAACGATCATAGCCAACAGGCGGGCATCTGTGTGACTAGAATATTGGCGCGTTATAGACTCTCATTTATTGTAAAATTCGCACACTCCAGCGCCTCTGAGGGTCAGTGAAAGGAACAAGATGGACAGTGTAGCATTTTTCTTAAAGATATTCAGTAATTACCAATTACCAATTACCAATAAAATTAATCCACTGCAAAAATGCACACGTCCAGTGTTAGAAGTGTCCACAGTCATTACACGGCCATTATCAGAAATGTCCATAAAATGATTACATGTAAAATAATAATTTAGCAGTGAAATGTAAGTTAAATTTACAATATTGGGCAGCCTGTGCTTAATTTCGTTTTCTAATGTCCTTATGTATCGATGTCAACGTGCATCTTCGTATTATGTACGTTCCCGCAGATATAGCTTCTCACACACACTGCGGTCGATCGTGGCTTCACATTGTATTTATTGTATCGGCGTACAATCCCTTCAATTTACCTTTAATATGCAATGTTATTCATGGGCTACCTTACATTTATGTGTTCATTTATAATTTTTAATAGGCTAGTCTCTCTCATATTGTTCTATATACAATTAAAATAATTACGTGATGTCCATAAACCATCCATATTTTGTGGACATTTCTGTATATGTACATTTTGACTAGTGGGCAGGTGTTGGTGGTGATTATATTTTTAAGAGGAAGTACAACTGGGCAACCATCCTCAGACTAGTGGGAATTTCTTTATATTATTCATTTTGACTTGTGAACATCTGTTTTTAGACATTTTTGCTTGTGACCTCATATGATAGGACTTTACAGTTGTGGACATTTTTAGACTTCCCGTACATTGGACATTCTGCTGTTGACCAATTGGCCTTTAATGATTAATAAATAGTTCTCATGTGATCAGCTAGAAACCAAATTAAACTATAATGAGGCATACATCCATTTATCTAGATTTCGTGGTTATTATTATTATTATTATTAATCTGACACTAAAATGTGCTTGCTATAAGACACAGAATAATGCGCAAGTGCTTAACATGCATTTGTAATAAAATTTGGAACCATAGGTTTTAGCGAAATTTCAAGTGCTATGACATCTGTACAACTGATTTCTGACGAATACTAATAAAAATTTCCATTATCAGTGCCTATTGGCACAGGCCACAGCAAAGCGTAGCTTCCACCGTAGTGTCAGTCACATCCATGACTGACAATATGGAAACTGCTGCGGTCTGGGTGGTGCTGAGCAATGCCATTGTGATGCGCGATCAGTACGTCTGAGTGTAACGAAAGGTGTCGCTCTTAGGGTCAGTCGCACTAGTTACACTTTCTGTCCCTGGGAGAAAAGCAGTGGCAAACAACCTCACTCCTCATCTTGCCTAGTACGCCTCATGTTGACGTTGCCATTGGCTTTTACGATTTCCCTATAACCGCATAGTCTGGAGGTGCTATTTGAGGATCTAACCAGCCTGTAGGCTGATGACCTAACAGAAAGACATGAACTTGCTACGGCACCTCGACTGGTAGCCATGAAATTCCAAGGGTAGTGTACGTGATGATGACTGTATGTACTTAAGAAGAATTTTGCCTCCAATAATAAATATCAAGAGGTAACAAAAGGATCAAAAATGGTATTTGAAATACGCCTAAATAGTTCGGATTTGAAAATTCAATACGTTATCGTACATAGCTAATATGATGCATTATAATGATGCCTTAGGGATCATGGTACATTTCAATTCAGAGTTTTAATGATTAAACAACGTTTAATGAACTGCATACATGCACTGAGTATTGGCGATGATCAATGCAGAAATATGTCCTGTGATGTACCAGATCTCTTCTGATCACTGAACTATTATATCAATCAATCAATCAATCAATCAATCAGTCTATCTATCTAAACCACCGATCTGCGTTTAAGGCTGTCACCAGGTGACAGATATCCTATCAGTTGTTTAAGTAGTCTCTTCTTAAATGCTTTCAAATCTCCCTAATTCATCTTCCTATAAATAAGAATTTGCCCCAATTTGTCCTCTTGAATTCTAACTTTATATTCATTTTATGATCTTTCCTATTGTTAAAAACTCCATTGAAGCTTATTCGTCCACTAATTTCATTCCAAGCCATCGCTCCGCTGACAAACATTCGAATCATTCCGTTTAGTCGAGCTATTCGTCTCCTTACTTCCAAGTCTTCCCATCCCAAAGCTTGCAACATTTTCGTAACGCCACTATTTTGTCGAAAATCGCCCAGAGCAAATCGTGCTGCTTGCCGTTTGATCTTTCCCGGTTCTTGTATAAAGTATTACGGGTCAGAGTCCCATACACTAGAACTGTAGGCCTAATCTAACCGTATGATGCCTGCTTGAGGCTCATTCTATATTTAATTTTAACACCCATTGTATTCATTTTATCGTGCATCGTTCAACATATTACATTTTTCATAAACATTCGTATGGACGACATTCGACATACGTCTTAATTATACACTCATGTTCATAAAAAACAGAACACCTTGAAAAATTAAAGATAGGAATTTCATATTCACAGGACATGTGCATTAGTATGTTCTGCAGAAACGATTAGCATTTCAGTCACCCAAGTTCAGCACGTGTCCTGTTGCCTAGTAGGCACTGGGTCCTCCATGGGCACTGATAACTTGTTCCATGCGTGATGGCATCGACGGGTATAAAGCGCGAATGGTGTCCTGGGGTATAGCTATTCATGCTGCATTCACCTGGTTCCACAGTTCATCTTTGGTGGTTAGTATTGGGTCACAACACCGTCGTTCAACCGTATAACACACATTTTCGATTGGCGACAAGTTCGGTGGTGGTGGTTTGGTGATCGGGCGGGCCAGGGCAACAATCTGACAGCCTTTGACAACAAGAAGGCACGTATTCGTGCAGCAACATGTGGTCGCGCATTGTCCTGCTGAAATAAGGCGTCTGGGGTGTCGTGCATAAAGAGTATGGCTACGGGTCGCAGGATGTCATTCACGTAGGTCAACCTGGTCACAGTGCCCTGGACGCGCACCAACTTTGATTTGTGGCTGTACCCAATAGCACTCCACACCATAAGGCCTTGAGTTGGCGCTGTGTGTCTTGTGCGAATGCAGTCAATGTGATACATCTCCCCATGTCTGCGGCGAACCAAAATGCAGTCATCATTTTCAAACAAACAGAAACTGGATACGTCCAATAACACTATCTGCTGTCATTTCTGTCTCTAGTGACGTCGTTCCATACATCACTGCAATATAGCATGATTATGCACATTAGTCAAAGGTAGGCGGAGAAGTGGACGACGCGCCGGTAACCCAGACCGTAATAAACGGTGACGGACTGTCACTTCCGATAGTGTACGATGTGTTATACTGTTGCGCCAGAGCCAAGGAAGACGCAGATCTGTCCTGCAATGCCATTCGAATGAGGTGTCAATCTTCTCGGTGGGTGGTCTGGGTCAGGCATTGTCAATCGAGAGCGAAATGCCTTCGGAGCCAGTTTGCTCCCCGCTCTCGAGGAACGAGAGCAGCTTAGCGAGCAAGTAGGGGAAGAAGTAGGGGAAGTGCATGACGTAGTATGTACTGAAGGCCAGTGGTGCAAGTACAGTACGGCCACGGTATGCAACCCGCCTCTATGCTGCTCTCTTGTCACGTGACAAACACCCGCCCCGAGCGGAGCAAGTAACACTGGCTCCCTAGAGCAACTACGTGACGACGTCTGGTCTGGGTGATGCGACCAGACACTTCTCGTCGTGTTCTACGGCCTTCTGTGAACTATTCGGTACACAACCGTTGCACTTCCGACACACTTCGTCCCACACGAGCAACAATTTCCCGGATGGATACATAACGTTCTCTCATACCAATAATGCTCCCTCTTTCAAACTCACTCATTTGGCTGTACGATTCTCGCATACATCTGCGAGGCATCCTGCACGTATGCTCAAGTCGCACTGATCTATTACCTTCGGTTTATAGTGACAACAAGAGCCGCAGGTACATTTTGCCAGTCGGTGGTGACACGCCCGAGATATCGATGTGGTCCTTGAACCTGAGGGCCGACATGGTTCAAATGCTAATCATTTCTTCAGAACATACTAATGCACATGTCCTGTGAGTATGAATTTCCTGTATTTCTAGTCTTTCAAGGTGTTCATGTTTTTATGAACATGAGTGTAGTTCAACTGTGAAAATTCTATACGGTACACTGTTAATATATGGTGCTTTCCTCCTCTTACCATAATGTTTCCATTTCAAGTGCTGTTTTGTCACCGAGCTTTCTAGCTCGTTGTGTTATGCATATATTGTTATCGTTAGATTGCTAATAATGGTATCCATTTCTTCTGTTTCAGAACACTATCACATATTCGTTGGTGACCTGAGTCCAGAAATCGAGACCCAGACGCTTAGAGAAGCATTTGCGCCTTTTGGGGAAATTTCGTAAGTAGCAATGTTTTTAGGTCATTGACTGCAGTAGGCTTCTGTTGGTTTGTTTTCGTACTTTGAAATGCATTTAATTTCAGTAATGTGTCATTAGGCCTAATGGTTGAAACAGCGGACCTGGTGCTGCTGTTGCGTTATCATGCATATTTAATTAACAGTGGAGGTGGGCGTGTACACTCTCAGCTTAGGGTGATAATTACAAGAGCGCGTTGCGTGTAACCCTTCCCCCTCCCTCTGCCCGTTTGCCATCTCACTTCTCTCACCTTCTTACCACCTTCTCGAATAGCCCGTTCCACACATCTGAAGTATACGACAGTCTGTACTGGTAGGAGTCGGAATTGTTCCCTGAATTAAGGAATACGGTGTCTGGTTTTCATATTTACAGTCTTTTATGTTGTTGGCTACAAATGTGACGGTGACATTATAAATGGAGAATGGTAATTTTCTGCATTTATCATAAAATGGCATGCCTTTAATCAATCTCATAAAACTTCCGTGGACCATTCGCAAAATGATAGTTCAGAGATCCAACATGGCGCGGCTCGGACATCATCATAAGTAATAAACAAGCGTTGCCAACGTCGACAAATTCAGAGGCGGCACGGCAGAGTACCGCATTATAAAGAAATGATTTCTTACCGTTCTTTATACAAGAACATTTATTTATTTATTTTATTTAGGCAAGTAATCTTTCCTCCTCTGAAGGGGGAGGCGGGCCACCTAGAAGGTAACGCCTTCTCTGTGGCCAGGAGATTCAGGCGGGTTAAAACTGAAGTGAGGGATTTAGGAGTTGGGTAAAGGATGTGTGGAGATAGGAGGGGTTTGGCCTATTGGCTAATCGTATTTGTTCTTTTTTCTTTTATTCTGTAATTTTTTACTTTTTTAATTCCAAGTACATAGTTTTGGAGATTTACAATTTAAATTTTATCATCATCTTGTACATAAAACATATTTGTTTTTAAGTGTGTATTTACATGATTTATATTTAAGGTATCCCATAACAATTATTTTTGTGTATCATATTGTCAGTTTTTTATTTACTTTTTTGGGTGAGAGATGGTCTGGTTTAATTAGAATATTGGTGTGAATAGGAACATTTGCTGGGATAGGTTAGAATATTGGTCTGGAGAATATCATTGATCTGGATTTGTTAAACAATTGGTCTGGGGGCAAGCAAAAGGGGTTTGGGAGTATAAGCCTCTAGCATCCCCTGAAGTCGTGATAAAATGTGACAAAAAATAACAATTTTGCAAAACGAGTAAGTTTACAGTGACACTAGTGCATTCTATGGTCAAAAATGGAATTACTAATCTTTGACTTCCCCCGCAAGGAATAGCGCACGCATTTCATCAACCCGTGGCTGATTAAAAATGTAACAAATTTAATTTCATTACTACTTACTTCAAACATTTCTGGAGCTGTCTCATCCGGTGCATGGCATGGCAACTTCAAACTCGATGTTTTTTCTATTTTTTATCGAATGTAGTAGCCATGTGGGCACGTATGATGCGAGCTCTATCGGGGACAATAGAAACATTGTCTTCATCACAGCTTGCCACTGGCAACACAGAAAATAGCCGCATTTCTCAGTTTTGCACAGCCTCCGGTTTAATTCTTATATGTAAGTGAGAAAACTTCTAGGCGTGGGTTGGTGGATCCGTCGCAAGCAGAAAGGAAGGATCTCTTTTATTTACGTTACTTCAGATATCGTTTCACGTCATTTTTCTATGCTTCAAGTGAAAAGTGTCAGTGGAAGCATCACCATCAATCTCTATATTGTATTTGTGTCTATTATCAAGTGTTCCTTAGAGGTCTGAACATTTGTACATATATATTTTATTCTGAATGTTGCGGTAACTACGTAGTTATTGACTGTAATTCGCTAAAATATTTTTCACTGTAAAAGACCTCTAGATATTTCAGTAGATAAGTGGTCGTATTGTAAATTACACTCATAAATTGCCGTTACTGATATTTTTCTAAATCCCAAACACTACAATAAATATGTTCAATAGTGACGTTACTTACAAATCTAAACGCTGACGTTAGGACACTTGGCTTGGAACAATTATTGTTACTTTTTTGCGGACAGATGTGTGGTCAGTAGAACCATACATAGGGCAGAAACCGTTAATTAACCTTTGGAAGTGAAACTCCACTCCTTTGTTGGGTATCACTTGAGGAAACACATCGATCACTTTGATTTAAAGAAAGATTGAGATTTTAACAATCTGAAACAGAAAATGGAATTTATTCAGTACTCGGTGAAATAGCTTCTAGGGCGAATCTACGTTCAACCATCTCATCTCCCATTTTGATGTCAGAATAATTATTGGCCATTTAAAGCTTTTACCTGTTTTCCTTTTTCATCATACTGCGTAGTTCATACGGCATCAAACTTATGACCATCAGTTAAAATGACCGATTTAAGAACATAAATACGAATTCAAACTTGTTGGTGATAACACTCTGAGGGACATGAATGTGAAGACAAGAAGAAAATCGGATTTACATGTGAAATATATTTGATGAAAGTGACGCCGTAATGAACTTTTCTTTAATTGAGTTGATACCTCATATTCTTGTAAACAAAATTATATAAATGAAAGAAATTAGCAATGAATGCATTCAGCGCACTCACGAAAATTTACTGTACGTCCTAACCATAGTTTGCGACAGTCATTTTTGACTAAATGTTGATTTGTGTAGCTTAAACACCCTCCAAATCAATGTTTAGTCGCAAAGATGGAGTGGAAGAAAAAAATTGACAGCATTTATTTATCATTCACTGTTTTATCGATATAACAAAAGTCTGGCTGTTAGTTACGGAGACATCCGAATGAAATTATTACAGTAGAGAACCGTTGCATATTTGATTTCGGATAGCTATGTTTCGTTTTACGAATATATGGTCAGGTATTCGCCGTGTCTCACGGTGTGTCCTCACGCTAATCTGACAGAAAGGCTAGCAGCAAGCAGCCTGCGAAGCTAGCAGGCTAGGGCTAGGTTTACTGTCAACATTTGTCCGGCTAATCCCTTGCTTGGAGAAGGAGGACATAGAGCCCCTACTCATCACCTCACACAAAGCCATGGCTTCGGCAGCCATAGCTCCCTCTGATCTGAACAGTTCGGGTGACCTGAAGCCAAGGAATTACCTGAGAGAAGATTTCTTACAAGGAGAGTGCCTGATCTTGAGAATAAATACTTTTAAACATAATATTTGAATGTAGTATAGTGAGGTTTTGTAGAATATCCTTTCGACCAGACCTTAACAGATTAACAAACAATAATGAGAGTACTCTATGATTAGTGAGAACAAATGATGGCGAACATTGATTTGACTCTAATCATTTTTAATTCGATGGTTAACTAATTCAGCGTACACACACTATGATACAAGTGAGAGTTCGGAAATGGAAAATGACTTCCTCGTGGTACAGATTCCATGAAAAAAAAATAGAGCTTCTGTGGCTATGGTAACGCTATCATCAGACACACTAAACAAAAACTAATTCCATTCGTGATATATTACCTTTTTCGCTCTCAAATGATTTTTTGTAATGCATCAAACGTATTTTGCATCACCGTTTGAAGTATATAGCTAATGACACTTTGGTCCAGGGCGTCCCGGGTTCGATTCCCGGTCTGGTCGGGAATTTTAACTTTCAAATGTTAATTCCTCTGGCTGGGGAAAGGGTGTTTGTGCGTCTTAAACATTAGAATTCATTTTAGGTATGGCATCATTCTCACAGACGCGCTGGTCTCATTTAGAGTGTCTAGTCGAAAGACCTGCACCAGGCCTCTCCGGAGAGCATACACTATCAACATAATCGTTCTTACTTAAAAGGCAAAGAACTGTTGCACAGAACTTGCGTACATCCTGAAATCATGCCCGTGTGGAGAAGTTCTACGGAATTTGGTCTACAATAACCGAAACACTGAAAGGGAATTCCTTCGAAGTCTATGAAGAAGTGCACCGCTTGGTAACAAATGGCAGTAGCAGCAGGACTGATATACTTTCCATACAAAATAATTCTTCAGTAGTCTGTACAATAGACCCAAAGGTCCGCTTTAAAAGCTATATTGGCCAGCCTGCTGACGGACCGAACTCGATAGCTGCAGTCACTTACGTGCGGCCAGTATCCAGTATTCGGGATATAGTGGGTTGGAACTCCACTGTCGGCAGCCCTGAAGATGGTTTTCCGTGGTTTTCCATTTTCACACCAGGCAAATAATTAAGGCCACGGCCGATTCCTTCCCACTCCTAGCCTCTTCCTCTCTCAACGTCGCCATAAGACCTATGTGTCGGTGCGACGTAAAGCAACTTGTAATAATAATAATAATAATAATAATAATAATAATAATAATAATAATAATAATAATAATAATAATAATAATAATGCCTGCTGACGGTGGTGCAGCAAACCGGCTAATTTATGAGCCTACCAGCCTGAACTACCAGATGTACGATGTAGAAAAAAAAAATCTCGGTTATCGGCCTAATGGTGGGAGCGCGTAGAACCACCCCTCGTCTCTTCGCGGATTTCTGGTGAATTTTTTCTCTACACTGACGTCTTAAGTAATATCGCAGTGTTGGTTCTGAATGGAATTCCATTCTCAGGGATCACTGCTACTGAGAAGCAACCGCAACAACAAGAGAAACAAACCATATTGAACACTCAAAATTTTAATCAATTAGAAATTTAAGTGTAATTTGATAGGCAGTCTAGGAATCGGGGATGTGCAGGATGAATAAATCCCAGTTAGATATTAATGGAAGTTTACTTTCAAAAGTTCTTAGTAGGTAATCATTATGATTTTAATTTGTTTCCAAGTGCGCATCACAGTATAATCATTGTGGGAGACCCACAGTTGGTAGATGGAAAAAACTGCTGTAGACGCGGAGAGAGAGAGAGAGAGAGAGATTTCTTTAATACCGTGGCCATTATTTTTTGGAAAGTTAACACGACTTAAATGAAAAGAAGATTAATTATATTGGTATTGAGCGTTGTTAGTCTGTTACGTCAGCGTGAAATGACTCAAGAATGCACAAAGAGGAAGCTTTGGAGCTTTTAAGGAATTTGCAAATGAAACAAATGAGTAGCCTATATTTGGTAAAGGATTTTAAATGAACTGTTTGTGTGATTGTTAATGCGCTATATTATTTTGGGGTGTACATTGGATATAGACTGTTGTGCGGGGTTGTAAATTATCAATTTCTGTTATTAATAATGTTTTGTAATATATAAGCATGATATATTTTTATGGAACGGGACGAATATTAGGAATCTTAGTATAGTACAGTAGTATAGATTACTTGGTGTTAATAATGGCCTGAGGCCTTCGGGAGCCCTGGTGCAGGTCTTCCGAGTTGACTCCATATAGGCGACCAACGCGTCGTTGATGATTAGATCCTACCTCAGATGAACTTTAATGATGAAGACGCACAAGCATCCAGCCCCGATCCAGAAGAATTAACCAATGAAAGTTAAAATCCCCGACCTGGCCGGGAATAGAACCCCGTGACCCCTTAGATGAAAGACCAGTGTTCCAGCCATTTAGCCATGGAGCCGTACTCTACCTAGTGGTGATAATGGCACATTACAGTCGTGACTGTATGGTATTATTCCATGATTATTTATTCAGCAGAAGAAATCACGTCTACTGTTTTTTTTTTGCTATGGGCTTTACGTCGCACCGACACAGAAAGGTCTTATGGCGACGATGGGATAGGAAAGGCCTAGGAGTTGGAAGGAAGCGGCCGTGGCCTTAATTAAGGTACAGCCCCTGCATTTGCCTGGTGTGAAAATGGGAAACCACGGAAAACCATTTTCAGGGCTGCCGATAGTGGGATTCGAACCCCCTATCTCCCGGATGCAAGCTCACAGCCGCGCGCCTCTACGCGCACGGCCAACTCGCCCGGTCACGTCTACAGTAATACATGGTGGTCGTGTACTTACGATTGGTCCTAATCGCACTTACTGACCATACGGAGTATTTGATGTTCTGTATTAGTTATCATCCCACAGCGATACATCAAAACCTAACTTACCTCCTTTGTAGACCACGGAGGCCACTATTCCACTATTCGTAACCTTAACACTGTGTGAGGTCAAATGGTCGGCTCTATTTACGACCGCGTTTGCTCTCAGGAATTAACCTGCTATTCATATATACTGTACTGTAGGCTTAGTAAATCGTGGACCTCTTCAGAAGACGAAATCTCGTTTCAAAATTTCTTGCTTTTATGGCAAGAAATCAAACTCACTTCGGTCATGCGAAATCTTCATCACTTTGGATTGGGTAAGTCTCATCAAGGTTATTCCAGCACACTCAGATTCAGTTGAAATACTCTTTCTTTTTTTTATATAGTTCACTCAGATGTGTGCAACGTTCCTTTAAATGTAACAATACTCAGCACGTCAACCTTAACAGCTGTTCTGTTAATAATCTTAATGTATAAGATGTGTAGAAAGTTTGAATAAAATGTTTGGTATGCAAACAAAGTAACATACTAAGTAAGATTTGGTATACTGTATTGAGAACTCTTCTGAGGGAACTGCTTTATTGCACAGTCGAACCAATATCCAATTAGCATATTTTTGGCATTTTAAAGCTACAGTACTTCTTTTCTGACTTAGGATTTAGAAGGACGCGTTCCATGACTAATAAGAGACAAGATTTGATTATAGTTCTAGATCTTCTAACACATTCTTCTTCTTCTTCTTCTTCCCCTTCTTATACGGTATTTACGTATCTTTATGTTTACAGATTTTTTCTTGATTTTAGAAAATAAGAACACAATTTCTTGGTTCAACTAGTTGGTATTTTAAAATGCCTTATGCTATAGGTTCAGCAGAAAATGCATGAAATGATACATTTTATTTTTCAGTTCACACTGTACAAAGATCGATATCACAGAATATAAAGAAGGTGACTTCATATGACTTATTTCAATGTTAGTCCCATGTTCAACATGAATTGGTTTAGTTTCCTGGAGTTCAAGGAAATTTTCCTACTGGAGATATGATTTTTTTTACTTAGTAGAAGTCGTCACTACTTGAAATGAAACTATGTTTTTATTGCATGTTAACTTAATAGTTACACTACCCACATTAATTTCTGATTTTCCAGTACATTTCAGCTCTATTGTTACAAAATCAATTAGACTATCCCGTCCCTCGCTAAACATATTGTGCATCCTTGTACTGTAAGAGAAGTGGGGGAGGCGTTGAAGAAGAATGGATAGGCCTTGTATATGTCAGTCCCAGTCACTGATAGAACCAAACCTCCGGAACAGCTGTACATTGTGCAGCTGAAAAAGTCAATTTCCTGATTGTGCTATTGTTATTTGTCATTTCCAATCTGACAGCAGCAGTAGCACCGGCATAGGCCATCATCATCAACAACAAGACTACTAACCATTTGAATGAGGTTTCATAGAACAAAGACTATGAGTCTGTTTGTTCCATTATTTACAATGGTTTGTTTCTGCTCGTTTTGTCAATGATAAATGAAATGTCCCTTTTTATATTCATATTGATGACTCTCATTTTTGGTGCTTTTGCATGTTTCCTGTATTCCGATTAATAATGCTTTTCAAAATGAATATTTAAACAATTTAATCATTGTTTACCGTTGAAATAATAATAATAATAATAATAATAATAATAATAATAATAATAATAATAATAATAATACTTTCTTTTATTCATTCCTTTATTTCTAGAATGGTAATCTTGGTGTTAAATGGACCTGAGCAGCTTTTGGTGACAATTTGTGAGTTTGATTCTCTACATTTTCCTAATGAGCTTTACTTTCAGCAGTTCCTGAAACGAACTTCCAATCTTTGTGATAGTTTTACTGCAAAGAGTTATTGGTATTAATTTGTGCTGTTTGTAGTGTGATTTGATGTATGATAATGGATAAGTGTGTTAAAACGAACACAAACACACTCTCTCCGAGCTACATGAATTAACCATCTTCATCTTAATCTTCTCCTTAGGTCGAGCTAAGTGGCTCAGACGGTGGAGGCTCTGACCTTCTGATCCCAACTTGGCAGGGAGGGCAATAAAATGAGTGTGATGGGTGGCAGAACTGTTCAAATTACTTCGATTGTTTGACCTTCAGGAAGGCAACGGTGTGGCTCAGTATTTGAAGGAGCTCAAAATAAGTCGGCCTCGTGTCGGTAGGTTTGATGGGCTATTCCTCGTTAACGAGTATTATTGTCTTCCTGAAAAAGATTTTAAGTGACTGTATAGGCCAATCCTAGAATCGCAGATTTTTCCGCAGTTTTGACACACATTTGTTCTGTTAGGCATTGGCTCTGTGGTTTTTCTTCAAGAGCTCCAGTTGTTTTCTTGCATTGCGCTTGTCAGTTTCTGTTCTCCGCCTTTCTTGCTCAAAGCGCTGAGTTCCTTCCCAGACATTACGACGCCAGACTGCGCGGTTGCGTGCAGTAGCTTCCCAGTTGTTTGTTTTGAATTGACAATTTTTTATGTTGGCTCTTTATCGCATCTTTGTAACGCTTTTGTTGTCTTCCAAGTTTTCTATGACCATCCTTTATCTGGGAGTACACACTTTGTTTTGTAGACGGAATTGAGGCATGCGAACGATGCGGCCTCTCCAGCGGAGTTGGTGCTTGATAATCATGGCCTGAATGCTAGTGGAGTTAGCTTCTTCCATAAAACTAACGTTAGTGCGCCGATCTTGCCATTTCACGCTCAGGGTCCTTCTGAGGCAACGTTGATGGTAATTTCCCAGACATCGTATGTGCCTACTGTAGGTAGTACACGTTTCGCATCCGTATAAGAGATGGTATAACAATAGCTTTGTACATATAAAGCTTGGTCTGAGTTCTGATATTATGATTATCAAAGGCGGTATTGAACCTCATCATCAATATTTACATTTGCTGAGAGATGGCTGCCAAGATACGGGAAATGGTCTTTGTTCTTCAGAACTTTGCCTTGGACTGTGATTGTAGGAAACACGGAGATGGAGTTGGGTGCATGCTGGTGAAGGATCTGCGTCTTCTGGATGTTGAGGTTTAGACCAATACTTGTATACGCTTCACAAATTCGTTTAAGATTGTTTGTAAATCTTGTTCTGAGTTTGTAAGAACATTGTCGTCAGCATACTGAAGTTCAGTGATAGATGTAGTGGAAGTTTTGGTCTTGGCTCGTAGTCTAATGATATTAAATAAACTTCCATCAGTCCTGTATTCAATTTAGTTTCTTTTGGTAGTTCCCATCAACAAGATGAAGTACAATCCCAGCAAATATTGAGAACTGAGTGGGAGGTATCACACAACCTTGCTTCACACCTGCTGTGATTTCAAAATTTTCTCCATGGTTATTGTTGACAAGAACCATGCCCTTCATATTATCATGCAGAAATCTAAGAATATTTATGTACTTCTGAGGACAGCCTGTCCTTGCTAGGATGTCCATAGGGCATCTCTCTTAACCGAATCAAAGGCTTTGGCAAGATCTATGAATGCCATTACCAGAGGGAGATGTTGCTCTTTGCATTTCTCCTGCATTTGTCTAGCACATAAAGTCATACCTGTTGTGCTGCGATTGGGTTAAAATCCATACTGAGTGTCAGGTAAGCAGTCTTCAGCGAGAAGCATCAGGCGGTTGGATAGAATTAGAGGGAGTATTTTCACAGCAATAGACAGAAGGGTTATTCCACGGTAGTTACCGCAGCCAGTTCTGTCTCCTTCTTTTGAAGATTGTAACTATCAGAGCATCTCTGAGATTAGAAGGCATTGTTTCAGTGTTCCATACTTTGACTATGAGCATTAGTGTATGTTCAGCAAGAATTCGTCCACCTTCCTTGAGACGTTCAGCAGGAATTCCATCTGACCCGGCAGCTTTATTGTTTTTGAGCTGTTTAATAGCATTTTCAACTTCTTATAAAGAAGGAACTTCGCCAAGATGAGATTTTGTAGGTTTTGTGGAATTTTCAAGACTTCATTGATCTCTGGATTCTTGTTCAGTAGTTCGTGGAAATGTCCTTTTCCATCGTGCATTAATTAAATTGCTGTCTTTTAGAAGGGTATAGCCATCCCTAGATTTAAGAGGGTTTAGTCCTTGAGCTGTTGGACCATATACGGTTTTCATCATGCTGAAAAAAGCTATAGTGTTGTTAGTTTCTGCTAAATGTTGCATTTCTTGAGACTTCATCGTTCACTAACTGTTTTTCAGAACAAGTGTTTTCCTCTGAACATCTGCTTTCACTCCTTGATATTCTCGTTAATTAGAGTGTGAGCTAGGATTGATCTGCCAAGCTTGGTGTACTGCTCTATTTTTGTCTATTAGAGTCTGAATTCCTTGATCATTTTCATCAAACCAGTCTTGGTGTTAGACCCTACGGTGTCCTACCGATTCTTCAACACCTGATAGTATTGCAGTCCTCAGTGTTACACAGTGTTCTTCAGTGCTTTCAGGGTATTCATCCGACCTAGGAGCTGTTGAAATTTTTCTTTAGTGCTATAATCCTTGAGACGGTCTGTGTTCATTTTAGGTCTCGTAAGTTTAGACTCTATTTCCTTCGCTGCACGTGGATGTGAAGGGTCATCATAGACCGTTATATGTCGGTAGCAATCGTCAGCACTTGTTAGGCCCTTTGTGATTAACAGGTCGCGTTGGTCTCGGGCGCGTACAATTATGCAATCAGATGCCAGTGTTTCGACCGTGGATGTTGCCATGATGTTTTAAATGCATCCTTCTGTCTGAAGAGGGTATTAGTGATAACTAGATTGTGCTCTGAACACTTTGTGAGCAGAAGGGTTCCATTAGAGTTTCAATTCCCTACTGCCTCTTTTCCAATTATTTTGGGCAATAGTGTTGAGTCTCTACCAACTCGCGCATTGAAGTCGCCCAAGAGAATGATTTTGCCATCTTGAGGTATTATTGTTAGAAGTATGTCGAGTTGGCAATAGAATGCTTCCTTTTCATCTTCTTCATAAGTGAGGGTCGGGGCATATGCTCTAATTACTGTAATTACTGTAACTCGTTGATTGTTGGTGAGCTTGAGGCGTAAACTGGTAAGTCATTCATTTATGACAGAAGGAAGTTCATCAAAGTGAGGAACAAGTTCGTTGGCAATGCAAAAGCAACACCATGAATGCGGGACTCATGAATGTTTTTACCTTTCCAAAATAAAGTGTATCCGCCTCCTTGTTCTTTAATTTTTTCCTTCATCGGGCCTTTTAGTTTCACTCAGTGCTGCAATATCGATGTTAAATCTTTTTAGTTCATGAGCCACGATAGCTGTTCTCCTTTCTGGCTGATTAGCGGTATCATTGTCCATTAGAGTACGGATGTTACAGGTTACAAAATTAATATTTATTTTCTTCTGACCGCTTATGGTGTACCCTATGGGCGCGGTTCCCCCGTCGGGTTGTGTTGAGGCTGACTGTGATTAGGGCACCTTTTATAGCCCTCTCCCCATTCAGGGTGAGCAGAGTGATTCCTGAATAGGCCTGCTTAGTCACGAATGTAACACACGAGTTGCTTTACAACCCCTTTTCAAGCAAAACTGCGATTACACATTCGTCGCCTACGTACCGGTTTTCCACTAGGAGCTCCCACACTACACAATCCTACTCCCGTCACAACTCCCCGATCGTCGCAGGACTTGTAGTGTATGTGCTGAGTTCTTCCGAAGACGTCTGTGCGTGACATTTTTTAGCGTGGGAATGCTGCTGCACATCAACAATCACACATTTCTTGACAGACTCACAACCTGTTCTCAGTGGCATAAGAGTTACGACGACTGGAGGCTCCGAGAGTGCTGCAGCCTTCGTCCGCCTTCCCAACCGCCAGGGAAGCTTTGTTGTCCCTACGGCTGGTCCGCCGTTGAGGACTTTCTGTGCCGTTGACCATATATGGTTCTTCCGCCTTTAGAGGTGGTTTCCCACCTCAAGGGCAAGAAAAATTCCCCAGCTCCTGCCAGCTCATCCGCCTTCATAGGGACCCGTTGGCATAGCAGAGGGCCCTCCTTATCCCGGGAGTCGCTTGGTCACCAGAGCCTCGTCAGTCGAAAGCAGGGTGCACCACGTGCAGGTGAGGTTGACGTTCGAGTAGGAGAACCCCCTTTACTGGCACGTAGAACTCCTGCGGGACTAAGTTCCGGCGCCTCGGCGTCTACGTAAACCGTAAATGTACTTAGTGGGACGTAAAGCCAGTAACATCATTACTATCATCTTCTCCTTAGTGTTTATCCAACTTCACTGGGTGGTCCGCTGCTTTGCACTTCACATCGCCCGATCCTTGGCGTTGTTTCGAATAAAACCAACCAGAAACATGTCATCCTTCAGACCGTCGAGGCATCGTTTCCTTGGCCATCATCGTGATTGACGGGCCCAAAAGGGTTCAGTTCTTGTGTCTCTGCAACTGATATACCTTAGCTGCCCAATGCATACCATCTCAGACGAGTCTCTTGCATTTGCTCGGGTATTGGAGCCACATCAGATGCCGTCCTCACATCATGATTTCTTACTTGGTTTAGTTGAAAGAGTTCCATTAGCCTTCGAAGTATCTTCTTTTCCGCGACATTTAGATGGTGTTCATGTTTCTTTGTGACAGACCAACGCTCCGTGCCGTACAATCCCAATGAACGCATAGTCGTTCTCTAAATCTTCGATTTTATGTGTGGTGGCATCTTCCGGTCGAAAAGAACTCCCGTAACTATATGCAGTAAAAATCCCCTGCCCGTCTGAAAACTTAAGCTGGGGACATCTGAACCGAAAGCCAGTGAGCTAACTATTCAACCGGACTAATGAAATACAGGCTATGCTAGAGGAAACAGAAGGAAATGGATCAACATTGATCATTGATGATATTTTTAAACGTATTCAGTAATTCTACCGTGATATATAGCTTGTCTGATTTTACTTGTTCAATATTATGTTGCGCCCCTGATTGGCGAGACCAATTGGCGTTCATTCAAGAAATGTCTGACAGGGTAGCCGTTATCCACAAATAGTAACAGTCCTCATAAAGTGAAACGATGCAATCATTAACTTAATTTCAAATCTGGACTCTTTTAATGTATTCACTTTCCATTAGCTTCTTTCATATCAGCTTCTGTATAATGTTACTGCAGAGAATTTGAAATAACGCCCGCATTTTTCGTGGTCCTAATGATAGAGACAATTCCTTACCCTCAAGGGGAATTTTGTCGAAGAAGTATAAACTTCATATCTAAGACCAAAGCGTGATACTGTATTGAAGTTCTTTAAAGCAAATATTTTAGGCCCCTTAGGTAAATCTAGTTTACTGAATATAATCATAACCAAGAAAGGAGACGATGACGTAGTTCCTTCGTATATCCGTACCTATTCCTTCCTCTGATGTTATGGAAGTTCAGGTCATGGTCGCTTAGTGAAATTTTCTTGAGCGTATGCAATTTATTACATATTTTCTTAATGATTGCTCTTTCCATCTATTTAAGATAACCTGTTACATAGACGATGATGATAATAAAAATGACATTAACATCTCTCCTGCTGGAGTTAGGTCTTAGAATGTAACACAATCTGGTGCCTTCAAATCAATTGTGGTGGTGATTAGCTTCACTGACATCAAACAGAGAAACCGAGGGTACCAGTTGGTCGGCAGGAACCGAGATAATTTTCCCGTAGGATCATCCTTGCATTACATTTCGATATGTAAAACATAGAGAACCGTGGGTTGCTTCACTTTTCTCACTATAGATGGTTCTGTTTGGAAGATAATACTTAAAGCAGCACCTCTATCTTTAGTACAGATGAGGTTGAAATTGCTACATTTTAAACCACTAATTAAAATATATACACAACGGTATAAAACCTCACAAACGAAGGCGATTGAAAATAATGTTTGAAAAAATATGGATCATAGAAGTAAATTATAGCGGAATCTGTGAAAGAAGCATGTAGTTCTTTGATGTCCCTTCAGATATCAATAGAGACAGTTACATAGGAATATCTCCGAATTACCGCCGTCTACTCGCTATCAGTATTCTAAAACGAAGTGTTCTACATACCGTTATCCAGGGAGCACCAAAGAGTCGCAGGAAACACAGTATTTTTCTTCTACTCAAAAAGAAAATGATGAGCCTTAAATAAGACCTCAATACGTAGATGGAATATTTTTTGTTAATTGAAATAATTTTTTTTTTAATTGAAGTTATAACTTTCAACCTATGAAACTCCGGGAGGATCAATTTTGCGAAGTGCTTCTTGGGCTATTAACGCTCTCCCCAAATCTATTGCCTACCTGATGGCAAATTAACCATTCTCTTCTCTTCCTCTGCCATGGTTTGGTTGCTGGATGACTATTCAGCCGGAAGCTGGATTACTGGCCATAGTTACGGAATTAGGCCATCCCCAATGACTTAATTTTAAGCCTCTTGCCTATAATTAACCTGGGCTACACACACAGGTTGAATGTGCTCTCTAGAAAGCGGGATTACACACACCAACGTCCGCTAATGGCAGGACGCTACATTTGCCCCATTAAATGCACATTTGCGCTCTAAACTGACATTAGGATTATGTGATTAGTTATTTCTTTAAAATTATAACTTGCTGATGTTCAAATCATGATAAAGTTCATCTTCTCTTTTTCGAAAATCGTTTTTCAGTACAACTTGAGTCGCACCAAATACAATTTCACGATCTTCCATAGTACTATAATTTATTGTTGTATCATTGTGTTGCCACCTTATGTTCTTCCTGTCTGAGTATTGAAAAAATACTACTGCAATAAGGAACAAATCTATCCTCTTAACAGTTAATTTCAAATATACTGTCCGTACTTTCGCTTTTATAAATTAGTATTTGAAGATGGTAAGGTGTATTGTTGTTCCTAGTTGTTATGGGAGTTAGTAGGGTGACGTTATATTATACAAATATCGTGCATATCCTTCCACTTTTGGCCTGTTCAGCTTGTTTCTAGACTATTGGACCTTCATGATCTGGCTTTAATAAATGGTTCTTCAGGAGAGATGCCAAAGATGAGTGTTTCTTTTAAGGAATACCGCAAATCAAATTACTGTTTTCAACAGCTTAGATCATCATAGGTTCTAGGCCCGTGTAGTCGTGAATGGAGGAACTGTTTGAAACAGTTGAGGCTGTGTGATAGTGTGTAACTCCTTATTTGGGGCTAATATTAGCAACGGTAACCTAAGAGTGCAGTCAAGTACTATTAAAATATACCATTTCGATATCTAAACATTATGTAGTTTCCAAATACGATACTTTTTGTTTTCAAGTAAATTACACGATTGTATTATTTAGAGGTTTAAGTTGAAGCTTGTTGTCAAGTGGTGATCTTCCTTGTCCACAGCTTGGATGACTTCTTATTAAGGTATAAGACTACTATTAGACAGTTGGCCATTTCGCACACTGCATGCGAACTAAGCTTAGTTTCACGACCGGATGCTCTTCCTGCTTCCATCCCTGTGAAAAGGAATGCATTCATTATTGTGTGTAAATGTCTGTTAAGTTGTACACAAAAAGTCAGTCCCTGAGTCGCAGAAATTAACCGGATCCGCTTACCATCCGTAGCGCGGCCGAGAATCAAACTGAGGCCATCTGAACCGAAGGCTGCTATGCTGTCTAGTGAACGAAGGAGCCGGATGACCATCATGGACAATATTCTAGTTCACCTACAACACGGACTAAGATAACATATGTTATAACTCTCAATACATTTTATTAATACAGTAGTTACTGAAATATTAAAATATTAGTAAAATATACTAATCTATACGTAATGTGTCCACTATCTTCAAAATCAGTGATAATCAGGAAGAATTGAGTTTGGTCATGGAAGTTACGGATACCGTTCTGCTTTCAGATACGTTGGTGAACTTTCTCCGATGAGGGAATCTAGGTGGAAAATTTTACGCTCAAACCTGCCGTACTGCAGGCCATTGTAGCATTTTTTAAGTTGTGCGACGCAAGAGAATTCATATGGTCTATGAATGCACTCCTATTTATACTTTAGTTGTGCAATAAATTTTTATTTGCTTCATGTTTTCATTGTTGAAGTTCGAGAAACATCCAATATACGAGAACTGAGGCGTAAGCCATGGCAACAATAGGCCTATTTTCCCCCACATTTACACGGTATTATCATACAATGGTTGCTGAAGGTAACAGACGATAGCAGCTTAGAGAAGTACAAACAAATCTCCATCTATCTGTCTATCTATCTACATAAAATAAGAGGCAAATGCTGGGGCTGTACCTTAATTAAGGCCACGGCGGCTTCCTTCCAACTCCTAGGCCTTTCCTATCCCATCGTCACCCTAAGACCTATCTGTGTCGGTGCGACGTAAAGCCCCTAGCAAAAAAATAATAATAATAAGAGTTTTGTCTGTACATGGCCCAGAATTTATAAAACGGCATTTCTGGATCGGACGTGTCCACAGTAACAAGAAAATGCCCTTTTTAAACCTCAACTACTATTGTCAGGTCAGTAATGACCCGATCCGGACCCGGTCGACTTTCATATTTCTGTGCAGTTAACTTCTAGATTGTTGTGGCCTCCGGTATTCTCCTTTGATTGTTTCCTTTATCAGTTATTAACAGAATTCGGTCTCAGCAAGTTGTGATTTGAGCTGGAGAAATACATCGGGTTACGAGTGACCCTAGGATTGTGTTAACGTACTTGTTAATTAATTTCCTAATTGCATGTTAAACCGAATGTATGTGCAATGAGTGATACGGTACGCAGATTAGTGAGTGGCTTAATGTTGAAAACGTAGACGATCTTATTGGTGGTGTGTTTAGTGAACATGATACTGAGAGTGAACAAGAAATACGGTATGAAGATGCTGATGATGTTTCACAGTCACCGGATGAGTTGGCCGTGCGGTTAGGGGCGCGCAGCTTTGAGCTTGCATCCGGGAGATAGTGGGTTCGAACCTCACTGTCGGCAGCACTGAAAATGGTTTTCCGTGGTTTCCCATTTTCACACCAGGTAAATGCTGGGGCTGTACCTTAATTAAGGCCACGGCCGCTTCCTTCCCACTCCTAGACTTTTCCTATCCTATCGTCGCCATAAGACCTATCTGTGTCGGTGCGACGTACAACACCTAGCAAAAAGATATATCACAGTTACTTCCAGGACCCAGTAATTCTCGCTAGAGTGAAGATCTTCCAAAACAACGAACTCCTCTTATATGCCCCGAACAGGCCGATGAACAGGATTCTGGATGAGAGTTACGCCCTGTGACAAAAGTTATTGGATCAGCCAAAGGGATACATGTTTACCGTAAAAGCCGTTTCAAATGAAGAACCCTGCCTTCTTGCAACTCAAAAACTATATAGCATAATATAATCAAGCTAAAGTTGCCTCAACTCAGAGGGGAAGCAAAGACAGTTCAATCTAATGAAACTGTCGACTTTTGGCAATTGCTTTTTGGTGAGGACATGCTGAATGTGATTGTCACCCCTACACATGCCAAAATATGAATGACTTCTCTTAGTGGGATTCTTGAGAGGAAGTATGTGCTGACAATGAGAAGAAAAAGACCCTTCGTAAAATGACTTAACCTTAGCGAGACACCTCATTAGACTTAATTTGCATTCAAGACATATTATACCTAAGAATACAAGCGGAAATTGTTACATTATACTCCGCAATTTAGAAGTTAAACATATTTTAAAAATGTAGTTTAAAATGCAGGAATAGAGGGATAAAGATTTCTCAGACAAGTACTCACCTTCTTCTCCAAGTGCCATTTCCTCTCAGAAGCTCGGATACCATCATCGAGATTCTTGATTTCGATTATGCAGCGTGAAACAGCTCGATAGTGGAACTGTTGAACCAAGTTTTCAGATTATCAATCCAAGAAGTGCCTTTCCTTCCTGATCTTCTTTTGCCTTGTATCTTCCCTTGAATGACCAGCTGCAGTAGATGATATTTCTCTCCTCGCATCACATGACCGAGATACTGCAGGTTTCTGATTTTGACTGTATTTAACATTTCCTTTCTCTTTCCCACTCGCTTCATTACCTCATCGTTTGTGACCTAATATGTCCACGTCAACCGCAGTATCCTTCTGTACGTCCAAAGCTCAAATGCCTCTAATCTGTCCAATTTTTTTCCTTTGTGGTTCAGGTCTCAACTCCATAGAACACGATGGAGAAGACGTAACACCTCAGAAGTCCTATTTTTAGGTGTAAACTAAGGTCTCTGCTACAGAACACTCTTACACTGATATTTCAATGGCTGTAATCAAAACTAATGCAGATATTTGCACATTTTCAGTAGTAGAATGTAGTGGTATAGCAGAGTAGAGTTATACATATTTGTAAGGTATATCAATCCCCTTCAGGTCTCAGCAGATAAGGAGTCATTAGTGTTCATAAACTTACTTGACAGAGGATGTAAATGTGTAGTGAACTTCACACAGATCTCCTTCATACAGTGTGAGAAACACATGAGAGTGGAGAATAACGAAGTAGATTTTCCACCGAATCTCCAAAACCGCACCACTCTTACTGACACCCCTTCATTGTAGACGGTATCCCAACGGCTAAGAGACTACTCTTCTATTTAATGAAAGTCATTAGGCATACGTCGTTTCCTTGTTATAAAACGTTACAGATTATAATCATAACTTACTCTAGTAAAATTTTCTTGATAGTGACCAACTTCGGTCGAAATGTTTGAATTGTGCAGAATGTAATTATTGAATGTTCTCAATTTAATAACGTGGTGCAATCACCGTGAAATCTAATAACACTCTGCTCTGTGCCCAGCGCAGGGAAATATATCCTTTATTACCTATCTCATAACTGATCCACGTGACGAATGGGCCACTTGCTCTTTTAAATCATCACGCCAAGTTAATGCATGGGGAGACTGCAATGTCCACTTCGTATGAATGTTTGGTGGTGACCCGGTTTTCATAATGTGGTAACACGACGGGGGGTGAAACACTGTCTCCGGGAAAATATATATTATCGTTCGGGAAGAAGCATTGTCAGAGCTTCTTGGCAACGAGCAGAGTCCGACACTTAGCCTGCATTAAGTTCGCCAGAAAGATGGACCGACCAAACGTTTTTGGTAGTCTGTACTGCTCTGCAGGAGTCCAGTATACGAACAATATATGATTCTAACATACAAACAAGTTGCAGAATGTTATGATTTCTGGTGAACTACAAAACACGCTTAATGCTGTAAACAAACTAAAATTCTTTGAAGATACATGGTCCTGCAATTTTAACATTAACAATTGCACTCTATCAACGACATTAAAAATATAGACTGCTAATGTGATGGACATCTTTGAATCTGTTTGAACCACTGGCAGCTATGACACTTGAAGGCAAAACATATGCGTATTTCCTCTGAATCTGACATAGAAAGGATCTGGAGAAGTTGTTGTGTGATGGGATACGGTCTTTGGGAAGGCGTGCAAGGTTAAACTAGATGAATAAATAAATAAATAAATAAATAAATAAATAAATAAATAAATAAATGTAGGCTATGAATTCAGTGGAATGAAGTCAGGCGAGGGTTGACCAAGAGAGGTCCGATAGAAATGTTAAAGTGGTGAAGCTGGTAGGATACCGTATGTGGGAGGAACGCTACACTCAGCCAGGGGTCCGGTGTTCTCAAGTTTAGAATCTGGGGTTACGCCGTTTAGTGGCCCCTTACGACAGGCAGAGGATGCCGTAGAGATATTCTACGCCGTAACCAACGGACATATGTGCTGCTGCTTGTTGCACAGCAGTTCTTAGAAGGTAACCATAAGTAGCGAAAAGCATAAAACTTAACAAACCAGACCAAGAAGCAAAATTAAAAAATTATACCAGAATGACACTGAAGGTATGTCGTGAAAAGGCAGCGGTATCTTTCTTTACGCGTGTGAATTCCTCAGTGAACTGCTGTACGTATAACATGACTTTCTGTAGTGAATGACTTTGTTAGTGCATGACGCCGAATTATCCATCCTTCTACATACGTAATTCTTGTTTTAATGAAGCAAATGCCTACCATATTCACTGCGCTTATTTCGTTATAACATTAATGCAACATTAAGAGTATTTGAAAAAAACTTTAATTTGCAATATCATATAATCTCATCTACTCATTGAACTGATAATAGAGCTAACTATCAAGGCCAAGAAGTGGCAGCCACCATGACAATTATAGGCAAAAGTTAGTTCGCTGTGCATCAACCAGGGGCGCTGTAACGAATAAGGTAAATCCGGGACAGATGCCGCTCCGGTAGAGATGCCGCACACACTGTATCTAAAGGTTCCCATCGTTACAGCTAGATGGCAATACGTGTGGTTTTTCGGTTTCTAAGGAAGAACTACTGTCTGCGAGTGTGACGAAATTTGCTCGTATATTACGCAAACTATAGCCGATACCTTGAGGCGAGTATATGTTTCCTCCTGACAAATTTATCGTATATTAAGTTGGTTTCAAATGCTTAAATCAGACGTTTCTAGTACAGTAGAAGTCAGAACCATAACTGTAATTGACCATAAGCTAATTTTGGGCCGTGATAGCCTTGAGGTACGACAACAGGAGGGTGCGGCGTCTCCACCTGATAGTTGGGAGAGATGCCGCACAGCAATCCGACTGAGATGCCTCATTGCTATCAGATTCTACAAGCGATCTGGAAACATTCAATACTATACAGAGTGTACCGGTACTTTATTCGAATATTTTATCGTCTCACGATTCTTAATATACAAGTACATAATCTATTTTTATTGCTTTGATGGTAACATTATTTTGTTATATAAAATTATAGTATTTTCAGAAATAAAAATTTGCGACATGCCTGCGCAGTATAAAAGTAGGGGCACTGTTAAAAGACCTCAATGGACAGAGGAAAATTTAAGAGAGTCTGTTAAAAGACTGAAAGCAAAGGAAGTGCTGGTCAGGGAGGCAGAATGATCCTATACTCGTAGAATTCCGGAACGAACACTGAAACTTAGAATGCAGTCAGGGAATCTGGAAAAAGGCTCTCTGGGTCCAGCAGGTATACAGTAGCTACTTCAATAATCACCGAAGTCAAAATTATATTTAAAAAAGGATGACTGTATTCAGTGTTTGAGTTACAACCAGTGGCTGCATGAATCTTGCTCTACATATAACGACTGTTGCAGCAAAATTGCTAGAGAACAAAGTTTTAAGAAACAATCTGTAAAAACTTGTAAGAGGTTAAACATCAGTTTTTGATTCAAGAATCCTGCCTTAGACATGTTTTCAAATTACTGTATCAGGATTATTATATTCATTATGAAGTTGGTGTTTCCTTTATATATCACACCGGCCTCGTGGTGTAAGTGTAGCGTGCCTGCCTTTCGTTCGGAGGCCCCGGGTTCGATTCCCGGCCAGGTCAAGGATTTTTCTCTCGACCTGAGGGCTGGTTCGAGGTCTACTCAGCCTACGTGATTAGAATTGAGGAGCTATCAGACGGTGAGATGGCGGCCCCGGTCTCGAAAGCCCAGAATAACGGCCGAGAGAATGCGTCGTGCTGACCACACGGCCCCTCGAAATCTGCAGGCCTTCGGGCTGAGCAGCGGTTGCTGGGCAGGCCAGAGCCCTTTCAAGGGCGTTAAGTGCCGTGGGGTTTTATATAACACCGTGAAGAATCAATGGCACATGCACATTCAAAGTAAATCGAAATTAAAGTAAGATTAATTAAATGTGTAAATAATCAGATTCTTTTACCATTGAATGATTCTATTATATGAATGTAATTGTCTTGTAGTACGTTCTAATGTTCGGTTACATTAAAGTTGAAGAAAATGGCTTAAATTTGATTTTGTTATTAATTATTTTCCTTGCGGCATCTCTCCCGAGCAAAGTCGGCATCTATACCGGATTCCAGGGAGAGACGCCGCTGATGCGACAATTCCTTTGTTCTCTCCTTTCTCCCATTTACTTTCAATTACCAATATTTTGTTCATCTCTGATCAAATGTACGTGTTTTCAAATTATGCTCGATGAATTTGCAACAATTTTTAAAGTAAATATACCAAGATATAACAAAAGACATAAAAAGTGCGGCAACAATACACGAATTACCTTATGTTGAGCAGTCTGTATCTTTCATGTCGTTGCACTCTAAACGTGGCCATATTTTATGAACAGGTGAAAATAATTGGTTTCGCGTACCATTTAGGTACCGGTACTTCCTTCTCTGATTATTCAAATTTTCTCAAATGTGAGGCTTTTCTGAATTTTTCAAAACCTTTGGGTATCTAGAAGATATGTTTTGCAAACTTTTATCTGCCTGTGTTACTCTGACTACTTCATCTTTTCTTTTTTTTTTTGCTAGTGGTTTAAAGTCGCACTGACATCAAATATTTTCGGTGGCGTAAGGATGGGAAGATAGCGGCCTTGGCCTTAATTCATTCAGGTACAGCCCCAGCATTTGCCGGTTGTGAAAAGTACGGAAACCCATCTTCTGGGCTGCCGCCGATGGTATTCGACTCCTCCATCTTCCGAATACAAGCTCATAGCTACGCAAATGACTACTTAATCTTAGTCATTTCATTTTCCGAGCTTTTTGGAACACCATCATAACCTTACTTTACGACTAGGTTTCTGTAAAAATATAATAATTAACTTACAACCTATCCCGTCATCTTGCAACCCTTTTACAAGTTCATTAATGTGAAAATGAAAATCCGTAGCTTGTTTACAGTCACTTGACCGGGTCAGGAATGGAATGAAGTAAGTTCCCATCTAGCAGCGAGGATAGGAATTGTGCCGACTGCCGAAGCCTGTTGCACTTCTCTGGGGCAATGATTAATGACTGACAGGGGGAAATGTAATCATATTGGAGAGTGTTTCTGGAGTGAAAGGCGACGGGGGGAAACCGGAGTACCTGGAGAAAAACCTGCCCCACTTCGCTTTGCCCAGTACAAATCTCTCACGGAGTGACCGGGATTTGAACCACGGGTCCCAGCGGTGAGAAGCCGGCGCGCTGCCGCCTGAGCCACGGAAGAAGCTCTAATAAGTTTATTAATATGTTAATTCGAAAGTGTTGCTGGTTGTACGGTCCTTGACGGAAAACTATAAGTGAAAGAAAATCATTTACCTAACAGGCTAACTTCAGGTAGAGGAAAGTAAATAGGGCGTCTGTATAATGTTCTGAATGTAACCATAGTGAAATGCAAATAAAGTGAGATTGTATTAGACTGCAGGATTGCTATAGGCCTAAGTTCCGGATTACTGGAAAATGCTGGCGTCTGTGGTGGTAGTTGTGGTGGTATTTCTAGGGGCAAAACAAAGAGATTATCAATCCCTCGCAACGCTAACTGAAGGTAAGGAGGGGTTACATGCCCTCGAACAATACGGGTGGGTAAGGAAAGGGGAAAACCATAAATGATATAAAAAAGACTCGATGGGTTTCGCAAAACTAATCCCGTTATGACCAGAAGAGATCCTGCGTTAACTTCTTCCTATCCTTTTTCCAAATACTTGGGTCGGTACTGGATGTGTATTAAGCCCAGTTTTACGACAGGATGCTTTTCTCGACATCAATCCCATGTGGAGGGATGAATTCACTATTGTATTTTTGTTGTGGTAGTTCGTAGTGTGATTTCTTGTACGTAAATGAAGGTACAGGACGTATTATGACGAGCACTATCACTGCCCAGCCCGAGCTAGAGAAGTTAAATAAACTTGGTTAAAATTCCCCGTCCGACCGGAATCGAACGTGATGTCGGAGCTAGTGTGCTCACTACGAGGCCAAGGAGTCGAACAAAAGATCATGAGTTAATCAAAGGAAGAAAAGTGGAAGGCAGATAGGCCATGGTCACGTAAGTGGTAATAAAACAATGCTGGGCCTGAGCCCCATAATTACCACACGTGTCTCACAAGGGAAAAAAGACTAGAAGTGTATGACTCAATTACATACTCGTATTTTCTCATAAAAATAACGAAAGTGTGGCGTGTTTATTTCCCAGTCTGTGATAAACAATTCTATCAGCATCACTCACTTTAATATTAATGTCGTGACTTAGTTTTGATTGGAGGAAGCCTTGTTACTACCAGTTACCTCGAATTCAGTCATGCGCATTTGTAATTAATGTGATAAATAATTCATCAGTTAATATTTAATATACTAAATAATTCAGAATGGTATATGATATTTAATAAATAATTCATGGTCCAGGAATTAATGAGATCCAGGTCTGCTGAAAAGAATAACCAAGCTGCGTGAATCAACGTTAATCAGTTCGCGAAAAGAAAGTAGCTACATTTTGACGTTGTACTTCCTTGAAGTAAACTGTACGCGGGATGTTAGAACACATTTTTATGTCTCGCTATAAACATCTTACTAACCTCACAATATGTTCGCTAATGACATGTGAACTTGCTTTTAGTTTCTTATTCAGTACGGGTGCTCGAGTTGGTCGTAAAAAAAAAAGTACTTTGAAGATAATCATCGTGTTAAACTTATTTTGAGTTGCAAAGAGATTGGTGTAAAAGTTGTTTTTTTAAATCTTCACTTCGGTTTTATGTATAAATCTTTAGTATTAGCTTGTGCATTTCGTAAGTGGTGGTGATTCAGTTCTGTGCAAGTATTCATAGTTTCACTGAACAGTTCATGGATAGACACATCCGAACTAGTCAAGTACCGTTACACTCCAGATCATTAATAGCATAATATGTCCGGCTCCATGGCTAAATGGTTAGCATACTGGCCTTTGGTCACAGGGGCCCGGGTTCGATTCCCGGCAGGGTCGGGAATTTTAACCATAATTGGTTAATTTCGCTGACACGGGGGCTGGATGTATGTATCGTCGTCATCATAATTTTATCCTCAATCCGATGCGCAGGTCGCCCATGGGGGTAAAATAAAAAACCTACATCTGGCGAGCCGAACTTGTCCTCGGACACTCCCGGCACTAAAAGCCATACACTATTTCATTTCATAGCATAATTAATTTTATTCGAAGATTTAAACCCTTTAATGCATTCTTTTATTTAAATATTTTGTAATCTTATAAGGTTTATAGGAAGGAAAAACAATACAAACCTACGTCATTCGTTTAAAGGTAAATTTTTATATTACAGACATGTGATATATAAAATACGAATTTTGTCTGTACGTTTGCTCAGAATTTAAAAAAGGAGTGGTGTTTCTGTACCGGTCGTGTCTACTGTGGGAAGGAAATGCATTTTTTAATATTCCGTCATCTCTGTCTGCTCTCCGTCCGTCCGTCCGTCCGTCCGTCTGTCTATCTGTTTCTGTATGCATGTACGTGCATCACGAGATGATGGCTGAAGAGAATTGAATGAAAATCAGTATGTAAAGCCAGGAAATAAGGCGCTACAATATAGGTTAAAATAACTTTATTCACGCTGAGTTAAATGGTAGTTTAGGGGAAGGTCTAAGATGTAATTTTCAAAAATCTTATTTTATGAATCGTCCCATCGATAAATACTATAGAATACAAGTTATATATAGTACAATTTCTGACCATTTATGTCTTATACAGTTTTACCGTACCGGCTATGATAGTAAAGATAAAAATGACTCCCGAGTAGAACAGACTGCGGGAAGTAGCTGGGGAGTTAACTTCTTTTTTAGCATGCAATTTTTCTGTTTCATACATTTTCCGATAACTACTGGTACGTGACACACTGGTTGATCGTAGTATTTCAGATATTCGATTGCTGCTCTCAGCCGCTGATAGGAATGAGGAGTGTGCATATTTAACGGTAAACGAAAGAACAGTGTTCGCCGTTCTCTGTGGCCGGGTCATTCCGTAGCGAAGCAATGTACTGTTGGAACAGCACATCACTTTCCTGTCGCAAGACGGCAAAAGAACGGTTCTAACAACATTCTGCATGTACCGAGAGCTGGTCAGCTTTCCCTTTACAAACACCAAATGTAAACGAGAATTGCATCTTAACGCACCCCAGACCATAAGCCCGGGTTGGGGTCAGTGTGTCTTGGACGAATGCATTCTACGGAACAGCGCTCACCAGGTCTGTCGTACGCGTGAACGACCATAACTTACGTGCAGGCAGAATCTCCTTTTCTCCGGTGAAGACCACAGCGCGCTATTCCATCCTTCAGGTGATCCTCTGACGGCACTAGTCGAGCTGTACACTCGAGAACTTGATTATCTCGTTGCCAGAAATATTCATTTCGGGCGAGAACTCAGTACAGTCCTCAGAACCGCCTACTACCTGCTTACACATTCTCTCTCATTGGTCACATCTGTTAGACACGTAACACATGCACGCATCTGAAGAGTGAGGGGAGGTGGAGAGAGTGAAGTACGGGATATCTAGAATGAACGAAGCACGCGGAGAGGAATGTAATTTCTCCCCGCCTGCCCGCACGTCCCCCCTGGCTTGCCAACCATGAGAGAGGGGAATGAAGGCACCAGACGTACTGTGTATATCAACTCACTGAGGGTCATATTCTTCAGTTTCTTTGTAATTCTTGTGTGCGAAAGTTGGCTTAAATGCTAGCGGTCTCGACCATGACTTCACTATCATCGCGCTCAACCACTGTAAGAAAGAATGGCTCATATTTTCGTCAATATCGGCCCTGTTAAATTTAACTACTTTAATACTCATGCAGACACTGCCAAAAGAAGAATTTATGTACTTTGCACTAAAATATACACTGATATCAAATTTGAACGCAAGAAGTTATGGTGAATTGTAAAAATACAAGACAGAAACCGTGCGTACATTTAAAAGACATGTAAATGAAGAATATTAATCACAATCCAAATAAGGAATGGTAGGTAATAATAAAAAATAAGATGTTCATAATATCACAGTAAAATGTCTTAAAAGAAACCAAGGAGTGCATTTTGTAAGAAAAATGTAAATAAATTAAATGAACGCTTCCTGTACACGAAAATAATTGTATTTGTATAATCTTAAACAGTGCACTTGTTTTCCATAAAAATAATAATTTTCTAGCAAATCAAATGATTGGAAGAAATTAATTAGGGAAAAACGGAAAGAATGGTTCTTCATTGCTTTGTTAATAGCAATGGTATTTGTAAAACCGTTCCTGTGGAGTTACTGTCAGCGCTGTTTAAACAATTAAATGCCACGCGTATTGGGGCGGGATTACATCGTGCACATTTTTTCACAAGTAAATTACAGTTAATTAATTGTTTTCCTTGATTAGGAAGCGACCGTGGCCTTAATTAAGGTACAGCCCCAGCATTTGCCTGGTGTGAAAATAGGAAACCACGGGAAACCATCTTCAGGGCTGCCGATAGTGGGGTTGGAACCCATTATCTCCTGAGTGCAGGCTCACAACTGCGTGCTCCTAACCGCACGGCCAACTCGCCCGGTAGTCGTTTCTTTAACATTCTGCATATTTGTGAAAATACTTAAGAGTTTTCTGCAGGAAATATATTCCGATTATCAAATTCCCAATTTACAAACAGTTGTGTACCGATACCATAGTTGCGTCATATTTTAGCCAGCGATGTTACGATGACAGGCTGCCATTTTATCTTTAAATGTTCACGATTTATTAATTAATATTCCAAGTATAACCTTGGAAGGTTTGTTGACTGTCAGTCTTATTGAATAAAAACGTTTCTTGAAATGAATGACTTCCATCTATAACAACAATCTGCCTAACGAAGAGATGGAAAAGAAATAATTGTACATGTGAAATATTTTCGTAGACGTCAACTATTAGCCGTGGACGGAATTCGCACAGTCTGTATATAAACTCTCTTCAAGAAGACGTGCCCGTTGGGTATACATTCTGGCTCATTGTTCTCTTACCTTATAATATAGGACCACTTTGTTATATCCTAGAGACTATACCTCCACAACAACGGTCCATGAAATTCATCCCCCGCGGGGAGGAACGCACATTATGATTTCGAAACAGAGCCCGAAGCAATAGAATTGTGTGTGTGTGTGTGTGTGTGTGTGTGTGTGTGTGTGTCGGACGGGGGGGGGGGGCGAGTGAGGGGATACATAGTGAGAGACAGGGGGTGGTGGGGTATTGAGGGAGGAGGAATTGGAGCTGGAATTTTTATTTTACAGTCCCGTTGTGCAGATGTCAATTTCCCATAACAATCGGGAGAGTTGGAAACAGGGTTAAAATGTTACATTCTACATATATGTATATATCTGTGTGTGTGTGTGTGTGTCCTATGTTTCTCTATATGTGGCCGCATAGCCTCCGGTGGAGAAATGGTAGGGAATTGCTATTATTAACCGACCACCTGTAACGACAAGTTAACGCAGTCCTGAGCTCTTGTTATGTTCATGGCTGCAGACCTCGTTCTATTCTGCGACCTCTGGCTACAATGGCACTCCCGTCCTCTCTGTTTAGTATGAAGCTACACATTACATGTTACAGTAATGCAACCTGTTTTCGGTTATGGAACACACTAGCTTTAAGTACCTTGAGTTGCTCCTGCATGCAATAACTATATTATATGTTGACAGTGCAGAGAACAGATTTCTTGTATTCCTTCGAGTTGACGTCAAAAAAGTCATCATCGTGACGAGTTAGATTAACCATGACTCGGTTAAGAACGGTTGAAAGAATAGTCTTATCAAAATCAGCATAATTTTATTCAGAGCTAATCAAATGTTTATATTGCAATGCCAGATCCATTTGGTTTTACGTAATATACTGAGAAAGTAGATACACTTCTGTGTATAACGAGCGAAGAGTTTAGAAGAATTATGTACTCTTTGAGAAATACAATTTTAACGCCTAGTCAGTACTATGTGTTATTTTTTTTTATATATTTACATTTCACATTTACTAGTTCATTAGGTCTTATTGTATACACGAATTTTAACCTAATTAGCTGAAGAAGAGAATGTGCATATTCTCGAAACATGTAGCCTACTAGATATAATGTAAATATGAAACGTAAATATATATAAAATTAACACCTAGTATTGACTAATATCCAAATATTGAATGACGTTAATGAGAAACGGACCTTAATTTATTTTATAGAGCAGAGTAAAGCTAAATTTCTTGGACACGTCCTACGGCATGACACCTTTCTCCAGAATGTCTTCGAAGTAAAGGTCGTACGGAAGAAGTCGAGAGGAAGACCACGTCTCTCATACCTTAGGAACATAATCACTCAGCTGGGTTTTGCTTCCTATGTCACGATGAAAAGGAATGTTGAAGACCGTGGGATGTGGCTGCAGCGACAAAGCTTAGCCTTTACATTAAGGATGGATGGATGGACTAGGCGAATCATCCATCTCTCTATTTACTGTGATTAAGTCAATAAGGACCCCATACTGTCCATTATGGTCAAGATTATTAATACTGGCAGTCTCAACGGAACTGTATAACCAATTTTTGTGAATGGTGAATTGGGAAATCGGTGGTATAATTCGTTAGTTTAATGCGGATACGGACGCATGAGCTTGAGTTACCGAGTGAGCTGGCTATGCAGTTTGCCTCGCGTAGCTACTTGCTTCCATTCTAACTCCACTGTTGTCAGCCCTGAATATGGTTTTCTGTGGTTTCCCGTTTTCACATCATGCAAATGCTGGGGCTGTGGACAAAATGACAAATGAAAGTTTCCTGTACCTTTTCGTTGGGAAGATAATACGTGATAATAAACGTCCTTTTTGTGAGAATTGGTTATTTGGCATAATGTATTTCCTTTTTATTTAGATGTATAATTGGGTTCGGTAGTGATTTTTAATGTAAATATAGGGAGAATTACTAGTAGAACATTTACATGGGTGAAGAAAAATCGGATTCAACGCATAAATACAGTGGATGCTAACAGCAGTGCATCCATAAATTAATAAAAAACATCGGCGAGCGTATTTTACTAGACATTAAGAACAAGAAAACTTATAATAGTGGTTTCAAACAATCGGACATCGAAATATTTAGTGCAACAATTCATAACTTTTTTTGCAAGTTGCTTTACGTCGCACCAACACAGATAGGTCTCATGGCGACGATGGGACAAGTAAGGGCTAGGAGTGTGAAGGAAGCGATCGTGGCCTTAATTAAGGTACAGCACCAGCATTTGCCTGGTTTGAAAATGGGAAACCACGGAAAACCAGCCTCAGGGCTGCCGACAGTGGGGTTTGAACCCACTATCTCCCGAATACTGGATACTGGCCGCATTTAAGCGTCTGCAGCTATCGAGCTCGGTTTCATAATACTTGTGCATGTACCAGTTGTGATTCACAATCTGTGACATACGATGATGGTGGTGGTATGGTGGTGATGATGATGATGATGATAGAGAAACGTTTGGCATTTTTAGCACTCTACATATAGTTAAAACCTTAAAATACGTGTACCGTAACCTAAATTTTTCACATTAAAGGTGCACTTTCTCTAAATCTATTGCAGGTAGAGCAATACAATTTGACACTTTCATTTAAAATGATAACTTATACAAATCTGTGCAACACATTTTTAATTAATGATTTAATGTGTATAAATTAGTATATGATATGTACATTTAAAAATATAAGTGTATCATTTTTAAATTTAAGTAATTTAAAACATAAAATTCTGTTCCATAGGATTTTAAGTTGAGGCTATCTAAACGTCTGACGAAAATATCTGATAAAATACACAGTTATTCTGAAGACAATGCACCATAAATTTGTGAATATGTGAAGAATTTTGAAGTTATATTTATTTTAAAATTTTCAAAATTATCACCACGATATCAGACGCAGTACTGAAAATGTCTCTACAAAGTTACAGCTAAACTTAATCTACATTTAACTTCAGTCGTGTTTTTTTAACTACGTCCTCCGAAGTCAAATTATCTTATTGGATATACGTTCAGAAATTCATACATCTATCTTAGAACCCCTTTTTCTATTACCACGCATCTGTAAACATTTCTATTTTTCCAAACATACTACTGTATATCTCAGAGTATATACCAATATTACGGTAAATAGCGTTTTATATCCTTAAGTCTTAAGTCATAAAGCAGAATCTGTTTTTTTTAGTATGAAACTAGTCTGAAGTTCCTTAAAGGATTATACTAAGAACTTCCCCCTAGGTGTACTGATTTCTAAGAGATCTCCGAGTCACAATTTTTTCCAATCCTGCTCGAATATAAATTCAAGTTCGCGTTACATTCAATATTTATTTAAAATAATCCTGATATTTCATGGGGATTTGTATTCATGTTCCCGAAGAATCAAAACAAGAATGCAAATGTCTTTATCGTGATACTTCTTATTAAACAATGTATTGGGAATCTTGCTTTCCCTTATTAAATATTCTCACTATCTGTATTACTACATCAAACATTGTTTCGAGGATTTAGTTTAGAACTACTCGAATTGAAACTTCTGCGTATTTAGCTTTGTGTGCTTTAAAAATCGGTGGGGGAAAGAGAGGAAAATAACTTTTGTTGAGCGGAAATTAAACGGATCTTCCATTAAGTGATAGCTTTTTTGAACAAACTCTGTATTTTAAAATCGTTTAATAATTGTTTTACCTCTTTCAGTTCTGTAAATGTTGAAATCAAATCTCTCGGATAAGCTTAACCTCTTCAGTAAAATATTGAATCAGCTCACGTGAGTAGTACTGCGTGTATTTGAATTTCAGAGTAAATTTTGCCAGCTGTTTTTAGGTATCTATAACTCACTTCTAAATGTCTCCCACATAAATGCGTAACTCGTGATAAACGTTTGTGTCTTTACCATCAGTTATCTTCGAGAAAGAATGTTTTGTATGGTATTCATTATGGTTAAGTCTGCGTGGAAATATTCCGTGAACATTATTTTCTTCGTGAATTGCTATCTGGACGCTTCTGAAGTAGATTACATTCCTCACGAGTTATGGATCATTACAAGATTAGGGATCCCAGACCTCTATGATTCTTTTGAGAATGGACCGTCCAGGTGGACTCGTTTTCACGCAACCTCATAGAAAGCAGAGGATTTGGGTTCAATTCCCAAGGTACCCTTTCAACAATATATGACACTCACCAATGTAGGCTTTACAGTGATACAGATTACTAACAGGAAATAAGCTCTGTTACTGACCAGGTGTTCTTGGCCGCTAAAGTTTACAAAAGCTGCAAACTCAGTTGTAGAAGGAGGAAGGAAAGAGGTAGACTCAAGCTTTGAATGTGTTGGTACTGGGGGATTAAGGTGAAAATCAACGGTGTGAGATATTTAGCTGGGAATATAAAGAGGGAGGGAAATAAGTCATGATCATAATCGAAAGTATCATTGTCATACGATTCTACATTTACTGAAAGTGTTTTCGAAACGGTGACATTCGGATTGGACATAGTTTTATTGCAATTAGGTTTTAGGCTGATAAATTGTTGTTACTTTTCCCGGTTACTTGAATGGAATTACTTGGGATCCAGTCTTACGAGTACGGAAGTTCTATACATAGTCTCACCTGAACATCCCAAGTAATATATTTCAGCCTTCATTAAGAGGTAATCTAAATGAAATGATTGGCCAAATACCATATATTTGTGATGTTTGATGAAGAAATGTGACTGAGGACCTCAATGACAGATGTGCGAAGCGTTAGAGAATATTGATTTACAAGCTCCCATTCGCCCACGCCTCCCGTTCCTGTTGTGTCAGTGATGTGTTATCAACACTGCCTATTATTCTGTTTGTGTGCGATGTTTACTTTTTTCATCACTCAACTCAGTTCAGCTCTTCACTCTCCACACTGCCTCTACTATCGCTACAACGCCAGCTATTCCGGACATTTGTGCTGTGTGCTTGTGGCTTTCAACATATAGAGTGAGATACATTCGTCATGCACATTGCAAATGCCTCTTTTCTAATTTTCAATTGGCTTCTCTATTAACACTGTCATTTGACATTCTTGTGGCGAGTTAATACAAGTAGATGGTTTGATGATATTGATAATGGACATGAAACATTTTGAATTAATGGCGTAGCTATCGTAGACATCTCCATTGTTCGACTGACAGTAGATATATTTATAAGCTAAAGAATGTGTTACCTGTTCCATTTCATCGTGTAACTCGAAGCATTTAAAGTATTCATTGGAAAGAAAATGCTCACCTTCACACTGGATTTCTTTCATTTGTTCATCGTTTATATTTCATGAGATGAAAATTGTTACAAAATTGTGAAATATGTTTGAGGACCTGTGATAAGGAAACTGGTATTTTCTGTCGCTCAAACACATAACTGGGGTAAGTATGCTAATATAAAAACGTTACAACTGTAAGGTTAAAAAAAACATTTCTAAGTTCGATTTTCAAACAGCAACTTCTGAACTATTAATATCTTAAGCATTAAATTAGCAATACTAATTTGTTTGGTCATAGTTTTAAAGAATTATAATCAGTAATTAAACTGACTCAGCACAACTTTTCATTTCCTAACTCCCTGATTCTCTTTCAAACGTCCAATTTTCCTTGCACATGGTTCACCTTTAGCAAATTGATGCAGGTCACTAGGAGTTGAATGACCAATTTAGTCTGATGTTAATGTTAACGCAACACTTTTCAATCAGATACCCATTGTATATGCTATCGCAAACGATTATGAACCCTGCATTATTGCTACCAGGTCATTCAAGAATAGGCTATTGTTGAAAAACATCAAACGAATTAATAGATGGTAGGATACCGGTACATTATCGCCTGTGTTATGTTGTACTGTGGATGCTACGTGCTGGCGTACTATCCGAAAACAGACTTAATCAATGTTCACCTCTGTGGCATAATTGGCATTTTCGTATAATTATTCATTGAATAATATTAATTAAAATATCGTAGAATAAAAAGCAAGAATAGGCTTAACCTTTGAGAATCCCTTTAGAGTTGGGAACGGATGCGATATACTAAATACCTTGTCTATTGCCTGCACGAATGTGGACATTACAACTCCGTGTCATAATCTGTCTTTATAAGTATTCTACCAACAAAACTACAGAATATTATTTCCCATTTTCCCGTACTCAGAATCGAAACAAAATCACCTAACCTACGTAACCTAGAGCACGTGATCTACCTAACACCAACGAAAATACTCAATGTAAAATTTGAATAAATACCAGTAATCTTGATTACCACCAACGAAGACTAAACGCCAATATTTATTGCACTAAATGGATCACACAAACAAAATTGAGAAAGTATTAAAGACGGATGAACAGCAAAAAAAGTGTTGCATCTCTGAAGATGTGAAATATAATATGGTCGACTTCGGCTATATTCCGGTTCTATACAGCTAGCTGGATACGCTTTGCATCACTCAATTGTGTCCGTCGTTTTCAAGCTTCTCTCTCCCCTCTCCATAATCTCTCCTCTTCGTGACATGCACTTGCATATAGCACTATGAAATTGAGCACAAGGCACGCTCCCTTGTAGCGCAGTGGGTCAGCTGTATGCTACAAAATTCATGTCTACCATAATAGCTGTTTCAAATCCCGGCATGAACAATTTGGTCTGTTCCCGAATTAATACACAGTTGTGACGTCAGGGAACAAACACAGCAAGTTTGGCGGAGCTATCTTTGATTCTAAATGCTTCACTCCATTCTGACAAGGCACATCATTCACACGCATCAAGAGAGCAAGTTCTGGCCCTCGTCCAACACTGCACTTTTAGCATTCATGAAGCAGCGATTCGCCTAGGGCTGCTCGGAGGTGATACAGCAGTGGCAGGTGTCAAGGGACATGGCCGTTTACCGGGCACTGGTTTTAATCGGATTTCTACCAGGGAAGAATGGAATAGGTTAGTTGAGTTTCATAGGATAGCTCTTTCTTAAACTCGGCGGAACTCATGTAGGTACCATATTTAGAAGATATCCATACACGGACCGTAAACGATTACGCGAAGCTGGAGTCCTTTGCAGGAAAGCTGCCGCCAAAGAGTATCTCTTCGATGGACATGTGGTCGATCGGTGCGGCTTTGCTCAGATGTAGTTAAATCATTGGGATTATGCGATCATCTCTGACGAGACTTCCTTCAGTTCGGTGGAGACCATTGAATGTTTAAAGACCAAGGGGAATCCTATATGACGAAAGGTACGACGCAGTGGCCGCATATCTGTGTCGTATTTTGAGTGGGTATGATGTGATCGGGCTGAAACGCTTCATCGCATATCTCATTTTCTCATCTAATATCTCGGTCTCACGTTGAACTAATATTTGGACATTCTGGGGAGTATTATGATTCTGCGTGTGAGAGCTAATACAGTTGGTGCAAGACAACTCCCTAATCCGCACGAGCGGTCATGTTCAGGGCTGGTTTCCTGAGCAGGACTTCACTGAACTGCTCAGTTGGGTCCCTCGAGCTCCCGACTTGAGCCCCGTTGAACATGTGTGAGAAACACTGGCTCCAACCCCCCACTCCTCCCCCGCGTTCGCATGGTGCCCTCGGCGAGGAATGCTTTAGGATGCATGGTGAGTAAATGCCACGTCGGTTCCGACAAGGTGTTCAAGCCGATGGATACTGGACGGGGTCTTAAGTCATATCTAGAACAGTACTTTTCAGGACCAACGTAATTAGCACCATACCAGATTTCGCAATGAATAGAAGTACACACGTATTTGGTTAACGCAACAATCTAAATGTTTAGAAAAAGAAATGCATAGAGTAGAACTCGAACCCTAGTCCTCACCTTGACAGGTGGGTAGGCTTCCGCGGAGCTAACTGTCACTTGCATAAACACCCTTGATCTGCTAAGGCTGTTTTCCGCTGTGCATGGCACTTAGTATATTTACAGTTCTATAACAGACCATCGAGGGACCAGTGATGATGAACTAGGCGCTAAATGTAAGCATTCGGAGGGGAAATGCAAAGACTCTTAGTATGGTGCAGTTACACAACAGAGTAACTGTGTCCAGTATCAACAAAATATGACGATACCACTATTCGAAGCCCGGATCTCCTATACAAACACTGACATGAAGTAAAAGCGCATCACGCCGACCTTCAATTCCCAGTCGTGTCCCTCACATTACATATTTATCGAACTATTATTGTAGTTTCTCGTCTATTTTGATGTATTCTTTTATGCTATTCCTATATGCGGATAGTTGCATTGTGTACTGGCAATCGCATTTCGTCAGGAACGTATCTTTTAACAATACGCAAGTTGCATCACCTTTCTTGTAGCTGTTCTTCCTCAGCAAAGAAAAATGATATCCGGTACAGGACTTCAAAAATGTTCATGCGTCCATTTGTTATTGTTCAACTGTACTCGATCACTACGATAGGACAGAGCACTTTAAATTGGCGATCATCGACCAGCGCATTTACACATACTCTTCCTCGCACTTCTGACATTTGCAAATATTTGTGTGGGCATACTTTATTTTCAACCTTCTTATGAGCTGCTTTCTGCCGGCACCTTGACATTTCAAATATATTTCAGCCTGAAATTTTAATAGCATGTCAGTGGCTACGTGGATTGGTGGATTAGTTGTGAAGTACCCCTCCATGAAATGTCACCACTAGCCAATACACGGAACTTCCTGTAGGTATTTGTAATTGAAGTACACCGTATATTTGTTGCCTTTGTTAGTTCTCACCAACGAACTAATTCCTGACCAACTTACAGCGTCATATAGGAAGATTTGAAATGTATACCTAGCAGGCCTAGGAATGATCTATAACCTGAAGTGTTGTGCGCATCTCATTGGTAGGTTTTGGTGTGATTTCATTACATCATAAAATTATTTATCCTTATTAAGTTGACTTTTGTACATAATCACTCATCGAAACTACGATGTCAAAGAAACATTTATTTCTAAAATCGGAATCAAAATTATGTGCAGTCACTCAAAAAAATGAGCGCACGGTATTGTGTAAGTTCCTCATAGGAACAGTTGCCTGGTGTCAAAATAGGAAACCACGGAAAGCCATCTTTAGAGGTGCCGACAGTGGGATTCGAAACTACCAGTTCCCGAATGTGCACTTAACAGCTACTCATCGCCAACCACGGAGCCAACTGGATATGTTATTATTATTATTATTATTATTATTATTATTATTATTATTATTATTATTATTATGTGTAATTGAAGCTGAGGAAGAACATATGTTCAAATATTTATGACAGCTTCCTTATATGGTCATTGACTCCTATAAATTAAATTTCCGCCTCAGTTTACCTACCCAGTCACAAAGAGAAACGAAAATAATCATATTATTTGTAAGAAAATTGGTGTTCCTTACGTTTTGGGATGAATAGCTGTTGATTTTTAAGGTTTCTTAACAGTATTAAGAGTAACTCTTCCTATCATCTACCTTTTCGATTATCAGCCTAGAGGCTGGTAGAATTCTCAAATAACCCAACCAAAAGTTACGTGGTTAGAGTACAGAGTATGTCTGTGATGTCGTCTGAGACATACTGACAATGTTCATGTGTTTGATTAAGTAATTTATTACCACAGGGAATATCAGTAACTGAACGGTTAAACAAGGTATATATTATTTATTTGGCTTTTATACCGGGAGTGTCCGAGCATATGTTCGGCTCGTATGGTGCAGGTCTTTCTGCTTGCCACCCATGGGCATCTGGATGTGGCATGATGATAATGAGGTACGGAGAGGATGAAACCCGGTGTCGGCACATAGCCCACGCCCGTCGAATAACATCAAGGCTAACGTCTCCATCCGACTGATGAATCACCGTCAACTGCTTCATATTCTTTCACTCCATCTGAACACTGCAGAGAGCTTTGGAATTGAATCCAGACTTCTGACAGGTGATCTAGTTATTATAAATTGTATACCATCAATCTCATTCCCTGCCAGCCAATATTCTGATAGTGATTTTTTTCTACCAACGGGGCTCGAACCGGCTGTTCAGTGTCAGACCTTACAGACTTGACACCTTAATGACCATGGCTACCAGGTGGGTATTAAGCAAGGTGACAGCAAATATGGAGTAAGACGGAAATTTTTCGAAAGTCGCTGCTTCAAATATAATGTGCTGATTGCGTTGTGGCCAATTACCATTTGTCTCAATCACGTAGTGGTAGAGTAACATTGCATTTAGTTTCTATACTTCTTTCTGTGGTTCTAATTCAGTCTTTAGCTAACTTGCTCTATGTCTCATTTTGTTTTCTGGTCACGTGTCAACCACAAACTCTTTGCATGTAGGCTTTGTTTGCCCACTGATTAACTCAAGTTTTGTCCTTCTTGCTGCGCTTAAAATTCGTCTCTAAGTTACTTTCTAAACATTTGTCCCTCTTTGTTAGCATTTTTTGTGTGTTCGGTTTGTGTTGCCGTCTTTTAGGTAGACCAAGCCCTCTTTTCTGTATATTTGATTGTGAATTCTTGTGCTGTATCAAGTTTACTTGTCAAGAATATGATAATCAGATGACGTAAAAAAGACTTACAGAAACAACGGTGAAGATATATTCCTAATAATGGCTAAGGGGTCTATACGTCTTCAATGAAATGCGAGAATAACAGTATTTCAAATATATAATGTCTAGTCATACAGATTTATAAATGGACCACCGGAAGTCAGAATTCCACAGGTTTCGTTAATCAGGGGTTTAGAGGCAGGCCGTCGGAACAAAATCATTATATAACAATCTATATACCGGTATATAAAATAAGATAGATGTCTGTACGTTGCTCAAAATTTGAAAAAAATGGTATTTCTCTATCGGTCATATCCACAGTAACAAGGAAATGCACTTTTTACTTTTCCATAAGTCTGTCTGTACACGCATTACGAGAAAATGGCTGAAGAAAATTTAACAAAAATCGGTATGTAAAGTCGAGGGATGAACCACGACAATCTAGGCTATAAATCATTTTATTCACGCTGGGTAAAACGGTAGTTTAGGGGAAGGCCTGAAATTTAAATTTGAAATATTTATGTTATTAGTGGTCCTATCGATAAATATTACGTAACAAAAGTTATATAGAATTTTTCCGATAATTTATGTCTCATACATGTTTACCGTACCGGCTATGATAAGAGAGATTCATAAATTTTTATTTTTGTTGCTAAGTCCATATCAACGCCGAGCCAGGAGAAAATGGGTTAACAAAATTTAATTAAAATCCGTACATGGAATAGGGGAATAAGAAACTACAGTCTAAGCTATAAACAATTTTATTCATCCTGAATGAAATTGTAGTTTAGGGGAAGGCTCCTAAAAGTTAATTTTTAAATATCTACAGTATGTTATTGGCCCTATCGAAAAGTACTGCATAACAAAAGTTAGAGAGAATACAACTTCCGAACATTTGTATTTTATTCAGTTTTACCGTACCGACTATGATAAGAGTGGTATTTCAGAGTGGGAAGAAAACTAAATGTGAAGGCCTACAATATTGAAAGCGCATAACATTCATTAACAATAACATTATATTGACCATTGTTTGTTGTGATGTCATTTGTTTTAAGCTCCCACTCAACTCCAACAGATGGGATTACTGCTGCCTACCGAGTATAACATCCTAGCTGGGAAGTTAGAAAACTTTCTTCTTTAGCATTCCATTCCTCTGGTTCATGCATTTCCTGATACTGCTGGTACGTAACACACTGGTTCATCATAGTAACCTATTCCAGCTATTCGACCCCTACTCTGACGGGCTGTTTTGAATGAGCAGTGTGTTCATTTAAGGCAGAAGCTCACTTAGTAGTATGACCTGGTCTAGAATTATAATTTAGGCCTATTCCAAATGATAGCACCACAATTCACTAAAAAAGTTCAAAATTCAACCCTGAAAAGAGCCGTTTCTGAAGAAAAGCTTCTTTCGCTTCACTTATATTAAATCTACATTCATTTTGTTCCAAATTAGCAGTGAATAGGGGCTTTCTCCCCTGGCTTGAGAGAAGAACTAGCCTTCAAGTTAGATAGTTCTTTCCGCCGCTAGTGTAGTGAATTGAGATTTTCCGATTCATCGAGTGTTCCTAGAAAACAGATTAGTAGAAGGGACTTTCCACTATACGACCCCCCCACCCTCTTGCCGAAAAAAAAGACGAAGAGTGTTCACGAATCACGGCTGTCTGCGGCTTGGTCATTCCAGCTCTGAAAATTTGGATTGTTAGATCGGAAACGTAGTACTGTTCGTTAAAAGTGAGAATAGGCGTGGTTTTTCATTTGATAGAATATTTCATATGAAAATATTTATTTTAATCGTGTCATTCCTACTGGCGTCCTTGTAATGACCTATGTTCATTTCAGCTGGGAAAATTACTAAGACAGTCTTTCTGAGGATGTAAAAAGGCAGGTGGAGAGTGAGTGTCTGTCATTATAACGCTCCCCGACTTGATTGTGACTGATGGCAGGCAAGCGGACCTACCGTTACAATGAATATTCCCTAACCTAGTCTTCATATGAGAAGAGGCGTTTGGTGACATTTCCGTCGCGTTTCTAGGGTAACTTCAAGAGCTATTTAATACAATCTTGCTCACAACGTGTACACTACCTAACCTAGAATTCTGTATACAATGTAGAATTCCGTAGCGAAGCACGGGTACATCAGCAAGTCTATATATATATATATATATATATATATATATATATATATATATATAAGAACATGTCCTGACTGACTGACCGATTCATTATCGCCGATCCAAAACTACTGGACATAAAGAAATGATATTTTGAGGATACATTTATCTTACAATGTAGGTGCTGGCTAAGGGAGGATTTTCGGATATTCCGTCACTCAGGGGGTGAAAAGGGGGGTGAATTTTTAAAATGAGTGTAGGCTATCTACTGTATATCTGAAAACTTTAAAATTTTACAGATATAAAAATCAGTATATAGAATCTTTAAAAATAAACACGTATTTTTTTTGTTTTGGGAAAATCTCACTAGGAGGGGTGAAAAAGGGTGAAAAGGGGATGAATGCCTTTAATGAGGATACTTATAAAAATATATCAGAAAATGAAGATATTACAGACTTGAAAATTAGTATTTGGAATCTCCTTTAAAAATTAAGAAACACGTTTTTTTGAAAATCCAATTAATGGTTTTAAACAGGAGCGACAAATGGAGTAAATTTTTAGAAATTTTTAAAGTGAGTGTATCTATATCTCAAAACTTTAAACGTTTAGGGATGTAAAAATTGGTATTTAGAATCTTCTTTAAAAATAAAGAAATACATATTTTTTTGTTTTCGGAACATCCCACTAGGTGGGGTGAAAAAGGGTGAAAAAGGGGTTGAATGCCTTTAATGAGGATACTTATAACTCAGAAACTGAAGATATTACACACCTGAAAATTGGTATTTGGGATCTTCTTTAAAAATAAGGAAACACGATTTTTTTTTTTTTTTTTTTTTTGGAAAATCCAATTAAAGAGGAGTGACAAATTGGGTCAATTTTTAGAAAGATTATATCTACAGTATATCTCAGAAACGTAAAAATTGGTATTTGGATTCTCCTGTAAAAGTAAAGAAACACAGGTGATTTGTTTTCGGAAACTCCACTTAAGGGGAACTAAAAAGGCGTTGAAATTTTGAAATAAGCATGTCTACAGTATATCTCAAAAACTTAACGTTACAGAAGTGAAAAATGGTATTTTTAATCTCTATTAAAAATGAAAAAACCTGTGGACTTTCCGAAAACAACAAATACTTGGATGGAGGGTAAAAATGACTGAAAATGAGGTTGAATTGAATTAATTATACGAGAATACTTACATCTAATAGAAACTAAAGTTGTTACAGACGTGAAAATTGGTATTTGGATCTCCTTTAAAAACAAAGAAAAACGCATTTTTGAGGGTAAATCTTCTTGGGGGGCGGGGGTGAAAAAGAATTGAATTCCTTTTATGACGACACATATCTCAAAAACTGAAGATGTCGAAGTCGTGATAATTGGTATTTAGAAGATCTTTTACTATAAAGAAACGCATACTTTTTCGGGAAAATTCACGTAACGGCAGGGGTAGTGTGAAAGGAAGTGAAACGTGAATTCTTTTTATGGGGATACTTATATCTCAAAACTGAAGGTAACAGACGTGAATATTGGTATTTGAAATCTCCTTTAAACATAAAGAAACGCGCTTTCTTTTTATTTTGGAGGCGGGGGGGGGGGGGGTGAAAAGGGTGTTGAGACCAATTGATTTTACCGTTCATAATGTACTTGATTCTGATCATAAACCGATCATTTTTAATCTTTCCTGGGTTCGTTTTCAAGAGCAATGTTTTCCTTTGGAGAACTTGAGGTTAGATTACAGTAGATTCTCCTTGCATTTAAATGAAAATTTAAACGCATTTGAAATAAACGATAGGAATGACATTGACCGTGCAATTGTTCACCTCTGTAATGTCAATAATGCACGGAAGTATATCATTCGTATCGCCAGAAATCCCGCGCAATCAGCAATAGCAATGGGAGCAGATGTAATTTACCGCCATGTAGCTGTCTCGCATCTTCCTGCGGGGTCCAGAACAATAATAATAATAATAATAATAATAATAATAATAATAATAATAATAATAAAAATAATAATAATAGACCGTCGTCAAAATATGCGGACCGCGCTGGAAACTGGTCCTGGCCGGGTAATGACTACGAATGCAGTCCGGCCGCGGGTTTAGTACCGCCAAGGCACCCAAGACGACACCACACCGGATCTCCTCAAGGATTTGATCCACATTAAGAATGCTTATAGGAAAAGATGGCAAGATTTAGCGACCCAACTGAACGGGCGGAATACCTGGAGCTAGCCCGGGAAGTACGAAATCGATTGCTGGAAAGAAAGATTGAAAAATTGGAGGAACTTTGCCGTAATCTCTCAGTAAATAAGTCAGGTCGCGAATTTTGGCGGATTCTCTCAGGAAACGAGTCAGATCGTGAATTTCGGCGGATTATATATACAACGTTAAGCATTCACTTATAAATTTCAGTATAATATCGTAGCGAAGCACGGGTATCTTGCTAGAAAACCGATAAAACTGAAGTCGAATAAGTGATCATATGTCACTGTTAAGAAAAATAAATTTCATAAGAGTTTAAATCAGCCGAAAACATACGAACCGAACTTGTGGGGAAGTTGGATGGGAAGCAACACCAGGGTAATATTCACTCAAAAGTTCGCATTAGTTACCGATAGTAGATTTCTTATTTTTTAATCATCGCGGTAAATTGGAATAGGTAGGTAGGTTTGGGAGAAAATTATTGCTACCGTAAATTTATGAATGAGAGCAACATTGCCAGCATTGAAATTCGGTTTTAGTTGAGCAGTAAAACTCCCTAATGTCATAATAAGTTATATTTCATATGTTGCTGTAGAGGTAATTCATTGAATAAAATATTAATTTTCATTTGTAACCACATGGTTTATAACTACTACTTGGATTTACTTGTACGTTTTGTAGTGTAGCATGTGATAGGTTTACCTCATTCGGACGGTACCCGTCCACTGTCTCCCTTTCCCATCGTACGCGTTTTCTTTCGTACAACCCACTAATACTTCTGTTAGTTGAATAGTTGAATACCAGATAATATTTGAAAACAAAATATACTCAAAGTTTTACAGGTAAAATGCGGACGAAAGAAAGAAACTAAAGACGAATGTGTAGGGGAACAAGCTATGTTACTGGAGACAGAGGCTGCATGGTATTAATAATTCGTGTACTGATTGCTGAACGGTAACTATGTTTTTCATTCATTTTAAATATTGTTTAGTCTGCAGCGCCATGTATTTGAGTGGGTTTTCTTTATGTGTGTGAATAATCTTTGGTTTTAGGGTGTCTGTGCGAGTATGTATTGCTCTACGTATGAGACTTACACTTGGGGACGTAACCATTTTCGTTGCTCCCTTCTATCGCTGCATGAAAGGGACCTTCAAATATATATATCAAGCCAGGACAACTCTGTGCAAGACTCTTCTAAGGCATTCAATTTCATAACCTAGGTAGGAATCGAATTTGGGGCCTTTAGGTTTGTAGCCAATAGATGTAACCGGTATTGCAGTTCATTCAGTATTCTTCTTCATTCAGAGGTGTTCTATGCCTCGTAATCTTTTTTTATGGTCAGCTTTCATAAACGACATAAAGAACTGCAGTTCTTGTTGGATGGGCGATGAGTGCATTTTTGTTTGATATTGGAAAATATAGCTTCTATACGTCCATGTATAACGGGAGGAAATTCAGTGTAAACATTCCTGTAGTTTACACCCAGACACTCCTGTGGTGGAGTATAATTCAATGAAAAACAAAACCTTCCCTTTACAAATCTCCCATTGCAGGTATACACCCGTGTCCACCCTGCCGGGTCTGGGATGTGTGTACTGTTGCTCGTATATATTCATCCCTCCTAATAAATAACAAGGGCAGGCTGCTATCTCCACATATATCATAGTCCCCGCACCAGCACCAGCGCTAAAAGGCGGGATTGAAGGCAATATGGCATGCATACAAGAGTTATGACTTTTTGAGTTATGTGACTACCCTACGAAAAAAATTAAATAAAACTAGGTTGGGACAGAGGCAGACACACAGGACACGCGCCCACCCAACAGAGAGGGAAGAGAATTGAAAATCGGCACATACTACTATATTTTCTCTTGAATGTCAATCTTAAAACTAAACTGAATATTAATCAATTTCATTGAGCTTCTGTCCCTTTACACTCCTATATATTTAATTGTGTTGTTGTTCTCCACCCAGTTATACATCTCTTTTTTTCCTCATATGTCCATTTTTCTCGCGTTTTCAGAGTGTAATACGAGGAAAGTTGGATGACAACACGAACGCAGCCGTCAGTCAAATCTAACGAATTATGAACTATCGTAAAGTTTGATTTATATAGCCGGGATACATTCTTAAGTTTCTAATGACGTACATTAGGAAGAGCGATTTGTTTTTATCTTTGTGGGTAAAACAGCTTTTTAGTTAGGTCTGTAATAGTAATTCGTTAAATATGGCAAGCAAAAGCAATTAGAACCATAATAGTTCTTCTGGCTATAACTTTCGTTTTTTCATTTGTTCATAACTGTCATCGTTTGTTCAATGTTACGGGCATCAAACTATTTGAACATGGCACTGTCACATCGTATTAATTACTATATAGAACATACGAAGTCCTCCAAGCATGAAATGATACGTACGGAGAACTCTGGGGTTTGCTCAGAGGCCAAATTTCTTACTGCTGAACGATTTGGGTCTTTCAGGAGCAGCTCGTTGATCATGATATGAAATTTAAATTAAACAAAGACTCAAATATGAGCCAACAACAGCGTATTATAAAGAGATATGCCATATGAAAACTGTTACAATATTCCGTTTGATGACTGGTGCCAGAGGGGTTGTTCCACGTTTCTTTGAGAACTTCTGCCTGGCTGAGGGGCTCAGACGGTGCAAGTGCTGGCGTTGTGAGCTCGAGTTGGCGGATTCGATCGCGACTCAATCTGGTAGTACTTGAAGATTCTCAAATACGCTAGTTTCGCGTCGGTAGATTTACCGACACTTAAAAGATCTTCTGCGGGATAAAACAATAATTTGGTTTACGTCGCACCGACACAGGTAGGTCTTATGATGACGAAGATATACGAAAGGGCTAGAAGTGGAAAGAAAGCAGCTCTGGTCTTAGTTAAGGTACAGCCCCAGCATTTGCCTGATGTAAAAATGGGAAATCACTTAAACCATCTTGAGGGTTACCGACAGTGAGTTTCGAATACACTATCTCCCGAATGCAAGCTGATGTGTACCTGACACAAACCGCACAGCTACTTGCTCGCTGCGGGATAAAATGCCGGAATATCGGATATGTAGTTAGTGGGACCTAAAACCAGTTATATCGGTATCAAATAGTTCGCGGTTGTTCAATCGTAAGACTACCACTGTTTCCATCCTGTGCGGCATTGGGCTCATCAGAAGTTCCCATGAGGAAGCTTTAATTCCCTTCCGTTGGGTGGGTGCGTGTCCTGTACTGTGGTCGCTTCACGAGAAGTCGCGTTGATGAGGGGTACGAGGTGCGAGGGGCAAGCATGCCTGCAGCGCATGCGCCCGTCTCAAGTCTCAAGGCCTGACACTAAACATCTGTGCCGTCCATTGTGACTTGCGAATTGAGGTCCTTTCGTGAAGCTTCGAAGTGGCAGTGTAATTGTGCCTTAGTTACACACTTACTGTATGTACTGCATAATGAAGAGTTTGATAATGAATATGCATTGATTCAGAGAGCTCACATTATCTGTCACGAATGATGTTTGAATGATGTTTGTAGCTAAGAGCGTAGTACCTGTTACTGCTGCCGTACCTACAGACTTCTTGTCAGACGCAGATATTATGTCTGTCAATATCCCCAAACCAGTTTAATTTAACGCTGGTGCTTGGGACACACGGAAGCCGACACCTGTTATTTTTAGAATGGTAATAATAATAATTTCGTGTGGCTATTTCTAGCCGAGTGCAGCCCTTGTAAGGCAGACCCTCCGATGAGGGTGGGCGGCATCTGCCATATGTAGGTAACTGCGTGTTATTGTGGTGGAGGATAGTGTTATGTGTGGTGTGTGAGTTGCAGGGATGTTGGAGACTGCACAAACACCCAGCCCCCGGGCCTTTGGAATTAACCAATGAAGGTTAAAATCCCCGACCCGGCCGGGAATCGAACCCGGGACCCGGCCGGGAATCGAACCCGGGACCCTCTGAACCGAAGGCCAGTACGCTGACCATTCAGTCAACGAGTCGGACTTTTTTTTTTTGAATGGTAAAAGTGGTCAAAGTACAAATCTCTCTACATTATCTACCGAGAACTACTTATGATTTCTCCTGAAACTCCAGTACGAAACAAGGAAATCGAAATCTGTAAACGACTGAGAGAAAACATTATTATTATTATTATTATTATTATTATTATTATTATTATTATTATTATTATTATTATTATTATTATTATTACTACCCAATTTTGAGGTAAGAATTTGACAGAGTTTTGAGAAACCTAAATAGAATCAAGGTACCTGGAATTGATGACATCGTCTCTGAATTACTGTCTGCCTTAGAAGAACCCAGCATAGCGAGGTTATTCCATTTAGTGCGTAAGCTGTATGAGACCAAAGAAATGTCATCCGATTTTCGGCAAAATGCTGTTATACCTATTCCTAAGAAAGCCGGTGCTGACAATTGTGAAAACTACTATGAAATTAGTTTAGTATCTCACGCCTGCAAAATTTTAACACATATTATTTAAAGAAGAATGGGAAGACAAGTTGAAACTGAGTTGGTAGAAGATCAATATGGCTTCAGAAGAAATATGGGAACACGTAAAGCAATCCTGACTTTTGATCTTAGAGGATCGAATTAAGGATGACAAGCACACATACATGGTGTTAGTAGATCTTTAAATATCATTCGATATTGTTGATTGGACCAAACTATTTGACATTCTGAAGGTGTTCGGGATCCGATAGCGAGAACGAAGAATTATCTACAATCTGTATAAAAATCAGTCTGCATTGATCATATAGTGCTTTGATAAAGAAGCAGCAATCCAGAAAGGAGTGAGGCAAGGTTGCAATTAGTTCCCCCCTATGTTTGTATAGAACAGGCAGTAAAGGAAATCAAAGAAGATTTTAGGAAGGCAATCACAATCCAAGGAGAGGAAATTAAAACCTTGAGATTTGGTGATGATATTGTTTTATCTGAGACTGCATAAGATCTGGAGAAACTGATGATTGGTATGGGCAGAGTCTTGGGTAGGGAGTACAAGATGAAAATAAATATGTCCAAAACAAAAGTAATGGAGAGCAGTCGAGCGAAGTCAGATGATTAGGAAATGAAGTCTTATGGGAAGTAGATGACTATTTTTACTTGGGTAGTAAAGTAACTAACGATGGCAGAAGTAAGGAGGACATAAAATGCAGACTAGCACAAATAAAGAAGACCTTTCTTAAGAAAAGAAATTTCCTCACTTCGAACACTGATATAGGAATTACAAAAACGTTTTTGAAGACTTTCGTCTGGAGCGTGGCATTGTATGGAAGTGAAACATGGATGATAACTAACCCAAAAAGAGAAAGAATAGAAGCCTTAGAAATGAGGTGCTACAGAAGATTTCTGAAGGTGAGATGGATAGATCGAATCACAAGTGAAGAGATACTGAATCGAATTGGTGAGAGGAGATCGATTTCGCTAAATTTGACCAGAAGAAAGGATAGAATGATATAAGACACCCAGGACTTGTGCAGTTGGTTTTTGAAGGAAGTGTACGCGTTAAGAACGGTAGGGGTAGACCAAGGTATGAATATGACAAGTAGATTAGAGGAGATGTAGGATGCAGCAGTTACGTGGTAATGAAAAGGTTAGCACAGGATAGGGTGGCATGGAGAGCTGCACCAAACCTCTCTATGGACTGATGACTCAAACAGTAACATAATAATAATAATAATAATAATAATAATAATAATGTCCGGCTCCGTGGCTAAATGGTTAGCGTGCTGGCCTTTGGTCACAGGTGTCCCGGGTTCGATTCCCGGAAGGGTCGGTAATTTTAACCATAATTGGTTAATTTCGTTAGCACGGAGGCTGGGTGTATGTGTCGTCTTCATCATAATTTAATCCTCATGATGAGCAGGTCGCCTATGGGTGTCAAATCAAAAAATACCTGCATCTGGCGAGCCGAACTTGTCCTCGGACACTCCCGATACTAAAAGCCATATACCATTTTATTTTCAATAATAATAATAATAATAATAATAATAATAATAACAATAACAATTGCTTGTCACGGTATTCTTTGTGTCCTTGGCAGCTTATGTGTAATGTAAAATTCAAAATAATATAAATGCTGTGGAATTGCAAGAGTGATACCACACAATAGTACAATAAAGCAATATTGTTTTGGAAATCTGCTAAAATCATCATTTTGAAAACATTAAAAATGGTAGGGCTGAGTGGCTCAGACGGTTGAGGCGCTGGCCTTCTGACCCCAACTTGGCAGGTTCGATCCTGGCTCAGTCCGGTGGTATTTGAATGTGCTCAGATACGTCAGCCTCGTGTCGGTAGATTTACTGACACGTAAAAGAACTCCTGCGGGACTAAATTCCGGCACCTCGGCGTCTCCTAAAAACCCTAAAATTAGTTAGTGGGACGTAAAGCAAATAACAATAACATTAAAACTGCATTTCCATTTTCAGTCTTACAGTATTCTTTTATACAAACAATTTAAACAAATTTACTGATGATAATACTACGAATCCGGTCACCATTCCGTGCTACTGTTGGGATTTTGACGATGTAGAGCTGATAATATGTTCTTTAGAAGGGTTGTCCCTGAATAATTATGGGTTCAAATTGATCCTAGTTGATCAACTGAGATGATTAATTCGAACCCCATCCTTCGTAGTCCTGACGATATCTTGTATGGTTTCCCATTTTCACACCATGTAAATGCCGAGTGTGCACCGTAAATTAAAATCACGGCAGCTATCATCCTAGACCTAGCCTTTCTTCCACCATCATTGGAAGTCAATCTGTACCCGTGCGTCGTTTAATTTGGTAGCAAATGAGAATGCTGGTTTTTGGAACGCACGGAAGCCTACGCCAATTATTTTTAAAGCGGTAAAAGAGGACAAAGTACACATCTTTTTGAATGATATACGGAGCACTGCAATACAGTATCTTATTCCTCCTGAAACTCCAGTGTTAAGCAAATAAATCTAAATCATTAAAACGACTGAGAGAGAGAGAAAAAGATGAAACATAAAGGGGCAGTGTTTATGCACATGCTTTGTTAATATACGTGTTAAAACACGCCTCTTCCTTTCTGTCAACTCATATAACTGGCAGACAGGATTCCGTCGGTATGTTCTTACTCTTTCACAGAGGACGTTCATAATCATCAAATTAAACATGAATCTGATGTCTGTTTTAGTTAACACGGCTAATCTGAAAATTCCATGAATACGAACTTCACAGAAGTCATATGGTGTAATTAAATGTTACATGAATGTGAAAGGACAGAAACATGCATAGTTTTCACAGAGGAATATACTCGTATCCCAACGAACTCTAAAGGCAGTTTTTCACCTGACTGTACAAGTGCTATCATAATCAGGGAGAGCTTTTATTTTACTTTGAAATAGTATTGCCCTCGAGTTATAAAATCCGCTCAGTTTTTCAAGCATTGTTTTATTATTAATTTTTTGTTATTTCTAGCGCTTTGTAGCACTCAGCGTGTGTTAATTTAATTAGGTGTATTCCATAAACAAAACACTGATAAAAGGGAGCAACTGGTATAATTAAATGGAATTTATTTGCTAGCCTATGTTTCCCTGCAAAACTTAAATAGCGAGGGATTATGTTAGTTACTTCCAACATGTCTTATTACGTGGTATTTTCTTTTCTGATAGCTCTAAATTCTACCCAGATTGAAGTCAATAGGCAGAAAACCAAGCCGATAGGTATCCGAAGGAGTGTGATGCAAGGAAGTTCCCTGTCTCCGATTTTGTATAACATGTTCATAAATCACATTATGGAAGAATTGAACGAGGAAGTATTTACTGAAAATATAGTTACACATTGGTACACATTGCCTTGTGATACTGTACTAGCGTTCGCTGATGATGCCTTGATTGTTAATGCTGCAACAGAGCTCGCAGAGAAAGCCATTCTAAGATTCCATAAATAGGTCTTGATATCAACATCAATAATCCAAGCGCATTAACATTTTGGATTCCAGCTCCATAGCTAAATGGCTAGCGTGCTGGCCGTTGGTCACAGGGGTCCCGCGTTCGATTCCCGGCAGGGTCGGGAATTTTAACCATAATTGGTTAATTTCGCTGGCACGGGGGCTGGGTGTATGTGTCGTCTTCATCATCATTTCATCCTCACCACGACGCGCAGGTCGCCTACGGGTGTCAAATCAAAAGACCTGCATCTGGCGAACTGAACTTGTCCTCGGACACTCCAGGCACTAAAAGCCACACGCTATTTCAACATCGTGGAAGGTGTTCACTTAGAAACTTAGTGATGGTAAGCTCTCTAATAAGACCGAAAGATGCCTCGGAGTATCTTTTCACGATGAGTTGGGTCATTGTTTGGAAACGAATTATTTGCAACCTCGGAACTAAATTAGAAACGCTTACAACTTCTTCCCTGCTCCAATCACTCCAAAAACTGCCAGAACTTAACTCCTCCATCTGTTCAACTCCTATATTCCCACTAGTATGAAAGTCTGTCTTCCAAAGTTCGCAATATTTTTATTTTTCAGAATTCTGACACGGTGATTGAAAATGGTGTTTATTTACGTGGGTGAAACTTCTGACAACACTTTTTTCTCACCACCATCTTTCTGAGCATCCAGGCTCAGACTAGGACATGGGCCGGGATTTAGGGCCGGATGCCCTTCCTGTAGTCACGCGCTCATCCTACTGAAAACCTCACTTAAAATCACAGGGATTTTTCGGGCTGAATATCTCAGAGCGGTCGCCTTCTGAATTCAAGTTGATGGGTTTGATCCTGGCTCAGTCCAGTGATATTTGAAGGTTTTCAAATACGCCAGCCTCTTGTCGGTAGATTTATTGACACGCAAAAGAATTCCAACTGGACAAAATGTTTACCTTTCATCGTCTCCGAAAACAGTAACAGTAGAGTATAGTGTAAAACGAATTAACATTTTTATTGTATTATGACCGGGACTCGAAACATAGACCACGCGAATTAGGAGTCGATTGGCTAGAATGCTGTGTTAGCGTGCAACCTTATCACTTAATAATAATAATAATAATGCATCAAATCATGGAGTATTCCTTATCGTGCGTTAAGGAACAGGGATAAGCTATGTCTGAAGGAAATGGTGACACAACAGTGATGAAATAATGAAATGGCGTATGGCTTTTAGTGCTGGGAGATCCGAGGACGGGTTCGGCTCGCCAGGGTCAGGTATTTTGAATTGACGTCCGTAGGCGACCTGCGCGTCGTGATGAGGATGAAATGATGATGAAGACAACACATACATCCAGTCCCCGTGCCAGGGAAATTAATCAATGATTGTTAAAATTCCCGACCCTGTCGGGATTCGAACCCGAGACCCCTGTGACCAAAGGCCAGCACGCTAACCATTTAGCCATGGAACCGGACACACACATCAGTGATTATCAACAGTTACTGATATTCTGTCCACTCTAAAGTTACCACGATTCGATTCAAAGGTATTGCAATTGAAGACCCATATTATAACCATCTGAATTACGGAAATATAACTTCTGCCTTTATATTGATCGCAAATAAGTTTCTGGATTTTATATTGTCTTTTTAAATCTTTGAATAAAAGATTGAATATCAGATGTATGATATAGAAATATCACGCAACACAATTTTAATTTACGTACCAAAGTGTAGCGAAGGCCGAGGATATTATATTAATTCCTTCAATACAGCTGAGTAATGCAATTTAAACATTAGTAGTGGAAATTTTAGTTTCCTCCGATACACACATAAAAGCCACCGTTTAAATGCACCTAAATCTCAGCCGAATTTTATAGAGCATGTTAAGTGTGATAACGATTTCCATTGAGTCATTAATAAAACAGTAGACAGTCCCTGTAAATTCGTGACTTAAAGCCAGAGAACCTTAATCGTATAAAATATGAATTCTGTTGTCGCGTTTAAAACAGGAACAAATTACACATTTACGCTAATCTGAAAGTAGTGCACGACAGGTGGAATAATTGATGTACGCTTCCGAGCTCGCTTGGCTTGCCTTACCTTGTGTTGTGTTGTATCATGAAAGCACGAATTTGTCGAGATGGGGAGCGAAGGGTCATACTATTATTTATTTACTACACCGATTAAGGGTTATATCTGGCAGGGAGCTTGGCTTGGAAAGAGATCAATTATCAAAATGCTTTGCTGTCCTTTGCCGTAGTCTGGGAGAGAAAATATTACTCTTTCGGAAGTAACTATTAAAGGGTTAGATTTTTTCTCCAACTAAAACCTAATCTCCGGATTATAGCGTCACATATTCAGCAGGTTAAATATTTATTGCCTGAGGATAGTTGTGCCTAATAGTGATGGAGATTATTCTTTTAATTCTTATATTTCTGGTTCGTGTTGATGGGTCGATAACGTGTTTTCTACGACAGTGACTTGCGTCATGTTTCCTTGATCCTTTGTATACCTTCTGTTGAGGTGACTGGTTACGAACCAGGATTCCACTTGTAAATACCGTACTCCTGACGTTCTTGCGTCAGAATTGCTATTATACTGTGTACGATCATCCTCGTAAATGAGGGAATTGCTATTAATAAGATATCATTAATGAACTTTTAAGGCATTGGATTTCCAACAAAACGAAACATATATGTGTTTTTCTGCGAGTTTTTCAGTAAACAACAAGAGGGACTATGTACTTATTTGTCAGGTGTTGAAAAATGAAATGGCGTATGGCTTTTAGTGCCGGGAGTGTCCGAAGACAAGTTCGGCTCGCCAGGTGCAGGTCTTTATTCGACACCCGTAGGTGACCTGCGCGTCGTGATGAGGATGAAATGGTGATGAAGACAGTACATACACCCAGCCCCCGTGCCACTGGAATTAACCAATTAAGGTTAAAATCCCCGACCCGGCCGGGAATCGAACCCGGGACCCTCTGAACCGAAGGCCAGTACGCTGACCGTTCAGCCAACAAGTCGGACTGTCAGGTGTTATACTATCAACATAGCGAGTAGAAGAGAGTTCGTCGGTTCCTCCGCTAGGTGGCTCTTCCTCCAATAAATAAGCTTGACCTTACTAGTCAGCATACAAATGAAAGACCAGTATTGCGTGTACAATATTACGCGTTTGCTTACCAGTACAGAAGTCAGTCGTCAGATACTTTGGATATTTTCCGGGTAGATTTTGTCGTCTTAGACGATTTCAGTTCCTATCTTATCTGTCTTGTTACAAAATAAAATCAACATTTTATGTAATGTAATACAAGTTTAGGGGGGTAATGTCCACAACGTGGTCATCACAGCACCCTAACTCTTTCGAATTAATAGTGATAATATGTAAACTGTCCGAACTCGTAAAATACACTGGCGGAAAATGAAATCCCAACACCAGGAAAGAGTTAAGCTAGATAAACGAAATTCGGAAAGTTGGCCCTTATTCAAATCGCGCGCTAGTCAACGAAGAGTGATGCTAGCAGCGTCACTATAACCTTGCAAAGCAAGTTTGCTTTAACTACGAGGTGTACACTTCTTGAGTGTTAATCATCGTCTAGTGTTGACGTTGTGAGGTAGGTGTGAGTCAAATATGCCTTTAAGGAGACTGAGCAGCTTACTGAGTTTGAACGAGCCTGTGTAATAGGGCAACGAGTAGGTGTATATTCTTCCCGCGATATTGCAGAAAGATTTGGCCGTAATCGCCGCATGGCTTTGGTGGATCTTAGTGAATCTGCAGCATTTGGCACCAAAGTGGCACAGCGAGTGTAACACATCGAGAGCGACAGCTCCGAGCCAGACGTCCTGTAGCGTTCATGTCACTAACTCCGAATCACTGCCATCTGCGACTTGAGTGATGTCAAGGTAGAACTCATTGGAGGGAGGAGTGGAAATCAGTTGTGTTTTCGGATGAGAGCCGATTCTGTCTTTGTGCCAGTGATGGCCGAAGGTTGGTAAGGAAGAGGCCAGGTGAGCGTTTGGAATCAAACTGTCTGCGGCGTCGACACACTGGACGTGCACCAGGAGCGATTTCCTTTGAGAGAAGGATCACTCTTGTCGTTATTCCAAGAACCTCGACAGCGGATTTGTTCGTCAGACTTGTATTTGAACCGATTGTGCTGCCATTTATTCGCAGTATTTAAGTTTTCCAACAGGATAACGCCCGTCCTCATACTGCCACTGTCGCCCAACGTGCTCTACTGTCTAGTTTTCTGTAATGACTTTAGATGTTACAAGTCCGTTGCACTGTTGTAGAAAAAATGACGATGGACGTACTGTCAAGTGCGAAGCGGTATTGCACCTGTAGACTTTGCTCTTATTTTTAGCAGGTTATCTTTCCTGACCCCGTGTCAATGATTGTATTCACTATTGCGTGCTTCTGTGGTGATTGATAGTATTATGTGTAAATGGGCATATATGTACTAAACCACCCTGACCTCGAGACAGAGGAATTAACCAAATGTGGCTGAAGTCCACGACCCGGCCGGGAATCCAACCCGAGCCCTCTGAACAAAAGGACACCGGTCCCGGATTTCATATCATCTCTGAGTGGAGTGTTTAGTGTCAGTACTCTGGCAGTACTCTCTATCCGTCCTAAGAAGTAAGAAAACCTATTCCTGGATGACAGTAAATGTACTTGATGAGAATTGACTCGCGGCTGTAGTTTACAACTGGCACTCGTAAGGAAGATCTGAGCTGAGTCTTTCTTATTGTTTCTCCAGGAACTTTGGGAAGGATTCTCTAATCTATTTTATTTCACACTTTCTTCTCTTACGCCGAGCGTAATGACATAACCCAAAACTATCGTTTTACGATGTCAATAATCTATTCTTCCCTATATATTGGTTGCCTCAAGGACAAAGAATGAGCTCTATTTAGCATTTATGAACTGCGCAGTTTTATTTTTAATATACGAGTGCATGTAGATCAATAGATAACCAGAAAGTCCATGAAGGTAACAAACGAACGCCTATCTTACGAAGAAATTATGACGCAAAATGGCACTTATCTTTCAGAGATTGAACGATATCCTACAAAGCCAAAATTAAACACTACAACGTTGTTGTAAAACCAGAGGGGCTGTACGGTTCAGAATGCCTTATCTTAAATAAAAAATGGGAACTGAAAGAAATCGAGGAGAAGGAAAAGAAAATTCTGAGGAAGATTCTTGGCCCTCAGAAAACGACGGATGGGACATGGAGGAAAGGGAGAAATTAGGATCTCCACAAGTATTCCGAAAAAATCACGGACACAATGCGAAAACGAAGACTGAAATTTTACGGACATCTCGTCAGGATGGATGACAACCGCCTGACTAAGAGAATATTTAAATATATAATTGGGTTGAGGAGGACAACGAAATGGGTGAAGGAGGTTAAGAAGGACGCAGAAGAAATTAAAATAATACCAGAATTGATCTTCAACAGAAAGAAGTTCAGAACTTGAGTAGATGACCACCAATTCCATGAAGAGCAGTGGAAGAACGGGCCCAAACTTGTGATATCTGAGGAGCAGAGAAAAATAAGAGAGTGAACGAATGAAGAAGTTCTGGGAAGAGAAAAGAAGACTGGCCAGAAAGCATTAACTTTCACGCGGTCCACAGTTGACCAAATTCGGAAGAAAGAAGAAGAAGAAGAACTTGAACAATTATAAGGCATTGATTAAGGACCAGCTTCGATGTATAGACCATATTATGTGGACTTGTGCCCTTCTAACCAACTACGAAACCACTAACTGCAGTACTGTTAAGATCATACGACTCGGTAATCTACAGTTGAATTTTCGATAGACTTATTTTCATCGTCAATCTCGGCTGGGTGGTTTATTCATTTATTTATTTATTTTTATTTATTTATTGTATGATATAAGCAAAAGCATACAAGATAAGCGTACATTAATATTTACAAATTTACAGTGGCACATGACAAGGCAGGCTTACATCTTTAAGTTTAAGACGTCAGTGAATTCTCTATGGCTGCGGGTGCTGCCAATAGGAAATCGAGCCGTTTTCCCTGATATGATATGCTCTTCTATCACACTGAAATACAATGTGGTGTACTGCCTATGAGACAGTGTCACATTCACATTGGGGAGAAGGAATGTTACCCCATTCAAAGAGTGATTCAGCACAGATTCCGTTGTTAGTCTGAATCATATTGAGGGCAGACCGCGTTCTTCTTGGCAAGTGAAATCGGGTTCAGGGCTGTTTCCAATTAAAACACTCCAAACTTGAAGTTTGTTGTTGGTACTCCATTCATTTCTCCATTGAACATTCGGCTCAAAATGGATTTCTGTGAGAGTCCTAGCATATTTGATTGGTTATGTCTAGATTTCAGCAGGTTCCTATTCAGATCAGGGATGTCACTGTGAATAGAAAGAGCCAGGTTACTCAAGATTGTCAGAACAGGGCAATGTTCCTGCGTAGGTGAGGTGGCTTGATGTTGCTGAGGGCAGCGAACCAGTAGGTGAGCGTAAGTCTAATAAGTCCACTGATTGGTCTCATGGTGTTATCAGTCTTTTCATGGGGCTGGTTAGCCCTACTGAAACACAATCAGCCGCATAGAAAAAAACAACCTAATGCATACAGAGTTATTAAAGAAGACCACATGTTATACCACTAAACCTCTGCAGGATAATATTCCGGATTCTAATTTTAGCAGCTGGAAGATAATGTGTGGTCCAGAGTGACAACTAAATATTTAGGGTGTTTATTATATCTCAGCACTGAACCGTGAAACGATACATGTACTGCACTATCAGCCATTCTGTTGTTGAAGTGGAAACATGATACATCAGTTTTTGCTGCACTAGATTGGAACCTCTATTTGTGAAAATATCTTTCAAGCCTTGCTAAGTCACCATTGAGTTCTTTCTCTATGACACTGATGTCCTTGTGCCGTATAGCCAGAGTTATATCGTCAGCACTCTTAAGGCAGAGGCTCACTTACTAGTAGTAATTTGAAATAAAATGAATGTAGAATGTAATAAAAGTTAAGAGGAAGAAGCTTTTCTTAAGAAACGGGTCTTTTTAGGGTTCAATTTTGGTGTTATTTAGTTAATTGTGGTGCTATAATTTGGAATAGGCCTAAATTGTAATTCTAGACCAGGTTACTACTACTACTACTACTACTACTACTACTACGTGAGATTCTGCCTTCGGTGCGCACACTGCTCAATCAAACCAGCGCGTCAGAGCTTAGCCTACAAGGAATACAAAGCCTGCCCAATAGCCACTCATAGCTGTCCGCCCTGTGGATGCTATATTTGCCGCTAGAGGCGCTGCAATTCAACCTCACATGAACACCTCGGTTGGCGGTATTTCTACACGTTGTATGCTTACTGGTGACGTTTACTACGAAAGTTGAATGTTAATACTGATAGAAATAATGAAACTCAATAATGATTTTGTTTTGTTCCAATCCTTGGCTGAATGGTCAGCGTTGAGGCCTTCGGTTCAGAAGGTCCCGGATTCGATTGCCGGCCAGATGGGTGATTATAATCACGTCTAATTAATTCTTCTGGCTCGGAGACTGGTGTTTGTGTTTCTTGATATAGTGATTACTAGACCCCGGATTTTTAGGTACTAAAATGTTATTTTAGCTGCCTAAAACAGACTCTCAAATAGGCTCTACAATATTTTTAGACAGCTGCAGTTTTACGTATCTTAATATGCATTATTTAAAACACCGTGTTGATTTTGCTAAATTGATAATAATTCGTTATGGGGAAATATAAAACAAGTTTCACTCACCACTTGCTGCAAACGTCACAGAATATAATTTTACCATCCGATGTGAAATGGGTAAACTCTTGTAAATTGAGGATGAATTGGAACCTGACACTTTCGGCTTAATTCACACACTAACCAAATGGGAATCAAGGTATTGTTAAAATACGTCAATCATATTACACTGGTGTACTGCTGCGTTCCGTTTTGTGAACAAGGCTCTAGAAATAAAGTTCTTGGAACTAGTTTCCATGAATTCCCTTGCTAAGAGCCAACTAGGGAATTATGGATTAAAGCAATAGGCCTAAGCAGACAAGGTATGGTACAGTAAATACACAGACCATGTGACGGCAAAAATTAGGTTACTTATTATTATTGCTCCTGTTCTGATGATAATAATTTCCTTATTCTGTTGTGTAAGTGGTACCAAGGATAAGTTATGGAACCCTAGTGACCGCTCCGTCGAGTGCTGCAATGGCATATATTGGAGGGTATTTTGTAAGAGTTGTCAAAGACCAAATGCCATGTGAAGATTGTGTTGAAAAAATTAGTAGTATCCAGAGTCCATCTCCACTAACGTCATTAATAAAAATCAAAGTCTCAGGTATCCAGAGCCAAGTTTTGTTTCACTGCTGATGAAACTGGGGCAAGTAAGGGACGAAATGTTATCGGTAACTCTGGGCAGTCCAAAAATAGCACAAACATTAACCGAAATACTGTTGCCACGTGTTGCTAAAAGTCCTATTCTACAGTGTGGGATAAGTGATCATCCTGAGGAACAAAGCAGAATAATACTGCAGAAGTTTCTGCATCCCTCTGTCACTAACTACGCGAATGGCATGGTAGATGAGTATCGCCGAGAATACTTCTCGAGAAGAAAAACAATTTATGAGAAGAAAATATCAAGGAAAATAGTTAATGTCGTTCCTTTTCACTGAAAATCTACGGTGCGGTAGTAAAAATATCTAGTGCAGACCTTATATCCTTTTAAATGCTAGACATAAATTTCGACAGTTATGTGTGCCATCTGAAATGAAAATACACAGCTGAATTGAACTCCTAGGGGTAAAAGGTGAACATTTATTATTTTCTGCTCAGTAACGTATATAATACACAGGAAGTATAGTGTAGAGATAAGTTTGTGCTGGTTTTAACTGCCGTTAGCAATGCTAGTGAGTGCTGATGTGAGGTGGTATACTAGCGCTGCAGTGGTCAAGGCGCGCACTGCCAGGCGGACACTGTTTCTGAAGAGAGCACTGCGAATGAGCAGGCTTTGTATTCCTTGTAGGCTAAGGTCAGAGTAGGAATCGAATAGCTGGAATACAATGATGAACCAGTGTGTTACGTACCAGCAGTATCAGAAAATGTATGAACCAGAGGAATGGCATGCTAAAGAAGAAAGTTTTCTAACTCCCCAGCTCTTTCCCGCCAATTTATTCAGTCAAGTACGCTGCAGTAATCTCATCTATCGGAGTTGAATTGCAGCATAAGAGACAAAGAACATCACAACAAACAATGGTCAATGTAATGTTATTGTTGATCAATGTTATACGCTTTCACATTTAGTTTTCTTCCCACTCTGAAATACCACTCTTATCATACTCGGTACGGTAAAATTGAATAAAACATGAATGGTCGGGTATTGTGTTCTCTATAACTTTTGTTATGTAGTACTTTTCGATAGGACCAGTAACATAGGTATTTAAAAATTAAATTTTAGGTGCCTACCCCTAAACTACAATTTCATACAGGGCGAATAAAATTGTTTATAACTTAGACTGTAGTTTCTTATTCCCCGACTCCATATACCGTCTTTCATTAAAAACTGTTAACCCATTTTCTCGTGGCTCCGCGTTGATACGGACTTGGCAACAAAAATACAAAGTCATAAATATCTGTGTTATCAAAGCCGGTACGGTAACAGTGTATGACATAAATGATCGGATATTTAATTCTATGTAACTTCAGTTATGAAGTATTTATCGATAGGACCACTAATAATAGAAATATTTGAGAATTCCATTTTGGGCCTTCCCCTAAACTACCATTTCGCTCAGCGTGAGTAAAATTATTTATAGCCTAGATTATAGTGGCTCATCCACCAACTTCACATACCAATTTTCATTAAATTCTCTTCAGCCGTTTTCTCGTGATGAGCATACATACATACGTACATAGACAGAAATTACGGAAAAGTAAAAAGTGCATTTCCTTGTTACTATGGACATGGCCGATACAGAAATACCATTCTTTTCAAATTCTGAGCAATGTACAGACAAAACTCGCATTATATATTATATATAAGTGTAGATTTAACATTGGTATAATGTAACCTGTTTGCTATTTTAATGAAATAATTACTACATAGTTTAAAAACGTGGAGCATTCAGGATAAAGGCCACAGGATGTTCATAATTCTCTAATCAAATCAGTTTAGAATAACAATCATTTTGTATGTTATCGAGGGGGTTGTCTTTGCTTTGTTGGGAACTTAGACATCATACAGTAAGTATTGTTCGCATTTTATCACGTTGTGCCATAAGCTTCATAATGCTAACGGTACGAGATAAAATCAGAGGTGAACAATTTAGAGAAAGGGAAACTTAATTTTGGATGAAACTTATATGAGCCTTTCAGCTCCGTGCTTGTATAGCTTGTGTTTGTGTGTCTCCACATACAACTCGTGGATATCCTTGTCCTTCTTTCAGCCTCCTCCTCTCCTCTTTTCCCTCCCTCTTGGTAACCCTCCCGGGGGCTACCGCATCATGTGGTGAGAGTACCCCTCCCCCTCCACCACCTGGCCTCATTAGTCCGGCAGCAGTAACGAGTCCCTGAGCAAGTTTATCGATTACTCACGACAGGATACTGGGGTGGCGGAAAAGGGGTGGGTAGTGGGGTATGGGTGTACGAGAGAAAGAGAGGGGGGGGGCGTAAAGGAGACAGGGACAGACAGACTGAGAGAGAGAGGAAAGTGTTAAAAATTGTACTACTACAGGGACAGTCCAGCGCATAGGAAGTCGATCAGTCTACTTAGCGATTAGGACAGGTCGAAAAGTGAAGACTATTTCTCATTTATAGCGTATGCTCAGTTCACTCTTAGTTCATTTCGTCCTTATTGTTGAAACCTTCTTTCATCTTTGAGAGGAAATTCTAGCAATTATAGAAGAAAAAAAAAAGAAAGAAAAAAAAAGGACTAGTGGAATATTGTAATACAGAGAGGATACCGGCATTACTCGTAATAATGATTGCGGAAACTTCGGATGCGTACTGCCTCGCAAATTCACTACCGCTGTGATCGTGATATGATATTAATGAACTTATAAAGTAGTATATTTGGATGTCTGTATATTGTTTAAATACTACTTAGAAATAGGGCTTAAATACTACTACTAATACTACTAGGGGTTGCCTGGCCGAGGCGGTAAAGGCGTTCTCTCGGTTCGCCCGGAAGGACGTGGGTTCTAATCCCCGTCAGGAAGTTGTAAAATTTAAGAAACGAAGTTTCCACTTCCGGAGGTGCACATGGCCCTGAGGTTCACTCAGCCTACACAAAAAATGAGTACCATTTTAATTCCTGGGGGCAAAGGCAGCCGGGCGTAGAGCTAACCACTCAACCCCATCAAGTGCCGAGGTTACGGATAGTGGAAGCCTTTACCTTCCACCCCTCCTAGGACCTTCATGGCCTGTACGGAGATGACTTTGCTTTGCTTTTTATTACTACTACTGATTGGTTGTTTCATAATTTCGAATAAACTATATATTGTTCCTTTTACTATCTGATAGCGTAATATAAAATGTCGAAATGGACACGTAGGTAGTTTATATGGCGTCAGACCAAAATGCCTTTATATGGTAGATGAGGCCATACAATTATTATTATTATTATTATTATTATTATTATTATTATTACTATTATTATTATTATTATTATATACATACAAACACACATACATACATAAAATCATCTTCATTATTGATTGTTATGCCTTTCAACGTTCAATCTGCAAGCCTTTGCGAATTTACTAACCGCCGCCAAATTCCTCTGTAATTAGTTCTGTGGCCTCATTTAGTTTCATACCTCTTATCTTTATATCGTAAGTAATACTGTATCTTGCCTTGTATACTGATCAATGAGATACCTCAATAGTTGTTGCAGTCCTTCCTGTTCGCTTGCCCATAGATCGGTTTAATTACTGCTTTTGTCCAATCAGAAGGTACAGTATGTTACTACCACTCTATGTTAATTTTATGAAGCCATTTAATCCCTGCCTTCCCATTGTATGTCACCATTTCAGAACTAATTTCATCTATTCCTGATGCTTTAGGACAATGGAGTTTATTTATCATCCTTTCCTTTTCCTCAGACATAATTTCACTAATATTATTCTCGTCCTTCTCTCCATGAGCTCGGTCGTTCGCGGCGTCACCAGGGAGATTTCCTTTTACATTGAGAAGATTTTCAAAATATTCCTTCCACCTGACCAGTGATTCCCTGGTATCTATTATGAGTGCACCTGATGCACCAAAACTACTATTCATTTCATTTTCCCCTCAGTTGTAGGATTCCTTATTACTGTCCAGGAAGGTTTCCCTGCTGCTTGACCTAGTCTTTCAAGGTTATTACCAAAATCTTCCCACGACTTCTTCTTGGATGCACTAACTATTGTTGCGCTCTGTTTCTATCTTTAATCTACGTACAATTCCCTGCCTGCATCAGTCCTTGTTTAAAGCTTTTTTTTTTTTTACGTCTACAAGCTGCTCTCATTTAATCACTCCACAAGATGTTCGCTTTTTTCCATCTTTACACACAGGCATTCCCTGTTTCTACTACTGCATCCCCGAACCTACTTACTGTCCATTGTTTGAAACTTATCATATCTAATCATATCCGTAATCGTCTATCTAATTTCCTCGACCTGGAAATTTTCTACCCGTATTCGTCTGCATATAGTTTTCACTTTCTGTATCCTAGACCTAGAGATACTTCGTTCTCTGCAGATTAGATAATGGTCTGAAAAATCTCCGGAAAACCCACACATTCCTTGCAGATTTCCTGAATTCGAAGTCTGTTAAGATATAGTCTGTTGTGGATCTGGTGTCCGGCTCCATGGCTAAAAGGTTAGCTTGCTGGCCTTTGGTCACAGGGGTCCCGGGTTAGATTCCCGGCAGGGTCTGGAATTTTAACCATAATTGGTTAATTTCGCTGGCACGGGGGCTGGGTGTATGCGTTGTCTTCATCATCATTTCATCCTCATCACGACGCGCAGGTCGCCTAAGGGAGTCAAATCAGAAGACCTGCATCTGGTGAGCCGAACTTGTCCTCGGACACTCCCGGCACTAAAAGCCATACGCCATTTCATTTCATAAATTTCCCATGTGTGTCGGTAAATAGCCTTATGCTCCACGAATGCATCCGTAACTGCTATTCTCTTACCAGCACAGAAGTCCAGTAGACTCTTCTCATTCCCATTAGCTTCCATATCTTCCCGACATTTACCAGTCACTCTTTCGTGTCCTTCAGTTTTATTCCCAACTCTCGCATTGATATCGCCGATTAGCACTATCCTATCTTTGCTATTGACCCTGGTTACGATGTAACTGTCCAGCTCCATGGCTAAATGGTTAGCACGCTGGCCTTTGATCACAGGGATCCCGGGTTCTATTCCCGGCAGGGTCGGGAATTGTAACCATAATTGGTTAATTTCACTGGCTTGGGGGCTGAGTGTATGTGTTCTGTTCATCATCACGACGCGCAGGTCGCCTAAGGGAGTCAAATCAGAAGACCTGCATCTGGTGAGCCGAACTTGTCCTAGGACACTCCCGACACTAAAAGCAATACGCCATTTCATTTCATTTGCGATGCAACTCAATGCTTCATAAACCATGTAGTCTTCATCCTCATGTGCACTCTCACATGGTGAATACACTGAGACAGTTTACTCGTCCTAATTCTTCTAACTGAAAAATATATCCACACTAGCTGATGTACCCGTGCTTCGCTACGGGATTGGATTCTCAGAGACTGACCTTGTGGTTTTCCTAACTGAAGTCAACATAGGTAATTACAAAAACGTCAGTAGGAAAGTAGCGATTAAAAGCAATGTTGTCATATAAAATACTCGATCAAATGGAAAACCGCACTTTTCTCACTTTTAACGAACAGTACTACGGTGCCGATCTAACAGTCCAAAGTTCCAGAGCTGGAATGACCAAGCCGCAGACAGTCGCGAACACTCCTCTGACATTATTCCGTTAAATATGCACTCTGCTCATTCCAATCAGTTTCTCAGAGTATGGGTTGAACAGCTCGAATGCTATGATGAATGAACCAGTGTGTTACGTACCAGTAGTATCAGACAATGTATGAACCAGTGGAATGGGATGCTAAAGAAGGTATCGAACTCTCCAACTACTTCTCACCAATATTCAGGCAGGCTGCTATACTCGGTACGACTGGGCGAGTTGGCCGTGTGGTTAGGGGCGCGCAGCTGTGAGCTTACATCCGGGAGATAATGGATTCGAACCCCACTGTCGGCAGCCCTGAAGGTGGTATTCCGTGGTTTCCCATTTTCACACCAGGCAAATGCTGGGATTGTATCCTAATTAAGGCCAAGGCCACTTCCTTCACACTCTTAGCCCTATCCTATTTCCTACTCCATCGTCAACATAAGATCAATCTGTGTCGGTGCGACGTAAGGCAAATTAAAAAAATACTCGGTACGCAGCAGTAATCCTGTCTATCGTAAATGAGTGGCAACAGAAGACACAAAGCACATCACAAACAATGGTCAATGTAATGCTATTGTTGATCAATTTTATGAGCTTCCTATATTGTAGGTCTTCACATTTAGTTTTCTTTCGACTCTGTGATATCAGGTCGTCTTATAAAATTATTTATAGCGTAGACTGTAGGTCCTTATTCTCCGACTTCACATACCGATTTTCATTAATTTCTGTTTACCCATTTTCTCGTGACTCGGCGCTGATTTGGACTTAGTAACAAAAATCCAAATTCATGAATATCTCTGTGATCATAGCCGGTACGGTAACAATGTATAAGACATAAATGATCGGAAATTTAAAACTATATAACTGTAGTTATGCAATCTATACGTCCACTAATAACATGAATATTTGAGTAAGAAATTTTAGGCCTTTCCCTAAACTACCATGTATCTCAGCGTGAATAAAATTATTTATGGCCTAGATTATAGCGATTTATTTCCCGACCTTGCATACCGATTTTTATTAAGATAAGACCACTAATATGAACATTTGAGAATGAAATTTTAGACCTTCCCCTAAACTACCATTTTTCTCAGTGTGAATAAAATTATTTATGTCCTAAATTGTAGCGACTTTTATTCTGACTTCGCCTACCGGTTTTCGTTAAGATATGACCATTAATAACATAAATATTTGAGAATTAAATTTTAGGCCTTCCCCTAAACTACCATTTTCTTCAGCGTGAATACAATTATTTATAGCATAAATTATAGAAACTTATTCCCCGACTTCGCATACCGATTTTAATTGAATTCTCTCCAGCCGTTTTCTCGTGATGCGTATACAGACAGACAGACGGACGGAAATTACGGAAAATGAAAAGGTGCATTTCCTTGTTACTATGGACACGACTGATTCAAAATACCATCCTTTTTAAATTCTGAGCAATGTACAGACAAAACTCTTATTTTGTATATATAGATTACTCGCTAAACAGAAACGACATTGCGCGCAATAATATTCTTGATTAACTTCGCTACCCCACACTCTGCCGGTCCCTTTTTAACATCCGTCAAGTATACTTCGTAATCTCCTAACACATCCAGGTGCATCCTCTTTGCTCATTCAGCCAGTTTCTTTCTTCCATAAGCCACATTAATATTGTAGGCTCGCCGTGGAATTCCATCTATTTCGCCAAGTTGTTTCCAGCGAGTCCCTCGCCTCTCAAATGGGAGTGGAACTGCGTTACTCCCATAGGTCCGAGGTTTGCTGAAAACTTCCTGAGCGTGCTCGCTGAAAATTCCGCGAAGAAGTTTGCTACGCTTACTTACACAGTCGCTTCCTTCCCACTCGTCCCATCGTCGCCATAAGATCTGTCTATGCCGGTACGTCGTAAAACCAATTGTAACAAAACAAGTACTTGGGAAAATGTGTATTTTAGTACTTTTACTTACATTTGTCAAAGATATATCATAAAAGTAGAGTAATTCGAATAATTATTTTTATCCTTACTACTTCATAAATTTTGGCCTCAAAGCTTTATTAATTGGAAATAAAATTCATGCATTTCTCGATCTATCTACCACCATTTACAAGGAAGAACGTACAAGGTATAATGTTCATAGTCATCTTCATCATCATCATCACTATCAAGGACCATCTTCAATTGTCAGAGTGTGGTATTCGCATTTATCTCTGCCTGGGTCATTCATCCACTTAAATATCTCTGCTACTTAGTAGTTACATTTTGTCCAGTTCTTCCACCCCACATGATATGACATTATGGATAAGAAATGAAAATTGTCCAAATATGATATTCCCAAGTACTGGTTATGTCTTAACAATTTTCGGCTCGTTCTAGCATAGAGAATACCCACCGAAGTCCCAAGAAATCGGAACATTTACTGCTGGATTTTCTGAATATTAAAAAAGATGTAAAATATTTTGGTCGAGGCATTAATAGCTCTAACTCGAATCAGTGCAAAGTAGGCTATATGTTTTCTCTGTGTTATAAAAATACAGTGTATTCATGTTCACTCGTATTTCCATGGCTTATGAGGACACTCAGTACCATCATAAATCTATTTTGTCAATTTTTTCTACTATAACCTCGTTATATGTTCTCCCTACTATGTAAACCTGGAATTCTCTTGGCCAGTTATGCAGGTCTTGTGCAGTATAAACTAATATCAGAGTTGAATTAAACTTTTACACTTTTTAATTCGACCACTTTTATTAAATGTCTGCAAGTTCCTTCTCACTGCTTCATTACTGCCATTTTGCATGCAGATGTGAGGCACTTTGAATGTTACACCAAGTACTTTAGCACTACGATGGACTTAGGATCATCGCGTTTTCGTATTACAAACTTCATACATACTCACATGAAAGCCAAGCAAAGCAAAGTCATCTCCGTACAGGCCATGAAGGCCCTTGGAGGGGTGGAAGGTAAAGGCTTCCACTACCCATAACCTCGGCACTTCATGGTGTAGAGTAGTTAGCTCTACGCCCGGCCGTCTTTGCCCCCAGGAATTAACCTGGTACTTATTTTTTGTGTAGGCTGAATGAACCATGTGCACTTCCGGAAGTGGAAATCTCGTTTCTTAAATTTTTCGACTTCCTGACCGCCTCGGCCGGGCAGCCCTATACTCACACGAAGGCTTTGTTATTGTTTATTTCATTCCGGTGATTTAGTAAATTGCTTCACCTAAATTAATCAGGACGTACAGTAGGATAGATTAGATCAGTGGACAGTAGGATAGATTAGATCAGTGGAAAGTATGAAACATCAGTCTTAAAGTTAGCAATTAATTACTAACTGAAAAAATAAAATAAAATAAAAATCATAACAATTGCCAGGGTAGATGAACACAACGAAAAAAATAAAAAGATGCCTGTTTGATCCATGTACACTTCACTTCAAGATTTTCAATTGATATTTGTTGAATGAGAAAGATGAAGAGCAAAGAAAGGATTAAAAACTCACTGAGCTAGTTGGCCGTACCGTTAGGGTCGCGTAGCTGCGAGCTTTTATTCGGGAGATGGTGGGCATGAATCCCACCGTCGGCAGTCCAAAAGATGGTTTTCCGTGGTTTCCCGTTTTACACAAAAAATGCACGGTCTGAATTTTAATTAAGGTTATGGACGCCACCTTACCAAACCGAGCCCTTTCCTATCCTTGTACCACCGCAAATCTTTCGATGTCTTAGAGCGACGTTAAACGACAAAAGAAAAAAAGATAAAAATACATCTCTGCAGCAGTGTCCAGGCGAGAATTTAATTCAATTAAACTTTTCCGTTTCTGAAATTGGTTGTAGACTTCCAATCTGTAAACAGTTTTTCTATAAGTTATACAAATCCATTTTTAACTTATTTTTACATGTTTTTAGTTCTTCAGGTTGTTTAAATGCATTTAGTCCTTTACCAGATAATAATAGGCACCGAGAAATATTTTCCATTCTCTTAAAAACTATACATTTCATTATTAACTTCTTATTAAAGACTTTTTGATATATTACTCTAGTATGCCTAATTCTACTAATCACAATCTTCTTCATAATCATCATCATCAAGCAACGATTAAATAATGTGCTGATACGAACTTGGTTTTCGAACATGTATTCACAGGACATCTTGTCACTTGATACTGGTATTATCTTGTGGGTTTATCTGTTACAAACATGATTATTGTTTATTTATTTATCCTAAAAAGAGACAAACTAAGTGCAAGAAAAGCGGCTGAATGTCCTAAGCAAGAGGTCAACGCCTTAGCTTTTACTTTACGTTGTGCCTATACCATTTCAAAAGTCTGTGAAAGATCTTGGGATTATCGTGACACACTAGACTGGAGTGAGCACATAACAAGTGTCTGTAGAAAAATTCACTCGCCACTTCAGCCTTTCAAAACTCGACAATCTCTTCTTCCACAAAACATTAAAATTAAGATTATCCAGACCTTCATATTTCTCATACTGGCTTATTGTGATGTTTCAGAGATTGATGTCACCATGGAGCAAACATTAAATTTATAGATGGCAAACAAACTACGATATCTTTTAAGTGCAACTTTGGTATTTCGTATGTTGAATGAATCAAACCTCCATTATCTATCCTCAAGGTTTAATTTACTCTCCTCTTCTCATGAACATAACCCACGATCGACTTATACACTCTCACCATCGTTCATCAACATATTTTCAAGTGTCTGGTGAAGGAAATGGAATTTTCCAGTTAGTGTTAGGAATTGCACCTCTTTGGCCTCTTTCATGCGGACTTGCCGAAATTACCTATTAAGTAACTAGCTTGTGTGTATGCTAGTATGAGGGGAAAAATGAATGTGGTTAGGATTTTAGATTATTTAATTATCATGTTTTCCAAAGTTTATATTTATGTTTGTGTGGTTAATGTAAAACAGGGCCGTGAACACCTTTGCCACATACGAAGGCATGAAATAATTAATTAATAAATGTTTGGTTCTGGAGTACCAGTCTAGTTAACTGTTCAAGATATGAAGAGCATTTCAAATTTGTTTTAGATTATCATTAACATCACCATACATGTTTTGGAAGTATGAAGAATTTGGAATTGGTTTTGCCGGGAAACACCAAATATATCACAAGAGGTCTTTCTCAAGCCGATATTGTTCAATATAAGAGTGCCGAATGGACTTTCTTCTACCCCTAACAAATCCAACTACCTGTACTGGGTTTGAACCAGTGATCATGGGATTCCGCGGCTGACACACTACGACAGAAGCAGATACTTAAGAGGATAAAAAATTAATATAGCCCACGCTAGACTAGTAGTGTTAATCCCTGTGTTGCGACAATTTCGGCAGACATGCTGCTACCAACGTGACGAAACAATTTCAGATATGGAGTAATTACTGAACTTTGGAAGTTGTTTATGTTCAGTGGTTCCCTAATTCTTAGAAATAGGTCGCGTCTTTTTGTAGTAAATGTTAAGGACAATTATTCATGATTCTGTGGTGAAGAATTTTGATCCAGGTTCCACAAATTGTAACGTAAAGGTAGAGGGAAAATAATTCAGTGACACTTCAAAGTAAGTTTTTCATACATTAAAAAGAAAGAAGAATTAACTGAAGAAAGTTGATGCGTAGTTGCAAGCATTTTTGAAGCGGAAGCTCTCCTGATGTCTTAATTCACTTGAATTTACCATAGAGACATTCAAACGCACAAAAATTGACCAGCAAAGCAAGGTTTAATTTTATACATTCTCGAAACGCGAGAATATTCGTAAAATGTGGAGAGACGGTGGCGGAAGATACGATACTCGGAATCCTATCACCTCCGCAATATGTTAATTCTATTTCAAACAAGGGGATTTTGAAATAGTTTCTGCATTTGCCAGTTTTTGTGTAATTGAATGTACACCAAGAGTGATCGAGAACAATGGCGTATATAGATAGAATCATCTGTTCTCTGAAGTGATAAATTTGCTTTCTGTTAAGAAGGATTGGAAAAGAGTATCTACAATGACCACAATCCTGTATATTACTTTATACGTGAATTTTCGCGTGCATAAAATACGCCCGAGGGGACCATTTATCACTTGTGGGTGGACTACAACAAGTGTAATTGCCAATGGACACGTCTGGACTAATAATAAAGAAAGCACACCGTGTATGTAACCCTCCATGGCGGTATAGATCTTTAGTTAGAAGGTTACATCCATCGGGGTAATGTGACTGCATACAAAGCTTGAATAACAGACCAGCAGTTTAAGGAAGATAACATTATTTAATTCACGCCTATGGAATTCAGTTTTTTTCTATGGCTAAAGAAAGCTCAGCACTTTTGTAGGCAGGCATTTCATAGAGAAATCCGAGTGTATATGCAATTAAACTCATCCCAATTTAATTAATTTTACAATGTATTAGAGTGCATTCGAATTTAGTTGACCACTTTATATTAAAATATTCTCGTTATTTTAACAGTACAGTAAAAGGGTTCATTTTCAAGTTATGTAGTACACTTTATACAAATGGGATTTGTTTTCATTCGTTTTTAAAGACAGAGCAGGTAATATACATTAAAATGAGAGGCACTTTACATATTATAAATCATTATACATTGTAATTACAAAAAACTTTTTGTGCAGGGTTGCAGTAGTATGCTTAAAATATACTTCGATTGTCAATTCTCTTACATTCTTATTCTGTTACTGTTGCTATTATAAAATTACCTTTCTGTTCTTAAAGAAAAGACGACCGGAGTTTCATAACATTCTGACAGTTGTTAACGTTGATAAGTGCAGGATTTTCTTAACTATAACTTTTCTAATTATGAAAGAGTGTCTGCCACTAACGATATGATCAAATGTCTTGTATCTCGTCATATTTTGGTCTTTTGATATTCAATTGGAAAGTACAGGTGGCAAATGTTTAAGACCTTGCCTTTTATTTTCTAAACTCACGTTGTCTCTACGATTCAACACAACACGTATCGTGCTGAAATACTACATGTCGTAACAATTTAATCACAAGGCATTTTTTATTATTTTTGGTACACAAGGCTTTTTCAATTAGAGTTAAATATGGAAGTGAAATAAAATAATCAAGACCGAGCTCGATAGCTGCAGTCGCTTAATTGCGGCCAGTGTCCAGTATTCGGGAGATAGTAGGTTCGAACCCCACTATCGGCAGCCCTGAAGATGGTTTTCCGTGGTTTCCCATTTTCACACCAGGCAAATGCTGGGGCTGTACCTTAATTAAGGCCACGGCCGATTCCTTCCTACTCCTAGCCATTTCCTGTCCCATCGTCGCCATAAGACCTATCTGGGTCGGTGCGACGTAAAGCAACTAGCAAAAAAAAAAAAATCAAGATCATTGGTATCATTTCGAACGTTTTAATACTTTCTACGCAAGTCCTTAGCGGTTAGAAAGTGCTTTGCTTAATCTAGAAAACACTATTTTGGTTGTCTTCGTAGTCATCTGTGCAACACTATTTTGGTTGTCTTCGTAGTCATCTGTGCACCGCCTTCATCTTCATCCAAACTCCTTGAGTGGCTCAAACGTGGTAATCACCAGGGGGTGAGATCTGGATGTGGAAGATATTCAAATTCCATGTCGCAACTGTTACTCGGGGAGTATCTGGCCGAGCTTTGCCATGTTGCTGTTGAGATAAACGAACTTCACCATACTGACACTCGTCGTTGAATTTCACTTACCAAAAATCGAAGAACAGTGCTGTTTTTCTTTCGTGCATGCCTGAATTGGGGCGGCCAATGCTCTCTTGGTATTTGATTGGTGTTTGCTTTTCTGCGCTAGTGTCGCCTATAGGGTATTTGCTGAAGTCTTTGTAAAAGTATTGTCAATGGACAGAAACTTAGCGCTATATTTAGAACCTTTAAAAGTTTTCATATGGCTCGCCCTCACAGATACATTTTCATTTGAAAGACTGGATTCGTGTGCAGATATAATTTACTTATGACGAACATCATCCCATGACCTCAAAACTGAATCAGTTCGAATCTGAACGTTAATATGAATCGCCATTTACCATAAGCAGAGACTCTTTGTATGTAATCTCCAACCAAAACAGCATGATGGCATCTCTTTCTTTCTTCCTCTCTATTCCGATAAAAGAAAATGTATGTGGGCATGATTTCCTTCAATAGCAAATACAAAGTTCAACAGGGCGGTAATATAATAGATTCCAGTAATGACATTTTTACTTCAGTAGGGCCAATGACAGAAAAACGTTCATTAACTTTTATCAAAAATTTGCATTCTTCTAGGTAGGGCCTAGGTGTTTTCATACTATGGTGGAATCCAAGTCTATATGAATGAAAAGCTTCATTTTCAATTGTTTTCTTTACTTCATTATGATTGTAAGGAAATGTTTTTTCTTGATACTTAATCAAACGTTATTACCAGTCTAACTGTAAAATTAAATGGCAGAAATTAGTTGATTATTGCAAATGAAATATTAATTATTCAAAATATCAGTAACTTAAAAGAGCTAGTGAATAGAGCATTTCTGAACAAAATAGGGTACATAATACGGCATTGAGTATACATTAGCATTTTTTAAATTTGCTTTACGTCGCACCGACACACATAGTTCTTATAGCGATGATGGGATAGGAAAGGGCTATCATTGCGAAGGAAGTAGCTTTAATTAAGGTACAGCCCCAGTATTTGCCTGGTATGAAAATGGGAAACCACAGAAAAACACAGGACTGCTGACAGTGGGGTTCGAACCCACAGTCTCCCGAATGCAAGCTCGCAGCTGTAACCCCCTAACCGCACGGCTAACTCGGTCGGTAATAAACTCACGCTTTGATAATGTTAATCGCAGCTCAGCTGAGTAGAAAGATCTCTTCCCGAATTGCCAGCAGAGCAGTATGGCGTATTGTAGTATCTCAGTGACCATAGAGTTATTGCAGAGGCCGTGTAAGAAGTGCGGAGGTGGAACGTGTTCTCCGTAATGAAGGTGTAGGCAACCATTTGTCTGCTTCTGCCGTGCGGGTTGCATTGTGTGCATGCGGCTATTCCCAGCTGAAGGATCGACAATAGGCAGTGGCATCTTGTTTGGCCATTGAAGGAAAACGTAGGCACTTTATTCACTGCCGCCATTCGGGAGCTACTATCCCCATAAACAAACCCCTGTCTCTCGAGGTTAACCTTCTGTGGTATAGACGCAATAAACTACTTGTCTTCTTTTGCGAAATGAGTTTTATGAACTCATATATTGGAGTACAATTTGTAGAATATCCGTCTAAGATTATAAGATTAATGTGGAACGTTACGTTATTAGTATACTCTATGCGAACAGTTAAAAATGCAATATTCCACGAGTTGCCGCCCTTTAGATCAGTTGTGTTAATTGATGACGTAATTTTCTTTTTTTCGTTATAGACCAGTTTCGGAAATCTACAGCAGTGGCGATCCACGAGCGGGAGGAGGGCGGTGTTCAGCTGTGATGGACAAGGCTCATATCATAGTAAAAATGTCATCCCTTATGAAGACTTACAAGTCAGGAACTTAAGTCCATTCTACTGTTAAAAGAACGAACACTAACATGAGCTGAACCTCCTGTGGGTGGGGGACGCAGACGAAGAATACACCGACGGCATCCCCTGCCTATCGTAAGAGGCGACTAAAAGGGGCAACCAAGGGGGTGATTGTATTAGAACCATGAAATTACTTGTGATTAGTACCACCACGCGGGGAACACCATGGGTCGCTTTTACTTGCGCGTAGTAACACTATGTTAGGTACCAAAGTAGGTTTGTGATTAGTAGCAAAAGAATACGTTGCCGGCTTTTACAGTACCTGTGATTAGTACCACTGTATGAGCGACACCATGGTTCTGGCTTGCCTATGATTAGTATCCACTATATGAAGAACACCGCGGGATAGTGCGACTCCCTGTGGTTAGTACACTTAAGTGATGAATAACATAGGTTTGCGTTGCCTGTAAATGGCGCCGCAATGTGCAAAACACCATAGGTCTGTATTACATGTGCGAATTTCATTACCTGTGATAGTACCATAATGTGTGGAATACCGCGAGTCTACGCTACTTGTGATTAGTACCGCAACATAACAAATACCATGATTCTACTTTCCTAGCGATAACCCACTGTCGGCAGCCCTGAAAATGGTTTTCCGTGGTTTCCCATTTTCACACCAAGCAAATGCTGGGGCTGTACCTTAATTAAGGCCACGGCCGCTTCCTTCCATCTCCTAGCCCTTCCCTGTCCCATCGTCGCCATAAGACCTATCTGTGTCGGTGCGACGTAAAGCAATTAGCAAAAATCCTAGCGATAAGTACCATTATGAGGGGCCGATGACTAGGATTTTGGACCGATTTAGACTACAAGCATCATCGATTCAGTATTATGCTATAGACGCAGTCCCTTGGTCAGTAATACGACTATTTCACGTCAGTTTCTGTGAATGCGAGAAATTTCAGGTCGGTTTCACTGATTGTTTTAAATTCATATCCATCCATTCGTCCTCACGTTTTGAATTGTAGTCACTGGAGGGTTTTAGATTTTTAATTTGTCATTCAATTTCGTCTCATTTCGTACCATTAGGTTTGCTATTTGCTTTACGTCGCACCGACAGAGATAGGTCTTATGGCGACGATGGGACAGGAAAGGCCTAGGAATGGGAAGGAAGAGTCCGTGGCCTTAATGAAGGTACATTCCAAGCATTTGCCTGTTGTGAAAATGGGAAACACGGAAAGCCATCTTCAGGGCTGCCGACAGTGGGGTTCGAACGTACTATCTCCCGTATACTGGATACTGGCCGCACTTAAGCGACTGCAGCTGGATGTTAGGTACCTTTAAACAACTAGCATCATCATTAACATGAGCTGAGCTGATACAGAAGAGAATAATAATAATAATAATAATAATAATAATGTTGATTTTCGACCCAGTAACTACTTATACGGTTTATGACGCCGAGGTGTCGGCATTTTGTCCTACAGGAGTTATTTTACGTGAAGAAAACCTACCGAGACGGGGCTGGCGTTTTGGAGCACCTTCAAATACTATCGGACTAAGCCAGAATAAGTAGAGCCCGCCAACTTGGGCTCAGAAAACTAGGGAGTCTACCGTCTTAGGCATTCAGCCGGAGTGTAGAAGAGCTAGTAAGCCTAAGTGGCAATGTGTCTAAAGTGAACCAATTTGTTCGTTCCCCGATTTGTTCACCATCACAGTTACAGCCACCATGATGTAGAATCCTTCCACCAAGAGTAGTGACGTCATAACAGCAAGACTATGTCCAGTATACCACAGCTGTGCTCCGTGCGTGTAATTCAAATCCTATCAATATTTAAAAGAATCATAATATGACCAAGGAATGCAATAATACGATTACAGATACACAACATTGAAGGAATACTCTAAAGAGATATTGCATATTATAAAAATGTTCGAAATAGGCCTGCTAAACTGGATTAAATAATGGTCACTAAGTGAATTATTGTATCTTAAATGACATCATTTTGCGCTTGGTTGAGCACACAGCGTTGTTAGTCATTATTTTCCAATAATGAACTATCGCCAAAAGTATTTCCCATAATATGGCAGGTCATAGACATAACAGTCATTAACTCTTAAAAAGACTCACACATTCTCTCTCTCTCTCGCTCTAGCAGGGCTAAATGGTTCAGTCTGTTCAGGCGCTGGCTTTCTGAACCCAAGTTGGCAGATTCGATCCTGGCTCAGTCCGGTGATATTTTGAGGTGCTCACGTATATCAGCCTCGTGTCGGTAGGTTTAATGGCACGTAAAAGAACTTTATATGTTATGATTAATTTATGAAGTGTTATGATATGTTATAGGGTTGAAATGTGGTGTTGGAAAAGTGGTGGTATAAGATGGCGGATGGCAGAAGGTGAGTGTAATGGTAGAAGAAGTAGAGGTGGTATAAGAGGTGGAGTTGGTGTTGTATTGCTGAAATGTGGTGTCGGGAAATATTGAGGGCTTGGTATTTAATTTATGAAGTGTTATATCGTTGGAATGTGGTGTGAGAGAAGTGGTGATATAAGTAGAGGTGGTATATGATGTGGGGTTGGTGTTGTTTGTTAGGTTATGATGGTATTTATTTGTGAAGGCTGAAATGTGGTAATGGAGAAGTGGTATATTTATTGTTGGTATTTGGAGTTGGAGGAGTGGTGGTAAATGTGGTGTTGGATAAGTGTTATATCGTTGGAATGTGGTGTGGCAGAAGTGGTGATATAAGTAGAGGTGGTATATAATGTGGAGTTGGTGTTGTATTGCTGAAATGTGGTGTTGGAAGTATTGAAGGCTTAGTATTTATGATTAGGTGATGTATGGTTTGGTACTGAGATGGTTTATTTACGGCTGATTTCGTGGGAGTTGGGAGGTGGTATTATTGTATTGGTGTCTGGTATGAGTATTTAATTTTTGGAGCTGGAGAGAGGTGAGTTTATTATCATTTTGTAAATTTTGGTTTGTTTGTATGGAGAGGAGGAAGAAATATGATGTTGGAGAGGTGTTGGTATATGCGTGATTGGTATTTGTGATTCATTGCCGAAATTTTTGGAGATGGAGAGGTAATATTATTATGGAGTGTTATGGCGGAATGAAATGAAAGGAAGCAATGTTAACGCGGATTGGTAAAAGCTGTGGTATGATGGATTGGAATGCAATGACGGAATATTGTTATTATTTAGCCTTTTACTATAGGAGGTGGAATCTGAAAGATTGAAAGCAATGTTAGTGTTATGGCTGGTTTGGAATGCAATCTGGTAATGTTGCTGTGGTAGCTTATTCTGGAGTAGGTCAGGGAACAATAGAGGTGATGAAAATGCTGAAGCAAGAAGGTTGCGTACGTGTGAGTGATAACAAGCAGGAAGTTGTAACACCAGCAGTAGAATGTAAACATTGACCAGGCTGTTGTGAACTGATGTAGATGGAGTTGGTTCTGGTATAGAACCGGGGCGTTATTGTTCATTTCATTTTATTTTATTTTGTATATGGTGGAGAGGGGTGGCTTAGGTTGGACTACGTTTATTAATCTTATTAGTTATTTATTTATTTATTATTATTGTGAACATGTATTCGGGGCTGAATGCCTGTTTTGTTCATTAATAAATACAAATACTGGTTCAAAATACAAATACGTAAAAGAACTCTCGCGGGACAACATTCCGGCATCTCGGCGAGTCCGAAAAGCATAAAAGTAGTTAGTCGTACGTAAAGCCAATAAAATTATAATCTCTTGTCAGAAAAATTGTCGGTTTCTTCAATTTTTTTTAGAGTTTTATAGAAAAAACTTATGATTTTCACTGCATAAATATGTAGCCGATATTCAAAATCAGATATCAACCTCAGTTGGGTTTTCTGCGGTCTTCACTTCACATTCCTTGTCTGAGAGCATCTGATTTGTTGCTTTCATCTTTCTTTCCACCTCTCGGTCAACAACTTGTTCTCTTCCAACTCCCGTAGTATTCGTTTTGTGAAACCTCAGGTGCATTTAATTTTCACACCTGTCATGACACTTCTCTTTCTTTTAACAGTGCCTACATTCTCTGAAAAGGATGAACCCATAGATTTTCCCTTTGGTTAGTTCTAGCCTTTTTTCAAATCCGGCAAATTTTTCTTCGCTTTTTGTCATATTTCTACCGAGTGAGTGGCCGCGTGGTTTTGGGCATGTCGCTGTCAGCTTGCATTCGAGAGATAGTAGGTTCGAATCCCACTGTCGGCAGCCCTGAATATGGTTTACTGAGGTTTTTCATTTTCACACGAGGCAAATGCTGGGGCAGTAACTTAATTAAAGCACGACCGGTTCCTTCCCGCTCCTAGCCCTTCCCTATCCCAAAGTCGCCATAAGACCTGTCTGTGTCGGTGCAACGTAAAGCAACTTTTTTTTTTTTTCTAAATGGTTATATTTCTCAAATTTGTGTACTCCACGACATATTCTCCTCCGTACCTTATATTGTAAATCTTCCTGTCGTAAGGCGTCCTTTCCATATACTTCATCAATTTTAATCTATTCTCTTTCAGATATTACGTATGATACATCAGATAAGGTCGTTTTACTTTCGTCGAACCTGACATACATTAGATCGTTGTAATGTGCATAGTACATTCCGTTCTCTTTCCTACAACAATGTTACGAGTTTTTCTTCATTTTTTGTCATATTTCTACAGAGTGAGTAGCCGCGTGGTTTTGGGCATGTAGCTGTCAGCTAGCATTCGAGAGATAGTTGGTCTAACTTGTAAGTCCAAATTTTTTTCAGTATACCAGTATGCAACGCCGGCCCTTAGGGTTTGGTATAACGCGTCTGCCTCTTACCCGGAGGGTCCATGTTCGATTTCCGGCCAGGTCAGGGATTTTTACCTTGATCTGGTTCCACGTCCACTCAGCCTATGTGATTACAGTTGAAGAGCTATCTGACGGTGAGGTAGCGTGTACGGTCTGGAAAGCCAACAATAACAGCCGAGAGGATTCGTCGTGCTGACCACACGAAACCTTCTACAGTACTGTAATCTACAGGCCTGTAGGCTGAGCAGCGGCCACTTGGTAGGCCAAGGCCCATCAGGACTGTAGTGACGTGTCTTTTATTTACACAGTATGCAGGATAAGGGAAAATATTAGTATGTTTTTGTACTCCCGTCGGAAGGTAGATTGAATCCTCTTCAGTTCCGCGATCAGCTGTCATAGTTGGCCTATGAGTCACTGAAGAGGCATACAAAGGAAGTGAGTGAGGTAGCTTCCCGTTGCTTTCTTTCCCAGCCAGAAATTATTTACATATCAGTCTACGAAGCCCACTGGAATGCACGCTCCAACCGACCCTATGAGTGATGTTTTCACTCCAATCACCACAAGGCCTGGCAAAATAAGGAATGACATTATTAGTACCGCTCATACCTGTCACTTTCAAATGATCAAAACCAAGGCTGACACTAAGACCAGTTAGTTAAAGTAACAAAGTGTACTGAAAATATTTGGTGTCGCTAGCAAAGGCATCAGATAAAATAATGCACTCTTAATATACGTGTCACGTATTCGCGTGATAAACTAATCATTTTGTTCCGTTAATAAAATTACGATTCTAGGTGCTGAATGTGGATCACTTTATGTTGTTCGCAACATTTTGCTTCGACCCTAGTGTTGAAGCGGCTAAGGCTAGAGAGAAAGGCGTGGGCTGGAGTTGAGTGGCGATGGGGAGACGGAGAGGTGGAGTGAGAGTATCTGGTTGGCAGAGCCCGAAAGCTCTTTGACGGTAGCGAGGTGCTACGATGGTTTATGCATAGCCAACTCGCTGGGAGTGTGTGGCATGCGCTTAGCTTACAAACAGATTCACACAGGTTAGGTGTGACATCGACGAAGAAAATATTCAGAAGCAACCGCGATTAATTTACAAGTCTCTTGATGAGACGGGTCCTTAGGGAGGGACGTCAGAAACAGAATCTAGATGAAGGTACGTGTTCTCTTCCTACTCTAATCTGGTTTCCCCACCAAGGTGAATGTGGTAGATGCTCTCTAGATCGCTTCATGATATACGACAGCATTAATTATTTTGCAATATATTTTATTTCCAAATACTACAACCCCTCGTTCTTAATGCGTTTTTGTTAATACTAATAATAATAATAACGAATAAATTGGCGGCATGATTTGTTACGCGCAGCTGTAAGTTTGCATTCGGGAGATGGTGGCTTTGAATCCTATCATCGGGAGCCCTGGAAATGATTGTCTATGGTTTCGTGTTATCAAACCAGAAAAATGCTGGGGATAAATAATAATAATACGTAAGTCGAGTCATAAGTCATGGCAACTATTTTCTTCTCGCGAACAGGAGACAACACGGAAAATCTAAGATAAGCATTTGAAAACGTACGGTATGTACTTGCGTATGATGCCACTAGATGGTGTATGTACAGGTAAACAACAGTGTGGGTCTAAGCATGCCCCCAAGTTCAGTGTGTGAGTGAAAGCGTCACAAAATGGAAGTCAACAAGCAGGAGCAATGATCGTATATTAAAATAGCAGTTCTCCGCGGCAGAAATGCACACCAGTGCCATGCAGAGCTGCGGGAAGCATTAGGTGTGCATGCCATGCCCTGTAGAACAGTGGCGAAGTGGCGTTAGCGGTACACATCCACCAAATGGTATTCAGCGCCTGCCCCACCGCTGGCAACCCACAGTGGAAATGGGGTAATTATTTCGAAGGTCTGTAACCAGTGGAGACCTGTCCTTTGTACGTAGTCTTGTGTATTTGCTGTCTATACCGTAATGTTTACGAATGGCCTGTGTTCTGTCACTTTCCTGCGAGAATCTCCCGAAGTCAGAATTTGTCTTCAGGCACTATACATAAGTACATGCCCTGTATTTCCAAATATCTTAGATTTTCCGTGTTGTCTCCTGTTCGTGAGAAAAAGAAAATAGATGCCATGACTTCTGACTCGACTCTCGTAATAATCATAATAATAATCGTATGGTCCAAGCTACCGTGTGCAGATATTTTAATTTTGACACCGTATGGCTGCTTGCTCGTCAATTTCGACGTTCCGTTTTACTCTAGGGCTACTAGATGGCAGAGTAAACTGAATCCCCTTTGGGAGTCAGTGGCTGAGTTTTTATGAATTTTGTCGGGTGACCCCCAAATGTTGACCAGAAATCTTTGACATGCCAATATCGCACGACATGAAGTGTCGAATGAACTTCTGTCCACCCTTCAAAAGTCCGATTACTTCTGCCCGGTTTGAACCCGTGAAAAACGTGAAGGAAATATCAGTCGAAGAATGTGGGGGCGGGGTGACCATATAAGAAGTGGGGGGGATTGAAAGCTTCGGCTTCGAATTCCATAATATCGCCAAACCAGAAGAAAACTGCGATGGCCTCCAATGTTCTTAAGCGCCTAATAATTATCATCAGTAAGATTACACGACTCCTACTAATTGACGTGTGTTCTGTCTCTTCTACTGCTACTCCTCTCCGCTAGATGGCTTGGTTGCTGGAGATATATCCAAACCAGCCAGCTTTCTCATTCTGTTATGGTGTGATTTAATATTATCTTGCGCTTCTATATTTTTCTCCCATTTATTAAGAGTATTATGGTACTGGTAATTGTATGGTATGTTCTAGTGTAACGGTTAACACTGTTAGCTACCGTCCTCCAAGGCCTGGCTTCGAATCCCGGTACTGTCAGAAATTTAAGATTGACAGGAGTGCTCGTATGTTTTCTGATAGGTATAGGAAGCTCACCTCCGTTGTGAGTGTGCCTGAATACAGCTGAATACAGGAGGACATGAATTTACATTTTTTTAACGCGTTGGGGTGTCAGAGTAACATAGAGAGACATACTTGCATTAAATATGGGGTGCTGTTCGGCGGTAACGATTCTTGACTTGGTTATTAGAGTGTGACATCAAGACGGTATATAATTATACAGATACACATTGAACACACTAGCAACAAATCAGTCCTCTCCTTCTCGCTTAAAGAAGAAGAGTACGAGGTATTGGTTAGAGGGAGTAAGGGGAGCGAGTGAGTGAGTGAGAGAGAGGGTGGAAATTAGTTTCCAATGTACCCGCGTCCGCTCCGGCAAGTGATGAATGGCGGTAAGCGGGAACCATCTCCATTGCACAAGGAATTTCGATTAAGTCTACTGGTGACCAATTGATAGAAAACCTATTTGTACATCATTGAGATAGTGAATGTGCCAGAGAGTGTGTCAGAGGGGGAGAGAGAGAGGGCGTGTGCAAGCGAGAGGAGGCGTACTTCCGTTTATTGGAAACTACCTGTTGTTTTCGTTCAAAGTGGTGGTCACAAGGGAGAACGGTGGAAAATTCAATTTAAAATTGTTCCTCCTCCTCCTTCTTCTCGTCGTCGTCTTCTCTCTTTGCTTTTCATGATGGCACTCCCGAGGCAAACAAGGTATTACAGTTATCCTTTTAAAGCAATGTGTCGGCACCACTTAATATTCGTTCCTTCTCAACGATGTTTACGGACGTAAGGTCGCGTAATTGACATACCCATGTTATTGTTATTCTTAACGCTGTTTGAGTGGATGAGTAATAACCATGCAGTTTATCTCACTACAGCTAGAAGGTATCATCATCATCATCATCATCATCATCATCATAGTCGTTGTCGTCATAATCATCCTCCTCCTCCTCCTCTGAAAGTAAGTCCTGCCTCATCCAATTTCATTGATCTTATAATGATATATATTGATATTATAATGCAGGTAGGAAAAGAGTTGTCCAGTGCCTATATAATCACCTACATTTTTTTATCCTTCATTTACACATCTCTTATGCCTTTGCTGGCAGGACCTAGTGTTTACAGTGCACTATGTCTTCTGGTATACGCTAGAGCAATTTTGTTACTTTCATAAATCTGCCTCTGTCTTACACTTAGCTTTGGCAATATGAAAGTGACTGAGGTATGAGCGATGCTAGTAATGCCAATCCTTATGCGGCCAGTCCCTGCTATGAATGGTGTGAAAATGTTGCTCATAGGGTCAGTTGGTGTATGCATTTCAGTGGGCTTGGCAGACTGATATGTAATAGCAACTCTGGCGCGGTGAGGAAAGCAACGGGAAACTACCTCGCTCCTCATTTCCCTAGTACGCCTCTTCAGTGATGCCTAGGCCATCTATGACAGCTGATGGCAGAGCTGTTGAGGATCCCACCAGCGGAATCGCTGACGGACTGAACATACATACACATCTCTTACCGGAAGGTTCATGTCTGATGAAACGTGCTTAGTGATAGTGGTCATTGAACTTAATCTAGGATGGCTGAGAACCACCTCCATCCTGGAAGTCGTGCTCTTTCACAATCTCCGTAACGGAAATTCTTATCAAAGACCAGTAAGAATAACTTGACATATTTTAATTTCAGTATTATTTTATGACAGTCCATTGCATCTGTTGTTAACCAATTATTATTACTATTATTATTAATTTATTTATTAATTAAATTAACTCTAAGTCCTACGGAGTTTATAGATGGTCTATTGAAAAATCGCAAGGCCCATGTACATTAGATGCTTCACCGTGGACGGTTAATCGTATTTAGCAATATAAAAGGAACCAAACCGATCCACAAACAATAGCTTTCTGTAAGTAAATAAATAGAAAGAAAATAAAGTAATAGTTCTTCTGGTAGCAGCTAGGTAGAGAAAAATAATGTAGTAGTTTTTTTTGTGAAGTAATGAAATATAAAAGTGCAAAGGGTGATATTGGTTCGACCAGGCAGTTGGCCGTGCGGTTAGAGGCGCGCGGCTGTGTGCTTGCTTCCAGGAGAAGGTGGCTTCAAATTCCACTGTTGGCAGTCCTGAAGATGGTTTTCCGTGGTTTCCCATTTCCACACCAGGCAAATGCTGGGCTGTAACTTAATTAAGGTCATGGCCGCTTCCTTCCAACTCCTAGGCCTTTCCTATCCCATCGTCGTCGTAAGACCTATCTGTGTCGGTGCGACGTAAAGCCACTAGCAAAAAAAAAAAAAAAAAAAACACATTGGTTCGCTAACTAAATAGAAACACAACAAATGACTAGTTTAGTGTAAAATAATTCTATACAAAGGCGTATAATAGGTTTCGTGGAACTAACTAAAAAGAAGCAAAATAAGATGGTAGTCTTTTGTTTAGGCTATTGCTGTATCACTTGTTTTGTGTAACTAAATAGAGAAATACTACAGTTTTGGTGAAAGTTACTATTTATTTATTTATTTATTTATTTATTTATTTATTTATTTATTTATTTATTTGTTTTGTTTTTATCTTTTACAATTTGCTGTACGTCACACCGACACATCGTACAGGGACGATGGTGGGGTAGGAAAGGGTTAGGAGTAGAAAGGAAGCGGCCGTCCCTTAGTTAAGGTACAGCCCCAGCATTTTCCTGGTGCGAAAATGGAAAACCGTGGAAAAACTATCTTCAGGGCTGACGACGGTGGGGTTCGAACCCACTATTTCCCGAATTCAAGCTCATAGCACGGCCACTTGCCCGGCAGTTACTAAAAGGAAACAAAACAAAATAATACTGTTTGTGGAGTAAGTAAAATGATATTTAAAACTAAACAATGGATTTTTGTAAATAAGTAAATAGAAACAAAACAAAACAAAGAAATAGTGTTCTGTACTACTGTAAGAAACTACATAAGAACAAAGGAAAACTACATTTTTTGAAAAAAGTAACTAAAATGAAAGTAAAGGAATAGGCTGCTGGAAGAAATAAATGGAACGAAGTACTCTCTACAGGGTCATTAAGTGGAGGGACTTAAATGTTTCGACTGACGATCGTCTTTAAACCCAAAATTACAATTCCAGTCAAGTACGTACTTACCTGCGATGTTACCACTTGTTAACCAATTGGAAAGCCCAACATTCCTTTGATAACACTGAAAATTATGTCGCTGTTGCAAGAAATTCGTCCTGGCTTAATGGTGATATGGTACTATTACAGGTGTACGAGACGCAACGAGGGAAATATTTACTGATTTCTCTTCCTCTTCTTATGTTGTATATTTGCATGCATTTCACTTGTATCATTGCTGGTTACATGACCGTTTGGAGTTCATATATATAATAGTACCAAGTACGATCATTAATTTATTAATATAGTCAGTTCATAAGAGTAAAAACAACCATAATATTGGCACGAGTGGCTTGGTGTGTTGTTCTTCGTCAGTGATAAATGGACTTTTGAGGAAAGGACTTCAGTTTTGTGTATATTAGAATGCAAATGCGTTTCAAATTTCGGCACATTGTAATGCTTTGAACCCGTCCAATCTGGACAACGACAGTACACATAATACATTATAATACATTACGGTCTCAGTACATAGGGATTGCAACAGAGGACAAACTTTTTCGTCTCGTACTCGGAAATTCTATACACTAGGATACAATACTCTGTAGTAAGCTGGAGTACTTCCAACGCCCTTCACAGCGTTAGTGTGTGAGAAAATTGGGATTACACAGCTAGGTGAAGAGTTTATTCATACTTCAAGTTGTAGGTGCATAAATGACCTACTGTACTTGGAGAAAAGCAATATCATCACAGCCATACAGACCCTCAAGGCTCCTGAATAAGGTGGGGGGGGGGAAGGGAAGAAATTCCTCCACTTTTATAAATTTTGACTTTTTTGTTGTGAAACACTCACTTAATTTTAAGACTGTTATATTTTTTCCGACAATGCTTGCATCAGAAGTTTCCGATTCCGTCAGACAACCCCAAGGCGCCGTTAGTTCCCAGACAATTGGCTCGATCCTGGTTGAAGCTAATACAGTTTGCGTGTTTTAAATGGGACAATTCTGTGCCGTTGGCTTCTGGCACTATAAAGACCTCCTGCAGTATAACATTCCAAACTGGCGTTTGTTGATCAAAATTTTATTGGATTTGGTTATTGACAACCATCGAACAAGTTGGCCGGGTCGCGCAGCTATGAGCTTGCATTCGGGAGATCATGGGTTCGAATTCTCCACCATTGACATCCCTGAAATTTTGTTCCCTATTGTTTCCCATTTTCACACCAAGCAATTAAGACCACGGCCGCTACCTTTCCAGTCCTAGTCCTTTCTCACTTTCGCGTTCCCGAAATTCTTTGATGTGTTAGTGCGACGTTAAACGACCAGCAAGAAACTAAATAATATTGACAACCATTATAAGTTTAGTGCTGTGTTGTTCACAAACTTAGATTGTGTACAATACTGTATTTCGGCAAGATATATGTTCTTACTAGTTCATGTTTTACATAACATAGTTTTACTGCAAATCCTCTCCTGCTGTGACAATAGTATCTCTTGATTTTCATTTGAAACCCTTTAGCTAGCTGTTGGCCTTTCTGAAAATGACTATTCAGCATACCCTCAGCGACACTTACAGTTGAATATATGACTTGGTAAAATCACCAATTAAATTTAACGATAACTTTTACGAAAAGAAATGGCCCCAAATTACTTCGACTTGTAAAAGAAATAGGCAGTAGAAAGTGGGATGAGAGCGAGCGGAACAAAAGAGCAAGTTTAACCGATTTAATTAAAACGATACAAGTTTTGTAGGTTCTCTAGTTTTTCTTCTCCGTTTTAAAGCTCTTAACGATGATACTTAATATCCTGTATGGGCCTGCTGGTTGGTCGGGTTTCTCGCCAACTACACTGTGGTATGCTATGTGCTTCCTTGCACGCGCAAGACATTTTACGGTAGAGTTTTAGGACCGTAATGGGTCTTTTCCTTCTCAATGTTTCGTTTAAAACGTTTTCATTTCTACAGGAATGTGAGTGTATTTCATTCAAGAGCCAGCCAGCTTAAAAGAGCAATCTATTAGATCGCTGACGGAAAAAGCCTGCGTTTAAAAAATATGTTGGCACATTATTTCTTTCACTTCACTCTAGTTTAATGATAAAACACTCAATTAACTTTTATCGCACTAATTTACACCAGCGAAGTTCGTCAGTACTTCCGCAACCTTCGTCTTTCCACTCGCCCAAATTATGGCATGATTTCTTGATCGAAGATATTGGAGATTAAAATGACACATAGATTACCTTAATCTAAAACTACACGACTGTGTAAAATGTATTATACTGCGCTGATTGAAATAACCAATGTTCTCCATTTCGTTTTATTACCTTTACCCAACAGGCATTATTTATTTCAAACAATGATTGATTGATTGATTGATTGATTGATTGATTGATTGATTGATTGATTATTTAAGGATTACATACGTAGCGTTATGAAGTTCCATTTAATGTACATAATCCATTCTCAATGTTAATCACCACAATTACAATACAGTATATCGTATGTAAAAGCTATGCTGCATTAGACTACTTACATTACTTAAGAAATGCAGTATAGCTTAACATAAAATTCTGGATTGAAACAAATGGACCGAATATAAGGATGATATACTCCACGGTGTACTAATAATTACTTTGTTAAAATGTTGTCCAACCATGTAGAAGAAAGGGAGGAAATATACATTACATAACCTACGGTAGTCTGAAGTCTGAGGAAATCAACGAGAAACTACCTCACTCCGCATTTCGCTAGTATGCCTCTTCAGTGACGCTGTTGGCAGAACTGTGGAGGATCAAACCAACCTTCGGACTGAATACCCAACATACGGTACATACAGTCTGAAGTCATGAATAGTTCACTTTAACATAATCTCGCGTAACAAGTACATATTTATAGATACTTGTAGGGTATGTACTGTGTAGAGATGAGAAGAATGCAAGAATGAGGAATGTAGCCTGCAAGCACGAACTTCCTGTTTTGCCCAGACAGATCGGCTCTTATCTGCTCTTATCTGCTACATGAAAACATTGACTCATACTTTGCAGTTTGCTGGACAAGATCAAAGAGCTGCCAGTAGAAGATAATATCAATTCGCCTGGGTAGTAGCGGAGTTGCTATGGTAACAATTGCGTCACTGGCTCTGCTGGTGTAAACCCCTTCGCCCCGTGCCTCACCGGGCATGTGCATTCTTCTGATCTCCCAACAATAATACATGGAGAAGAAAAATTGAATAATGATCACAGTTAGACCAATACAGAATGAGATGTTTAACTATGGTATCATGCACCAATCTGATATAATTATTAAGATGCTCCTTTCTACTGAAGAGCTTTAGCGTTAATAATTCTATAAATTGTAGATTGTAGATATTGTTTATGAGTGCGCCACAGCAATTGAATTTATTGTATTTTGACGTCTGGTAGTGCGGTATCCATATTGTATTCCATGCGAATATGTTGTGCCGATCATGAATATTTTCCATTCTAGAGACTGCGGAACAGATAAGAACGATTTTTGTTTTATAATATACACATAAGAAAAGTTGTGCATAATGATTGTTTTGTGGGATTTTGGGCTTGGGCATTAAAATAGGCTGCATTCTCATGAATAATTTATTCATTTCTCAAAAGAAAATTACAAGACATATGGAAGAAATTCGACCTATTACATAGCGACGGGTAGTGTTTGCATTTTGTCATACTGTGACATTTCAATAAGAAACGTGTCCACGTCCAGCAGGGCCCGTACCCTCCATGGAATACCACAGATCAAGTTGTCCAGGTCATTTTGAGGGAGGCGATTTCACTCTTCGACGGCGCCCTCGATGATCTCTTGGTGGATTATGGGAGGGTGTAGACGCTGAGCAATAGGAAGATTCAGCATATCGCATGCATGTTCGATACTGTTCATGTTCAGCGGCATCGCAAGCATTAGGGCAATTTCGGACTTCTGGAGAAATTTTGTACCTCTCCTGCTCGATGTGTTCATATGTTGTCGTCCAAACGAATGACTTCATCTCCGATTTCTTCACGGAATGGACGGCACAGTTGGTCGCAGCATTTCACGAATGTAACGCTCGCTCGTCGTTGTGTCGTCAAAAGGCACGAGTCGCGTTCACCATCTCAGCATTATCCCACTCCAAAACATGACTGACACTCCTTGGAATGCGTGAAGTTCTTGGACATGCTGTAGCTTGGTACGAGATCCTTTACCCCTTCAGATCTTCGGTGATGACTGCCGGGGAGGAAGGCAATCGTTGTTACGTCCGTGAGCAAAACAAACCGCTATTCTGCACGTCACCATTCACGGTGTGCTTCGGCCTACCTCTAACGAGCAGCTCTGTAGCGGTGAAGGAGTGGAATATGACGGAGGGACCACCTACAATCTTAGGCCCTCCAATACAAACGATTCCTGATGGTCTGGGCAAATCAGCCCAGAGCTCTGTGGTGCTAGCCCTCGGGCGCGTTGTGGAGCTTATGATAACAAAGCGGTCTTGAACTGGTGATGTGGAGCGAGGACGACCTATACTCTGACGACCCGTCACTGAATATATCACTTCATACTTCCTCCATACTCGGGACACGTCACTTTGTTTTACTCCAAGACTGTTTGCAACTGCTGTCTGCGTTAGGCGTTCCAGGTTCAGTGCGACGATGCGTGCCCGGCTAAACAATGTGATGGATCGCTGAGCCATGTTGACGTGACCGACAGCATTCACCGAATGCGGCCAGGCATGAACATGAGTGGTCTGCTCTTCGTAGAGAGCCCGAAATGGGGAAAGCGATTTGTCGCTAGAAAGTGCGCGAGCACAGGGATGTTTCAAAACTATACACTGTGCAAGATCATGAATGGTAGCGTAGGAGGCTCAAAACAAGGCACATGTTAATTGTCCGTGCTATTCGTCATTATGCGATTATTTTTGATATGTATATTTATAGTTAATAATTTGCCAGTATTCTTCTCCTAATTTATGCCACTGAAGTTGAATAAAATATGGTGTTACATGGTCATCCCTGCGGATATCAAGAATTAATCTAAGACACGAATTCCGCATACGTTGAATTTTGATGTTACGGACCTCCGAAAGATCGTTCTATAATGCTGACTCATACTCCAATACGGGTAATACTAGGGACTGTACAAGTAGCTTTCTTGTATTTATTGGCATGCACGAGATGAAACAGAGAATTAGGGATATTGTAATTTTTCCCTGATATAAACCTTATTTAATTAAGAATGTCAAGTCTTACAATAAGGGGCTGCCTAGCCGAGGCGGTAAAGGCGTGCTCGGTTCGCCCGGAAGGACGTGGGTTCGAATCCCCGTCAGGAAATCGTAAAATTTAAGAAACGAGATTTCCACTTCCGGAGGTGCAGATGGCCCTGAGGTTCACTCAGCCTACACCAAAAATGAGTACCAGGTTAATTCCCGGGGGCAAAGGCGGCCTGGCGTAGAGCTAACCACTCTACCCCATCACGTGCCGAGGTTAACAATGGTGGAAGCCTTTACCTTCCACTCCTCCAAGGTGACTTGTATCGGAAGGTGACTTTGAAAGTCTTACAATGAAATTAAATTAAAATATGTAAACTACTCATCCAAAGAATATGTATAGGAATATCATAAAAAGAATTCTTCATATTTATTCCTTCAGTGTTTTTATTTTTTATTATATGATTTTTCTAACGTTTTAACGTTTTCGAAGGTATATCGACAAATTGTTTTGTTAGACATGGCTCCACTATTGTGTTAGTCCTTTCCGATACAAGTTTGAATTATTGTGCCTTTATTTTGTCTTTCCCGTGCTCTACAACATATTTAATTTGAATTCTGGTTCACCCTGTAATTTTGTATTATCGTTATTTGTTACACCTGGCATAGGTTAATAATGACCCTGCCATGATTGGATGCAGTCCAAGCAAAGACTCGGTGGAGAGCTTGAGAAAAACAAGTTCACTGAGTGATTGGCTATGTGTTTTGGCTCACATAGCTATAGTTTGCATAGAGGGTTCAACCTCACTGTCGGCAGCCACGAAGATGGTTTTCCGAGGTTTCCCATTTCCACGCGAGGCAAATACTGGCGCTGTATCTTAATTAAAGCCGCGGGCACTTCCCTTCCCTAATCCATCGTCACCATAGGACCTGTCTGTATCGGTGTGACATAAAATACTCGTATATTAAAATTTAAAGAAAAATTCCGACAGATTTCAAATCTAGCATCAACGACAAGACGTCCGAACAAGTAAGGAGATCTTTTAGCAAACTTTACAGGAATACTAAGCACAATATGCAAGAAATATGCATATCTTAGTAAATCTAATTATAAACGCCTTTTTCTAGGTCATACGGATGCCGCTCTAAGTTAATAAATTGTACCTCCGTGTATACATAGCATATTCTTTAGAAAATGTACAAAGGTACTTACTAAATTTCCAGCAACATTTATACCAGAATATTTGAGTGTTCTTGAAGATTATTTAAATAATTAAACCTGTTATTTGAACTTCGTTAATTAGTATTTTCAAATTCTTATTTAGTAATTTGATCAGTAGGCATACTTTTACAGTTTGTCGTATATGTTCCTAATGTACTGTAAGCGAAGGTTTGATGTCGGTTGTACAGTTTACTAGTATTCATAGTTTAAACTGTATAGTTCCGTATTCATCATCTTAATACAAGTTTCTTACAGCAGCAAGAACGTTAAATAACACTTGAATATGTTACAAGGAAGTAAGACAGTACAGATGTATTCCTGTTTGCATAGAGGGATTTAAAATGTTCCTGGAAGTGTGATTTTTGTTTTCTAAGTAGAAAAAGGGTTCTTAATTTGTAAATATACTGTACATTAATTCACATTTCTTGTCAATGCTCTTTCGTATAACGTTTTGTATTCTTCCCTCCATGACAATCACTCATTACTATTTTATTTTATATTTCACCTTCGTTTCGTTAAGAGTTATGCCTTTTTTCTTATAGATTACTTTACATTTTTCTTTTACATTTGTTTATACTCATAATTTACCCTCCGTTAAAAACTTACAATATCGGATCTGATTGAAATGCTATGGTTCCACTAAAGATGAATAATTAACAAAACCAACGAGGATGCGTGACATTTTACAAGAGAGCATTTTTAGTAGTCAATATTTTTTATTTAATGCTAGCAGGCAAGTTATAGTTGTCTTTCCAACTACAGTTTTACACTGAGTTCTCATCTTTACTACAACTTTATACCATTTTGTTCGCCTCTTTTTATCTCTCAACCCCAACCACCCCTTCTTGCTATTCTAACCCCTCGCTGTCTTTTAAACCATTACCTTACCTTCTCTGTGCCAGAACTTATTTAATATGTAAATACCTTTTTAGCACTTTCCTGCTTGCTTCCAACAAGAAGTAGGAAAAAAGTATTCAGCAGATTAAAACCGTATTAGAACATTACATTGGTTAGGATAAGCTGTCCAACAAGCATGTGCTGCGATTCACTCTGTAGATAAAATATAATCTTGTCTTTAAAAAAAGTATAACTTCCATATGGGGATTATGTAAATTTATCGTGAAATGAAATGTGTTTGCCTAAATTTCCATGAGAATTGTTTAAATCTAACTGAAAGTTGATCTATAAAGTTAAGGTGGGTATTTTAAATACTATTTTCTAGGTTATCGTTATGAATTTACCTGTGTTCTCTAATGACAACTGTAATTGCTATGCAGTCATCCAAGCCGTATGTCCACTATATTCTACCGTATGCTTATATCTTAGAATCAATTTTGCCAAAAATGTAATGCTGGATAATATTTATTTCCTAAATTTGGTCTGACTATTTATTCTGAATTCTTCCTACAGCGAATTCAGGCTGGCATGATGAAAGAGGGTACCGTTGCAAGAGACGGTCGGGCAGTGGGTCAGTGACTTCCATTCACTTCTCGCTTACCTGGAGACACAAGGGATGCGCGCTGCTTCTGGAATATACTTACAGTAGCTGTTTGTCCTGATCCACCTTGATTCTTCATATGAGCTAATATTACCGTGCGCTCTCCACACCCCAAGGCATGTTATACCTAACTGCGAGGTTTAAATGAGGCCACCCCTAACCTGGAGAACAGACTCTGCCTGCTGTATTTCAGTGGCATTTCCACCACTGGGAGAGCAGGACACACCTAAAGTGCTCCTCCACCTGAAGCCGTTGGCCGCTTTAGGGAGTCGGGTTACTTACCGCCGCCCACCAATCAGCGTAGAGTCGCTGGCTGTACAGTCTACTCCAGGCATGTCAAGGTTACGAGCTGACTGACAACTCTGTGTGCACGAGAAACAGCTGTTACGAGCGCTAGCCCAGGATATCATCAGATACCGCAAGGTTGGTGGGGTGTACATTACACGTTCATAACTACGGCACTCCGTGCAATACATGCATAATTAAATGTGTTCAGCACGGTGTTTGTATAAAATGTGCCGAACAACATGCTTTGTAATCACTGTGTGCCAGGATCATAAATCATTACTTTCAAGGTTACCGTAAACAGTGAAGTAAAAAATAAGAGGAACTTTTATTTTAGGGACTTAACATGCTTAACTCTCTTATGCACATTTATGAGGCAGAATAATACCGAAAACTATATCGCTACTATATTGCCTGTAGCAAGAAACGAAAGGAAATAGACTATGATAAAAATAGCATCTCTTCAAGCAACCATGTTGATACAGAAGTACACACACACTAAGAAATTACTGTGTTTATCCTTATGCCAGTCTATGCAGCTGAATGTTTTTCTTTTATTATTTTGCAATCATTTTTTATTATGGTCTTCGTCCTTACGACATTTGGCCATCAACAATTGTACAATGATTAGAATTTTACACAAAACAGAACAACAGTTGGATAACAAGGTAAAATACAGTAAGTTACATATATAACAAAAGAAAAACACTTTAAATAAATACACTTGTTTCTTTAGATATTTACACTAGTTTTCGTAAAGTATTTTGCAATTGCACCGCACGTAAGTCTTCGGTGGCCAAATGCTTCAACCATTACTTGTAGACGAAAACAGGTAACTGGAGCCTATCACCGTTAGGTGTGCACAGCACTGAGTCAGCAACGATGGGAAGTACAAGCCGAATGAGGGGAAGAGACTTGCGCCCTCGTGCATAAGTATTTCTAGCACGGGCACCGCGCTACGGCGGGAAAGCTTTGACACCCGTGGTCTATTCCATTCCGTAGTAGGTAGGCCTAACAGTGGCCAGATTGTAAGACGCGATTGTCGTACATTAAATTCAACAGTTACAAGTTAACACTGAAACTTGGGCAAATTTTGATAATTCGAAAATAAGTGATAATATTATCGCACAGGAGAGGGATAATTGAATATTTCAATAAGAGTCCCTTAGTAGGCTGTAGTGTTGAATGTCTACGATGAAAACCTTTCGACAATCCAAACTGTTTCCAGTTTTCAAAGAAACTAGAATAATGGCTGAAACAAGAATGCAAATTGAAAGATATAAAACATTCCTCATATTCAAAATCCTCAATAAAGTGTCATTGTTAAGCTGCTGCTTCAAACCCGAGAAGTTTAAATAACTGTATGTATATTTATTTATATCATGTCACTTTTTCTTTTTCTTTTCAGTAAACTGTCTGTGTCCCCTTGCAAATTTGTCACGCTCCCCCACTTAGGAAACCACTGCTTTACCACATTATGAGTTTAACCGGACAACTGTCCGAGTTAAAATCGCTAGCGGGAATGACATGAAGACCATTTTAATTTACCTTAAAGGCCATGATGCTTTCTTCCTTACCTAAATGCTATTCAAGAGAGTATATGTGAGATTTCATTTTAATATAAGATTGTTAAATAATTACGTTTATTCGCAAGGGTTCCGCATGGATTAACATTTTTTAAGACTGTTCCTTGTCTGTAGGAGAGGAAAGTGTAGATGTGTAAAGTCGCAGCACTTCTCCGCAGCAGGGGGAACTGCAGACTACGTTAGCTCGTTAATCATTTTCCATCTCATCCACTAGGCATGACAACGCGACTCTCAGATGATCACGCATGAGCCAGTTGATTATGCTAAGTTTTATGTAATCTATCAGATGCAGACTCCTCCAATATATCAAGATCCTTCTTGAAACTATACATGTATCTAATGTAATTTTCATTCAAAGGATTACTTTTAGCGTTCTCTATTGGCAATAATGTGTATTACTGATTTCATCTATCGTTTTACCATATGATATCCTCGTATTTAACCTGTCGCTGACAAGCAAAACCTTAAATCACATGAAAGGTAATTCATTCACATGAGACTCCAGTTTCATGTCATCATGTCTCTTTGAGTAGTGATGGTGAGACTGATATTCAAGAATAAGTAAATTTGCAGGTAGTGGTATAGTGAAATTTGAATGACATAGAACGTAAGTATATTGTCCGGTCTAGGATTTCCAGATACACCGACGCATGACTGCTCTTGCCGCGATGAAAAGATGGAGCGAGCTGAGTATTGTTCATTAATGAGTGGTACCAGCAGAATGAGTAGATAGCTGGAGCTAAGTGACTTCGAACGTAGCCTAATAGCTGCCCTATCAGTAGTAATGCCCTCATAGCTTTTTCAATCTTCCTCAAGTTGTTGAAATCGGTTGTTGGTGATGTGATTGTGAACTGTAAACTTGAAGATACAATCAGAGCTGGTAGGCCGAGTTTAATGTTAAGTTATAAGAGTTTGGTTCTTGAAAATCGCCGGACATTGAATGAAACAATTCTTCAGTTCCGCTAGCTTTCCGATTGTCTATACAATACCATGACTCTGTCGAGAGTTGATTAACGGCAGGGAGCACTGATATGCTCATAGTCTTCCAGTAACACAGAACATGATTGGTCAAAGAGTCACTTTTCTGCATTTAAATTTCTACGTGGTGTTACGAAACGGCCATGAACATGCACACTGCAATGCCACCTGTTCCAAATTTCATAAGCTGAGTGGTATAGTTCCCTAAGCATACGTTACACCAAAACTGTCCCATTGGACATGGCATTAGACACAATAGCTTCATCTACATCTATACTTTTAATAAAAACGAGATGGTGCATATTTGTTTCTTTGTTTTTTTCGGATAGGCTCGATGAGCCCATCGAGCTGAAACTTGGTATGAATGTAGTTTGAAATCCCGAACCGAGCTCGATAGCTGCAGTCGCTTAAGTGCGGCCAATATCCAGTATTCGGGAGATAGTAGGTTCGAACCCCACTGTCGGCAGCCCTGAAAATGGTTTTCCGTGGTTTCCCATTTCACACCAGGCAAATGCTGGGTCTGTACCTTCATTAAGGCCACGGCCGCTTCCTTCCCACTCCTAGCCCTTCCTTGTCCCATCGTCGCCATAAGACCTATCTGTGTCGGTGCGACGTAAAGCAACTACCAAAAAAAAAAAAAAAAAAAAAAATGAAATCCCGAGCCATGCAAAGGATACTTTTGATTTTTATATTCACCGGGGATTTTACAGGGTTATGTCCCAAATTTGGACAATTTTTGCCCTACATCAACTAAACGGGCCAACGTTGTGTAGGTTCAGTATTCATATTTCATTTTGCGTAGCCTTAGAATTCACATCTCTTATTCAGTTATTTAATACTTTACAGTCTCCCGTTTTTATGTGTATTCAAATCTTTTCTAGTATTTTATCGTGGGACGTGGAGTGACGATCACGGGCTCCGAGCTGAGTCCGGCACTGGTGCATTTACTTGTACCAGGCTCCTCCTTTAATCATTCCCGTGCGGCCTCCTTTGTTACTTTACGACCCTGACGGTATTAAGCATTTGAGGCCTAAATAGGCTTTCATTTTTCTACCTTTCACGGCTCTTCCCTTTTCTTTGCCGATACCTTCATTTGTAGAAGATTCGGACCTTCTTTCTTCCTCACTGATGTTGTAGTGTCGAGTGGGCATAACCTATGTATTTATATACCCTATGAGAAGGTCGTAAATATTGTCTACAAGAGCGTGTTGTCACTCATACACTCGGAGGTCACCTTAATTTAACCACTAAAATCCCTTGTCATAAATCCGTACGAAGAACGGGTACTTCGGATAGTCAGCAATATTTTCCTCTGTGTTCTGTTCTTCTTCAGATATTGACACTGTTCGAGTTTTGTTTTCTTTCCTTTCTGACATGTAGGTATATACTACCTTAGGCAAATGGGTTTTAGATGCCTTAACCGTGCAACTTTAACGAGGAACCTGTCCAATGACTGTTGCTTTTGCCTCTTTTTGAAGATTTCACGAAAATGTGACATTGCATTGTCATTGAACAGATTCATCCACTGTAATAATCTCCTTCTTCCGACCGAATTTCTTTTTAGCCGTCTTTTCGTTCACACGGCCCATCGTTGCAGAACAGTTATATCACAGATGACAGAAACAAAACATGTACACTCGTACGGTGTTGACTATGCGAGCGAGGCACGCCAACTGAAGTCCAGTGCGGGAAATGATTACACACACATTCCCAGGAAAGAGAGTGGCAGGTGGAGGGGAAAACAAAGGCACAGGGGAGGTGAAAACGTACGTAATCGTAACGCTCGTATTGCGAAACCTCACTCGCTTATCAAGTCACAATTTATTTAAAATATTTGCTCGTCTTGCAAAACACTCGTAGACCAAGTTACTCGCAATCCGAGGTTCCACTGTATTAGTTCATTATAGCTTTGAGATACAGGTTATAGATTCTATGTTTGACTAGAAAGAAAACCACATCATGCTTATTAAGCCATCAGTGGAATGTTTCAAACTGGCTTTAGAAAATTTTACATAATGAAAATGGTAGCATACTTCGTACTATTGTACAGTAAATGCTGAAGACATGAATGTCGGTAGTAAAGAGTAAAATGAAAATGAATCGACTGGTCCTGGATATTTATCTGTAATATCTGTACTTGAAAGAATGAAGTTTTCTCATATTCTTGAAGCTTTAGACCGAGATCGATGAAGATGAATGAAATGATACCACGTACTGTTTAATATTGCAGAAGTATGTAATCAGTAGACAAAATCTACGACTCGGTTGGAAATCGAATCTCTTAAACTAAAGGAATCGACAGTTTGCCACTGAGCTGGTGTACACCACTGACGTATCCGTCGGTATTTATGCGCCCAGTTGCTCCAGGGGGAAGATAGGATTGCATCTCAGGCTGTTGATGCAGTCTATTATATGTCGTTATTAGCGGAAAGAAGTTGCCGAATATTTATCAACGTACCAGCACAGCCAGTCTTCAGCTTACTCTTTCACTTCCTCCTTTTTACCCTTTCTTTGGAATAATCCGGGGATCACACTTTCACCCAAATTGTTAATTTGAAACGAATGATCGAACGTGCTTAAATCATCCATAACTCGACTCAGCAGTTCAAAGCGCACATCTGCGGAACCCTTATTTCTCTACGAATTAGCTTAAACGCTTGGGTAGGATTGAAGTAACATAATCAACATAGCGACAGATTCGTAAAGAAATGGCCTGCATATTGTCCGTACTTTTGGGGACAGAAGTTGTAAATTTTCCACCTTTCGTTTATCCATTGTATAAGTTACTTGATTTCAAGTTTTTGTTATTTCCTTATTAAGCCGCCGGGATGAGTGGCTCAGACGGTTGAGACGCTGGCCTTCGGACTCCAACTTGGCAGGTTCGATCCTGGCTATGTCCGGTGGTATTTGAAGCCTCGTGTCGGTAGATTCACTGGCACGTAAATGAACTCATACGGGACAAAATTCCGGCACCTCGGCGTCTCCGAAATCCGTAAAAGTAGTTAGTGGGACGTAAAGCAATTATTATTCTTATGAAGCCTGGGACTGTGGACGAGTGTTTGGTCTATTGCGCTAACGAAAGTAGTAAGTAAAGTAAATGAAGAATGTTTACTAACAGACTATTTGCCCCCTTGGAAGTTGAGAGAAGGTCGAGGTTTGTTCAGTGATTGCAAACCTACTTTACATTTATCCTATATGCTCATATCTAAAATGACTGTAAATTTGCTCGAAATGTTGATAGTTTTCAATTCTGTCCATGTCAAATCAGAATAAAACCAGTGGTACCTGAGTGTTAAATATTCCAAGCATAACTTATAGAAGATAATTATAACGTCTAGTAAAACACTTCTCAAAACTTAAGTTGAGATAATGAATTTGGCAAAACGAAAAATCTAATCGTACATCTAATAAAATCCTTTACTGGCGGTACAAGAAAAAACAAAAAATCGTCGTCCTTGTTCCTATCTGTAATATATTCGATACTCCTCTGGAAACTGGTCAGTTCGTCTTTTTAAAGCTTTATTGCATTGCTATGATACATTTTATTGTCCATTCCTTCTTAGTCTTCTACGCTTTCATCTCTCTCTCCTCAGAACAGGAGCTCATGTATGCCATTATCGAACAAGCTTCCTTGCTTTATACACAATGAAATGTTTCACTTTTCATGAGCATCCCCGTATACCGAACACACACACACTCACACACACACACACACCCTCTCTTTCTCTCCCCAACACTAACGTGAACTTCTTGCCATATCTTCGCTCCCACTTTCTCTTTTTACCTCACAACGACGACGACGAGGAGGACGACGACGAGGTCCTCTTCTCTACTCTCTTCTCACTCCCTCTATTCAAAACGCCATCCCATAATACGGATCCATACATAAATATTCATTGGGTTAGTGCGCTTGCTCGCACTGACTTTACCGGCCGAGCAAGGCCCGTCTCGCCCGACTTATGCAAATCTTTGCCACTGTTTCATAGTGTCTCCTCTGTGTAGTCTTCTAGTATAGACCATACCGTCGTCATCATCATATACTGGAGTTAGTCTTACCTGGATGGAGATATTTTGTATTGACTGTTCCTTACCCTTATCTCACTTTCTTTTCGTTTTCTTTCATTCCTCGGCATACATCGTTCGTCTTTCTCACTGTTTCTTGAACACACGTACACAGGGACACCATCCAAGCAGTAAATGAGAGTCTAACGACAAAAGTTTCAATATTTATTTCCGCTTGAGACATCCAAAATACACCTCCCACTCTTCTCCCCATTCCTGCATTTATTTCATATTGTTTCTGTCTCTGTCAAACATCCTGTAGCGCATGTAAAGGATAGAGAGATCGTGGGAGGGAAGTCAGTAGTACGAGTAGGAGAGAGGATGAGAGAGAGAGAGAGAGAGAGAGAGAGAGAGAGAGAGAGAGAGAGAGACTAAAAGAAAAGAGAAGGGAAGTTTATTAAGAGTCATGTCTTCACTGGCGTGGGGTTGCATAATGAACTGAGGATATGATTGGAGTGATGCTTTACAGAGACTTTGTTGAAAGCAAATCAGGGCTGGACCCTAGATTTTACCCTCATACTCTACTACATATATTACGCGCACATGTTCAATGCCAAATATGATATTCTACTTTGACGAAATTCGAAACATTGATTCTTTACATTATTAAACTAGAGCTCTGTTATCATTTCACACCACTGTTGCTCTTCACTTAACGGTACACGTTTCGCAAAACGTCTTGATAATGTGATAGATTTTTCATGGATCATTATGGTACTTGCGATTGGAGTGATTTTCAGTTTTTAGGCGTCCATTTACTTATGCCTAGCCGCGCTGAGTGGTTCAGACGGTTGAGGCGCTGACCTTCTGACCTCCACTTGGCAGGTTCGATCCTGGCTCAGTCCGGTGGTATTTGAAGGTGCTCAAGGCTCGTGTCGGTAGATTTACTCCTGCGAGACTAAATTCTGGCACCTCTGAATCTTCGAAAACCGTACAAGAGTAGTTTGTAGGACGTAAAGCAGTTCATTATTATTAGTTACGTCTCTACTATAAAACTAAAGCCCCCCGATATTTGTCGGACTGAGTCTGTGCATTCTAATCCCGAGAACCACCGAATATATTTTGATCTGTTTTTCACCGTTGTATAGATCAGTTATTGAGGAAGGGGTAGGCGTACGAGATGTTAATCTACTGCAGAAAAGAACTTCGGAAATCAAAGAAGAAACTCTCACTCCAAGTAAGTATTGGAAGAATTGGTGAGTGCACGAAAAGTTCGCGACAATATGTACCCATCTGTTAAACGTAGCGCACAGTAACCGTTTTTATGTTACGACTAGTTGATGTACCCGTGATTCGCTACGGAATTCTACATTGTATACAGAATTCTAGGTTAGGTAGTTTATACGTTTTGAGCAAGATTTTATTAAATTGCATAGCTCTTAACGTTTCCCTAGAAACGCGACGGGAAAGTCACCAAACGTATTTTCTCATATGAAGACTGGATTAGGGAATGCTCGTTGTAATGGTAGGCCCGCTTACCTGCCATTAGTCACAGTCAGGTTGGAAAGTTTTCATTATAATGGCAGACACTCTCCGCCTGCCTTTTTACATCCTCAGAAAGACTGCCTTAGTGGTTCCCACAGCTGAAATGAACATAGGTCATTACAATGACATCAGTAGGAATGGCGCGATTAAAAGCAATGCTTTGATATTTAATACTCGATCAAATGAAAAAGAACACTTTTTCTCACTTTAAACGAACAGTAGTGCGCTGCCGATCTAACAGTCTAAAGTTCCAGAGCTGGAGTGACCAAGCCGCTGACAGCCGTGATCCGTGAACACACTTCGTCTTTTTTCGGCGGGTGGGGTTCGAATAGTGGAGAGTCCCAGGGCGAAAACTATGCCCTATTACTAATCTGTTTCCTAGGAGTACCCGATGAGTCGGAAAATCTCAATTCACTATACTGGCGGCGGAAAAATCTATCTGACTTGGAGCAAATTTTGCTCCGAGCCAGAGGAGAAACCCCCACTTCACTACTAATTTGGAATAAAATGATTGTAGAATTTAATGCAAGTGAAGTGGAAGAAGCTTTATTTAAGAAACGGCTCTTTTTAGGGTTGAATTTTGAGTGATATAGTGAAATGTGGTGCTATAATTTGGAATAGGCCTAAATTGTAATTCTAGACCAGGTCATACTACTACTACTACTACTACTACTACTACTACTACTACTACTACTACTAGGTGAACCTCTGCCTTAAGTGTGCACACTGCTCATTCAAAACAGGGCGTCAGAGTAGGGATCGAATAGCTGGAATACTATGATTAACCAGTGTGTTAGTACCAGCAGTATCAGTTTAAATGTATGAACCAGAGGAATGGCATGCCAAGGAAGAAAGTTTTCTGACTTCTCAGCTATTTCCCACCGAGCTTGATAGCTACAGTCGCTTAAGTGTGGCCAGTATCCACTATTCTGGAGATAGTGGGTTCGAACCCCACTGTCGGCAGCCCTGAAAATGATTTTCCGTGGTTTCCCATTTTCACACCAGGTAAATACTGGAGCTGCACTTTATTAAGGCCATGACCGCTTCGTTCACACTCCTAGCCCTTTCCTGTCCCATCGTCGCCATAACACCTGTCTGCGTCGGCGCGACATAAAGCAACTTGTAAAAAAAATTTAAAAAATAAAAAAAATTGTGTATTTCCCACCAATATTCAGTCAGGCCGTTATACTCGGTACGCAGCAAAAATTCCATCTATCGGAGTTGAGTGGCAGCCTAAGAGACAAAGAATATCACAACAAACAATGGTCAATGTAATGTTATTGTTGATCAATGTTATGCGCTTTCGATATTGTAGGTTTCTTCCGACTCTGAAATACCACTCTTATCATAGTCGGTAAAGTAAAACTGAATAAAAGATAAATGTTCGGAAATTTTATTCTCTAACTTTTGCTACGTAGTACTTTTCAATAGGACCAATAACATAGGTATTTAAAAATTAAATTTTAGACGCCTTCTCCTAAACTACAATTTCATCCAGGGTGAATAAAACTGTTTATAGCTTCAACTGTAATTTCTTATTCCCCGACTCTATATATCGATTTTCATCAAATTCTGTTAACCCATTTCCTTGTGGCTCGGCGTTGATATGGACTTAGCAACAAAAATACAAATTCATGAATACCTGTTACCATAGCCGGTTCGGTAAAAATGTAGCAGATATAAATGATCGGACATTTAATTCTATATAATTTTAGTTAAGTAGTATTTATCGATAGGACCAATAATAAATATTTGACAATTACATTTTAGGCATTCCCCTAAACTACCATTTCACTCAGCGTGAATAAAATGATTTATAGCCTAGACTGCAGTTGGTCATCCCCGACTTTACATACCGATTTTCATTAAATTCTCTTTAACCATTTTCTCGTGATGCGTGGACAGACAGACAGACAGACAGACAGACAGACAGACAGACAGACAGACAGACAGACAGACAGACAGACAGACAGACAGACAGACATTACGGAAAAGTAAAAATTGTATCTCCTTGTTACTGTGGACATGACCGATACAGAAATACCATTCTTTTCAAATTCTCTGCAATTTACAGACGAAACTCTTATTTTATATACAGTAGGCCTATATAGATTTGTTTTAACGAATCAACCGTAAAATTAGAAACTATATTTTGGGATTTATCACGTACCGAGCGAGTTGTCCGTGCGTTTAGGTGTGCGCAGCTGTGAAGTTGCATCCGGAAGATAGTGGGCTCGAGCCCCATTGTCTGCAGCCCGGAAAATGGTTTTCCGTGGTTTCCCCATTTTCACAACAAAGCAAATGCTGGGCTTGTACCTTAATTAAGGACACGCTCTTAGTCATATCTGTGTCGGTGCGACGGAAATCAATTTGTAAAAATAATAATCACGTAATCCTTATCAAAAGAATTTATGCACCTCAATGTGTATGTATGTTTAGTCCTCAGCCCGAAGGCTGGTTGGATCCTCAACAGCTCCGCCATCAGCTGTCATAGATGGCCTAGGCATCACTGAAGAGGCGTACTAGGGAAATGAGGAGTGATGTAGTTTCCCGTTGCTTTCCTCACCGAGCCAGAAGCTGGTATTACATATCAGTCTGCCAAGCCCACTGAAATGCATGCACAAACCGACCCTATGAGCAATATCTTCACACCATTCATAGCAGGGACTGGCTGCAGAACGAATGGCATTACTAGCATCACTCATACCTCAGTCACTTTCATTTTTGATAAAAATTCCCCTTACAGTAGTCGATTGTTCGTTTAGGAGCTATCGACGTTTAAATGAAAGCGCAGGGAAGATTTCTATACGTTACGGTGAGGAAAGAGCGAACTAATCTGACCGGCGGCTGAAAGGGTCTTGGAATAACGTCGTGTTGAGCTATGTACACATATTTCAGGAGGAAATCTTGTAATTCTTTCTGCAAGGATATCTTAGTAGGCCTGTCATCATTTCTGTAGCATTTTGCGGACGAAGCCGGTGCGGGTCCTTATTTCTTATTTATAATAGAGAACTAGCACGACGTACCCGTCGTTGACGGACCGATATTTGAAGATGTCGCTGCCTTCTGTTTGTACTCTTCATTGACGAGCAATTATTGAGCATACATACATACATACATACATACATACATACATACATACATACATACATACATACATACATATCTTTATTCTCCACCATAGTATACACATCGGCTTACAGGTAATAAAGACAGAAAAAAAATCCAGTACACCTCTTCTAAACTACTTAACTAATTAACTACCTCTACACCTACTCAGTATCATCCCACAAGTGCGCGGATAGCCAGCACACATGCAGGATGCCACCGCCTTACAACTACGCTAATCACATAGCTACCTAGCAATTATGAAGCAACAACCTTTGTACTGTGGTGTTCTGTCTGAATTAGCATGGCATGCCAGGAACCGACCAAATATCCAGCCGAACAGTGCTCTGGAACACGTGTTTTTACACATAAAAGCCGAATTTCCTGGAGAAAATGTATATTCCTCTTTTGTGGAATTGTAAGTAGCCTGCACGTGCTGGGCTTTATTTTTTGAAAGGGCGAACCTTTGCCCATTATTTTGTTTTTAGTGGATGAAACATGCACAAGTTCAGTAAATACCTGCATATTAATAACCACCACTTACAAAAGGTAAATTATTGAAAGGGACAGCTTGTATTTGAACTGAATGTCTGAGGTACATCCATAACCAAATCTCAGCCCAATTAATCATGTAGTTCAGGCGTGATTAAGCGAGATATGAACGGACACCATCTCATTTTAAATGATTACCCGATTTTGTTAAATCATTTCGAAAATGTATTTTCAGGCTATCTTGAAACAAAACATAGCAGAATGTACCCGTCGTTCTCTTATTAAATCATTAAAAACGAAGTCTAACCATGGTTTCTGTAATCTCCCTCTAATTCACTTAACCTCCAAGGACAGTTCATTGTTCTCCTCGGTAACCTATGTCCCATTCATCCATCGAGTTTATTCCTAACTTAGCCTTTATCTCCTCACTTTGAGCGCCCTTCTATCATTATTCCCGCCTGTTTCTACCAACAATCATTTTTGCTACTTTCATGTCTGTTACTTCTAACTTATAAGATATCATGAATACACCTAGCTTTCATTCCCGTACAGCAAAGTCGGTCTGAAAACAAACCGATGTAAAGATAGTTTCGTCCGATAGTTTGGAAGCCTCTTGTTTGTTATGTGGATATATGACAACATAGCAAAAATCTGTAACGATTTTATGTAACATTTTGTAATTCTTAAATAGGAGTTATTTTAAGTCCTACATATATGTGATCGGTATTATTTTCCAAATTTACCAAATTTCAATGTATTACGGTTCAAATTTCAAATTCCTATTGCGTTTTAAAATGATGAACTAGAAATATAACGGAAGTAGTATGTTTTACTTTCATTTCTTCCAGATTTTTTAGTAGCTTTGGACATCTTGGTGCCCTTGAAGTTTCCTTGTCAGAAATTTGAGGTAAATTAGGAAAATTAATTTACTAAGGAATATTTTTGCCGCAGACAGTCTGACATACTTACACCACTCTCAGCTTCATATCAATGAACTTACGTCATGTAACCGTGGTACCCGGTCTGGGAGTAAGCTATTGCGCGATTTTTCGCAAATATATACTTCCAAATGTATATTTTGAAATAAAACATTAGTTAGTCATGTGACAGATCTCTCTGAGAATGGTTGTAAAAAAATTCATGGAAGTTCACCCAGTGGTTTAGATATGATGTTTTGGAAGGCAGACTCGGACATGCGTTTAATATTTCTAGAAAGGTGATGAAATATTAATTTCACCTTATTTTATGTTTTATTTTATCATTTTTTTATTTACATTTTTCAGTACAGCCCTTCAAGCTACTCTTCAAATCTTTCATCCACTTACTGTCAAAAATTAAATATATTCTAGTCAGTAAAAACATGGAATCATCTTCTTCTGAAAAAAATGAGAGACTTTTACAATCTGGATTTCCTTTTTAAGCACTTCTATCTTACTACGTCCATCACATATACGCCGCAATTTCTTAAAAGATCAAGATGCACTTCACTGATACCTCTGAAACCTGTTGCTTCTGTCCAAAGTCTATCTATCGTCTTCCATTCCTGACCCCCACTCTCCTGCAAGTCTTGTTTTTCCTGAGCCATCCATCTTTTCGCGCCTGTCAACCTTCCTTAGCGTAGCACTGTGCAATCGCTAGACTTAATTCGTGAGACAGCTCTTTATTGGTGTAACAAGCCATCGTTTCCATTAATTAAACATGGCCTATTAACTCTGAAGAAAGCATTCTCAACCATATCAATCCCAGTTTGCTTACACTAGTTTTAGTTTTTGCTATAAATTAATTGAGGAGGTCCTCTAAATTGCTTTTACATCGAATACCTTGAGTATATGGAGAAGGCTTTTATTGTTTAAAACTTGTAGCAACTGTGAAGAACTTATGAGTTGGACTTCTCATTTAATTAATTACAATGATAGGGCACGAAGTAACCAGATACATTAATCGGTACATAAGGAAATGATTCATTTACAAACTATAATGTTGAAGTCACCAGGTATGCCACTATTCCTCCTTCTTCATTCCACATTACTTCAAATTAATGTGTTGAATGTCTTCTCAATTCCCTGTTGATTTTTTTCACACCCTGGTGAAGTCGTCGTTGTGACCTGTGCCTACTTAAGGGCCGATGCTCTTCCTGACGGCAACCCATTGAAGAGAGATGTTGTCTGGTGTTTGGCATTGTGTTGTGTTGTGGTGTGGTCTGTGGTACGTGTACGAAGATACATGTATTAATAAAAGGCCAGTCAAATAAAAACCGAACAACCGCTACAACGTGACCCGGGAATGGGTTTATTCAAAGGTAATTACCAAAAGCGTTAATAGAGTTATCCCACTGGAAGAAGAGACTATCAATTCCAGTTTTGTAGAAAGACGTAGGTTGCTGACGCACCCACTCTTGTATTTCCTCGTCCGAATGAAACTGATGTCCACGAATGTATTTCTTCACGTTGCTAAAACTGTGAAAATCACACGGTGAAAAATTCAGCCTGTACGAAGGATGTTGAAGCGTTTCCCAATTAAATAACTGAAGCGTAGGCTTCGCCAGATTTGAAGTATGAGGACGAAGATTATCACGCAACAGGATGACTGTCCGACAGCATTCCAGTGTGTTTTGACTTTATGGCGCGTCGCAGTTTCTGCACAGTGTCTTCATACCACTGCGTCACTAGAAAACAAACCACACTCCTCTGCTCTTCTTAGCTAACCTCCATTTTTACAGCTGGACAAACACACTAGACCAGTCCGCGCACCAACAAAGACATAACCCAACAACTTCGTGCACCTTTGAGTTGTCATTATACAGTTTTCCTACCACAGCGATGGCAGGATCGATACGTAACAACAGTACTGCCACCTTTCGTGCGGAATGTGTTATGGCGGGTGTTCGGGGTTCATTTAACTATCCGTGGTACAAACACCTAGTCTCCGAGCTAGATTAATTCACCAGCTACGGTTCATATCCTCCGGAACACTCTGAACAAGGCCGCTACGCTGACGATTCTCCCCAAAAAGCCTGACAAATTAATTTGGAAAAATGTATAAGTTCAAACAAATTGTGATAATTTCGACGGTTCTGTTCAACAGCACCACACTTCGGAAAAGTGGATTGTTTAGTGCAAGAATTTTAAGGTTTCAACAGATTCTATGAAAACCATTGTGTATTCAGCTCGTAATGTATCTTAACATCTATCTTGTTTTACTGTAACTTATACTTTGCCCTCAGGAAATATCTCTGGTTGGGGAAAATCTAGGTAAATAATTAATAGTATTTATTTTCGTAATATTTTACCTTGTTAATTCTAATCGTCAATTATACAGGTAGCAGTTTTTTCTATATATACCTATTAACAGCGTTATATATCTGTTGCTCGGACATTTGCTTTTCAGATCATAAAATCTTCTATGAAGTCGTTGTTTGTAGGTCTAATACTCGCAGTTTTTTTATATACTGAAAATTTACAGAGTGTAATTTTTTTATAAGTAGCGGTATTGAACTGTTCAGTCTATTTATTGTTCGATATTATCCGATGGTTGTCTAATATCCGAAGGACACAGTAAAAAGGATTATGAAACGGGGAAAATAAGCAATTTGGATAAAGTAAATTCGTGTCCTCGTCTCGAAGTGGTGCAGCTATTCTCCGGCACACCCCCAATGGAGGTGAGCTGCATGTACCATTTTAACCAAATACCAACCCTCCTGCCATTCTTAAATATCTCGCGGTACTGGGAATGGAACTCAGGCCTCTAAGGACGGCAACTAGTAACGCTAACAGTTACGCTATGGAAGCGGGCAGCAATTTGGATGGAAAACGAAGTTACATAAGTTATTTCCGTTTACTGGTAAAAAGAAATAATATCCCAGTTAGCCGCAGACATCTCATCTGAAACGTAGAATGAGAACAAAAAGTAGGAAAAACATTTTTCTCTTCACCGGCAAAAAGTAATTGTCCATTTCTGCACACAATAATGTACGCTGTTACATATTATTTATAAAGGTTTCATTTTAAGTTTCGCTTAAGCAAAAGCGTAATAAAGCTTTGACATCACAACATGAATTATCATGTGTTCATTTTAGGGGGGTAAATCCTCAGATTTCTCAGGTTCTTTTTGTGATTGGTACCAATCTAGGTGCATGTCAACGTATTGAGCCGGGAATAATATTCTCGTATAAGAAAAAAGTCACCTTTCGGTGTCACCAAAATTCAATCATCTAACTTTTAGGGGTAGAAATCTTAAGCCTACGCATACCTAAAAAAAGATTAAAGTTATAAATATATAATATAATTTATAAACAGCTCATGTAACACCCATACAGAGATAAGGGGAATATGCATCACCTGTGAGGAAAGTAAATTTACCTCCTCTAAATCCAGATATAGTTACCCTTCTATTATAACCGAAGATATAAATGTTCCATAAAACATGAAACTTATGGTTGCCAACTGAAGATTCATATAGCTTTTGAAATAAATCGCTTATATACGTGAAGTTTCTGTTTATTTATTTATTTATCATACATACTTACATACATACATACATACATACATACATACATACATACATACATACATCTTCATTATAGACTGGCATGTCTTTCAGCGTTCGGTCTGCAAGCCTCTGTGAATTTACTAAACGCCAGCACAATCCTCCGTCTGTAAGTAGCTCTGTGGTCTCGTTTAGTTTTATTCCTCTTATGTTTAAATTATTAGGAATTGAGTCTAACCTTCGTATTCTTGGTCTCCCTCTACTCTTATCCTTTTGGCTGAGATATTTCAAACTATTCCTTCCACCTATCGAGTGATACTCTGGAATCTGTTATTATTTAACATTATTTATCTAAAACAATATTCATTTACTTTTCCCCCTCCATTTCTAAGATTCATTATTACTGTCTAGAAAGGTTTCCCTGCCGCTTGACCTATCTGTTTCAGGTTGTTGCCGAAATCTTCCCACGACTTCTTCAATTCCATAATTATATTTTTCGCACAGTTTGTTTCATCTACGTACATTTCCCCGTTTGCATCAGTCCTTGTTTGAAACCATTTCTGATACGCCTTCCTTTTACGTTTACAAGCTGCTCTCACTTCATCATTCCACCAAGATGTTCGCTTTTTCCCCATCTTTACACAGAGTTGTGCCTAGGCATTCTCTTGCCGTTTGTACTACAGCATCTCTCTACGACATCCATTCTCTTTCTATACCCTGAACCTACTTACTGTTTATTGCTTGGAACTTTTCACTACTCATGTTCATGTACTTCTGTTTAATTTCCTCGCCCTTATTCGTTTGCAGACAGATTTTATTTTCTATCTCCAATGGCTAGAGATACTTACTGTAGTTCAGTGCAGGTCAGATAGCAGTGTGTATCATAAAAAATCCCCGGAATACCTGCACATTCTTAACAGATTCCCTGAATTCCGCCCACCCATGTGTGCTTGTGAATAGCCTTATGCTTGAATGTATTCGTAACTGCAAATCCATACTAGCACAGCAAGTCCAGTAAACGCTTCCCATTCCTATTAGCTTCCATATCTTCCCCATATTTATCCATCGTGTCGTATACTTCACGTCTGGCACCAACTGTTGCCTTGAAATTGCCCATTAGAAAAATCCTATCCTTGCTGTTGACCGTGACTACGACGACACTCAGTGCTTCATAAAATTTATCTTCTTCATCCTCCTCTGCACCCTCACATGGTGAATAGACTAAGAAAGTTCTCATTCAAATTCCTTCAACTGCCGAATCTACCCACATCATTCGCTCATTTACGTGCCTAACAGACTCTATGTTGCGTGCAGTAGTATTCCTGATAAACAGTCCTACCCCACACTGTGCCATTGCCCTTTTTAACACCTATTAAGAATACTTTATAATCTCTTCCTCGTTCTCTCTCCTTACCCGAATATCTTTACCTCCTAACACATTCAGACGCATCCTGACTCAGCCAGTTCTACTTTCTTTCTTCCATAAGGCCCATTAATATTGATAGCTCCCCTTCGAATTCTGTTTCATTCGCTAAGTTGATTCTAAGGAGTCCCGTGCCTATCATATAGAAGTGGGACTCAATTATTCCCATAGGTCCGAGGCTTACTAAAGATGTTCTGAGCTCCGTAAATTCTGTGAAACAGGATGCTACCCTACTTACACATAGTTCCAGGGAGAATCTCTCCTCTAACGGTTTAGAGACCACTGGCGGATTGTATAGTCCTAGCTGCCTGAGCACTAGGAGGGCCATGACTCAGATTATGCCCGACATGCTCATTCCTTTTCCATAGCAACTGGTATCCCGATTCTTTGGACCACTCATTAAGCCACTCAGCCGTTGCCCATGGTTCACGAACTGGAGCGTGACTGCTGTAACCTACACCATGAACGGCCACATCACGAACCATTTATTCTCCCAAATATTCAACTGGTCACAAAAATGGATATATTTGGAATTGATGAACATACAGTATATCGTTTGTAAAATATAGTAGATATGAAAACATGTTGGTTAGCAACGTATACTCTCAAGTAGTATATAAAACGGCCTTTCTATAGATTAATGCGCTAGAAACAAGATAAGCATCGTCTATTTTTTTTCAGGTCGAGGTCGAATCACTGTACTCGCCGAAAGCTGTGGCTACCTTTCAGAAGAGTTTATATTTCAGAGCATTTACTATTATCAATACTATGAAATGAAATGAAATGAAATGGCGTATAGCTTTTAGTGCCGGGAGTGTCCGAGGATATGTTCGGCTCACCAGGTGCAGGTCTTTTGATTTGACACCCGTAGGCGACATGCGTGTCGTGATAAGGATGAAATGATGACGATAGAGACGACACTTACACCCCGTGGCTGCGAAATTAACCAATGATGGTTAAAATTCCCGACCCTGGCGGGAATCGAACCCGAGACCCCTGTGACCAAAGGCTAGCAAGCTAACCATTTAGCTATGGAGCCGGACTGTCAATATTACATAATACACGGCCGTAATGTAAATGCTATATAACGTACTGTACTGCCATTGATCTATGATGTAGCCTAGATCTGTCATATACACTTGGCTAACTGATTGTTCTACTTCTGTGTACATGGTAACATGCCCAAACAGCTGGTAGCTTCGATTTTCTCGCAGTTGGTAATCGAACTCCCTTACACAGTAAACCCATACTTGATTGTGATGTGTATATTCTCTTGAGTGATCTGTTAAACACAGTAAAATAAATCATTTTCATCTTCTTGTTAGGGGTTCAGCGTCGCAGTATTTTTGTAGCAATGGGATAGAAAAGAGTTAGGACTGGGAAGGAAGTGGTTGTAGCTTTAATTACGGTACAGCCTCACCATTTTGCCTAGTATGAAGGTGAAAAACTATGGAAGACCATCTTCAGATGTTGTAACCCTCCATCTACCTATTGCAAGCTGACAGCTTTGCGACCCGTACCGCTCATCCAGCTCACTCTATGAAATGGTTCTCATGCCACCCTGAGACGCCATATACATCACATAGGATCTTTACACGGTGTTGTGCGGTATGTATGGCAAAATCTCCGCACAACTCTCCATCGTTTAACACAACCAAATATTTGTTCACTCGATCGATCTGCGTCGCTTGGTATTTTGGATGGTTTGTTTTACACTGTCACATCCAAGGTAACATATGCACTGTACTATCACAGTTACCGAGCTCGGTAGCTGCAGTCGCTTAACTGCGGCCAGTATCCATTATTCGGGAGATAGTAGGTTCGAACCCCCACTGTCGGCAGCCCTGAAAATGGTTTTCCTTGGTTTCCCATTTTCACACCAGGCAAATGCTGGGACTGTACCTTAATTAAGGCCACGGCCGCTTCCTTCCCACTCCTAGCCCTTCCCTGTCCCATCGTCGCCATAAGACCTATCTGTGTCGGTGCGACGTAAAGCAACTAGCAAAAAAAAAAAAAAAAAAAAAAAACTATCACAGTTCCTTTAAAAAAAATCTACGGAGTGTAAGGAAACGCTAATTGTGATCTCTTTATTCGAACTATGAGAAACTCTTCTTCCGCTGCTGTTGCTACTACTGATCTTCTCACACCTTGTTGGGGTTGTGGATGCGAAGTGTTTAGCACATGTGGATTTGGCCCTGTTTTACTCCAATTCGTATATGGAGGGATGTATTTCCAGTGGCGTGTTTTTGTTGTAATTGGAAGTGCAGTGTGTTATGTGTATATGATTAGGTGGGTATTGAGACAAACACGAAGTCTTCGAGTCATAGGAATTGAAGTATCCTTCAGTTCTTGTTCCATTATTATGTTATATCACGAAATTCCATCCGCACTGATCCGTGCTAGCTGGGCGGCGAAGAACTGAATTAACAAAATGGTATTGTACTTAAGACACGGACTAAAATAATTCGCAGCCGGGTTGCTTGATATCTGGCAAATATGTGTTTTTTATGTTTTATCTATTATATTATATTATATTATATTATATTATATTATATTATATTATATTATATTATATTATATTATATTATATTATATTATATTATATTATATTATATTATATTATATTATATTGAGGCATCCTAGTTGATCTCAGGCATTCTTATGCGAGTGATATAGGACATGTGAGACTTCGCATTAGTAGATCATAACACTTCTTTATTCATTATTGCTTTGATATAGCAAGAAAGAAAGAAAGAAAGAAAGAAAGAAAGAAAGAAAGAAAGAATGCAAAGTTTGCTTTGTATAGAATCATGGAACTCGCTAGCGAAGACGACGGTACGACTTGTAACCTTAGCACTAAGTACTGTAGATAGAACACAAGGCGGCTACCATGCACAGGGCACATACAACATAATATTTGCTTCCAAGTTTTGATATGGGAGGTGTGACATCATATGTTATACCTTATTATTTTCACATTTCGGCTGTGAAAAGATGACAGGATCTTACGGATGGACAAAATTTGCCAACGACAAACAGATGAAGAGTGTTTTATGGAGGTTCGATGACCACGGAGCAGTTTTCTCTCATGAGTGCATCGAACACAAAAGTCTTAGCACAATTTTACCACATTATCATCCAATTTCGGCAAAGTGTCTGCATTATTTTACATTATACTGCAAACCTCAAAAGAGCTTTATACTTTATAACCTTCAACAATTAAGTACAATTTACTTTTTGAATCAACCTCATATTTGTATTGGAGTTAAAAAGAAATCAGTGCAGCCTTCTTTTGTATTATACTGCAAACGTCAAGAAAGCTTCTTGACGTGTAATAGCCCAAAAAATAATCACCATCGTATATTTAATAGAGCTAAACAAAATCTGTGTTGGAGTTATTTAGATTTGTAAAATAGTTCATAATAATAATAATAATAATAATAATAATAATAATAATAATAATAATAATAATAGTCTCCGTCCTTTGATCAGTGGTAGTATTTCGGCCTCGGGATCCCGAGATGGCGGGTTTAAACCCTGCAGAGGTATTTATATTTTTAATAGACGGAAAAAAGTATTTTGGCATTCCATGTCGTTCAGCAAAATTTGTGCTGTAGTTATTTAGATGTGGTACGGGTAGAATCGGTGAAAGATAAACTTGCATAACTCCTCCTCCTCCTCTCTCTCTCTCTCTCTCTCTCTCTCTCTCTCTCTCTCTCTGTTTATCTACTACCCTATACCATTTTGTGTGGAAGTAGTAGTTCATAAAATGAAATGATGTAAGCCATGCGTGATTTTTATCTCGCTTGCAAATTGGCCTAACTTCCTTCTGACAGTTGTGGCCCATATAATAATATTACGAGAAACTCCGAAAATGAGCTCCCATCATGTTCCAAGTTTTACGATTACACAATCTCCTTAAACATTTTCCGTGGGTCATTCCTATACTGCGGTCATTGCATAGGGAGAAGGGGTTGTGCCGGTAGAGAGAGAGGTGGCTTCATATTATGATGGCAGAGAATGTGCGGGGGATGAAAAATACTAGGTGGAAGGCTAGGGGGTTTGGAGGATAGAAGCGTACTACAGGGTGACTCTACTGCCAACCCCCATCCCCTCATAATCCAAAAGATAAGCTTTCTAATTGTGCCTAATTTACATGCTAATTACCCGTAGAAAAGGACGAGTTTGAGAGAAGTGAGTGCCAGGGGTTGGGGCAGCGAGGAGGGGGAAGGAGGGCACTGCCAAAAGTAACTGTCGCTCGTGGTGCGGGGGCGCGAGGAGGGAGGTCTCATGGATGGCAGCACAGTAGCTGAAGTCAAAAACTAGACTACTTAATGCTGAATAATTCGCTCTCATATTTACGATGCATTGAAAGAAACAATTTCACGTTTGTAGCTTGAGCGAGGAAATTAAGGGATTGTAATTACGAATAGATGCACACGTTTATGGGTCAAAACATAGTTTTAATTCTCCTATTCTTCACACAAAAAAACCGCGGTAAAACGCTCTTCAGCGGATCGCATATTAACGAGGATTGCGTATTAAACGAAAGATAACCAAATGCGTCAGGAATAACAAATACAAAAACAACAGTATTTTAGCATTTTTATTGAACTATTGCATGCACAATATTGTAAATGCTACAGGCAGTGTACGCCAAGCTATGATACAGTATTTGGGTTTTAATACGCTATATCTATTAATGACACAGATCCACTATGCTTGATGCGTATGTAAAAGGAACCCATTATTCGTAGTCGGTCCCGTACATGAATCTGAACGATGATTCTTCTTCTTCTGGTTCGTGCCCCACGATCGGCAGCCCTGAAGATGGTTTTCCGCGGTTTCCCATTTTCACACCAGGCAAATGCTGGGGATGTACCTTAATTAAGGCCACGGCCGCTTCCTTCCAACTCCTAGGCCTTTTCTGTCCCATCGTCGCCATAAGACCTATCTGTGTCGGTGCGACGTAAAGCAACTAGCAAAAAATCTTCTTCTTCTTCTGGTGCCATATCCGTCATCGGACTTTCTCGATGATTTTGATTATCTTAGTTTTGGCGGTGGCTGCACGGAATAGCGAAATGGTTGTTTGTCCGAACCACTGTCGCAAGTTTTCCAGTCAAGGCTTGGGGAGGTGGGATTCTCCCTGGACATCTCTTCCCCTCGATCTTCTGTTGTATTATTATTTGGGAAAGGGTGTAAGTTTCTGTGTGCCTAATGATATGATCAAAGTAGAACTTCTTGATCTTAACAACCCTACATAGTTCGTTTTCTTTACACATCCTCGCCAATACCTCTCCATTCCGTATTCTGCTTACTCAACTGATACGAAGCATGTGCCGGTAGATCCACATTTCAAAAGCTTCCAATCATGATGATAATATAATTTGTTTTACTTCCCATCAACATTTTTATAGTTTTTGGAGACGCCAAGGTATCAAAATTTTTGTCCCCCAGGAGTTCTTTTACGTTCCAGTAAGTCTACGGACACAAGGCTGACGTATTTGAGCACCTTCAAATACCACCGGACCGAGCCAGGATCAAACCTGCGAAGTTGGACTAAGGAGGCCAGCGCTCTACCCTGTCCGGTCCTTCTAATCTTCTCAAAATACCGACACTTGGCGTCTCCTAAAACCGTAAAAGTAGTTAAGAAGACGTAGAACAAATAACATCGTTCATTATTCTTTTGCCATCAGTGTCATCTTTCACAGCGAAGATAATTTCCACGTTGCTTAAATCTCGACACTTTGTGCCAAATTTCTTCAGTTACAGGCTTGTTACGAGTATGTATTTATAGAAGTTTCTAACTCGTATTAAACCCTGAAGATAACACGAGGTAATACACATAAGAGCAACGTGTAGTGACTGTCAATAGAAAATTTATCTAAGTCGTAAAATGTTCTATAACTGTTGTTCAAACTAATTCCACTTGAGTGATTTAGGAAAGGATTTCAGTACTTGCAGTTTACTACCACTTACCTTACAGATAAGATGAAGTATTTTTTAGTTATACTCTTCAGTAATAAAACGAGGAAGAATCGTGTTATTTTTCCATCGTTTTCTGCTCTGCTTACAAACGTCCTTGCTCTACTTTGTGGTCATAAAGAAGAAGAAGAAGAAGAAGAAGAAGAAGAAGAAGAAGAAGAAGAAGAAGAAGAAGAAGAAGAAGAAGGATACCATAGTCGTCACTAACCATTGGGGACTCCTCTTCAAGCTTTAGCTCTTGACATGGTACGGTGGGATCTCATTGTTTGACACTTCTGATTTGATCACATCGGGTCTGGTTCACCAATCGAACTGGGTGCATCCCTCAAGGTATCTTGCAGTTAACCTTGCCCTCTACGGCAAACTTCCCTGTAGTACCAGCTGGGGTGAATGGTTCAGACGGTAGAAGCTCCGGTCATCTGACTATAAGTTGGCGGTTTCAATCGCGGCTCAGTTTACTAGTATACAGTATGAAGGTGCTCAATTACGCCAGCCCTGTATCGGAAGACTTACTGTGTATGTTCAGTCCTCAGCCCGAAGGCTGATTGGATCTTCCACAGCTCCGCCATCAGCTGTCATATGTCCTAGGCATCACTGAAGAGGCGTGCTAGGGAAATGAGGAGTGAGGTAGTTTCCCATTGCTTTCCTCACCGAGCCAGAAGTTGCTATTACATAACAGTCTGCCGAGCCCACTGAAATGCATGCAAAAACCGACCCTATGAGCAACATTTTCACGCCATTCACAACAGAGCTGGCTGCATAAGGAATGGCATTACTAGCATCACTCATACCTCAGTCACTTTCATATTGTCAAAGCCAAGGATAAGACAGAGACAGATCAATGAAAGTAACAAACTTGCTCTAGCCTATACCAGAAGATTTAGTGCACTGTAAACACTAGGTCCCGCCAGCCAAGGCCAGTAGACTTACAAGTTAAGTATACAAAAGAACTCCTGCGGTATAGTGGGCCGAAACGTTATTATTATTATTATTATTATTATTATTATTATTATTATTATTATTATTATTATTATTATTATTATTATTATTATTATTATTATTATTATTATTATTATTTGGTGTGTGTTCTTCTGACGACGTGTCCCAAGTATCAGAGATAAGCTTCATCGAAAGACACATTCGTTTGGTATGGATTCCTTTTCTAATTTCTGTCGACTCGCTTTAAAGGAACTTACTCCATGTCTAATAGGCTATATAATATTCATCACAAAGATAATTCACAAAATAAACTGAAGGAATCGAACATTATTAAACAGTAAAGTAAACTCGTGTCCTCGTCCTGAGATGGGGCAACACATTTCAGGCACACCTCCAATGGAGGTGAGCTGCATGTAGCCTACCATTTCAACCAGATACCAGCCCTCCTGCAATTCTTAAATTTTTGGCAGTACCGGGAATCGAGGCCGGCCCCTCGTGGACGGCAGTTAATTGAGCTAACCGTTACGCTACGGTGACGGACCGAATATTATCAAGACAGTATGAGAATAACATGAACGTAATAGTACTATTTTCCACTACAAATGCTGTACTCGCCATCCTACATCCGTACTGTAGTAAAATTTAATTTTGAAGTTTTAATTTTCAGCATGTCATATGCTCAGGGATATTTGCATTACTCTTCAAAATGCCATTGATCTGTTGATAAACGCTGTCACTCTTCAGCCGCAGTGACAAAATAATCTGAACATTACCACCTGCTTCTTCATACGCATGAAGAGGCCACTGTGACCGTCGCAGCATTTCCTTTCTGAGTATGTTAAGCATTGAAAGACGCCGAAATAAAGAAATTAGAGCTATTCTAAATATTGATAAAATTCATATTGAAAACCTTATCTCATACCATTTTCAGGTATTTTATTCCTTAATAAAATATACATGTGGTAATAATTGATCTAAGAAGCTGATGAAAGGATCACTCTCAGATCATGTTTACCACCAACAACTAACTTCATAGTGGTGTTCTCACACATATTCATTCCAAGAAAATGCTAGAGTGATGGCGTTAATGATTATTGTTCGCTGATAATTGATGTCAGGTGTCTGCATAATATATTGTCCTTCCCCAGTTGAATGTGATGGTTGTTGCTGCACAAAACGCATCATTCATCCAATGGGCTTATTGTCGTTTGCATTTGTGCTTAACAGATTTCTACGTCAGGACAGCAAAAATTAGTAGAATAATCATTATTTACAGACGAGTGTCCTATAGTATTCATTATTATAACAATATCTATCTAGACTCATAACTATATGTAATTACCACTATAAGCAGCTAAAATTTGTACAGCAAGCATTGATTTCAGCTGAACTTTCCATCATATTTGATTTTATAGCATTATAAGTCAAGCACTTCGCGAATGCTGCTTGTAAGTGCTTTGTGATCTCTGCTTTATTGACTGTGTTACTCTATAAAGCAGCAAAAACTCCTTAGTGGGATTTGTGGAATATTCTAATATTTAGGAGATCTTAAGTATACCACAAATTAATAAGACAGAAACTATGAAATACTAGATTGGTGTTTAGAAGGAGAATTTAACAAGACACATTCTTAAATGAATTCAGAAAACTCAATCGTAAAATCACCAGTGTAGCTTGGGATCGTAAGTTGGAAATTGCACCTTGCCAAGACATGGTGGCTAGCATACCGCTAGCGATACCACTGCTAGCTATCCTGTGTTAAGCACAAATGCAGTGTCGATGCTATGGGAGATATATTGTATCCCCACTTGCTATATACCCTCTTCGGCTAGCATGACGAAAATTGTTTAAGATACATTGTTATTGCTTCATAAATCATTGATAAATGATTTAGGTATATTTAATGGAGCTTGAAATTGCTAATATGAAAACAATCCTCAATATGATTGTAAAAAAGCGCAGGGAAACATTTTTTACATTATCCACAGTCACAGCCAGGACATGATTAACGGATATACAAGTGAAAATCCCTAGATATGGCCGCTCTCCGTATGAGCTATGCCAACGGGTGCAACAATCAATCTTCTGAAGGTAACTTGTCATTTTATTGAAAACTATGGAAAGTACGAAAATAAATTTGTGCGATGAGTTATTGTCCATCCGTCACGAATCTGTATGTGTGTACTACTGCTTCCTTGGAAGGTGGCACGGCACATCTTGTGCTAGCGGACACAATGAAAAACTGTAGTACGCCAGCCAGCCAGCCAGCCATCCCTGGAAGGGAATGGGGAATGGGGGATGGGTATGACGGTAGAGGGAAGGGGTTGTCGTAAATCAAACCGTATAGTCAATAACTTTGGAGACGTTTCTTCAATTTATCTTGGACTATCAACAGTAGGATTGGAGATCGTTTGGGAAGACGGGGAGAGAGAGAGAGAGAGAGAGCGAGCGCGCGAGAGAGGAAAGGATTATACATTATGTCCCACATTTCATTTTCATTGATTAAATTATTATATCTGCACGCAAACATTCGTCTAGATGTGCATTTTTTTCCTTCCTTGAAGTCGCTGTTCCGTAAGCTTCCTTTATTCCATAATGCGTTTCATACATATTATTTCATGTTACAATGGAATTAAAAGTTTATATCAATGATATCATAGATTTCCTGTATTTCCTTGCCTCCGAGATAAGTTTCAGGATTTTATTTATTTATTTATTTATTTATTTATTTATTTATTATAAAACCTGTACATACGCCTGAACGGCTAGGTAATGCGGAAGTCTAACACACAGAATGTGCTCCCTAACCAAGTGGAAGCAAACAGTGTTAACAGAAACAGAAGAGTGTAGAACGTACATTCTGTACAAAGTAGATTTACACTTATGACTACTTCTTCCACTTGTACATTTACTCACTGACACATCTCGATACATTTACTACTCATACCTCTACTACTGAGTCATTTAATCTACTTCTTTTAAAACATGATACTCTGCCGGCATTTAAACAGTATATGTTTCAAAGTCGCACTGAACGAGGGAATGTAACCTTGTCGGAATGTCTGTCTACAGAAAAGTAAGGCTTAAGTTTATTTCTTTTATTGCGCATTACTCCGAGTCATTGCAATGCCACTATAAAATACCCACGTAGCTATATTGAAACGTACCTTATTTTTACTTGGGACTATAGAGTTATCTTACAGGTTGGGGCGTTCTGACTTGGGCAACATGCCCGATGAAACTATTAACAATGTATCTTCACTGTCGTTATACAACAAACTTCCTTATTCCTTCCTTTTGAAATCTGCTGTTAAACCTGCTGTTGTTATGCGTAGTTAAAAGTCACGTCGGGGCTGGAGGGAAGGGGGGGTTGAGGGTGATGAATATGGTCTAGTCCACTACCACCTGATGAAGTACTTTCAGGTGTTATCTTATATTCTATACTCGAGAAACCGAAGTTTATTGGGGACTGAATTAAAGACCTCTTGGAAAAGCCATGTATCAAAACAGTTGTACCGGTTAACAGAGGTGATTGCTTGCGAGACTTATTCTTGAGACAATACTATTTTTGTGACTTTCTTAAGGTGGACACCGTGTTACGTAGTATGATAGCGAACATCGTCACTTTTATATTCTAATTGATCATAACTCTGTCTGTTTTACGTTAAACGATAAGTACGTAGGTTGGGAACGTGAGACAAAATCTGATTTTACATACTACAGGAGGAATATGTAAACTGCATAAAATCCCTTGAAAGTTTCATGCCTTCTGAGATATATATGATTCGAACCCCATAATTGTCCGGCTCCATGGCTAAATGGTTAGCGTGCTGGCCTTTGGTCACAGGGGTCCCGGGTTCGATTCCCAGCAGGGGTCGGGAATTTTAACCATCATTGGTTATTTTCCCTGGCACGGGGGCTGGGTGTATGTGTTGTCTTCATCATTTCATCCTCACCACGACGTGCAGATCGCCTACGGGAGTCAAATCAAAAGACCTGCACCTGGTGAGCCGAACCCGTTCTGGGATCTCCCGGCACTAAAAGCCATACGTACGCCATTTTATTTCATACCCCATAATTGACAGCTCCGAAGGTCGTTGTCCGTGATTTCTCAGTTCCACACCAGAGGAAAGAAAACCTACAACCTGTTTTCTAGTCATCGACCGGGTTAGGGATGGAATGAATGAAGCCCCCATCTTGCGGCGAGGGTAGGAATTGTGCCGGCTGCCGAGGCCTGTCGCACTCCTCTAGGGCAATGATTAATGACTGACAGATGAAATGAAATGATGGTGGAGAGTGCGGATGGAATGAAAGATGACAGGGAAAACCGGAGTACCCGGAGAAAATCCTGCCCCGCCTCCACTTTGGATTGACCGGGATTTGAACTATGGAACCCAGCGGTGAGATGGTGTCCCTTAATTTTAGCTAAGGCTGCTACCTTCGCCACGTCTCTACCTATTTGCGTTAGTGTGACGTTGAACCAAAAGAATGAAAATACATACATGGCAATTACGACAGTCTTGGGGCTCGATGTAAGTTATCACTAGTATCCGGCTTCTTCCGTTTATCTTACCGCTCTTGGTCAGCTATCGTTCTTCACCATCCTCGACGCTATTAGATATTCGCGGCCTAGAGTGTCTTCCGTTTTACATGGCCCTCCCCTTTCTTTACCCATTGCTCTAACTCATCGAGGCATCAGAAGTTTTCTTATTAATTCTTAACGTAATTTAAGAACGTCTTATAACCTTTTCGTTTTTTCCCTTCACCAATGTTCACCACATCACCCGACTTTTCTATTTGATTTTCTAATACATTTTAAGATGGCATATCTCTGAGAAATGATCCTTGATAGTCCTTCTTCTGGGTATTTGACAATAAGTTTTATGGCATGAGATGATATCCTTTGTCCTGTGATGTAAAGCATATTATACGTGCTCGTGTGTGTGTGTGTGTGTGTGTAAACATGCTAAATCACTGGCACTAGGCGTAGCACACAGAAACTTGGCTTGCTGCCTTCACCCAACTTGTTTGGAACTTCTAACTACCTTGCTTGCTTTGACCCTCCGCGTCTCGTCCACCCAGCCAGGAACATTAAACCAGAGACACCTTGCAGCTCTCCACGAAGCATGTAATATTATGTGGATAAATTCAGCTGGTTCCCTCCCCCTACCCAATCTCGTCTTCGAGATCACTTACAAATTTTTCATTCATGCTTCATAGTTTCTTAGACATACGATCTTTACTTCAGAAATAATTTTTATTATTTTCTCCGTGATCCTCTCTCAAACTACTTGTGTCGACATTGTTTAGTTGATTTCTGATCAATGAGAACATTTGACACGTTTGGTTTAAATTTAAGCTCCCACTTCTGTGACTATACTGTGATAATAAACGATATATATTTTATTGCTTGATTCGGTTTCATAAAGAAACTAGCTCTTATTTACCAGATTTTACAGTTATATGTTACAACGGAAATGTGCTAAGCTGCCCTGTCCGACCCGTTGGCTGAATAATCAGCGTATTGCCCTTCCGTTAAGAGGGTCCCGGGTTCGATTTCCGGCCAGGTCAGGGATTTTAATCGCTTCTGATTAATTCTTCTGGCAGAAACACGCAATAGTGATCACATCCCTTCATACTGGGTTGGCGTCAGGAAGGGCATCTGGCCGTAAAACATAGCCAAATCCACATGTGCGACAGATTTCGCACCCGCGACCCCACAGATGGGGGAAAAGCGGTAGGAAAAGAAGATGTATTAAGCTACCCTCTTTAACCATTTAACTATATTCCACTACTGTATCCGAGTATAGTCCTAAATCTGTTTTCTTCAAAATATCAGTTTACGTTTGCTACTTTAAGTGGTATTTCCTACAAAATTCTGATTGATACTGCCATAAGTGTGCTGATATAAACAAATATCTCATCATTCTGTGAATGACGTGTCTGTGAGGGTCTAACCAAATACTTCCCCAGATCATATATTCTACATGAAAGAACACCAACCGAGTCTGCCATGGCATGAAATTCTTGCGTAGGCTAGGCTCTTTGCTTTCATCTTTCCTGTCTGACCTTTTATGGACGACTGTTGGTCTTTTTCAACCCCGATGGTAGGTTTACGACGCCAAGGCAAGTTTTTCATTTTACACCATGGCATTGCCCCTCCCTTTCTGCAGCGGTTACTTTCATTTTTCGAAGAGTCAAGCCCTCTCCATTTTCTCCTATGATTACTGTTACAAAAATGGAGCTAAGGGACTACTAACGCGTTATCTTGTACTGATATTTACATGAGCGTTTCCTTTCACTTCTCATTAAGCAAACAGTGCGCTCTTACACTTCTAAAATCTGATATTTCTAAATTTTGGAAAACTCGTAGGACCAACTATTCTAAAATATTTAATGCCATTGGCTTATGCTTTGTAGTAAAGCAGAAAGGGCGAGGTGATTCCATAAAACAAATACAGTTCTTCAGCTTTAATTTGGCTTATTATTTGCCGCGTATGTTTCTTTACTCTCATTACATCACATGAAACAAAAAATACACTTCTAATAGAGTTTATACTCTGTAGTGTCATGCTTTTCTTTACGATAATATTTTGATATTCCCCATATTACCTACTCTCATGATATTAATTCAGTCAACATAAGTTTATCTGAAATGAAGTAATAGCTTGGTTGCTGAAACTTCTCTTCGGGATGACAAAAACGCCATTTTCTTCATAACTCGTAAATCTTACTAATTTGATATCGTTGTTGGAGAACTGACTATCCGCCCCATAGATGACAGTGCTGATCATAATTATCAATGTTTTATCTTCTTTATACTTACTTTCAGGCTGCCGGAAGCCACGAAAACAGGAAACTTCATCGTTACTGCCTGGCAAAATATGGGTACATGGAGAGAAATTATTCAGTACGGTACTTCTATACACGTACGTAGTATTATAAACCGCCTGTGTACTTTAAAGCCTTCTAGAAACTTAGGTGGGATTTGTTTTTGGAAAGAAATGCCACTAAAATTCATTTTAAAAAGGTCTTGGATGATGTGCTTAAAGGCATTCTTAATGAGTCATTAATAATGAGTCTTACATTGATGGAACGGGAAGGGTTTCCTTTCTTTGAGGAGGAAAATGAAAAAAAAAGACTTAAAATATAACACTATTATATAAACGTAAATAGGAGGGTGGGGGTGGGGAAGTAATGGAGGGATGTATATGTGAGCAGGGGGACTATTTTGTACAGCACATTGATAGAATGCTTTCTGAAGGTTTCACAAGAGAAGACGCCGATAATTTGAGAAGGTACGTCTATAAAGAATACACTGAAGTCTCGATTCATCATTATGATATAAAAGTAGATTTTATCGTAAACTGTAGAAGAGAGACATCGTTGAATAACATCTGACTTTAGAATCTCGCTTCTAGAAAGCTCTTCTTCTCAAACTTGAAAGAGACACTGCTTACAGTATCATTCTGGTATCTGTGAGGCTGCCAAAGATCTCCGGTTGTTAAATCGTCCAATATGGACACTTGATTGATATTGCTTGCACGAAAGGTATTGTTTAGGTATTGAAAATGATGAGCATTCCTATACGTAACCTGCGATCTCGTTTCATATTAGACTGAAAAAGCTTTGTCTTAAAAACTTGTGACCTCAAACGACTTTTCTGTTAGTGAAAACTTGAATATTGTACTAAAAGTCTAAATTTACACATCGGAGAAGACAATTGGACGTAATTATTAACTGTTAGAGAACGCGATATCTTTGGTTATTTTTTAAATTAATTTTTAAATCTTTAAATCTTTTACTAATCGTTTCCCATCCTTATTCTCATACTACTAAATATAGGAATTTAGTACATTAAGAACTCAATGTGGTGGGTCATTAAAACTATGTAGGCACAGTAATTGGACGGATGACTAACTTATACAATATTTGAATATGTGATTTGTGTATCGAATTTATGATACGAGACAGACTCCAAATAGTGTAATCTGCGCAATCTTATTCCATTTGCATACACGATAAACGTTGGATCTCCTGAAGATAATTTCATTCCTACATGCTACCTAGTATGAAGTGATTATTTGGATATAAAACAGTCATCTACTCCTTCGGATATTAGGTACGTAATTACTGCCGGCAGTGATGTATTAGGTATACCACGAAGGGCAATATTTTACTCATTGAAACGTCTTAATTTCACACGCCTGTATGTCAGTAAGCGGGCAAGTTTTTCTTTGAATTTTATATTAGATACATTTTCAACTCGTTCTCATTTCTTTCAAAAACTACTTCACACGTCGGGGTGCTTTTGTAGCAAGACTGTATACCGTATGTCATACATCCATAATACGAATCAACAATAGCCTTCTGTGAACTCATTTCTAGCACTATAAGTCCTCTAGTTCAAACCTGACACTACATTAATTTGCAATTGACGACATATAGAGTGGTCCACCTCACCCTAGAAGTCCAGTAAGATATGCAACCCATCTCAGAAGAAAAACAAAAAAACAAAAACAAAACTGTATGCCATCTTCGCGCCGTGATGAAACGACCATTCCCCAGACATGCTCTTTTTAAGTTGTTTACTAATACGAAGTAGTTAATGGGTTGTGCTGGAATGCTAAATGAACGTTATAAACCATAAATCAATGACGTAGAAATTAAATGTTGTTGAGGAAGACACGGAGCATAGAGTATGTTTTCATTGTGGATGACTCGGTAAGGTACCAGTCATCTTTGCGTCCATTGTGTGAATCTTATTCTATGCAGATATGTTTGAAGATATTAACCGATTCATTTTACCTATGCACGGCAAAGTGTCTGCTTATGCTGCCTGAACTCCGGATCTGCGAAAAAAAATTTACAACACAAGCGTGTTCATTCATTCGCTTAGAGCAGAGGTGTTCAGCTGGACGCCCGTTGAGGCTAGCGCAGTGCAGCCGGGTTGGCCTTAAGTAAATGCGGGCAGCTTACATAGCAAGCATACGTCACAGTGAAGCGAGAGAGCAAAAGTATTTTGCAGGGAAGTGGAGCTGTGACCTTCGTTTGTGACTACGAAGCTATCCTCCACTAGTCAGTAAAATGTTGATTGAGGTGCAGTATTTATAAATTGCTGTAATCGCAAGAAAACAGACTTTTCAAGATATTCCGGTTTGATTTAGACTGCGCTCGATATAAACAGCCAGTTTTATTGTCTTATATTTACACATTCAAAGAAAACTGACGCGTTATAATTTTTATGTTACAATTTATAAAGATACGGAGTTTAAGCGTACAAGCTACGATTTACAATTCCTTGATGGGAATGATAGTATTTTCATGAAAAAAAGTAACATTCCTGTTAATCATTCAGCAAAACGTATCAACAAGTTTACTGCTTGATTTCGCACAGTGTTGTAGTGTTGTGTGACTTTCCTGTTCACAGAATTTCTGAAAATAGTATTTAAAACTTATCAGGCGCCCGATGATAATAGATGCCTCTAAATGGCGAAGAGTTCCATCACGAGTGAGGACACAGGTATTTACTAGCTCCTACTAAAGTGCAACGATATAAATGTATCTCCCGAATAGATATAGAGTATGACTTCAATTAAAATATCAAACTGATGTTATTCCCGTGGGTTCGAATCCCACTGTCGGTAGTCCTGAAGATGGTTTTCCGTGGTTTTCAATTTTCACACCAGGAAAATGCTGGGGCTGTACCTTAATTAAGGCCACAGCCGCTTCCTTCCAACTTCTAGGCCTTCACTATCCCATCGTCGCCATAAGACCTATATGTGTCGGTGCGACGTAAAGCCACTACCAAAAGAAAAATCAAGTCATCACACGCATCTTATGTAATTCCGTTTGATATTTTATGTATAATAAAAATTGATTACTCTATACAGGAACTACGAAAGTGCTTATTATTATTATTATTATTATTATTATTAACAATCTTTTACTATAGAGCAATACATCTAACGGTGTTATTACTGTAGTTAAGAAAATTCGTGTCCTCGGTTCCGACTGGCTCAGCTCTTTTCAGGTACACAGTCAATGGAGGTGAGCTGCATGTACCGTTTTAACCACATGACAGCCTTCTTCCAATCTCTATTTGTGGCTTTTCGGATATCCAACCCGGGCTCCGAGGACGGCTGCTAATAGCTAACCATAACAGTACGGACATGGACATTAATGTAATAGAGGCTTATTACTATTAGAATAACATTTAAAAGGTACTTTGCCTATGGATTTTTTTGTTATTGTTTTGTATTAGATTTCGCGTGTGTGAAGACACATTCTGGCTTATTGGATAATCTTTCTCGCTCGGCTGTTTTGTCACTGGCATACTTCATGAGGAAACAAGAATGCATTTCTTAACCGCATACTCTGACTTGCCCTAAAACCGTCCAAGACTGTGAAATGGAAAAAGAATATCTGTGACAACTAATGTGATATTTCTCACCAGGCTCTTCCGTCACTGACATATATACATAGGAGTGTTGGAGATAAAAGTTTGTCCACCTCTTAAGTAGCTAATCTTTGTTGTATATGCGTTTTGCAGCAAATACCAGCTTTTTAATGCAGAATTTTCCAGTAACAACAATTCATTCATCATTCACCACCTGACTGCGAAGATTTTGGCACACGCTGCTCGCTGCTTTGCTCTCCGCTCCTCTATGAACGTCTTTGATCGGTGCGATGATAAAGAAAAGCTTTGCTTTTTATGTTTTTCTTTTGCAATTTTTACTTTTGTCTTTTTCTTGCATTTTAAATTTTTCCATCTTTTTTTCTTATTTTATTTATTTCCTTTTATTTTCTAAGGACGACACATACACCCAGTAATCGAACCAGTGGAAATAACCAATTCAGGTTAAAATCCCAGACCCGGTCGGGAATCGAGCCCGGGCCCCTTGAATCAAAGGCCAGTACGCTAACCATTTCGTTATGAAGCCGGACAAAAACTCTCCCCCCCCCCCAGCTTTGTCCAGTGACCGGGGTATGAACCATCGAACTCAGCGGTGAGAGGCCTGGCTCTGCCTCCACGGAGGCTCTTGCTCGTTGCTCTGCTCGCTGCTTTGCTCTCCGCTCCACTATGAACGTCTTTCATCGGCGCATGATAATAAAAAGCTTTGCTCGTTGCTCTGCTCGCTGCTTTGCTCTCCGCTCCACTATGAACAACGTCTTTCATCGGCGCATGATAATAAAAAGCTTTGCTCGTTGCTCTGCTCTCTGCTTTGCACTCCGCTCCACTATGAACAACGTCTTTCATCGGCGCGATGATAATAAAAAGCTTTGCTCGTTGCTCTGCTCGCTGCTTTGCTCTCCGCTCCACTATGAACAACGTCTTTCATCGGCGCGATGATAATAAAAAGCTTTGCTCGTTGCTCTGCTCGCTGCTTTGCTCTCCGCTCCACTATGAACAACGTCTTTCATCGGCGCATGATAATAAAAAGCTTTGCTCGTTGCTCTGCTCGCTGCTTTGCTCTCCGCTCCACTATGAACAACGTCTTTCATCGGCGCGATGATAATAAAAAGCTTTGCTCGTTGCTCTGCTCGCTGCTTTGCTCTCCGCTCCACTATGAACAACGTCTTTCATCGGCGCGATGATAATAAAAAGCTTTGCTCGTTGCTCTGCTCGCGGCTTTGCTCTCCGCTCCACTACGTTTTCAGCCTTAGCAAGTACATGGCCCTGGAAATGTCCGCAGTCTATAAAGTATCTGTTCATAGAGTTAACATATGCTTCTGTGCTTCCTCTTATAAAGTGTTATTCGCAGGTGTGATTGTTTCATGAGTTCAGTAGAGTTTCTATCTCTGAATTACTATTGGCACTTAGGATTACCTCTGTGTTGCCGTGCTTAAACCCGAACATATTGTACTATCCTGTACAGACAAGACGAACTTCAATTACATCAGACCAGAAATAACATCGTAGGGGGACATACGAGGTTGAGCGGAAGATTATGCGTGTTTATTCCGAGTTACCTGTAGAAAACATCACAAGTCGAACGTCACGAAATTCAACTCACTAACTCAAAATACGAATAATTATGTACCAAAAGTAGCATTATCACGCCATTATTGTAATTGTAATTTGAGTTGGCAAATAATGAAGGGGGAATTTGTTTTATCAAGGCCAGGTTAAAACAGACACGCACACCATAACAATATTTCACATACGAACCTCCGGCCAGCAAATATATGTCAACAAATAACATTATTAACTTTATATGAAAAACCATCCAACATCGCTGATTGTAACACTATAATATGAAAAATTTTCAAGGGGACTTACCAATGAATCAAATTTGCTGCATCTAAAGACTTCCTTGTCCTTCACTCTCCAAAATGCACCCGAGTAGGTACAATGATATTTGTATGGTACACTTGAACATCTAAAACGCACATCATCCTATTTAAAAAAGGAACGTAATCCTCATTTTCACTCACGAGAAATGGGGTAGGGTTTCGTATACACAGCTCCATTGTAAAACACTGAACATTATCAATTACATCATTCTTTTACCACCGTTTAAAATTATTTTCATCTCTCAACTGTAACTCTTGGTTACGATTTTTCCTGATCTTTCCGGGACGGATTTAATTTTGCAGGAAGATAATAAGGTACGTTGGCTGATTGGGAAAAATGCTAGAATAGGTATCATTAGATATCTTTAGAAGTTGACGTGGCATTCGAATTGGACGACCACCTTATATGGGTATAATCTCTTCCGTAACAATACATTTGGTATCAAAACGATAAATGCATTCAGCACTGTTAGTTCGAAGATTTCCCTATGAATGCACCTAACCCAGTTTTGACTTAATATTGGGTCTTCTCTGAACACTCAAGCTTGGTCAGGCACACACTAAACATACGACCCGTTCAATTAAACTATGAATAAAATGCACAGCAAGCACAGGTAACTGAAAATGTAAAGAAAGCGCTTTCAGAAAAAGACAACAACAACAACAGAACATTAACCTAATTATCATCGGAATTGTTCGAATAAAGTTTTTTAAGAACTTACAGTACAGCTTCTTATGGCATTGGAAGAGGCTCTATAGCTTTTTAAGGCTATAAATAAACTTAATTTATGATTAATAATATTAACATTTCCGTGAATATTTGGTAAAAGCACGACTTCCGCTAATCAAAACAAACACATGCTAGCAATCCAATTTGCTGTCAAATGGACTGTTTGTATAGGGTGTGAGGTATTGTACTGGTCTTTGTATAGGAACAGGGGTTGATATTTTTTAGGTTGTCTCTAAAGTACAGGTCGCATAAAACTAGATTTTAAGGCGCTGGTGCACCACTCTGTAGATTAAGTCTATAAGTGATGTATTAAAGGTTTTTGGTACGACAATAAAAACATATGTTTTGGCCATGTATCTCTCCTTCATATTTACTATTCGACCTCCCTTGTTCAATTTTCTTCTCTTTCAAAACCGATGATATTGGACTTTCGTTGGATAGAGATGATTTCACTTCCTTTTCATAGCCGTGCCTTTTATGTAACCAATACTCACAATTTTCGAGGTATAGGTTGCCTTGCTCTTTCTCCGAGTATGAGGGTCTCTTTAAAACAATCTCTACCATTTTTCTTAGAATCCTACGTACATGGATAAATGAATGGTATAGTCAATGATTTGGTTTCGTTTTCTCTCCTTTGTTTAGCCGAAGTCGATATCCTCGTTCTCTATTGATAATTGTTAAGTAGGGCTGATAATTCTGCCGTTTTATCCCTTAAATAGCAGTCAGAGACACTTGTATGTTATGATTTCGGGCGAGGGATCCGGATCTCACAGTTGTGTTATAAACAACCTTTTTTTAAAAGTTTGTTACCGGGAGAGTTGGCCGTGCGGTTAGGGGCGCGCGGCTGTAAGCTTGCATCCAGGAGATGGTGGGTTCGAATCCCACTGTCGGCAGCCCTGAAGATGGTTTTCCGTGGTTTCCCATTTTCACACCAGGCAAATGCCGGGGCTGTACCTTAATTAAGGCCACGGCGGCTTCCTTCCACTTCCTAGGCCTTTCCTATCCCATCGTCGCCGTAAGACATATCCGTGTCGGTGCGACGTAAGCCACTAGCAAAAAAAAAAGTTGGTAATATATTCGAAACAGACTTTCAACGTATTAGGTCGTGTTACGTACATGTAGCACGTGTTGAAGAGATTTTAAATACAAAACAAAAATGGCCAGCCGGACACCAGTGGGATCCGAACCCACAACCTCCCGATTTCGCGTCGGTTGCTCTACCAATTGAGCTATGGTGGCCTAGGCCATTTTTGTTCTGTTTGAAAGGATCTGAGCTACAGGTCTGGCAACCGACGCGAAATCGGGAGGTTGTGGGTTCGGATCCCACTGGTGTCCGGCTGGCCATTTTTGTTCTGTACTTAAAATCTTTTCAACACGTACTACATGTACGTAACACGACCTAATACGTTGAAAGTCTGTTTCGATTACAATGCGGTCGTGAAAATTCAATATTCATTGGTAATATATCTTTTACATAGGGCCTACACTATCTTTGGAATATCCCAGTAAGAATTGGGCATTAAAAAAGTGAGCATAAAATTAACATTACCGAGCTCGATAGCTGCAGTCGCTTAAGTGCGGCCAGTATCCAGTAATCTGGAGATAGTGGGTTCGAGCCCCACTGTCGGCAGCCCTGAAGATGGTTTTCCGTGGGTTCCCATTTTCACACCAGGCAAATGCCGAGGCTGTACCTTAATTAAGGCCATGGTCGCTTCCTTCCACTTCCTAGGCCTTTCATATCCCATCGTCGCCGTAATCTGTGTCGGTGCAACGTAAAGCAAATAGCAAAAAAAATAATAATAAAAATGACCATTCAGTTGCTATATCTGTTCTGAATAATAATATAATAATAATAATACAAAAAAGCTCTTGCTACAACAGGGCATTGGCCTGCCAAGACGACTACGCTCAGTCAGATGGACAGTAGATACTAAAGATCTACTATACTGAGCCTTATTACTTGGATTTTTTGACCAGGTCCACTGCCTCTGGAAGCAGCTAGCTCCTTTCTTACGAGGCTGAGATGTTGCTGCTCTCTAGTAGCGAAAACCGAACTTCGGGACGGTTTCTCAGGGTTTAATTAATTTTTCAGGTTACACCATTTGCACCACCAGATAGACATACCAAAAATGGCATGGGATGCCATTCAAAATATCGTGTACTTCGTCGGGATAGAATCTACGAACTTGGGACCATGAGCTGGATACTGTACTACATTTCAATCGAGGCAACTTCTGTACCGAATAATGGACTGATCCGTTATCATTTGAAGCGCCAAGTCCTTCGATTGGCTAAGGTTATTTTTTCTTCTCTTGCTGTTTTCAACTGTAAGTCTATTTTAGATAGTATTATTGGTTTTATGCCTCACTAGCTACTTTTGCGCTTTTCGGAGATGCGAGATCCCATAATGTTGAGCCACTCAGCTCGGTTATAATAAGGTTTCTCTGTAATTAGTCTAATTTTCAACTTACTGAGTAAGTAGAGCGTAGATCACGCGCACGTAAGTCAGTGAGATCAAAACTAACTGTCCATTAGCTTCCTACGCCTTTAGTTGAACTACTTCTGTGTGTGTGTGTGTGTGTGTGTGTGTGTGTGTGTGTGAGAGAGAGAGAGAGAGAGAGAGAGAGAGAGAGAGAACGAACTTCCTTGTCGCCAGTCCGAGGCGAGGCGAGGCGGGGCGAGTAGCAATGGAAGTGACCAGTGGTGATAACGATCGGTCCCCTTCTAGGTCACAACACGAACCGACTTGGTTAATCCGATCCCAAACAGCGTAGCTCTGATTATATTGGAACCGGTCAAGTCGTCATCCCTCTTGAACAACAGTCGAGCAAGACCAGTATCTACCGCCCAACTATTGTAGACGAATTGGTTTCATTATAGAACTCTACCTGTGTCATGTATCAAAGGAGGTACATAGTCTCAATTGCTAGGGTGTGTAAATTCTCCGAAGTGTGTTCTAAGGAACGAGAGAAATGTTTGAAGTAGTAGTTGGTCCTTCATGTAATGGAATGTCAGTTCGGTGTATGCGGAATGTACTAAAATGTTGCGATCAATCTCAAGAAAGCTATCCCAATTCTTTCTTGCTTATTTACTTTTTGGAATGGTCGTGAGAAATAGAATACATTGCTGATGGAGTTGTCCTAAATGCGGCAAATTGTTGTAGGCCAAATGCTTCAAAAATTTCGAGTTCTCTATTTGAATGAAGTAGTGTAAGAAAGCAACCATGAAACACACAACGTTTCATAACGTTATATTTGATGAGTATAATGGAATTCTTTTCTCGTATAACTCTTAAATGAAAGTTCTAAGGCATAGGGTATCATTAATTTTCCCATATCTCTTGGCCTTTTCTTCCCGTAATAACGTTACTAGTTTTATATCCTAATATCTACTTGTCGGTAAATTTAGCTATATTAGGCTGGATTATATACCTTCATATACCACCAGAAAGGGCCGGGATCGAACCAGAGAGACTCAAACCGGTCACGCACCTCGTAGAACAACCACCACCACCACCACCACCACCACCAACATAATATCAGATACCTTTTTGAAAACAACGGCTTTATTTATTGACCTTCAGTTCATACGTATCATAGAAGGGCGAAAATAAATATATTTAAATAAAGCTCAATCACTCAATCACTACTGATCTGCATTTAGGGCAGGCGCCCAGGTGGCAGATCTCCTATCTGTTGTTTTCCTAGTCTTTTCTTAAATGATTGCAAATAAATTGGAAATTTATTGAACATATCCCTTGGTAAGTTATTCAAATACCTTACTCCCCTTCCTATAAACGAATATTTGCCACAATTTGTCCTCTTGAATTCCATCTTTATCTTCATGTTGTGATCTTTCCTACTTTTAAAGACACCACTCAAACTTATTCGTCTACTGATGTCCTCCCACGCTATCTCTCCACTGACAGCTCGGAACATGCCACTTAGTCGAGCAGCTCGTCTCCTTCGGTGTATGAGGAATGTACAAAAAAAATTGCGATCGATTTCAAGAAAGCTATCCCAATTCTTTCTTGCTTATTTACTTTTTGAAATGGTCGTGAGAAATAGAATACTACATAGACAATACGATGCCGTGAAATACTGCTATTTTTGAAAGAACGAAACAAAAATACTAGCATTCGTTTGGAAGGCAACTCTTCAGTGCTTCTGGGCTGGATAATTCAGGAAACTTCCCTCGCTATTTTTGGAAGTAGACCGAGGGAGAATAACAGTCTCTATAAAGTGACCCGGTTTGAAGTTGTTCCTTGCTAGTATATTCATCAGGGTTCACATGGTGGCGAATGTGCCAGTCAGGCTTGTTACATTGTCTCCCTTGGATGCTAGCTATAGCTGTGTCAACCGTGCTGCCCCAGGCTTGTCTATACTGTATGCTTGTTTCACACAAGCAATGTCTCCCAATGCTTGTCCCCTCCTTGTCGTCCAGTCCCTATTGTGTAGGCATGCCTTATTGTTGTTCCATACTCAGCAAACACGAGCCTCTTCATCAAGTTCTGTGCAATCGAAAAAATTCAAATCGAGTGATTGTGAAACTCATAATCTAAAACTGACGATGGTAAGTTGCGAAATACCCGTGTCCAAAATTAGCATATAGGGTTGCAAAGGTACCCTGTCCTCGCCGCTAAATGGGGGCTTCATTGACTTCATTCTTGACCCGGTCGAATGACTGGAAACAGGCTGTAGATTTTTTCATTGCAGTGATACATGATGATGTGGATCGTGAGAAGACTGGAATATACGAGCCCACAATTACATTCTACAAGGATACATATAGGCTTGCTAATCGGGAATAGGGGCACAAAAAAACCAAACCCCATGGCACTACAGCCCTTGAAGGGCCTTGGCCTACCAAGCGACCGCTGCTCAGCCCGAAGGCCTGCAGATTACGAGGTGTCGTGTGGTCAGCACGACGAATCCTCTCGGCCGATATTCTTGGCTTCCTAGACCGGGGAATAGGGGCACGATAACTCGAAAATTCCTTGAGTTCTGCAAGACATTCTACCTACCAAAATCTGTGATTAGCAACAATGCTCTTTTTTTTCTTGGAATCCTCAATATATATTTTAAGAAACCATGTTCGGTGATTTTCTTTAAAATTCAACAGATTGTTTTATTTATTTTGATATTACTCACTTTTAGTTTACTAAGAATGCTTTGCGTTTTATAAATAAATAAATAAATAAATAAATAAATAAATAAATAAATAAAATTTTTAATCCTCTTTCACCACTATACACGTTTGACGTAAGTTTGTACCTTAAGCACTATCTCTGAACTGAAAGATCGATAAATGTTCAATGATAGTGGTAGAATGCGTTGTTCTAGTTGTATTGGTCGTAAACGTGTGGCACTATGACACCTATAATTGTGCGGGTGGTTCGATACAAAAATTGTTTGATACTCCCAACACTTCGAATAGGGATAGTAAATTCTTTGGATACCTCTCAGTAGTTGAGCCGGGATTCGAAGAGGGATTCTGCAACGATTCATACTTCTTTGCCTGATGGATCCATCTGAGCTCTGCTATGAAATGATAGAGTTCGCATTATCAGGGGCGGTAAATAATGGCACGATCAGAGTTGTACCCTTGAACCCAGAATTTAAATTAGGTATATAAAGGCAGGTTTTGGAGATTTCATTTGATTTGTTTGTTTATAATCAACAGAGTGAAAATTACTCCGAATATAGATGATATGTTCAATGATGATAATAATAATAATAATAATAATAATAATAATAATAATAATAATAATAATAATAATAATAATAATAATAATAATAATAATAATAAGAAGAAGAAGAAGAAGAAGAAGAAGAATAGTGATTTAAGCCCTCTAGGGAGCGCTTATTCACATATTTTCAAAACAGTTATGAAAGAAGGAACTTTATATACATTTTAAATGATTAGTAGATAAAGAGGTTTCAATTTCTACATAGGGGAGGAATAAAGAATACTTTATCCATGAGAAATCCATAATATGTTCGTGAATTTCACTACTGACGAATGAAATGCACTCACTATTCTGTTATTTTCATTGAGAGATCTTAGGGACTGCATAAACCAAGAGTTCTGGCGTGTTTAAATTCAACACTTTGGTAAGCGGAAGGTGACTATTTGTCTGATGTTACGGGAAGGAACATGAATTGGTAGTAACGGAGTAAATGTAAGCAGAAAGACAGTACACCGAGTTCGATAGCTGCAGTCGTTTAATTTCGGCCAGTATCCAGTATTCGGGAGATAGTAGGTTCGAACCCCACTATCGGCAGCCCTGAACATGGTTTTCCGTGGTTTCCCATTTTCACACCAGGCAAATGCTGGGGCTGTACCTTAACTAAGGCCACGGCCGCTTCCTTCTCACTCCTAGCCATTTCCTGTCCCATCGTCGCCATAAGACCTATCTGTGTCGGTGCGACGCAAAGCAACTAGAAAAAAAAAAAAAAAAAGGACAGTACGGCGGAAGTCTTCATATTGATCATTCGAAACTTCAACATATGTTGGCTATTTGGCTGGGCAGCAGTCATCATGCCAAATCCAAAGCCCTTAAATGACTATAGGTTAAGAGCTATTCGTTTTTTATTTCTTTTTGTGTTCCTTTCTAATTTTTCTTCCGATTACGATATTTCAATTACTACTTACTTACTTCAGACCGGGCGTGGTCGTGCGGTTAGGAGCGCGCATCTGTGAGCTCGCATCCGGGAGATAGTGGGTTCGAACCCCACTGTCAGCAGCCCTGTAGATGGTTTTCCGTGGTTTCCCATTTTCACACCCAGCAAATGCTGGGGCTGTACCTTAATTAAGGCCACGGCCGCTTCTTTCCAGCCCCTAGGGCTTTCCTATCCCATCGTCGCCATTAGACCTATCTGTGTCGGTGCGACGTAAAGCAAAAAAAGAACTACTACAGAAGTCGATAGTTTGCGTTCGACTTTCACATTATTACGTAGGCCGATCTATTAGCACCGTTAGTTGCTTCGGAAAGTTTATATGTGGCTTTTGTTTCGGAAGTTCAGGCAGGGAGTGAAAAATCTATTAACGAGTATAGATTTTTCTGTTCCTTTGACAGCTAACCTTCAGTTTCCTGCCCTTCAGAAAAATCACTTAACTTGCTTAAATACGGTGGTGTTGGAAATTACTCAGTAATTCGTAGAAAGACCGAGCAAGTGGCCGTGCGGTTGGGGTCGCGCAGCTGTGAGCTTGCATTCGGGAGATAGTGGGTTCGAACCCCGCTGTCGGCAGCCCTGAAGATGGTTTTCCGTGGTTTGATTTTCAGACCAGGGAAATGCTGGGGCTGTACCTTAATTATGGCCACGGCCGCTTCCTTCCCTCTCCTAGCCCTCTCCTCACCCATCGTCGCCATAAGACTTATCTGTATCGGTGCGACGTAGAGCAACTTGTAAAAAAGAATCGTAGGATGTTTAAGCTCACTTTGTCTTTTGAGTTAGTGGTTTAATAAATATGATATTTCTATTAATTTTTTATAACACTCGTATATTCACCTTCATAAATTCAAAAAGATAACACTAGCCTGCAAAAAAACTTTTTTGTGCGGTAAAAACGAAAACAGGAGGGTTTTAAGAATTTCTTAACGCAGAATTCGAGAAAAAAATAGTTTTGGCGTATCACGTCTGGTTTAGTGGCAATTTTACAAAATATTATTTTGATCTGACGAAAAAAAATGTTGATACTTAGTATTGATTAAATTTGATGTATTAATGTAAATTTCAGTTTACGAAACGTAATCATATTTTGCATGCATTAAATACACATAAATGCTGCTTTGTAAGCAAGTAGATGGTTTGTATTATATTTTTAATGTATATTGAAATTCGTGAAACTGAAGCATAAAGCACCTATTCAGTTTCGGCTGTTCAGTTGCTTTTAAATTAATATAACCGTACCTTGAATAAAAATTACATGGTTAAACATACATAGTTTTTTACTTACATTATGTGCAGGTTAGATTCACACTTCCGTCTTTTCCCGTTTTCCGTGGAATTTCCGGGTTTTTTGAAGTTCCCGAATTATCTCTAGAATAATCGGCCATCATATTCACATCCCAACGTCCCTGATTGCGTCGTTCTGCATCTTTGATATCCTGGTGAAAACTGTCATCTTGTTCCTCACTGACAGCTCCTAAATTTGGAGGGAAATAATCCAGATGCGAAGCTAAGAAATGAAGCTTAAGGCTCATATTACAACTGAATTCCTTAAACTTTACCTTTTCATTACAATTTCTTTGTACTGAGGGTCCTTAATGTTGCCAAGGAATTTGGTCACTACATCTCTGAATGCGTTCCATGCCTCTTAATTTTGGTCATCGTGTCCGTGAAATTATTTTCCTTCATCAGTTTACGAATCTATGATCCATCAAATACGCCTTCTTTGATTTTTGCATCTGATAATGAGGAAATTTAGTGGATAAATATTGGAAGCATAAGCTACTTTTATCTAATGCCTTGACATAGTGTTTCATCAATCCTAATTTGATGTGCAAGGGTGGAAGTAGAATTTTTTCACCGTCAACTACATTCAAGACATTTTTGGATACTGGTTGTAGTTCTTTCCTTTCTGGCCAATTCACTGTATCCCAATGTTTATCCCATGCCCTGCTATCCCATTCTCATAGGAAACAGGGAAATTTTTGATAGCCTTTTTGTTGTCCTAGCAACAACCCAATGATCTTCAAATCACCGCAAATTTGCCACCCATGCTCGTGATATTTAATTTTTTCAAGCACCAAATTTAAAGTCTCGTATGTTTCAGACACTTTTGTGGAGTGTGCAAGTAGTACGGATGACAGAACATTTGTATTATTAAGCAAAACAGCCTTTGAACTTCTCTTGGAAGAGTCAATAAAAACATGCCAGTTACTAGGATCATACTCTTTCTCTCCCAATTGACGTAGAAGATTTGACACATCCGTACAAAATACAAGTTTATCTTCGTGAGTATAATACTTTCGGACTGTTATCTTTGCAAGGAAACTGCTTTATCAGTCCATCATAAACATTGCGTAAGGGGGCTTTTAACACGTCTGTTTATTCAAGTGGTCTAAGATGAAAGACAAACGCTCAACTGTCTTATCTTCAATCCTACATTCCTCGCGGTCTATTGCGTATCTGGGGGAGTTTGTTATGAATTTACCAGGAAACCCCCCAACTACAAAATGAAAATTTAGACTGCAATAAACCTATAATAAAATGCAAACAATAACAAATCAAATCACACAATTGTATTCTAAAATAAAAAAAGGTGCGCGAGAACATCTCTCAACATTAGATCTTACGAATTCCTGCAGATACTAAAACACTGAATTGCGTCAAAACTAGACGTGATAGGAAAGAAAGCATCATTTTCGGCAGCGATTTCCATAAGACTTACATATTTTCTATTTTACCACAAAATCATATTGGCTAGTGTAATTAGTCATACGAGCAGGAGAATTAGGGTGTTATCTGCTAATGACCTTCAAATCTCACACGGTAAACGCACACGATTAATGCCATTTGAAGGTCAGCCGTGAGAAGACCTACAGTATATCGTAACTTAATGTATATACATCTCCATTGATGTAAGTGGTTTGTATATGATAGTCTGGAAGAATACACGAACATTAACTTTCTTTCTCCACTACTTCCTTCGTGTGTCGCACATGGTGACTTGGTCTAGTTTTATGGCCGGATGCCCCCTCCTGACGCCAACTCTAAGTAAACAATATACTCAGTGGTTGACATTGTGGTGCGTTGTGTGTAAATAAAAAAGGTGTCTATTAATACAAATAAATAGCCTGTCACCGAGCCGACCGATTAACCAGATGCGGCTAAAACCACCAGCGTAGTTGGGAACCGAATACCTCTACCTTGGTTATTCAGCCAAGGAGCTGGGAAATACACAAGAATGGATTATAGCAATTGTAAACTAAGCTGAATAAACTTGAGCTACATAATAATGGATATTTAATTAATAATTTTCGCGATCGCATTATACTCAGAATAAACTTTCAACTTTCGTCCAGTGCATAGCCTATAATACACTCAAGCGCACAAAAATTGGCTGACAAAGAAATATTTAATTGTATACACTCCAGATACGCGAGGATATTCGGTAGCGAAGAGGTGATACTTGGAACCTTACCACCTGCACAATGTGTTCGTCCTCTTTCAGACTAGAGGATTTTGAAAGAAAGTCGTCTTCTGCGACGGCCACTTTTTGTGCGGTTGAGTGTACATATCGAATAGAAGTTACGTGTATGTGCCCACCAACCCTTGTCCAATTTCTCTACGGGGTCGGGTATGAAGTGAGATGAATTTTCACCGGGCGAGTTGGCCGTGCGGTTAGAGGCGCGCGGTTGTGAGCTTGCATCCGGGAGATAGTGGGTTCGAATCCCACAGTCGGCAGCCCTGAAGATGGTTTTCCGTGGTTTCCCATTTTCACACCAGGCAAATGCTGGAACTGTACCTTAATTAAGGCCACGGCCACTTCCTTCCAACTCCTAGGCCTTTCCTATCCCATCGTCGCCATAAGACCTATCTGTGTCGGTGCGACGTAAAACCACTAGCAAATAAAAAAAAGAATTTTCGTAGCGAGTTATTCCGACCGGATGCCCTTCCTGACGCCAACCTCATTAGAGGAGTTAATGAGATGAAATGATTGACGTGATATGATAGTAGGAAAGATGAAGTTGAAACTCCTTGTCGGCATATAGCCTACTCCTGTCGAATATCACCAAGGTGTCTTCTCAGGGCTTGACGTCACCATCCGATGGATGAGTGACCATCAACAGCGTCATATGGACACTGCGGAGAGGTGATTAGAAACTGTATATCAGCACCTATCCTACCATGCCAGCCAAGGCTCTGATGGTGACAATGTTTTCGACCAGCAGCGGGACTCGAACCGGCTAGCCGCGGTGTCAGACCATATAGACTTGACAGCTTTTAACGATCACGGTCACCAGGCACGCATCGGATAGAAATTAAGTGGATATATGATTGGTTTTACGCCCCACTAACTACGTTTTTATGACTCTTGGAGATTCCGAGGGGCCGGAATTTTATCTCGCAAAAGTTCTTTTACGTGCCGATAAAACTGATGACACGAGGTTGACGTATTTGAGCCACCTTCAAATACCATCGGACTGAGCCAGGATCGAACCTGCCAAGTTGGGCTCAGAAGGCCTGCGCTCCACCGTCTGAGCTACTCCGCCCGGCAAGTACAAAACAAAACTGGTCAACCGAACACCAGTGGAATCCGAACCCAGAACCTTCCGCTTTTGTGTCGGATGCTCTACCATTGAACTATAGTGACCGATCTATTTGTGTACTGAACACGACCGAATAAGTTGAAAATTCATTTTGAGTTTCAGATATAATTGTTATTTCGTAACGTCCCTTCAACTGATGTATATTTTAAAAGACGCCTAGGTGTTTGAATTTTGTCCTGTGGGAGTTCAGGAACTTGTCGGAAACCAGCGGCGCGAAGCTATCGTGTTTCAAACATCCTAAAATTCTAACGTCACCTGGGATCGAATCTTGAGAAAAGAAGGTCATTTACTAACCGGTTGCGACGTTAGAGTCAAGAAATTTACTCTAGAATTGTCCTATTTAAAACTATAAAATAAAAATGACTTTCGGTAGGAAAGTCTTAATTAACAGTAATTTCTGAAAGATAATGACACATTAATGAAGTAGCACAAAAAAAACAGGCAATACCCAGATTTTGTTGCAACTGCATATGTAGAAGAAACGAGGACCTCTGCCACGCACTAACTCCGTTTCCATGTAGCTCTATAGTCCGGCTCTATGGCTAAATGGTTAGCGTTCTGTCGCGGGTTCGATTCCCGGCCGGGGGCTGGGTGTGTGCACCGTTTGCAGCATTAAATTCACTATAGGTACGTCCCCATCCTCACAGTTGCGCTGGTCGTCAACTCGAAATACTTGCATCAGGCATGTTGGGAAGCCATACTGCCACACGTCAAGTATTATAGCTCCATTATGCTGACTTTTTAATGCCGATATCTAACCTTTTACTGCCTCTAAAATAATATAGCTAATTATAACCTTCAATGAATGCGTCTTCACCTTCCTTGAAAGTCATGTATAGGCTACTCTCAGAATAGCTTCATGTAATGCATGTGGACTGCACCTATAACAGGGCACTACCACCCCCACCCACACACACACCTTATCCCATATGCTTTTGTTCTACGTAGCTTATACGGGTCAGTTTTGTGTCTACCTTTCTTGGTGAAGTACCGTGCTAGGAAACCATTGCCTCTATTGTTTCCTTACATATTCGGAACCAACCAGTCGGCCAATTACAATCTGTTGGATTCCCATTAAAGGGAGAAACGCTGCTGGTATATTAAAACGATCAGAGCAGGGAGTGTGTTCCGTTCCGGCGTGCAGATAATACCAAACCGCACGGGCACAATCACACGATAACAGCACAATGAAGCCATAAGTGGCTATCCCTGCTCGGCTAACTAGCCTTGCTTGTTTTCCTCCAAACAACTGTTTCTAGATCTAAGTTTAGCCCCGCAAGTCAGCCACTTGTAAGTGTACTTTTAAACTGACCTGTGTATTCTTTTATAACCACCATATTGCATACAAATGCGAACCAACCAGCACCAGTAGCTGGCTGACCGGCTGAGAATGGCCATTGTATACAAAATTGTGCAAAGTGGTCATCAGGATCTAAAAAGATCTTATTTTTTTGGCAAGACCTCTGCTTGGTAAACCCATGCTTGTCAGTATATTCTATGAACGGAAAATTGAATGTTGCTATGAAAATCCGGATGTGAATCAGGAGTCATAATATCTGATAAGGCTTGAGCTTTATTGCTTAAAATCTTAACAGAAGCTCTCATAAAGGAAACATAGTTGTTGGCTTGCCGAAAAGCATTTATTGTATTAACGGCCGGCGTAATCATGCACGATAACGTGTGTAACATGGGAGAATCGGAAGTCAGAGTTGAATTTTGTTTATACGGACAACGGTACTATTTTGAAGTATGTATTGTGGTTACTCGTCCATATCTTGCTTGATTGGTACAGAGTGTGGTTATTTCCTCTGACTCGGGGGAAGAGTGTTTGTGTCAAATCCACATGTGCAACATAGTTTGCACCCGAAACGCATCCAGGATGTAGGAAAGGCAGGGGAAGATTTTCTGTAATTATACACATATTTCTCGATTACTCAGGTAAATCCTAGGAGGACGCTATATATCAATCCCTGTGCCGAATAAAATAGCTAAATGTGGTAGTGGTGGTACGTGGAAGTATTACTAGACTGTAATTACCACTGACATCTTGTAGTTATTTGTCCGAAGAGGACCTGTTCACTTCGCTGACAAAGCGATACGTTCACACACTCCTAATTGGAGTATCTTCTTGCCTGGTTTTGTTAGATATCTAATACAACGCATTATTAACTTGAGGCCTACGCAGTCGACTACTACTCATCCATTAATCCCTCGTGGTCAGTATTACTACAACGATGCCTAATAGCTTAGGTCTAATACCGCTCCGTGTGAATATATTATCAGATAATTCAGCAATACAAATATATTACAACTAGCTGATGTACCCGTGCTTCGCTACGGGACTCTCAGAGACTGACTTCGTGGATTTCTTAACCTGAAATCAACATAGGTCATTACAAAAACGTAAGTATGAATGTAGCGATTAAAAGCAATGCTATCATATAAAATACTCGATCAAATGGAAAGCCGCACGTTTTATCACTTTCAACGAACAGTGCTGCGGTTAGATTGCGGTGCCAATCTAATAGTCCAAAAGTTCCAGAGCTGGGATGACCAGGCCGCAGATTGCCATGAACACTCATCTGCCATTATTCCGCTAAATATGCACACTGTTCATTCCAATCAGTGCCTCAGAGTAGGGATTGAATAGCCCGAATGCTATGATGATCCAGTGTGTTACGTACCAGTAGTATCAGAAAATTTATAAACCAGGGGAATGGTATGCTAAAGAAGAAAGTTATCTAACTCCCCAGCTACTTCCCATCAATATTCGGGCAGGCTGTTACACTCTGTACGACTGGGCGAGTTGACCGTGTGGTTAGCGGTGCGCAGCTGTGAGCTTGCATCCGAGAGATAGTGCATTCGAACCCCATTGTCGGCAGCGCTGATGATGGTATTCCGTGGTTTCCCACTTTCACACCAGTCAAATGCTGGCCCTGTACCTTAATTAAGGCCTAAGGCACTCCTAGCCCTTTCCTATCCCATCGTCGCCATAAAACCTATCTATGTCGGTGCGACGTAAATCAAATAAAAAGTACTCTGTACGCAGCAGTAATCCTTTCTACCGGAGATGAAGAGCAACAGATGACACAAAGCACATCACGACAAACAATGGTCAATGTAATGTTATTGTTGATCAATGTTATGAGCTTTCTGTATTGTAGGCCTTCACATTTAGTTTTCTTTCGACTCTGTGATTTGTAAAATATTTTATACCATAAACTGTAGTTTCTTATTCTCTGACTTTACATACCGATTTTCATTAAATACTGTTTACCCATTGCTGGTTACTCGGCGCTGATATGGACTTAGTAACAAAAATCCAAAATAATGAATATCTTTGTGATCATAGCCAGTACGGTAACAATGTATAATACATGAATAATAGGAAATTTAATACTATATAACCCTAGTTATGTAGCATTCATCGATTACACCTCTAATAAGAAATATTTGAGAATTACATTTTAGGCCTTCCCCTAAACTACCATTTTACTCAGCGTGAATAAAATAATTTGCAGCCTAGACTATAGCGACTTATTTCCTGACTTTGCATACCGATTTTCATGAAGACAGGACTACTAATAACAACAATATTTGAGAATTATATTTTAGGCCTTCCCCTAAACTACCATTTCTCTCAGCGTGAATACAATTATTGATAGCCTAGATTGTAGCAACTTATTTCCCAACTTTGCATACCCATTTTCTTTAAAATACGACCACTAATAACATAAATAGTTGAGAATTCAATTTTAGGCCTTCCCCTAAACTACCATTTCACTCAGCGTGAGTAAAATGATTTATAGCCTAGATTGTAGAGGCTCATCCCCCGACTTCACATGCCGATTTTCATTAGACCACTAATAACATAAATAGTTGAGAATTCAATTTTAGGCCTTCCCCTAAACTACCATTTCACTCAGCGTGAGTAAAAAGATTTATAGCCTAGATTGTAGAGGCTCATCCCCTGACTTCACATACCGATTTTCATTAAATTCTCTTCAACCGTTTTCTCGTGATGCGTGTACAGACAGACAGACAGACAGACAGACAGACAGACAGACAGACAGACAGACAGACAGACAGACAGACAGACAGACAGACAGAAATTACGGAAAAGTAAAAAGTGCATTTTCTTGTTACTATGGACATGACCGATACAGAAATACCATTATTTTCAAATTCTGAGCAATGTACAGACAAAACTCTTATTTTATATATATACAGTAGATTTCCCTTATAAAAATGTTTTTCACCATCAGCCAAACTGTGAAATCAGAACGAATCATTCTGATTGGTAACATATTCTTGCAAAAATAAATCTGTACCCTGAAGACACATTAATCACGTTTTGAACTTCAGTGGTAGGCGAAGAACCTAATAACTGACCCTTTAAAGTTAGAGCAGTCATTGTTGGAATTTTCTTGTAGTCTACTTCTCTTTTAGCATCTGTAACGCTTTCGTTGCTTTTCCTTTTCAAACAAATACTCTTTCTCTGAAATGAGCCGACAGTTTCCCTATTACCGCACTTCCACCTCCTCCGGCATTTTACTTGCGCATGTAAAAGGAATAAAACCCTTGGTATCCTTTTAAGGGACTGAGTTTGACCAAGCACGCTTGAGTATGTCGGCTATTTAAGCCTCAAGCCTGGGAGGGACTTAGCAGAGTGAGATGCTGGATTACTGTCCAACATAAATCCTACGATCGACCTCCTAATCCTTGCAAAACTGAGTTTGGCCCTTTGAGACAAGCAATAGGTTCACCTGATACGATGTCTAGGAGCAGGATAATCTTATCAGTTTCTCTTGGAAGTCTGGAATATAATAGAGAAGTCACTTTTGATATATGTTTGATTCAAATATCCAACGGCACGAAAACCACTTGAAGCAGTTCATTTATTTATGTTTGCAAAACAGACTGCGTTGAATCAAGAGAAAGGACGACAGAGATGGTGTGATATTGAATCCCGGCACTGTCCTTTGGTACTTATGGATACTATTAAATCAGCAGACTCAACCTGCTTGGTTCTGTGGATGATTGAAGAAAGATTATAATTCATATACCTAGATGATGATGATGATGATCTATAAAGCAATGCGTGGTATCTCTAGGAAAATTTCCCTACGAGTTCATTAACTTCTAAGTATTCGGTATTTACGTATAGACTTGAAAAGAAAGGAATGATATTGAACAATTTTTCATAACATTTCTGATCGTTTTACACCGCAGATCGTAAAGAAAGGTTATCTCATGTGCGTGTTTGTGTTTGCACTTAATTTTAAACCTTTCAAGCCTGGAAGAAAAACGAATAAAAATAAAAATAAATTGAAATCATACTATTCATATCATGAAGCCCGTCTGGTGGCTATGACTAGTAAGGCATCAAGTCTATATGGCCTGACACCGTGGTTAGCTGTTTTGACTCCCGTTGTTCTACGTAGAGGAACGGGACAAGAATTGGACATACTCATACTATTCATATAATGATACAAAATAACCAACAGTATTGCTGAAAGATGAGTTGAAGGAAAAGGAAGAAAGACGCATCATCCGATGGGAAGGGTCCTTAAGTGATTGTCTTTACATTTTTGTAATATTAGAATCGAAGTATATAAATATGTGGCAGGAAATATTAAACCTTTATTTTTGATGCATTCTAACTGCAGTCTCTCGTTTGATGGTACTGTGGAAAATATAAAAATTACTGCTCAGAGGCAGATCTTAATCATGAACAAATCTTAAAATCCTCCTTCAATAGTCTAAATAGTGCGAAATGGTTGACTTTACTTTAGTAATCTACTAACAATTAATTGTGTTCATTATGTTGTTTTGTGTCACTTGGAGACTTGTACGTGTTTTTCTCACACTGTAATTTCGATTACCCGTTCCTTGCCCTTCTCCGGTCCTTCTTTCAATCCGCTTTTATAATAAACAGACCTTATCTCGCTATTCAAATTTATTGATGTGACATTTCATTCATATACAAGTATTTGGTAAATTGTTCTCGCGTGAGTAATATTAATATAGAACGCTCCACACACATGTAAAGAAAATCGTTTAAGAGGAAGAGGAAGAAAAATATTATTAGAGTTAATATGGAGATTGGAAAAAAGTCTTTTACCCTGTCTGAAGGGAAAGGAAGGGTCTTCTATAATCATATGTAAAGTCTGTCTAAATCGATCCACACTTAAAAGGCAAAAGCGATTGCGGGAGATAATTTCGATGAAAGTAATTCTTTTTTTAAAGGGAAACGAGGAAAGAGGACGTGTGTTTTATTGGTTACATAAATCAAGGTCTCAGAATAGCATTACTCTTAGGACGAGCTTCTTAAACCACCTATAACTCTTCATGGAGAGTTCCTTCTCGATTATAAGGTTTCACAGGAGGGAGATGCTTCATTTATGTTAATCAGAGGAGTATTGAAGAAAAATATTATATTTTTAAAGCAGCGAATACTGAGGTCGTGTCTGACTTGTGGTACTCTAAATGGTCAAAATGCCAGTCACCTGAATATAAAGTCCAAAATTTTAATTCTCGGTATTTGTCTTAATTATATTTGTTAATTATTGGTAGGAACGTTGTTCATGTAATATATCAGTTCATATACTTATTTATATACTGTATTTTTATTGAACCTTATCCCCTTCAGCATTCAGTTACAAGCCTCTAAGAAAGGACCAAGCACATTAATAATGCCCTACTGCCAGCTAACATTGGGACTTCCTGCCGGGTATTTCCGTGATCACTGGAGCGACACTGGTTCATTTTGGAATTTAGCCAGATACCGATCCTGGTACTACGCAGTATTTCGGGCAAAAATTCCAACCCAGGTTCCATTGGCATTCGAACCTCAACTGTTCGAGTAGAAAACCAGCAACTAATCCTCTACACTGATCACCCCGTCCCCTACATACATCATTGATAGTTCGCCATTGGAAGTCTCTTATAAAACACACGTTCCTTTATATTAATCCAGGACCGAAACTATTTCACACATTTTCATTCATAGGTCCCCCTATGGATGAGGGCGGTAGAATAACACCCACGATATCCCCTGACTATCGGAAGGGCTCTTAACTTTGGAGCGTGGGTTGGCGACCACTGGGCCATTAGCTGTGTCCTGGCATTGTTTACACTTACTTTTGCCAGGCTCCTCACTTGCATTTATCCTATCCGACCTCCCTTGGTCAACTCTTGTTTTATCAGCCCCCGACGGTATTAGGTTTTGAGGGCTAGGGAGTCTTCCCGTTTTCACGGCCTTCGTGTCCCTTGTCTTTCCTAGGCCGACACCTTCAGTTTCGAAGTGTGGGACCCCTTCAATTTTTTCCCCGTCTGATTAGAGTTAATAGAAGATGGTTACCCAGTTGTGCTTCCCCTTATAACATTAATCACCACCACCTTTAATTTATAGATATGGTCCAAATTTGAGTTTTGAATTGTGGTGATGTCAATGGTCATTCTGTACGAGTTTACCTCTCAGTTCCACACTACGGGCAAATGTTTCAATAATTCTCGATATCAGAGCGTGTCTTTTATTATTGCTCTGAACAAGTACGGGCAATTTGAATTGAAGGATGTGGTAGGGAGAGAATCTCATGGTTATCACAATAAACTGAATTACTTACAAAAAAAAATTTAAAAAAAGGAAAGAAAGAAAGGATGATGTTAAATCTAGAACAGAGAGATATCTCCACAAAAATGGTTGTTATAGTCGCTCAAAAATGAGCGGATGTTATTTTTAATGTTCCTCTCATTTATATAATTCACCTCCCATGTGGATACATGCAGATTCATCTTAGATCCGACTGTCAGGTTCGAGCACCATAGCGGTCAGCCAGAGAGGTCAATATAGAAAATATTTAAACAAATGCAAACCCACTATACTTTACTGCAAATCTAAATACAACCTGCATGAAATTAAAATAATAGGGATAATGGTACCGTACCTCGTCACTTTGTCGCCACACGGAAGCGCTTCCAACTTCCAATGAAGCTCATCCCCGAAATTGTGACTCGTCCTCTGAGGCTCCATCAGGATACTGAGACACCATCTCTACAGCACTGAAATTCCGCACTAATTATACTGTTATACCATATCTCACTTATCATTTAGAGTTTTCTTCATTAACAGAACCGTATAAATAAATTGGATGTGTTTTACCTTGTTTCAGGGGCAGCCTGTAAATACAGGAGGTTGTTCCTAAATAAATGGAAATGTATCTATATCCAAAAAAATCATATCTATAGGTTCATTATTTGTTTCTGAGAGAAGTGTACCTAGAGGAACTTTTCTTGAGCGACTGTACAGTTTGATCCGATGCGGTGCATTGTGTAGTTAGAAGATTAATGTACATTTTCGATTCGTGCTTTCTGACAGTAGATGGTAGCTCCACGTATATTGACTAGAGCAAGAATAGAACAGAAAAATATTATCTCGGTAGATCCACGTCTATTAGTGACTAAGATAATAGTGCAACAGAAACATGCTTGCTCACGTTAGATTTACATCTATTCATGACTATAATAATGGAACAGTAGTAGTTTTCCCTCGGAACATTGTACTGTAAGTCCTCGTCTGTTACTGATTAAAATAATAATGGAACAGAAACCTGCTTTTTCATGGTTCACGGTAGGTATTAATCAGTAATAGTGAAAGGAACTAACTTTCTTCTGCACAGATGTTGTATGAATGTGTCGTGGCAACAGAACATAATCATAGTAAGTTGGCATCATCATATAACGAACCACTAGTAGAGAGAAGCAGAATAACTGACCGCGTTTGAGATTTTTGTATTGGAGTTTGTCGTCATGTAGAGCAAGTTAGAGAGGTGCGGTTAGACCTTCGTGTGGTTGACAGGCCCTGAAGGGATTGGCCTGCCTACCCACATGAAAGCAAAAAAGGGAAGTTCTACATCCACTTGAAATAAAGCTATTTGACTTCTGTCGCAGACTTCCTTTTACATTCGAATATCTCCTTCTTCCTCATATTCTCTTTATTGGTTTGATGCTTCCTGTAACTAGATCCGTTAGTACAGACGTCATGGCCAAACCTTCATATAGTTTGTGTGAGTTCAAGTATCTTTTAACATACATAGGGATAATTTGGAGAAACTCTTCCAACATTAATCACTACTCTATCATGCTGTGATTTAGGTACGTACTGTAAATAGTGTTCTTTCTGGTTTAGACGTGGGTCATGGAAGGTAAAGCTCGGTAAATTCGTGAGCTGAGGTGTTTAGGGCAGTGTCTTCAGCTGTGCACCGTGATTGGCCGTTTCCCTTCAGTAATGAATTCTCCGATAGAGCAAAATCAGCCGATACTCATTTGGTTCAGATAGCTGGGAGCGTCGGATAGGGTGGATACCCCCCCCGCCACATGACACTACAGCCTTTGAAGGGCCTTGGCCTACCAAGCGACCGCTGCTCAGCCCGAAGGCCTGCAGATTACGAGGTGTCGTGTGATCAGCACGGCGAATCCTCTCGGCCTTTATTCTTGGCTTTCTAGACCGTCTCACCGTCAGATAGCTCCTCAATAATAATCACGTAGGCTGAGTGGATCTCGAACCAGCCCTCAAGTCCAGCTAAAAATCCCTGACCTGGCCGGGAATCGATCCGAGCCCTTCGGGTAAGAGGCAGGCACGCTATCCCTACACCACGGGGCCAGCTCATATGATGGATAAAGTTTGTAAAATCCTCGTACAGAGCAAGTGGCTGCGCGGTTTGATTCACGTAGCTGTCAGCTTGCATTCGGGAGATAGTGGGTTCGAACCTCACTGATTCCAGCTCTGAGGATGGTTTCTCGTGGTTTCTCGTTTTCACATCAGACAAATGCTGGGGTTGTACTTTAATCAAGGTCACGGTTGATTCCTTCCCATTAAATCCTCGCCGTCACCGGGGGTCGACCTTCAACTATATTTGTTCAATCATAATGGCTTCACTCCGCGGTGTAGAACACTTAACAAACTCCCAGTCTCTTATGCAGATTGTTTATTTGGTTTAATGGGCATAAAGATCTGAACATAGATTCACGTTTCAGAGGCACTTGATATACCACTATTTCGACAAGAGAAAATAAAAATTGGTTGTGCATACAAGGATAGGCATATGTCGTTCATCAGTTGATTATACAATATATTTACGTGCGTGACAAAGAGATAAATACGCATACCCTTCTAATGACTGTGTTACTGCGGTGTCTGTTGTAGTGCATAACTCTCTTTGGTTCCATGATTGAAGAAAAGAGCCCATCGAGATTAGAAATAAACTGGGATCAATCTCAGTATTTTATGGAATGAATGTATCTCAGATAAATACCATACAGAGGGACCCCACTGGAATTTAACCACATTGGAGTTCCTCAAGTACCAAATAAGTTGGCTTTGCGGTTAGGGTCACGTAGCTCTGAGCTTGTATTCAGGAGATTGTGGGTTCGAACCCTACCACCGACAGCTCTTCCTTCCTAGTCCTAGGACTTTCCTACTTCTCCATAAGATTCGAGTCGGTACGGCGTTCGATCACTTGCAAAAAAAAAAAAAAAAAAGTTCTTCAAAATGTCGTTTTGAAGTACAGTAAAACCTCTGATATCCGGATTAATGTGGCGACGGTGGTCCGGATAACACAAAATCCGGATATAAGAGAGTATCATTAAAATACAGCTGAATTAATACAAATATCCTTCTTCTACCGCTTTTGCGTTGCAAGTGATAAACATCATTTTATAATGTATTGAATAGGTGACACATTAAACCCTTTAGCATCCTACATTCTACCGCTTTTCCCACACCTGTGGGGTCGCGCGTGTGGATAGTATCGCACAAGGAGATTTGGCCTTGTGTTACGACTCTTCATGACACCAACCCTATGTGGAGGATGTAATCACTGTTGCGTGTTTCTGTGGTTGTTAGTAGTGTGGTGTGTTGTGTGAATATGAAGAGGAAAGTGTTGGAACAAACACAAATGCCTAGTCTCTAAGCCAGAAGAATTGATTAGACGCGATTAAAATTCTGACCCATCCGGGAATCGAACCGGAGACTCTTTGTACCGAAGGCCTCAACGCTGACCATTCAGCCAACGAGTCGGACAATTCATACAAAGTCTCTATACAGCTTTATTTTGTAAGTAATTAGCCTATAATAACTTTACACAGTATACATTAAAATCAAACATAGAAGTGTATTTAAATCTAGCTCTCTCTCTGTACATTTTTCTGTACATTGCTCAGAATTCAAACAGGATGGAATTTTTGTATCGGTCGTGTCCACAGTAACAAGGAAATGCACTTTTTAATTTTCCGTCTCTGTATGTATGTATGTATGTATGTATGTATGTATGTATGTATGTACACTCAACACTAGAAAACAGCTAAAGATAATTTGATGAAAATTGGTATGAAAAGTCGGAGTCCATATTAGCGCCGTCACGAGAAAATGGGTGAACAGAATTTAATGAAAATCGGTACACAAAATCGAGGAATAAGGAACTACAGTCCACGCTATAAGTAATGTTATGAGACGCCGAGTCGAAAGAAAACTAAATGTGAAGGCCTACAATATAGAAAGCTCATAAAATTGATCAACAATAATATTACACTAGTGTCCAAAAGTTAAGCATAAGTTACAAGTAAGCAGGGCAATAGGGAATAGACCGTAAATCGCACAACATATGCACCTACCAACCTTACGTGTTCGCTCTGTGTAGGAAAGGAGTGTTCCCTGCTTTGACTAGCGACGTAACCGCAAGGTAAACACAGCCAGTGCCTGCGCCCCATATTCCCTCCGTCGTGTTTGCCCTGTAATAGTGTGCGGAGTGTAGCCTCGTGGTGAACGTGACAACATAATGGCACAACGACACCATTTGGACCCTGTTTTGCAGGATAGAATACTCAGCCGCTTGGAAAGAGGCCAGACACAGACCAAAGTCGCCATATCCTTGAATGTGCCACAAAGTGTCATTTCCAGGCTTTCGAGACGATTTCGAGACACAGGAGATGTTAGTCGTAGGCCAGTACCAGGTCGACAAAGGATAACCACCCCACAGCAGAACCGATATCTGGCCGTAACCGCCCGACGAAATCGGAGTGCATCTACAAGACAATTGTCGGCGGAGCTAGCAGCCGTCTCAGGGGTTGCCGTTTCCCAGCAAACTGTGTACCGGAGGCTCAGAACAGCAGGGCTGTTTGTCCAACGTCCAGCGGTGTACGTCCCGCTCACTCCAGCACAAAGACGGGCCCGTTTACTGTGGAGCAGTCAACATCGAAACTGGGAAATGAATGAATGGAGGCATGTGCTATTCACAGATGAATCCCGATTCAGTTTGCAGAACGATTCCCGTCGCACATTAATCTGGAGAGAACCGCGTAGCCGATACAACCACAGGAACATCGTAGAACGATACCAGTATGGTGGTGGTGGCGTCATGGTGTGGGGCGGCATCATGTTGAATGGCCGTACGGACCTGCACATCTTCATGGGTGGTCCGAGGAACACTGTTAACGCTCGGAGATACAGGGATGAGGTACTGAGACGACATGTTCGACTCTTCAGAGGTGCGATTGCTCCAGTCTTCCTCTTAATGGACGATAATGCCCGACCGCACCACACTGCTCTTGTGGATGAATTTCTGGCTGGGGAAGACATTCATCGCATGGACTGGCCAGCGAGGTCTGCGGATCTGAATCCTGTAGAACATGCCTGGGATGCATTGTGGAGGCAATTGCATCCCGTGAGCCTCCACGAAGGACCCTCCAAGACCTTCGCATAGCCCTTTCGGAGAAATGGGATCGACTGCCACAAGAGCTGTTTGACCATCTGATAGAGAGCATGCCACGTCGCTGCAAAGCATGCGTGGCCGTTAGGGGTAACCATACACCCTATTAAAACCGAGCTCGATAGCTGCAGTCACTTAAGTGCGGCCAGTATCCAGTATTCGGGAGATAGTAGGTTCAACCCCACTGTCGGCAGCCCTGAAAATGGTTTTCCGTGGTTTCCCATTTTCGCACCAGGCAAATGCTGGGGCTGTACCTTAATTAAGGCCACGGCCGCTTCCTTCCCACTCCTAGCCCTTTCCTGTCCCATCGTCGCCGTAAGACCTATCTGTGTCGGTGCGACGTAAAACAACTAGCAAAAAAAAAAAAAAAAAAACCAAAACACCCTATTAACAGCATATTTTGTTGTGGAAGACATTGCCAAGTTTTGTTGGTGAACCTTAGCTTTCAGAAACTTTCTGGTACTGTTTTTTTGTCCAAGTTGTGTAACATGGTGTGTGAGTCATCTTCCGTATGTTCACCAAACCGTCTGACATTCTTATCAGGCGGTATGGCCTCGTTTAGTGATTATGCTTAACTTTTAGACATTAGTGTACATTGACTACTTTTTGTTGTGATGTGCTTTGTGTCTTCTGTTGCCACTCATCTCCGATAGATGGAATTACTATTGTGTACCGAGTAGTTTTTTAATTTGCTTTACGTCGCACCGACACAAATAGGTCTTATGGCGACGATGGGACTGGAAAGGAATAGGAGTGGGTAGGAAGCAGTCGTAGCCTTAATTATGGTACAGCCCCTGCATTTTAATGGTGTGAAAATTTGAAACCACGGAAATCCATCTTCAGGACTGCCGACATTGGGATTCGAGCCCACTATCTCCCGGATGCAAGCTCACAGCTGCGCTCCCCTAACCGCACTGCCAACTCGCCCGGTCGTACGGAGTATAACAGCCTGGTTGACTATTGGCGGGAAGTAGCTGCGGTGTTGGATAACTTTCTTCTTTAGAATGCCATTCCTGTGGTTCATAAATTTTCTGATATTACTGGTACGTAACACACTGGTTCATCATAGCATTCGAGCTATTCAATCTCTACTCTGTGGCACTCATTGGAATGAGCAGAGTGCACACTTGCGTAAATAATGGCAGAGGAGTGTTCACGGCTATCTGCGGCCTGGTCATCCCAGCACTGGGATTTTGGACTGTTAGATCGGCACCGTAGTGTTGCTCGTTAAAAGTGAGAAAATGTGATCGAGTATTTTATATGATAACATTGCTTTTAATCGCTACATTCCTACTGACGTTTTTGTAATGACCTATGTAGACTTGAGTCAGAAAACCACAAAGATAGTCTTTCTGAGAATCCCGTAGCGAAGCACGGATACATCAGCTAGTATAATATAAAACATACGGAAAATATAAAAAGCAAATATGAAAATTATATCAAAACTTAAGTTAATGTTTCTTTTACTCAGTTTCCTTTTCTTAAAGAAGGTTGTTATAGTAGTCCTTTTATCTCGGTACAGTCTTTTTTTTTGTTCCCTTTCTGGCCATGCTTCGATTGTAACACTTTAATGACACAAACTGTGTATCTTAACTTCAGCCGAAAAATCACTACATTAATAAAAATAAATATTGTACTGTAGCTTTCACGACTGACTTAACACAGGCTAAGGAAATGCAATAGGTGGATGATATGGCTGAGTGCTTGAGTCATCAACCTCCTCATCTCTCGGAATCCCAGTGCGCACTCCCTCCTTGTATTCCTTCTTATGCTACAGCCCAACTTAGTAATGGAGTTCACTACATCCTGGCCCAAAAATATTAACTTGTCATATGCTTTTTTTTTTAAAAAATTCCGGAAACCAGGCCGGTTATCGGAGGGTAGGAATATCAGAGCCCCAGATATGTGATATTGTAGTGTGTTACATCTATAGAATACAGTAGATGCACAGACACCTAAATACATTTGTGGCAAATTCTGATTTTTCATAATATTAGGACCGTTTCCTCTACTTCTCGAAGCTCGAAGATGGTTATGACATTCTACTCTGTGTTGAGAAAAAGGTTGAATTTATTAACTGAATTGCATTGTGAACAATAAAATAACTAAGTTTACACGTACATCTTAATAATGATCCGAAGTGTTTATTTTGTGTTTATTGCATTAGCTCACGAAGTTTTTCGGTGACTATGGAAAAGGAAGGTAGTGGAGGTGATCTTCCTTACGGTACAGTCCCAATATCTGCCTGGTGTGACAACGAGAAACCATCTTCAGCAGTAAGTTCGCCCGGTAATAATAATAATAATAATAATAATAATAATAATAATAATAATAATGTTGTTTGTCCAACCCTTGCCCCGTTTCTCTGTGGGATCGGTATGAGGTGATATGAATCTGTCGTGGCTGGTTTTTATGACTGGATATCCTTCCTGACGTCAATCTCATCAGGCAAGTTAATGAGATGGAGTGAATGACATTATATATGATAGTAGGAAGGGAGAGCATGATTGAAAGTCTTATGATATTTAGTGCCGGCACATAGCCTACTCCTGTCGAATAGCACCAAGGGGTCTGCTCAAGGTTTAACGTCCCCATCTGATGGACGAATCACCATCAGCAGCGTCATATGCCCACACTCTATATCAGCACTGTGGAGAGGTTTCGAATTTAATCCACGCTTTTGGCACGCATTCTAGTTATTAGAAATATTGTATACCACTACCTCCTCTACCCTGCCGATGGTGACTTTTTTTCGACCAACGGGACTTGAACCGGCTAACCACGTTATCAGACAGTTTAGACTTCAACGCCTTAACGATCATGGCTACCAGGCGGGCCAGTAATAATAATATCTGACCGAGTGAACTGGTTGTACGACACGGGATATATATGTAAACTTACATTTGGGGGACTGTTTGTTCAAATACCGCTGCCAGCAAACTTGAAGATGATCTTCCATGGTTTCTTATTTTCACACTGCGAAAATATCATGGCTGTGCCTTGATTAAGGGAATTGCCGCTCTTTTCCAGTCCTCCTCTTTCCCATGCCAGCATCTGCAAAAACCTATCCAGTAAACCAGGATGTGAAATCAGAAAGAAATGGGTGGAGGGGAGGGATCATAGCGTTTTACTACTAATGTTTATTTCAGGTAGTACCGGGTGGAGGACGGGGTATATAATTCCCCAGTAAGTAAATTACCCCCTCTCTCAGAACTTTTTATTTGAATTCGGTTGTAATAAAAAGAAAGATAAACATTGGAAAGTTGTTCCGGTTGTACACTCTTTAAGTGAATATTGTCCTATTGGAAACACACCGTTAGAGCGATGACAAAGGAGGAGGGCTTGTAATAAGGTATACTTTTGTCCGTGTTTCAGATGGACTTGCCAGAGTGAAACATGAGCAATAGACTGCAGGTACGAACTTGCTACCGCTACATTGCTATATTGCTCGCGGTCTGGCAGTCATTTTATTATTTCTATATAATGTGTATTATTGCTATTGTTTTTATGAAAATATGCACAGTAAACCCCCCATTAATTTCAGTAATATAAGTGTCCTACATTTTCCTCATTATTTTATAACGAAATAACTCCCCCGGGCAATTTTGGGTGGGGAGGAACCTTTGAGATAAAATTGTTGGTGGGGAGAATTCCCCCCCCCCTCCCCTCGCCAGCGATTTAGCGCCCAGCAGTAGACTATGTGTTAATGCGGTGTTAAAAGAGAAGAAAAAGACATCTCAACGGGTGCTGGATTCCAATATATTTTGTTTCCAAGCGATTCGTTCATGTGTCATTACAGTAATCAAGAGCGTAACCAACTACGTCTTACTGCCGGCCAACGAAGAACTGAAAACAATATGCAAACAACATTAAATGAAAATAATAAACATGGGGAGATACAAGGAACAATCATCTCTAGATGTCCTAAAAGACTGCATACTGAGAACGAGAATATTATTCTGTGTAATATTATAACGTTGAAAGAGTTTATATTACTTAATGTGTATCCTATTTGATATCATAAAATGATTTTTAATAATGTCCATTCTTGTTGGTTGACCACTTCAAAGACTTAAAAATCAAGTGCCTGATTCACTGTTGCCAACTCTATTTCTTTTACTATAACGAGTAAGGTAAGAATATAATGGGGAGGGAGATGTGGCAGTGACAGACTACTGTCTTGAGAAAGTGGGTGTGAGTCTCAATCGTAGACTGTAGGTAGAGTAATAGAAACATAGCGACTGTATAATTATGTTATGTGGAATTAATAATGATAAAAAACATTTAAATTGATTTGAAATGGTCAAGAAATATATTGAGAAACATGGCACGACTCGAAGAATAAAAAGGAATGTAATTGTACTGCATTTTAAAAGGTCGACTATGGGAGTTTGACATGTTAACCTTTTAACCAGTCTGGTAATTATATAATGGGCTTGGATGTTTGTTATAAAATCTTCCTGTGGTATTTCCAGTTTGCCGAGATGATAAAGACTATTTAAAGACGTGAAGTTAGTTACTATGAATTTTCTTTTTATATTTGTATATATGGGTAAAATCAAAGAAATTTACTGAAGCCTTTGATAGGAATGGGAAGGAAGTTGTGGTGGCAACAGGCTACTGTCTTGCGAAGGAGGGTGTGAGTCACTCTCGTAAAGTGTAGGTACAGTAATAGAAACACAGCGATGGTTCATGTTACGTGGAGTTAATAATGCTATATTTGTTTTTGAAATTGATTTAAAGTGGTGAAGAAATGTATCAAGAAGCATATTTCAAACATCCAGCTGGAACCTTCAAACAGTATTATGACAAGTGTGTTTATGGAGGCCGTGGGGAGTCCAAACTGTTTCCAAAATTCTGCAAAAATATAGGTATGGTCCCTCTAGCTCCTGTCATTAAGTCAATCACAGTCACTTATTAAAAATTATACTTTTCTCGAAATAAATCGATACTTGGCTTGCAGATGTGCTTTTTGGTCTCGAACTGGATAATGTAATCCCGTCGTCGGCCTTCCTTTACCGTTTTTTAATTCACCCCCACTTCAGTTCCAGTGTTCAATATCTGGTTTAGGAATGGTACTTTGTTTTATTTTCTTAACAAGGCCACACAATTTTGTTCCTAATTTTAGCCTTCAGTTAATAAGCATTGTACAGCAGAACAAAAGCGTAATTAGTACAAACAAAGAAACGGCAACAATCATCCCAATGAGAATTTCATGATTTTTCGATCAACTGGGTCTCGAACTGGATAATCATATCTAATCTAATAGACAGTACTTTTTAAATCTAACCTTTAAATATTAAATACGAATTAAATGAAATTTATGATCATTCAGTAGTTTGGCAATTAATTTCCAGGCAGAAATTTGGATTTGTTGTGGTTATCAAGTTGAATTACAGTGACTTACAGTTTTAATTTGCTTTCCACTGTTCGTTTACATACGGTTGGTGTTCTTTGCGTTTTCCATTTCCACAAAAGCCATCTTTACCATTGAGCAGATTACTCGTCTGTCCGTGCAGGACTAATTCACTTTGTGTTGTTGTTGGCGCGGGGTGTCGCATGCAGGAAGGAAGGAAATTGTGTTTCGATCGGTTCCTTTACCCAGGTTACCCTACCCTACCCTACCTACCTAGCTAGTCAATGCAAATCACCATTGTGTGTGATATAGAGACTATAGCAGAGCGTCAGGCAGACAGGCAGGCTAGCGAGCGAACGCTTCTAATCCCCCTGCATCTGTGTCCTCCCACGCAACAGCCCAAGGGGGCTTTGGGGAGACCATCATCCAATCAACCCTGCGGTTGTGGCGGGCTGTGGCGGGTTACCGTACAGGGCGCCACGCAACGCTTGACACATCAAGCAAGGTATGACGTCGTGCACCCAACAAATTATAACTCGACTAGATTGGTTTTGTTTGGTATAGTTTGAAACATTCTGATATATGAGATCGTTTGATGGTGTCTGATGAAAAATCATGAAACTCAATATCTGTTGAGATTGTGATGGTGGGGATGGTGAAGTACAACTGAGCAACGTTCCTCCATTAACAATCACTTGAGAAAAATGGAGGTATCGGCAAAAGGCAGGGAAGGGCCACGAAGACGTAAAAATGAAAGATAGCTTAGGCCTTGCAAACCTAATACTGCCATGGTTAGAAGAGAGTACGAGTAAACTAAGGAAGGCCGGATGCGGAAGACTAATGTGAAGAGTCTTGCACAAGTAAATGAAAGCAATGTCCGGCTCAGCTAGGTAGCCTATACCCGCTAACCCATGCTTCCCGCTGGGGAGGAGGGGGGGGGGGGGTTGTTCCTCTTTTAGTCGTCTCTTACGACAGGCGGGGGGATATCGTGTATGGATTCTACCGCTCCCACCTACAGAGGGATCTCTATAGAGATGTCCTCTTCTAGTGTTACGTTCCTCGATTAGTCTTTACAACATGAACGTGACATTGGTGGTGGTGAATACTGTTTTAAGAGAAAGTGCAACTGGGCAGCCATCCTTTATTAAGACTAACCAGAGGAAAAAATGGAAGGGATCCGACACTTCGAAAAATGAATGTATCGGCTAAAGAAAGACAAGGGCCATGAAGGGCGTGAAAATGAAAGCTTGTCTAGGCCTCGAATGCTGTCATACCGTCGGGGTCAGGAAGGAACAAGAATTGATGTAAGGAGGTAGGATAGGGTAGATGAAAGTGAGGAGTCTAGCACACGTAAGTGGAAGCAAAAGTGTCAGAGGGATGAACAATTACTTGAAGAGCGTAATTAGTTCAGTGCTTCACACCTGGTTTACCAGTTGGGCGACAGATGTTCTACTCGCGATGGATCCGGGGTGGACATTTTTACTTGAAAAATTATGTGGCAAGAGGAAGGGTATGCGTTCAAAAATAAAAAATGAGTCTGGGTAAAGAGAGTGACCATGGAAGTACCTCGGGTAAGCGGAAGTATTTGACGTAGTAGTTCCGGCACCATATTTGGTCTAGTCAGCGTTACAAAAAACATTATAGTTTTAAAACCGTTCTAGACAAGATGTTCGTGGACAGTGTTCAATATCTCATTGTAAGAGAAAGGACCAATGTAGGCCTACCTAGTAACATCATCGGATGATGCAATAGCGCTGCCATTTTGAGGTACTAAAATCTCCTTGCCACGCGGCGAACAGTTAGTGTAGCTCTGGACTCCGGAGTGGTAGCGCGTCGTGTTAGGTGTCTTTGATTTATCTCGGTGAGTTCTGTTAGTATACTGCGACAACAATCAAACAGATAATATCGGAGAGAAATGTGGTGTGAAATTACTTTAAAATGATCAAAAACTTATTTGAAAGGATAGAGCGGCTTGTTAGGATTGTATCAGTTTCAATATCCCCAACGCCGAGCTTCAAAAGTCTTCTCGGGAGCGTCTCAAATGTAAGGTGGCCGAGCATCGTAAGGAGAGTTCCTTGCTGCTGGAGCCCCATCCGAACACACTACTTCCCCAATGGTGGAAAATGACATAAGGACTGTAATAGATCATTTATTTCGACAATAACTATCGCGCGGTAGATGTTCCACTTTATTCAACTTGAAAACTTGCGGCCGCCGTGTTCACGACACAGCCCCGATCGTTTTAAAAATTTCGTTTTAGGTTTGAATGACGCTCTTATGCCCTATGGCAGTTATTGTGATGAGTAGTGTGAAGGATGTCACTGATAAGGTCAGTCGATGTTTGTATTTCAGTGGTCGTAGAAAAATATGTAACATAATCTTGTGGCTCGGTAAGAAAAGCAACGAGAAACTACGCCACCCTTCATATCCCCAACGTGCCTCCTGTGTGTCACCTAGGCTTTCCATGACGGTTATACTAGAGCTATTAGGGATCCGAATACAGGACTCAACAAGCGGAAAAGGAGTTGGGCTGATACTTCAATATCTTTAACACTTGCTCCTTTATAAGGTAGCTATGGTTCGGTTCCCGGTCAATGAAAGTATCAAATGAAAAATGAAAACTATTTTTAATTACACATAAAATTGTAGATCCTAGTATTTTAGGTAAAACGCTAATTTTATATAATTGTCCTGGGGTGGGGAGAGGGTAGTAGGTTCGAACTTCATAGTCGGCAGCCCTGAAGATGTTTTTCCCAGGTTTCCCATTTGCACACCAGGCATATGCTGAGGCTGTACCTTAAGTAGGGCCACCACCACCTCCTTCCCACTCCTAGCCCTTTCCTACCTCATCGTCGCCGTAAGACTTATCTGTACCCGTGTGACGTAAAGAAAATTGTAACTTATATATAACTGCCTTCTTCCATTGTTAAAAGAAAGTGAAATAGAGGTCATCATGTTAAGACCGTTAGCTGTAGGACATCAACAAGTAAAATAATCGGAAACATAAATTATCTTATGTATTAACATTCCAGCTGCATTCATTTCAGAAGATGGTTAAGTAATGTAAACTGCAGTGATATACTGCGTCAACTGAAAGTGTAAAAAAAATACAGAAAACGGTCTCATGTACAATATGAATATAATGTAAGACTTCAACTTTCGACAATAAATATGACCGGACGAGTTGGCCGTGCGCGTAGAGGCGCGCGACTGTGAGCTTGCATCCGGGAGATAGTAGGTTCGAATCCCACTATCGGCAGCCCTGAAGATGGTTTTCCGTGGTTTCCCATTTTCACACCAGGCAAATGCTGGGGCTGTACCTTAATTAAGGCCACGGCCGCTTCCTTCCAACTCCTAGGCCTTTCCTATCCCATCGTCGCCATAAGACCTATCTGTGTCGGTGCGACGTAAAGCCCCTAGCAAAAAAAAAAAAAACAATGAATATGAACCATGAACAGTCAAACGAAACGATTATGTCAATTTAAGGCTACTTCAGTCATTATTGCTGATGACCAATTGGGTACTATGGTCATCAAAACGTGTTCTTCTCTTCTAGATATATAGTTTGAATGAGTCATATCATTTAGGGCTGTCGTAGAATTCCCTGTCTAACACATCTAAAAACCACATTATGATAGTGTTTTCGAACAGTTTATGATTTATGTTCGATGTGATTGAAAGTTACCTTCTGTCGTAACGGATGATTATAATAAGACGCATTGCTATATATCATAAATCTGTGAATAATAACTGTACACACGACGACTGGAGGGAAGAATGAAAAAAGCCACACTTCAGCACGCCCAGCTATCCTGTGGGTATAGGAGGTATAATTTTAACCACGTGTTTATTCATTGCAGTCACCAGCTGCAATGTTCGTGTTCCCATTCGTCATGGTATTACTAGAGGCAGTTTGTTTCGACAGCTATTAAAGGTAATATTTATGTCACAGTTGGATGTCATGTACAAAAGAACTTGAAAGTTAATAATGATATCCCGTATATCTGCGTTCAATAATATAGTGTATAAATTGCATTTATTTTAATTACAATAATCTGTAGACCTGTCGAGATTTGTTCCAAGATTTTCACAAAATTGTTCTTAAGTGATTCGATTCTTGTTCGGCAGAAATATTTAAGAAAATATCCTATGATATCTCCTAGGGGACGTACACCCTTCGCTAGCTTAAATTGAGTAAAATTCAGTTTTTCATAGTTCAGAAACTGTACAAATGTTACTTAAACGAAATTTTGCATATTTCATTTGTCTGTCTGTTAGGTCGTCGCCAGGCTGAGTGACTCAGACGGTTGAGGCGCTGGCCTTCTGCCCCCAACTAGGCAGGTTCGATCCAGGCTCAGTCCGGTGGTATTTGAAGGTGCAAAAATACGTCAGCCTCGTGTCGGTAGATTAACTAGCACGTAAAAGTACTGCGGGAGTAAATTACGGCACCTTGGCGTCTCCAAAAACCATAAAAGTAGTTAGTGGGACGTAAAGCCAATATTGTTATTATTGTTGTTAAGGCATTAGCCCAGAGGCTGGTTGGATACTCAAATAGCACCACGAAAGGTTATACAGTTATAGGAAAACCGCAAAAACCTATGGCAGCACCAAAATGAGGCGCACAAGGCAAGATGAGGAGTGAGGTAGTTTGCCATTGTTTTCCACAATGGGCCACACGAGGCTATTGTATCACGACTAGCCCTACGGTCAACACCGTTCATAACAATCAGACGCACTGGTCGTGCTCCGAATGTCATTACTCAGCACTACCCATACCCCAGCAGTTTTGGTGGAAGCTACGCTTTGCTCTGGCCTGCGCCAAGGGATGGATGCAAAACCAACTGTACCCATCAAGAAATGACAACAGACATAATTTAACTTACATGGAAGAAACAATGAAATAGTGTGACGTAGCGAGTGACGTACATTACGGTACACTGACGTATACAGGCACGTCTTTTGAAGTAGTGGAGGTATTTAAAAAGTAGTTTAAGTAAGGAGGCTATTGTAATCGGAAGGAAATGAAGTGAAAATGCAATATTTTGACCTGTAAAGAGTGGGTATTATTAAACCAGATGTGTGTGTGTGTGTGTTTGTTTGGTAATCCACAAATACCGGGTGAGTTGGCCGCGCTTGACGTTCTATGCTGTTAGGCATCCCACCGAACGTCAACTGGTGTCGTTATGGTCTATTCTCCTTCGCCGTGTACCAAGCAACAATCGCCTTTAATCACTCACTGCACCATTACTTTTGCAAAAATGTGTACCGTATGCTACAGGCTTTTACACAATGCATCAAACTGTGCCACGGTTATGTAGAAAGTACGTGCCAATTATGAGCTTTCAGGAGGGTATGAAATGAACGCTAAAAGCGATGGCATACTGCTAGAAAACGTGCGTGCATTTGTGAAGCGAAAGTAGTCGTCCATCTAGTAGGCCTTCTGGAAACCTACTCGCTGGAGTCGCCGTGGCGTCATAGGTTAAGTGCGGTGCTGTTAATACAGCTGCGTTTGTTAGGTGGATTCGAATCCCACTTGAGCCTGTAAATTTTATTCGCATATTGTACTTCGAGAATCATCCATAGGGCCAATGTAACCGAATGCCCTCACGTCGTGGCTTATTTAATTCATTCATTCATCCATCCATCCATCCATTCATTCATTCATTCATTCATTCATTTTTGCACTGTTCTAGACCATTAGGGCTGCTTATGTGGATGTCTTATAAGCAGGGCTGGACAAGGATAGAATGGTTGGGGGTTTGAATCCTCTTGACTGGGCAAGAGCCTGTTAGCGCAGTAAGTGTTCGAATAGATGGCTTTCTGCAGTAATGCACGTTTCAGCACGCCGTTGTACTGCCGTTCGGGCTTTTTGTAGCATTGTAGGTGTTACGGTTTCACAGGGTTCCGTCATAAGGTTTCGAAGGCTTTCAGAATTTTTCGGCTGCTGAGCTTACACTATATCCTTCAAATAGTCCCATAGAAAGAAGTCCAGTGGTGTCAAATCGGATGATCTAGCAGGCCAGGTGACAGGATCCTCCCCTTCTTATTCATCGACCGGAATGTGTAACATTCAGGTAGTTGGCGAACATCTGCTGACATGTGAGTGGGAGCTCCGTCGCGTTGATACCACATGGTTACATACCCACCCAGGGGCACATCCTCTAGCAGCAAGGGTAGTTGGTGTTTAAGAAACTGTAGATACCGGGCTCCTGTCAAATGATTCTCAAAAAAATATGGTCCAATTAGGTGATCACCCAGTATACCACACCAGACATTTACTCTCCATCGTGCCTGAAATGCTGCCTGCCTTACCCAGTGGGGATTTTCAACCCTCCAGTAGTGCATATAATGACGATTCACAGAGCCATTATTATGAAATCGTGGTTCGTCCGAAAATAAAATGTGACCTGCAAACGCTGGATCATTTGCCACTTGCGTCAGTATTCACGCACAGAAATCAACAGGAGTTTCGAAATCACGTCCGTGGTGTTCCTGATGTAGTTACAGGTGATACGGACGGGAAAAAAATGGAATGCAATATCCTTACAACAAAAGACTGGCTGATGTTGGCCTATTGTGCTATTGCCCGGGTACTCGTGTGAGAATTCTCCCGGAAAGTGTCCAAAACCATCTCAGCGGTTTCACCGGACGTAACTAGTGCCTCGCTAACAGGACCTGTTCGGGAAAGTGACGAAGTTATACGCAAACGTCGCTCCCCGCTCCTAAACGTATTTGCGTTTGGTTGTTGTCTGTGTGGAAATCTTTCCTGATATAGGCCCTGTGTTTCCTGTGCGTTCTGTCTTGCTTCACCGTAGATGGAGGAGCATGTAAACACACTCATCTGTTGGATACATAGCGAAGAAATGACCAGGACTGCTAGGCTACAGCAAGTGTCAGGCCACTACACATTCAACATGCATGCTATTGGTAAAATGTGGCACGAATGTCCTCTTATTTGATCCTCAAAGTTTAAAATGTGAATAAAAATATTTATCGCTATTGGGATTCGAACCCAGCTACCAACGCAACATTCGTCAACACGTCTATGTTTAGTCCGCTTCACCACGGTGACTGGTGTCACCAGTTTATCAGAAAGCTTACTTGGTGTAAAACTACGTCCCGTTTCACAAACTCACATTAATCGAAAGCACGTACATTTTACATAACCGTATGGCAGTTTGATGTATTGTGTAAATACCTGTCGCATACATGTTTTTGCAAAAGTCATGCAGTGATGACACAGTAAGTGCTGTAAAGGCGGCTGTAGCTTGGTATAATTATGGCAAAGGAAAATCGACATCACCCCACTGACGTTCAGTGGGATGCTTAACAGCATAAATAAAAGGTCAGGCGCGGCTGACTCACCCGGTATACAAACATGTATACACGTAGGAAAGAACGGAAACTATCAAAAGCGATCGCATCGCAAATGTACAATTATAGGTTGTTTAGAGGCTATGTATTCATCAAACCTATGTACTTATTGTGTGTGAATGTTGCGCAATGTTAATTTTAATTGTACATAGCCGAAATAGGTACCTACTCTGAGGTACTTCGGACAAAATAAAATATGGACGTCAATATAGCTCGTCACAAGCATTAGGATGAAGACACTGACTACTTCAAATGACGGTGTTTTGAGTTATATGCATACACTTCTGAATTAACGAAGGTCATTGTAAGAAATTTGTTCTCCATTTAATAACTTATTATATACAAATTTTAATTAATAATATATTATAACTTGTTTACTGAAGTAAACGTCACTCACCTGACTAGGAATGTCAATATTTGTCAATCTTTGTTATCACTTTGAGGCTTATCAACCATAGCATCTAGTAAAGCAGATGTTATGTAGCTCTCACTCCGATAAATAACAATTCCAGGGCACATACATTGTACACAGTGATGATAATCAAACTAAGCTGAATGGCTCAGCCTGCAGAAACACTGGCCTTCTGAGCCCAAGTTGGTGGGTTCGATTCCACCTCATTCCGGTAGTATGTGAATGTACTCACATCGGCGAACCGTAAAAGAACTCCTATGGGACAACATTCCGGCACCTCAGCATCTCCGAAATTGTAGTGTACTTGTTAGGGCGTGAAACAATTATTATTATTATTATTATTATTATTATTATTATTATTATTATTATTATTATATCAGCGTGTTCCTATCCATAGTTACATCGACAGCCCGTTTAATAATAATAATAATAATAATAATAATAATAATAATAATAATAATAATAATTGTTTGTCCAACCATTGGCCCGTTTCTCTACGGAATGGGGTATGAGGTTAGATGAATCTGTCGTGGCGGGTTTCTATGACCGGATGCCCTTCCTGACGTCAATCTCCTCAGAGGAGTTAATGAGATGAAATGAATGACGTGATATATTGTAGGAAGGGAGAGGGTGAAACTCGGTGCCGGCACATTGCCTACTCCTGTCGAATAGCACCAAGGTGTCTGCTCAAGGCTTATAACGTCCCCATCCGACCGACGAATCACCATCAACAGCGTCATATGCCCTCATTCCATATGAGCACTGCGGAGAGGTTTGGAGTTTAATACACGTTTTAGACATGCAATCTAGTGATTAGAAATCGTGTATCCTGCCGGCCAACATTCTGACGGTGAAAATTTTTTCGACCAACGGGACTCGAACCGGCTAACCACGGTGTCAGACTGTTTAGACTTCAACACCTTAACGATCATGGCCACCGCGCGGGCTAATAATAATAATAATAATAATAATAATAATAATAATATATCCTTCAACCCATGCGGAACCAAATGACCCAACTGGATTAAGACGAAGGTTTCATGTTACTATTCTTTGTATAGTTTTGTCAGTGGAAATTTTGATCGGCTCCCATACTAAGTGGTCTGTGTGTTGGACTTCTGGCCTTGGGGATGCGGGTTCGACTTCCAGTTGGGTCATGGGATTTAATCATTCAGCTCGGGGACCAGGAATTTGTGCGGCCTCCAAAAATTCTTGGAACTCATCCACCATATATACGCTGTCCTCCAACCTCAAAAACAAACAGTTTCCTACATATAGTAGACGACGCCTACTGTCATCGGAGGGTCTGATTTACGGGTTGTATCCAGCTGTTAAACACATGAAATGATACCATTATTATAGAACAAACTTCACTTTAAACGCCCGTCACTTCATCATGGCATTCTTAAAATGGAAATGAAATCGAAACACGTTTAGTTTCCCTCTCTTTTTAAAATATCTGGTTTGGGTTTCAAGAGAGTACGTGCGAAGTTTCTTCTCTGTTGCCTTTCGTCTCAGGTTACCTCTCCCCCTGTTGCGAGCTGAAATTACTGGCGGCATCCTGCAGCGCATCTGATCACGGCGGGTAGTCTAACGTCTTGGGGCTCATTAAACGAACAAGCGTAAATATGTATGTACTGTATGTTCGTTAAGACTTCGCCAACAAAGGAGATAAAGAAAGTTAAAACATAAATTCCGACCCAGTGAAGAGGTTAGTAAATTTCTCTATATCTCACATAAAATAAAAAAAGGAAAGTTAAGATATTAGAGGCATACGCAGCTAGAAAATGTCTTAAGTAAAATTCTTATTTCTTGTGTGGAGTTAATTATTTGTGTTGGTTGTGAGACCCTTGCCTCATTACGAATACTGTGGGTTTGAATCTTGGCTCCATCGGTCAGCATTACAAGGTGTTTAAATGTAAGAGACCTGGGATGATAAGTTCTCTGAACTGTCAATCACTTTGTCACATTTACGGCCACCTGGCATCGCTTAAAGTAACTCATAGTAAAGCAGACGCAAAACGTCTAATAGTGGTTTCAAACCTGATTGCTGCTGAACAATCATTCACTCACAGCAAATAGTGTATGATTTTAAATGAAATCTTATCTTTGTTTATCATTAAGCTGAGTATATTTTGTAAAATGCTTATTTGTTCCTGTAGCTGTTAAAGCATGCAGTTACAAATCCGTTTGGCATCGAATTATGACGAAAAAAAGGGCATTTCAATACCCATACTTGTCTATTTTGAGTGTTAGCACCTATGCTGTAATAAATGACTACTTGAGTCCTAAACGTTATTCTATTCTTTTAACATTTATTTTACTTTTTGCTTCGATGTATTTCGTTGGTCAGCAGAGAGTTAAGAGGCCTCCTGTGATCGTCGGAACAGACAGCAGACTAAGCCTATGTGAAATTCCTGGATGTATGGGCAAAGCTTTCAGGACTAACTTCGGTAAGATCCTGGCTGGGAAAACGTAAAACATACAAAATGTCTCCTATGGAACTTTGCACTCACGACATTAGAGGTATTACCCGTGGAAATGGTCCGGTTTAAAGTGTTTCCCGAGCACATTCTCTGAGGCTGAGGAGATTATTTTTTTCAATTTATGAATTTCTGACAGAGAAAATGATAAATTTACACCATAAAACCTTGAAAAATACACAGTAGTGAATTGTAATGTAGTTGGGAAGAGCAAGTTGTTTCAGTATCTTCAGTACAGTTTCATTCTATCTTCCACATACAGTACATACACCAACATTGATGACAAGATAAATTACATTTTTAGTACCGGTAGCTAATTAATTAATACACGTTTATAAAATAGTATAAGGCATATTTTAGTGCATATTTTATCATTTTAGTGCCTGTCCTCAGACAACACAAACATAAATTGACAAAGCAACTTCATGAAAGATGTAAACTCTAAATACTGAATTTCGCGATGTAATCTGACATCTTCATGCAAGTAAGCGATTACATCATCATGGTCATTGTGGAAAGACTGGAGGAGAGTTATTTGGACAGTGTGTCAGTCTGCAATGACAAGGTGAATCGAACTTGTATACACACAAAGATAATGTTCGGAACTACCTCGTGGGACCATGGCACACGAAGATTGGTTCGTAAGACACATTTCAGTTGCAGATAGGACCACTACAGCGACTGCATTCGATCTGTGATTAGAGATAGAATTTCTACCTGAACCAGATATATTACTGAAGTCACACTTCTTATGGGTAGACTGCCTTTCACCCCTGTCCACTGCTTCATTTATGTCGAAAATGAGCTGGTTGGGGCGAGTTTTGACGGTCTGTGCCACTCACTGACGAAAGACTTTTGAGTAGACAAGAGCGATGTATGTAGGCGGGTCCGACGTAGACCTGCAGAGAAACACGTGGTACCGTGTATTTGTGGGTATGAATGGAACTTGAACAGGCATGCAATGCTGTAACCTCCATCGTACATTCAGCAGCTCTACATCAACCAGCCATGAATGCCATATCAAAGGAAAATCTATAAAATTGTTCACGTATACTGAATTAAATCATTTACAGGTAAGCTTAGAGCTCTTAAAATATGTGAGGGCAGGTCAGTAATATATCTGGGATTTAACTTGGTCACAAAAGACTTATAGTAGATGCCAATAAACCTAACACAGGCAATTCCCTTCAATTCAGGCAGCAGGTTATTTTCAATTGATTCCAAAAGCACCATGACGGGTAACACCAATTATTTATTAGACATGTTTCATATCTACATAAATTAGGCGTGAAAATCACGATGCCGCTGGTGTCTGAACGTAATAAAACTTGGTAACAGTTTCTAATTACACTGAATAAGAACTATGGATGTTTTCTTAGAAAAGAAAGAGTGTGAAATTTATAATAAAGCAAACGCATAGCAAGTATGAAGAATTCACCCACGGGAAAAAGTCATCAGATACGAAAATATATATGAAAATGTAGGTTGAATGCTGTGTGACGCTAGTGTTTTGTTCACCTTTGTATGATGAGAAGCTGAAGTATTTAAAAAAGTGTGTTGTCATGAGCATGAAATAACCAACATAGAGCACAAAATACACCTCTCTCTTATTTCGCAACATTTCCCTCAAATTTCACTGCACTGTCTTTTTGTTGTTGATTAGAGTGAGACTGGGATATAAGTATGACATTAGTGTTCATAGAACACTTGGAAAGTATTTGTATCTGATTGGTATCGCTTAAGCAGATTTTAGGTATGTTCTAAGAAGTAAATTATAATAGAATATGAACCAAAATCTCAACTGACGAAATAATAGAACAGCATGATATACAAAAGTACAAATATATCATATTTTTCTTATAATGTAGGACGTCTGAATGTACCTTTGGCCATTTTCAACAAATCATAAATATCAAAAATCCTTTACCAGAAATTAAAATTATAGTTAAAAGGAAGAGTGTAAGAAAATAATGCGAGAATAAAGGCTTTCTTAAGTTGGGAGAAGTTAGTGTGTGGAGAATGTGGATTTGGCAGGCTGGATGGATGGCAGTATACACGCAAATACTCTGTCAGAGTTGAATCTATTACTCATCCTAAAATTGGTTTAGCGAGCCAAAGTTTGAAACCTCAGCACGTGGCGTGGCACAGCACAGGGTGAGGACTTGTTTGTGGACTGCTATTCCGCCTTGACAAATTGGATTTGGCGATGGCTGTTCCCCCATCATAGTGTTACAAGGTGTTCTATGCATTCCTCCTGTCACTAGTCATCGCTGTACTCCTCCCTCTCTTTGAAACCACAACTTCCATATTTTAAGTTATACAGTACATAAAAATCGCCGATGTGTATGCAACTATTCCACCTTTGTAAACTATAATAGTAAGTTAAAGATGTGCATGTAGTGGAGATGAATCATTTTAAATACGATTCAGATGAAAATATGGAATGTTCTTGCGTTCCAGCTGGAATTATCCCTTCTTTCCAAGTGGGCTGGGCGACCATTTCAATATATTTCTGTAATTAATGAGGCGTAACTGTACTTTAAAAAGCAATCAGACTGTGTGTTTCCTGTTATCCTTCTCCTTCCTCCTCACAAGTGCTGAATCCAAGGTAGGCTCCACTGATTACTTATCTCTCGAGAATGGATTCTATCTCACCCTTGGCCGTACCTGAAATGATTGATATACGCGGAGGGAAAGCGTAGTAATTCTATGATTTTTATGTATGATGTGGTTTTACTGCGAATCAACCAGGACTCTGTTCAAATTAAACTGGTGGTTACTTTGTACTTCAAATGTGTCTTGTCCGATCTCGATAGCTGCAGTCGCTTAAGTGCGGTCAGTATTCATTATTCGGGAGATAGTGGGTTCGAACCCCACTGTCGGCAGCCCTGAATATTGTTTTCCGAGGTTTCCAATTTCCACACCAGGAAAATGCTGCGGGTGTACCTTAATTAAGGCCACGACTGCTTCCTTCCCACTCCTAGTCCTTTCCTGTCCCATGGTCGCTGTCCCTGTCGGTGCGACGTAAAGCAACTTGTAAGAAAATCTGTCTTGGTTATCTCATACAACAATTTGGTTCCAGTTGTTGTATCTAAGTTAAGGGGATCCCACATTTTAGTAAAAAGTTAACCAAATTCAGCATGTTTTCCAATGCAGGTTTTCCAGGGCTGTTATTTATCTCTGTTAGTTTCTCTCTTAATGTTACGATCATATCCTCCAGATACTTTCTTTTCTTTTCTTTGTTAGAAATTTGTTTATAGTAATATTGTGTCATATAATATTGCTTCATATGTAAAATAAGTAATATTTTACTGTAAATATTCTTAACTGTCTTCTGCTTTTTTGGTGAACCATTTCAAACTTAAGATCGAAGCATAAGTAGCCTACTTTGTGTTCCATCAGTTCCATGTAAGAGGTATCTTTGAGAATGACGTACTAGCATGTTCTTCTTCGCAGAGAATGACTGCTAGTAAGTGAACTTTGCTTGTAAATAAAAACTTCTGAAGCATAAAAAGCCGCGCTGTATGATGCTCTGTACAACATTACCACCTAACATCATTTTAGTCAAGTTTACCGAACAGTTTATGCCCTAGCCGAAATTTCCTTCACTTTTATGGACTAAAAACGTCAAACTGCATTTTACGAAAATGGAATTTTGGGACACTCACGCCTTTAATGCTCTTCCATCTCTGAAAATAAACACGCAAGGATAAAGGCAACGGGATTGCTTTGCTTTTAGCAGTCGGGATGATGCTTCCTTCTCTGATGACAAACACTAATACCACTTGCCAATATACTCTTCATTAAATTTCATCTCTTTACGGAAGCTTTATTCCATACAATAGCTTTCCGCCAGTTTGGCTCAGTTTCGACTCCGTTCTCTGCCTTCCAGGATTTCAATTCTGGTATGAAGACTACAAGTGGTTGGTTGCACTTCCTTCTGTGAACACAACTGAGGAGTGAAGTGCGCTATAAACACATTCTCAACCTTCTTATTTGTTTTGTATATGAATGCCGGGTTGGTGCAGAACACACAAACCATGATTGAAATCCGAGCTCAAATAATTACAAATGTACGTTGACTAGTATAGACATAACAGTTTCGCATATAACATACATATCAAAGTGATTGGAGACTTTTACTACATCGCCCCAATCCTTTGAGACAAAGCTACAGCGAACTTTATTTTTTAAGAACGTTTATCGAATTATTATTCTTGGAAGTAAGAAGGCGCGAGATCCAGATTGGAGGGTGGATAAGGAAGAACAGTCCACTGTTATTGTGAGCTCCTATCGGGTGCGCAGACTTGTGTGAGGTCTTGCGCGTTGTCGTAGAGAAGAAATTCGTTTGCATTTTTTTGGCTACGAACACGCTGAAGTCGTTTCTTCAATTTCCTTAGAATATCACAAGACACTTCAGAGTTGATCGTTTCACCACGAGGAAGGACATCGAACAGAATAACCCCTTCAGAGTCCCAGAATACCGTAGCCATGACTTTACCAGCTGAGGGTATGGTGTTGATTTTTTTTTCTATGTAGGAGAGTTGGTGTGACGCCACTCCATGGATTGCCGTTTTGTTTCCGGTTCGAAGTGATGAATCCGTGTTTCATCGCTTGTGACAATGTTTGACAAGAAATTCTCACCGTCATCCTCATAACGAGCAAGCAATTTCGCACAGATGTTTCTTCTTTGCTCGTTATGGTCTTCCGTTAGGTGTCGAGGAACCCAGCAGGAACAAAGCTTTGAATACCCCAACTGGTGGATAAGTGTGTTAGCACTATCAGCAGAGACGTGAAGTTCAGCGCCGAGGTGTTTGGCTGTGATCCGTCATCACCTCAAATAAAGGTGTCTGTCTGCACATTCCAACTTTGCACGCGTCACAGCTGTGTGCGGCCGGCCAGCACGCGGGAGATCAGACAGGTTTGCTCAACCTTGTTGTCATGATGAAGAACGCCTCGCCCAATGACTCAGCGTGCTTTTGTCCGCTGACAAGTCTCCGTAGAGATTCTGCAAGCGTCTATGCACATCTGTGATGCCCTGGTTTTCTGCCAAAAGAAAATAAATGCTCTCTGTTTGGTACGCACCTCTGTTGCGCCATTTTGAAGGCTAGTTATAGCGCTGCCACCTATCGAGAATTAATGAACTCTACGAGACGAAGCGGGAATACTCAAAGATGTCCCAAACAAAATTCCAATTTTTGAAACCGAAATTGGCCGAAAATAAAATGTGTTATATATTGAACGTGCGTTTGCCATGTGACCTTGCCGCGGTGGAAAGGCTTGTACGTCCCAATGAAGCAGGTAGCCGAGCCGTAGGTGGAATCATATAGGATGGATACCTGTCAAGATACCAGCCCAACGAATGGTTCATCGAAAGGTGGGTGGTAGTCTTTCGAATTTACAAGGGCGGCAGTCTAGATGGTTATTTGATATAGCCTTGCAATAATACGTAACATGACTTGGCTATGCTGATGCTGCTGCATTGCTAAATGACTGAAAGCAACGGGCAACTATAACAAGAACTAAATTCGAGAACATGTAGCCCTCTATATGAATGAATTATGCAGACTAGCAAAATAAAGGAAGGCTTTACTTAAGAAAAGAATTCACTCCTCTCGAATATTGATTCAGAAACCTCACTGCCTGACAAAATAATTGAAGCACCGAGAAGAAATGGTCGGATGCCAATGTAACTTCGTACGCGTGCACACCACCGGCGGGTATGTTAATGATTAGAGTTGACAGAGTTGTGACAGGTAGAACGGCCACCAGAGTGCGTCAGGCCTGGTAGGGTATTTAACGAGGGTGAACAGCGTCAAATGTTGAGTGATTTCTCTAAAGGACACGGAGATGCCGCGTAATCCTGTGAGACAGCGTTATCAGCACTTGACTGAATTTGATAGGGGCCTCATTGTGGGTCTCCACTCGACCATTTGGTCGAATCATGCAATATCGAGATTTGCGGGGCTTTCGGATATGACAGTGGCCCGATGTTGGACTGCATGGGAACGTGATGACCACGAGGGAGGATCACCGTATTGTGCACCAAGCACAGTGTAACCTCTTCACATCTGCGCCTGCCGTCCGAGAACAAGTAATGGACTCATTGCACCATTGGTCGGAGACTAGCAGCAGCCGGACTAGAGAATTACCGTCCCATGCCTTGGCTGCCCGTAACAACACGAACGGCTGCGTTTGGAGTGGTGCAGTGACCGGGAAGCATGGACTGCTGATGTATGGCGTCGCTTTGCGTTCAGCAATGTTCTACTCTACCTCGGACGACCATCGTCTGCGAGTATGGCGGTGATCTGGGCAGAGGTGTCAATCTTCCAATGTTTTGCAGAGGCACAGCGGTGTTAATCCTGGCGTCATGATGTTGCGAGCCATTGGGTCACGGCTAGTAGTGATTGAGGGAACTCTGATTGCACAACGTTACGTCACGGACATCCTACGTCCTCATCTGTTACCTCTCATGTGGCAGTATCGTAGTGCCACGTTTCAACAGGACAGTGCTCGTCCACACACGACACGTGTCTCTATGTACCGTCTGCGTGATGTTGAGGTACTCCCGTGGCCAGCAAGATTGCCAGATCTGTCCCGGTAAAACATGTGTGGGACCAGCTCGGACGTCAACTCCGTCCTAATGTCGGTATTCAGGATATCAAGGGCAAGTTACAACAGTTGTGGACGAGCTTGCCTCAGGACAGGATACAGCGACTTTGACACCTTTCCCAGCCGAATCAGTGCATGGATCCAGGCCAGATGGGTGCAACCTCATAGTGATAATTGGGCTCGTAATATCAAGTTCTTTGTTAATTTGACTCGATTTTGTAATAATTGAAATAGCATCGCATACCCTCTCAACACGTATGGTTCCATTTCGTTTCCTCCTCTCCATCGGGGTGCTTCAGTTTTTTGTCAGACAGTGTTTATCATGCACACACAAAAATGACTGGCCTCAGTTGCCCGCTTGCTCGCTTACACGCACGACAATTGGGCGTCCAAGTCTGTCCAGGCAACGGACACGCGTTTAAACAGAGAAGAGTCGACGCGACTTGAGCTAATACCGCTTATCAAGTGTTGTCGGTGGAGGGGTGATGAAACTGTCTCATGCTGTTGTCAGTGGTCATGCTTTTTTAAAGTCTTTCGTCTGGAGCGTGGCATTGTATCGAAGTGAAACATAACTAGTTCAGAAAGAAACAAAACAGAAGCTTTTGAAATGTGGTGTTACAGAATAGTAGACCAGAAGAAAAGACAGAATGACAGAACACGTTTTAAGATACTGAGGACTTGTTCAGTTAGATTTTGAGAGAGGTATGGATGGTAAGAACGGCAGGGATAGACCAAGGCGCAAATATGACAAACAGTTCAGAGTAGATGTGGGATGTAGTAGTTAAATAAAAATGTTAGCGCAAGATAGAGTGGCGTGGAAAGCTGCATCAAACCAGACTCTGGACTGATGACCCAAACAACATGAGTTCGTGACTGAACGGCATGCGTAATCGAGACGTAAACACATGAATAGATATCATCGAAATGAAAAATCCGTAATGATCTGATCAAAGTATCAACTGATACCAATTCGGTTAGTTGGAGAATTTCTGTACTCTAGTTCACATTTTATAAAGTTTAAAATATTTTTTGACATCCCCCTCACCGAGCGAGTTAACTGAGCCTTATGGGCGACGTAGCTGAAAGCCTACTATCCATGATCTCTGAAAGTCATTGCCAGCTAATGAATTCCACCATTGGCTGTACTGTACTTTACGGTTTTCACACCAAGAAAATGCTGGTCAGGGCTTCTCCTTTCTCAATTCTAGCCCTTTCCTCAAACATCGTTGTAGAAAACCTACCCGAGTTAGTGCGACGTTAAACCCGCAAACAAATGACATCCCTTTACAACGTAAAGCTGTAATGTATTTTTTCTAATATCTATATTAAATCTTCTTAGTTATTTCATATAACACATAATAATAATAATAATAATAATAATAATAATAATAATAATAATAATAATATCCGGATGATTTCAAACCATTTGAATTATACAGCTGATTCAGGATGTTGGCTTACGAAGAACACTGCTGCCCAGTCAGATGACTTCCATTTACTGGAGAATCACGTAATCAGTGTGACGATATCATCAGCGTTTTTACTCGATTTTCTTGTCAGGGTCTGCTGCCTGTCAGACCAGACAACTCTTCAGTTGGTTCTACGTGACTGAGTGAACCGCGTTCCAGCCTTCAAACCAGGTGTAGAATCCATAGATAAACTAGAAATGGAACCCGGGGTCTCCGGCTAAGAGACAAGCTAAAGCATAAATATAAAAATCATTGAAACGCCTTTTCTTACCAGTGGACTGAGGTGAGATGAACCTCTTAATCTTGATACTTGATACTTATTCAGCTGAGTCATTCAAGTAAATCATTTTCTAAATTACCATATTTTAAAAGAGCGCCCCCTCCCCCGCCCGGTTGTTGTTTTCCAAAATCCTTAACTGTGGTAGCTCAAGGTGCAAGTAATAAATTATTTGCTAGTGACTTTTATTGTTTTCTAGTTGGCACACCTGTGCTTTGTTTCCGATGTGAATTTGTTGGTGAGGGGGTGAGAGAGGCATTGTAGAGTTTACTTATCTGATTGTGATACGAACAATGGAACGCGAACTATATTACGCACGAAAATGAGTGGCCTCAGTCGCCCGCTTGCTGACTTACACGCACGACAATTGTGCGTTCAGGGCTGTCCATGCAATGGATAGACGTTTTAGCAAAGAAGAATGGACGCGACTTGAGCACATACCACCTGTCAAGAGTGTTTGGGAGGAGGGTGTAGAAACTATTTCGCCGTGCAGTTAGGGCGCGCGGCTGTGAGCTTGCATCCGGGAGATAGTGGGTTCGAATCCCACTGTCGGCAGCCCTGAAGATGGTTTTCCGTGGTTTCCCATTTTCACACCAGGCAGAAGCTGGGGCTGTACCTTAATTAAGGTCACGGCCGCTTCCTTCCAACTCCTAAGCCTTTCCTATCCCATCTACGCCATAAGACCTATCTGTATTGGTGGGACGTAAAGCAACTAGCAAAAAGAGAAACTATCTCGAGCTGCGTTGTTCTGCTGTCAGTGGTATGGCTGTGATGTTGAATAGTGCGTATGAGACTAAACAGTGTGTGTATTAGCCTTTCGTAATGTTTACTGGAGTAAGGAAATTGAGTTCCGATCCCTCGAAGAATGAAGCTAAGAGTCTTAGAACCTAATATCGTTGGTATAGGAAAAGAACAATAATTGATTAAAGGAAGTCGTACGGATAAAGCGAAAGAGAGGTATCATCATGTGCAAGTAAAAGCGTTGTAGGACATTTCGGTGATCCTTCTTATTGCCAGACACGTCACAAAAAAGCGAAGTTTTGTGCGTTGAATTTTATACCGCTATAATTTGCCGGAATTTTGTGCATAGTTCATTTCAGTATTTCTATTTGTCTAACCTTAAAATAGATCTCGTAAAATTGGACAAATCCATTGTTGATCTCAAAGACAACAGTACTAATTCTTGATAGAACCGCTAAGATAACTCCAGGCTCATGGTTAATAGTCCTTAACTGTACGATTATTCTAGGGAGGTAGTTATGAAATAACGATGGGTGTAGAGTTTTATATTCACGGGAATAACCCACGTCACCATTCTTCCATGCGTGAGAGAGAGAGAGAGAGAGAGAGAGACATTTAAACTAAAAATGTCTATAACAAAAGATGTCGACCTACATCAGAGTTTCAGTATTATGATGGGCTGACAGCTGTGGCATATTCCACACAAGTATATACGGAGAATATTTTGCAATATCCTTCCCCTCACTTTGCTCCTTACCGTTCGATAGGCTGCTGTGACTTCAGTTTCTTTTCGAGGTCTTCCCACGATAGCAATACGACAAAGCAAAGCGGTATGGGTCAGATACCGGCCATGACCTGAGGTGGTTATACGTTTACGAACTTGCCCAACTACCAGTGAACTGATCTGTCTCGCTGAAGTGAATCCCTACCCGATGAGTGACAAATTGATACACTGAGATCATCGGTGACTTGGCTGAACATCCAGCCCTCCTGCGATAATGTGACGGCCCACATGACTTGTCCTTCATCGACATATCCCATTGCGTGCGCTCGGTGAAATGCACACTACGAATTGACAACTTCTGCCTGTTTACCTCTTCTGTGACGTAATGTTAATTACTTTGTTTTGAGGGACTTCTTACTGTTGTTCTAAGCCAGCAGAGACAGCATGAATCACTAATCGATCTTTACACGACATCACAATGTATGTCACACGAGCTTTCATCACAATCGCTAGAATCTACCAGACGTTCAAAATCGTGTTCCCCAACTGTTTAGCGCAATGTAAAAGGTACTTCATAAAATTGTGTACAAAATGTAAATTTAGGATATTAATTAGGTACTTATAGATACATGTCTAAAAGAGACATGGCGATTGAGATAAATTTGTGGGAATGCAGTTATAAATTGTGCATAAAGGTCGAACAATCGTGACGGTTAAGAACATAGATTTGAGTTACACGGACCAACATCGATACGTACCATTGGTGAACGCCATCGTTTAAGCCTCTGAATGAACGGAAGATAAACATTTTCACTGAAACCTCAACAGTAAGTAAGTTTGAATTATTAGCTCTATACCAGGCCATATTTGTCCCCAGGAATTAACGTGCTATTTATTGCTATTTTAAGTTGTGTGATCCCCAGGACCTTGAGACTCATCAGAAATGTATAGAAAATAAAGCGGAATTCTACTGGACGGTTCCTGCAGCTAATTTAATTTTGTTGGCTGAAACTAAGTGTATCATCAGTGATCTTTAACATACCAAGATCAATGGCATTGAATGCCAAGATCTTAAACGGCTCTTCAAAGATCGACTGCCTCAGCGAAGGTAGAAACCTCAAACTTGGGATCGTGATTCGGACGCGTTACTACTGATTCACCTAGGCAGCTTTTATAGGTTTTATAACTTCAAGTAACTAGCCTAAGTTGGTGTCGTCGAAATTCTAGTACAAATAGACAATAATGCGATCATTCATTTAATACAGTGCCGTGTTGAAATACACGGTGCGTCTAAAACGTTCGGTGAATGATACCGTAACACAAAGAAAACAGAAGTTGCGAACAAAATAACTTTAGTAGCCTTTAAAGTACTATATATTGGCCACAATACACTCTAGGCAACGTGTATACAGCTGCAGGAATCTGGCAGCGAAGATGTCTTTAGGAATCCATTGAAGTCCTGATGTCACACGTCTTTGGATGTCCGGTATGTCAGCGCAATGGATTCCCGTGAAGCAAGGAAGCAAAACGAAGCCTGAAGGCGCCAAATCCGGATAGTACCGTGGATGTTCAAGACGTGGTGCAACATCAAGAGGTTCCTGTCAATCCGGGAGGTGTTTGAACCAGTTGCAAACAGATTGTCTGCTTTCCGCTTCTGTTCCGTACACTTTCACCGACATCGCATGGGTCTCCATTGCCGTTTTCTCAACTTGTAACGAAACTTGATGTTTAGGTGTTGCTCCATTGCACTATGGCATGAGTCTTCATACGCACTACGTTCGACTGGCCGGAACGGACTAATCTGCTTGAGGTCCGTGTGTTCAACCTTACGTGGCGCTTCTCGAGATGTCTCTCTATTCACATACGCATGCATACAGTGTTAACGCACCTTTCCATTGCGACATCCCACCATTCTCCGTACTTTTTAGAAACACCTTGTATTTTCCCAATTGGTTTGAAATTAGTAGCGCTAGTTGCTTTTCTCTCAGGATAGCATAATTCATATTCTTCCCCTAAGTCCACTCACGAATATATTTACCACCTCATCTGATTTCATCCCACTGGATATATTACCCCATGTTAACTTGCTACACTTTTCGGGACTATGTCCATACCATTCGATTACTGTAGGGCCTACATCTCGAAGTCCTCGGCAAACTCGTCTTAAGTTATCCTCTTGAACTATATACCATCATTGAGCTTATTAGTTTATTTATATAAATAATATTTGGATTTTGAAAAAAAACCGTCAAGAGACATCTTGAGAATGAGTTTGAACAGTAGCAATGCTGCATTAAATATGGATCTCTCTCTCTCATTCTCTCCCTGTGTGTGTGTGTGTGTGTGTGTGTGTGTGTGTGTGTGTGTGAGAGAGAGAGAGAGAGAGAGAGAGAGATAGCTGAGAGAGGACAATAGATAGCAATAACAGGTCGGCGAATCCCTTCCAATCATCCCTCTGCCACACGGCTAGTCGCTACATCTCTCAACAGGGCGTAATTTCTGAGGGGGAAGGGGTTGGAGAACATTGAGTCGGCTTTATGCTCTAAGCTACACGTATTATTACGTCTACATTTCCAATATATAGTTAAGTCGATCCTACTTTATACCTTGGCAATAAGCTTATCATAACGACAGCACTTGCAATGCTATTACACCACCGTCGACAATACGGACTTAAAGAGGTGCCAATAGTCTCTGGCACAAGGGTCAACATCAGCACATATTTCAGCAACAATTCGAAAATGTAATTTATAGCGTCAATAACTAAGTACAGCTGTACTTTCGTTAAATATTATAGTCATATGTTATTTACTACTGTAACCTAGTCCGCTTAAACACAATATAGTGTAGGCCTAAATTGCTTGATACCGTCAAACAGTAGGCCTATACCCAAACATTGGAAGAACTGGTAGTGACAGTCCTGAAGTAAAATGAAATGGCGTATGGCTTTTAGTGCCGGGAGTGTCCGAGGACATGTTCGGCTCGCCAGGTGCAGGTCTTTCGATTTGACACCCGTAGGTGACCTTCGCGTCGTGGTGAGGATGAAATGATGATGACGACACATACACCCAGCCCCAGTGCCAGTGAAATTAACCAATGATGGTTAAAATTCCCGACCCTGCCGGGAATCGAACCCGGGACCTCTGTGACCAAAGGCCAGCACGCTAACCATTTAGCCATGGAGCCGGACAGTCCTGAAGTGTCTTGAACTGATTGTCCAGGTTAGGTTAAAACATTGCGTTAAACAGAGTTTCTCATTTTTCTAAATTTTTTTTTTTTTTTTTTTTTTTTCTATTTGCTTTTACGTCGCACCGACACAGATAGGTCTTATGGCGACGATGGGACAGGAAAGGCCTAGGAATGGGAAGGAAGCGGCCGTGGCCTTAATTAAGGTACAGCTCCAGCATTTGCCTGGTGTGAAAATGGGAAACCACGGAATACCATTTTCAGGGCTGCCGACAGTGGGGTTCGAACCCACTATCTCCCGGTTGCGAGCTCACAGCTGCGCGCTCCTAACCCCACGGCCAACTCGCCCGGTAGTTTCTCATCTTAGAAACCTTTTTCGTGGCTTCCTGTTTCAACCACGCACAAATGCAGTGGCATTAAGTTTCTGAAGTCTAATACCACGTTCTCAAAAATGTCCCCATAAATGACGAAAATGGTCATATTTGAACAGGGACTACACTCAGATTAGGAGACAGTTATAAAAAAAGAACACGATAGGGTGAAAGTAGTGTCGCAAACTCTTCAAGTTGATCTTTAATGTTATCTTCAACCACTACCTTGGTAAAGGACACATTTGGAAACTAGCTGCAATTTTAAACCCAGTTCTACTAAAGAAAGTACGGTATTCTGCTATTACCTTGTACATTGTTTCTAGGGAAGGAGACCTGTTTAGCCGTCATATGTTTGGTTGCTATTGACGAAGAGATGTAACTTAACATACCTTCCTTGAGAAGTAAGTAATGAAGAAGGTTTAACAAACAGTTTATGTACCCGTTGTGTGTGTGGGGAACGCAGATGAAGAATACACTCACGGTATCCCCTGCCTGTCATAAGAGGAAACTAAAAGGGGCGACCAAGGGATGATTGGATCAGAATCATGAAACTACTTGTGATTAGTACCACCACGCGGGGAACACCATTGGTCGCCCTTACTTGCGAGTACTACCACTATGTTAGGTACACAATAAATATTTGTGATTAGGAGCAACAGAGAGTGGTTCACTGTGGGTTTACAGTACCTGTGATTATGTGAGAAACACCACGGGTCTGGGCGTTGCCTGTGATTAGTACCATTATATGAGCGGCGCCGTGGGTCTGCGTTGCCTGTAATTAGTACCCACTATGTGAGGAACACCACAGAAATACCGGCATCTATGATTATTACAACTATGTGAGGAACACCATGGGTTTGCTTGCCTATGAGTGGGGTCATTATGTGAGAAACACCATAGGTCTGCGTTACCTGTGTGATGTACAATACTTGTGAGTAGTACCATAATATTTGAAACACCAGGAGTCTACGCTACTTTTGACTAAGGACTGCAACTTGAGAAATAATGTGATACTACTTTAATAGCGATAAGTACCATTATGAGGAGCCGTTGACCTGGATTTTTGATCCTTTTAGACAACAAGCATCACCGATTCAGGATTGTGCTTTAGAAGTCGGTAATATTATTGTTTTAAGATGGGCATTGCGTGTCGGAACCACTGACTGTTTTATGTTCATAATCATTGTTCATCGTCGTCTTTTTAAATTCTAGTCAGTGGATCGAGTTTGAAATTATTTGAAACTTTCACTATTGTGAGTTTCATCCAATGATTATTTTAAATTCATATTCATCCACGCTTTCTTCTTCATCACTTTTGAATTCTGGTCACTGGATTGATTTTGGACTTTTAAATTGTCATTAATTTTTGTCTTATTTCGTACCATTAGGGACTGATGACCTAGATGTTAGGCCCCTTCAAACAACAAGCATCATCATCATCATATCATCATTATCATCATCATCATCATCATCATCAGTTTCATATGTTTCGTAGCAACGAACAAAACCAATCTCTTCGTATTATCTGATGTTAAACAAACAAACAAACAAAAAAACAAACAAACAAACAAACAAACAAACAAACAAAACTATGGCGCTACTGCTCTGATGGACTTCGGTCTGCCGAGCAACCACTTTAAATTCAGGGTATTTAAAAAAATGTAATTGTCTTCATATGAAATGTGGAAGTGGAAAAAAATATGATATGCAATTCATATCGAAGGAAAATTGTCCAGCTTCAAACTCTATTGTCGGCCCTCACTCAAAATTATCCCCAATTGGTAGGTACTCCTTACCTGCATTACGATATAGGACCAAATAACTATAAGGAATTTGTCCTCTTGGTAAATGTTATCTCTGTACCAATTTGAAACCATTTCTAAGCCCTGGAGTCTGGAATTAATAACAATAATAATTTTAATTACTTTGTTGCAATGAGACAGGTCTTACTCAATTTCTTGTCTTACTATTTATTTTACAGCCACTTTATTATCACTGACTGATTTTTTCCATTTCAGGCGCAATTTCATTACATGTACTTAGTTAGGAAACAGCATTTTCCATCGAACCGCATAATTATAGTAGTTCCATTATCCTCGGTAAATCAATTTGCGTTTGGTATGTTTTATTTTGTGTATTACATTATGTCATCGAAACTTGTAATACATGAGAAACTGATTGGTGGTGAGCATAATATAAACATAACGAGTCAGGTTTTAATAATAATAATAATAATAATAATAATAATAATAATAATAGTGGAATAGCCTCAGCTACCGTGTGTAAGTATTTCATTTGACGCCATCTGGTTGCTTGCTCGTCAATTTCGACATTCCGTTTTACTCTAGGCCTACTAAATGGCAGAGTAAATCAAATCTCTCTTGGGCGTCTAAGGCTGAGTTTTAATGAATTTTGTTGGGGAAGCACCAAATGTGTTACCAGAGATCTTTTAAATGCCGACATCGTACGATATGGAGTGGAAAAAATGAATGAAAATCCACAGCCAGTTTCCAGTCATTCGACCGGGTCAGGAATGGAATGAATGAAGCCCCCATCTAGCGGCGAGGATAGGAAATGTGCCGGCTGCCGAAACCTGTCGCACTCCTCTGGGGCAATGATTAATGAATGATTAATGAAATGATATTGGAGAGTGTTGCTGGAATGAAAGATGACAGGGAAAACCGGAGTACCCGGAGAAAAACCGGCCCTGCCTCTGCTTTGACCAGCACAAATCTCACATGGAGTGATCGGGATTTGAACCACGGTATCCAGCAGTTAGAGGCTGGCGCGCTGCCGCCTGAGCCACGGAGGCTTCTGGAAAAAACATTGTCCGCCCTTCAAAAAATCCGACTACCTCTACCGGGTTCGAACCCGTATCTTGGGATATGTAGTCCGACACTCTACCACTGGTCCATAGAGGGAGCTAGGTTTTAATACAAGTGAGTAATTTGGTGAAAATTCGTCATGTCCTCGAATATCATTTTCATATTGCACCGACACAATGACCGTCCAAGTCCAAGGCCTTTCCTATTCCATCGTCTCCGTTAGACCTTTCTGTGGTGGTGCGACGTAAAATAACTAGTAAGAAAATATTTTAAAAATAAACGTATTTTACAGACTTAAGTTCAGTCGGTCGATAAAGAAATTCCAAAATTCTAAAAGTGAGCTACATTAAAATCAGCAACAGATAATCTATTTTTGTTAAGAATTAATCTGGATCAATTTCCTAATTTTCGTTTTATTGTTGATGACTTTATGTTGTGACTGAAGTCCTTTATAACTTTAGTGCTATTTAATACTATTCTCTTCTTCAGGGAGCTATTATTCTATGCATTATTTTTTGCCTTTTGCTTTCTGAACAAGTACAAATTGTTGATACTTACCCGTCGTGTTCAAATGACCGTCTTTGGGTCGATAACATGTCGTGTGACTGGCGCCGACTGTGATCGGATAATTCATAGGCGCTCATGAGCAACAGCCTTTCTAGCTGTTCCCGTATGCAAAGTTGTAAGGGCATTTGGACTAATGGAGAATGTCGCCTTATAGATTATATGGGGGCAGTAATCTGGTAGAATGTTTGTTTTCTTGTAGAGAAGCATTAACAAGCTATTATAAATGGAATTTCCCATGGTAAAAATAGTCCATGCACATTACTGCGAGCAGCGTATTAAGAGTAAGAATGTTAATATCTCCATTTTATCACCCATTTTCTACAAAATGATCCAATATGTCTTATGATGACCTTGATAAAATAAGGCAAACCTTCACGTTTTTCAAGATGGTTCTGCAGTACACACACTGTAGTGGAATATAACATAACATTTTATCAATCACACAACAAATTTAAGAACTCTACAACTGCTGATCCATAAGGATATCATTTAACCAATGAAATGAAATGAAATGGCGTATGGCTTTTAGTGCCGGGAGTGTCCAAGGACAAGTTCGGCTCGCCATATGCAGGTCTTTTTGATTTGACACCCGTAGGTGACCTGCGCGTCGTGATGAGGATGCAATGATGATGAAGACGACACATACACCCAGCCCCCGGACCAGCGGAATTAACCAATTATGGTTAAAATTCCCGACCCTGCCGGGAATCGAACCCGGGACCCCTGTGGCCAAAGGCCAGCACGCTAACCATTTAGCCATGGAGCCGGACCAATGAATTTTTATTATACGACTGACTGGCAAGTCCTTTGCTTGTCATAATAGTTTTTTATGATCAAAGGTTTTAATTATAGATTTAATGGGTTTTCATACCAAACATTTTATGATAAGTTATGAATTTTATATATATGGTTGCCTATTTTCCGATAACAGCTGAAGATGACGCAAGTACGCGTTGAAACTAGTCCTGTGATATTTAATATGTTGTAATTGAATAACAGCATTAAAATTGTATTGAATAGGTGGAAATATCAAGTTTATTTATTGTAATTCTTGGTTCAATATGGAAAAATGAAATTTATTACGTTAACTACGCCCCTGCTGTCAATCAAGATGACTACATCAGTACGTACGCCACCGCCCTCTAGAACACACCATGACTTGGCATGTTAGAATATCGCCGTAAGACTCTCTGAAACTTTATAGCAATATTGGAAAGTCGTATTCTACTTTTTCTTATTTTCCTTCAACTACGTCGGGTCGTCTCATCATTGGATTAAGCCCAATTTCATAGCCGGATTCTCTTCCTTACGCCAACTCTGTGTGGAGGAATGTATTCCTGCGGTTGCTGGTAGCGTGATGTGCTATGTGACATGAATACGTTACTAGGATAACCACAAACGCCCACTTCCCGCGCCAGAAGAATAAACCAAACGTGGCTAAAATCCCGAGCTGAGCCAGGAATCGAACCTGAGGCTCAATGAACCGACGGCTACGACTGTGACCATTTGGTGAAGGAACCGGTCTAATAAAGGAGGATAAATGCTGTTAATTACCTTAATCTGAAGGTGAAATAATGCTGCGAAACCATCACCAGTGAGGCTTAAGTACTACATCGATCAGTAACTGAGAAATTCTCAATATAAACGTACGTCACAGTAGTTCGTGACTAGAGTTTCGAAACCAAAAGCAAAATAGATATGCATATCGTTACAAGTTTAAAAAGTCTGACTTCACTTCTTTACCTGGGATGTGGTACCAATTGCGCTGTCTAGAGATATTTCGGCCAGTTTCATACAGTAGTAAGGTAGGAGGTCGGCAACCTGTTGGAAGACGGCAGGAGGTGCTTCTCTCTCCGTCTGGCGCCTCCTGCCGACCCCTGTTTAATCTATCGATTCTCTTACGTAAAGAGCTTCCACCCTATATACTAGTAGACCACATACTGATGGTCAATAAACAAATTTTCAGTCATTATAGTTTTTTCACCTGTACGTTCCATATTCGTTACTTAATGTTTATGTACTACTTAATTTCGTCTAGATCCGGTTTAGACTGAAATCTGTAGGACCATAACTACACTGAAACATCATGGAACAGATTTTGGACCTTTATAAAGTGTTACCACCGTCATGCATTTCTAATTTTGAAGACTCTGCCACCGTTAATCATGAAGTGACAATATCTACAGTTATAAGAGGCCAAACAGCAGCCATCTAATACATGAAAATACCCTACTTCCCCGGTCTAGATCCATCTCTGTTTACGTGTACTATATCTTCTAGCATGGACTGGCAAGAACAAGTTTGTCGCTTTCATTGGATTGTCCCGGTTTGACTTTGACAATATGAACGTAACTGAGTTAGGAGCAATGCCAGTAATGCCATTCCTTATGCAGCAATTCCCTGTGACGAATAGTCTGAAAGTTTCGATCGTAGGGTCAGTTGTTGTGTACATTTCAGTGGGCTTGGCAGACTGATATCTAATAGCACCTGCTGGCATACAGAGGAAAGTGACGGAAAACTCATTTCTCTACTACGCCTCTTCAGTAATGCTTGGGCTATCCGATAGTTGATAGTGGAGCTGTTGGGGATCCATCCAGCCTTCGGGTTGAGGAGTCGGCGTATATATCCTACTAACTGAATGGTTTCTTCATGAACGAGATCCTTTTCAGGTTTACTCTTAACACTTCATGAACGGGCCGATTGAGTAGTGCAGTTGCTTAACACACTCTTCCTGTAGCAAGTTTGTGAGTTCTCCGTATATTCAGTTGATATTTAAGAATACGTAATGAGGCCCTTCTAGGGACACCAGACCTTGAAGTCGATGTGGGGCTTGTGAGCTCGTTGATCTCGAATTCCTGTGAGAGCTTAGGGTTACCCACCCATGCTTGATTAGCCTCGGAGAAGGGCCAGACCAACAAGGTGTCTGTGCTCTTTTGTTCTTCACTTTTATTTCCTTCTTTCTTATTACGAGTTAATTTCTCTGACTGTCTATAACCAGCTTCTCTGACTCGGGTAGGATGTTTTTTTTTTTTTCTAAATGACTGTGTGTGGGGTTTTCTTCACATCCACCCCCAATCACAAGTTTCAGATCGTGGCGAGGTGAAGCGTGGCTACTAGGAGAGTAGTCGCTTGGGACCCACCAGATACCGAGCGACGTTTGGAGTAAGCAGCCTTACCTCGGCATGCAGCTACTCGCTGGACCAAAGACGGAACCATCTTATTTCACTTCTTTTTTCACAGGACGACACCTTTAAACTAGCGTTCTCTAAAGTCCAGAAACGCAAGAGATACACTCCAGTACTTGCTTCCACGGCCGATGGAAAGAGTTTTCTAGATGAAAATCTTTGTTTAATTCATTGGAAGATATTGTTGGTTATGGAGTCGATGAGATGCGTAAGCTTCCTGATGGAACCGTACTTACGAAGACATCGACGGCTGAGCAACATAGACGGCTATTAGTCGTTCGGAAGGTTGAAGTTAACATCGAGAAACACAAATCCCTAAACTCCTGCAAAGGAGTTATCACCACAGGGAGTTGATTAAGACTTCCGGTGATGATACGATTAGAAACCTAGTTCGTCGTGGTGTGACCAACATGCGGAGGTTAAAGAGGTGTACCGGTGATAAGCTGATCGATACGGGCGCTTTCATCCTGACTTTCGAAGCCCAGACCCTGTTCCAACCCATAAAGTTAGCGACGTACCGTCTGAGTGTACGCCCATATATTCCAGCTCCAATGAGGTGTTACAACTGCCAGAAATTTGGCCTCACCTCATTACTCCCCCTGTGGGTGGGGGTGGGGGGGGTGGTAGAATAACACTCACGGTATCTCCTGGCGTAAGAAGCGACTAAAAGGGGCCCCAGGGGCTGTGTACTTTGGAGCGTGAGTTGGTGACCACGGAGCCCTTAGCTGAGTCCTGGCATTGCTTCCACTTGTGCCAGGCTCCTCACTTTCATCTATCCTATTGACCTCCCTTGATCAACTATTGTTCTTTTCTGACCCCCACGGTATTAGAGCACTCGAAGCCTAAGGAGTCTTTAATTTTCACGCCCTTCGTGGCCCTTTCCTTTGGCCGATAACTTCAATTTTCGAAGGGTCGGACCCCTTCCATTTTTTCTCTCTGATTAGTTTTACATTATATAAAGGATGGTTGCCCAGTTGTACGTCCTCTTAAAACAATAATCTTCACCTCACCTCATTGCGATGTCAAGGTTCGACGACATGTAAGATGTATGGGACAGGTGAGCATGTTAGCGTCGAGTGCACACGCACCACCTGTGTGCGCCAACTGCACAGGTGTACATGCTATACTCTCCAAAGGTTAGTCCACATTCAGGGAGAAGAAAAAAGATCCAGGGGATGAAAATTCTGGATAAAAATTATTATCCGGATGCCCAGAGAAGGTTCAAATACATGACTGCTCCAGAGTTCTCAGTCTCCTTCGCTGAAAAGTTCGCCAAAATACGGATCTCAGTAGAGAGTTTTGTAACTGACAGCAGTACACAGCAAGCATCGAAAAGTACAGGCCACCAACAGGGAGTAATTAAATAAATTGGAGATTCCAGAAAGGTATCCCTACCTCATTGGTAAGTCAATAGGTTCGTTATTGTCGACGTGGCCTGGGAAGAGACTTTCCCAGCCACTTTCGCCTGGGAAATACCTATATCTCCACCAGGGCGAGGGGAAAGACTTCCCCATCTAGGGCTGAAAAGTCTTCCAGCCTTCCTATCACTGCCCAGAATAAAGAAGGGGAAAAAATAAGCGACAGGAGACAATGGGGGCTGAACCACTCATCATCGTGGAAGGTGACAACAACAATAACGGCGGAAAATGGCAAGTGGATGGATAAAAGAAGGAAAAGCAATTGTCATCATTCCGTTGCACTACTAATCCGCACAATGACAATATCGCAATAGAACCTCGGCTTGCAGGAGTCAGTGATCCCTTATTAGCCGATACTGCTGATCTCGTCATTTGCTTTATGCGTGAGAGTGGATTAATCAAGGGTACACAAATGTCAAGGGTTCTGTGTGCTTTTCGGTTTATAATATGAATTTTATTTTATTTTTAATTCGTTTTCAAATTCCTCCGTTTAATAAATAGTTTTATTTTCATTTTTGTTTCCACTTAATTTGTTCAAAGAGGATGGTTACTTAGTTGAAAACTTAACCCCACCACCACCACAACCAACACCACGACGACGACGACTACCACCACCACCACCACTACCACCTACATCGTACGTAACGAGGGAAGCCTTATAAAAGACGAGTCAAAGAACTTCAGTACAAAATTCCGGCTCTTTGGCGTCTCATAACACTGATAGCCTTTGGTGACATGTTGATCACACGGCATTATTATGCATTGGTTAGTTTATTAACCAGTGACTGGGTTTCCAATCTGGAATATGTGAGAGATGCTGTACATCTCATCTACGAAATTAATCTCCCAAATTGTAACATTCACTTCCTGGATCGCACAAGTCACGACGTACAAGAATCCAGAAGTTCACACTATGATCTTATTGTTGAGTGATGATATGCACCGTACTTAACGTCATATTACTTGTTTGTAGGTTTATGCTTATCGGAATATTTTTCGAATGATTACTTTTACCTTTCACCACAAGAAAGTAGTTCCAAATATCGATACTCCGTGTCGAAATGTAGCTCGTTCTCGAATACCATTCATTTGGTAATGATTATAAACACTTCCTGACACAAAAGTTAACGGACTCACGTACCAAATGACCGCTGCCTAGCCCAAAGGCCTTATACGAGGTGGCGCGTGGTCAGCGTAATCAAACATATTGACCATCATTCTTCGATTTTCAGAGCGGAGCTGCTACCTCACAGGCAGTTGTTCTCTCATGCAAGCTGAGTGGACCTCGAACCTGCCATCCGATCCAGATAAACATCCCTGACCTGAGCTGGATGTATATATATATATATATATATATATATATATATAAAATTCCATCTTTTAGGATTTGTATGATAATTATTGCTTGGTCAGTTGTTATGATCAAAAGGTTCGCATAATAGCTTACCATTCAATCGGACCGGATTGGATTTCTAACTCTGCCACTACCTTGAGACTACTTTGAAAATAGGAAAGTACTCTCTCAGCCTAGGAAAGGAGTAGAGGCTCCGCTCCCGTGAATTTCTCACCTGAACATGCAGACCACTAAATCTCTCTCTCCAGTCCTAGCCCCAGCCAAGTAATAGAACACGCACCAGTACGAAAATCGATCCTAAATACAGTACGCTGAGCTTTTGACCTTGACGTACGAAGTCCCTTACATGAAACATAACATTTTGATATACCGGGCGAGTTGGCCGTGCGGTTAGGGCCGCGCAGCTGTGAGCTTGCAACTGGGAGATAGTGGGTTCGAGCCCCACTCTCGGCAGCCCTGGAGATGGTTTTCCGTAGTTTCCCATTTTCACGCCACAGCCGCTTCGTGTCCACTCCTAGGCCTTTCGTATCCCATCGTCGCCATAAGACCTATCTGTGTCGGTGCGACGTTAAGCCAATTGTAATATACATATTGAACCATGGCGTAGGGACAATAGATATTCGTTGATGGAGGAATAAATACAGTAGTAGACAGTTGTTATTATATTATCAACAATAATATATTTCGATATAGCTTGTGTGACAGTTACAGGAAACCGTGTTCTATTCACTGTCGTAGTAAACCAGGTCATTAGTTCATTTGCTGTCCCAAAATTGGCATCTTTCTTAAGAAAAAGATAACAGAGTTGCTGTATCCTTCACAGCCATACTGACCAGTCGCGATGTATTACAATAATTACAGGTCAGTCCAATAGCTAACAAAAATGAATCGGTTATGAATATGAATTGAAGTTTAGATGTATAGGATAATGATGTGGCACATGCATGTACTCTTGAAGTTCCTAGCATATTATGGGTGTTACGACGGAATAGTTGGTGTGGAGTACGTGGTATGCTAATAAAATATACATTCCTTCTTCTTAGGGAGCTAAAAGTGTTAGAGAAAACATTGTGTTTGGGAGAGTACTTGAGTGTTGGCCCTAGGGTGCCAGCCAACTTGAGCAAGACAAAGGGGACACGACCCCGAGAGACTTGCCAAGAAAGAGACCTACGAAACAAACTGGTGTGTGAATTCATTCCGCCAAGATCAAGTGGCAATGGCTGGAGAAGGAACCGTAGAAGTTAACGCAATGATGAAAATAGGAATTCAATGGGACCACTGAGCAATTAGATAGTAATGAAAATTCCAGTTGTTGTGAACGTGTGTACCGTAAATATTTTAATATGCTTACAAAATTGTCTTTATGCCGGGCTGTGTGGCTCAGACGGTTGAGGCGCTGGCCTTCTCACCCCTTACTTGGCAGTTTCGATCCTGGCTCAGTCCGTTGGTATTTGAAGGTGCTCAAATACGTCAGCCTCGTGTCGGTAGATTTAGATTTACTGGCAAGTAAAATAACTCCGGATAATATTCCGGCACCTCGGCATCTCCGAAAACCGTAAAAGTGGTTAGTGGAACGTAACGCAAATCCATCAAAATGTTAACCACAGCACGATGTTATTGGGCCATACTGCATCAGGTCAAACCTTTTTTACATTTCAGCTATTGAGCATGACATCCTATACAAAATATATCTGTGAATCTTACGTAACTACAGGGCTATTTTAGACGTTATTTTGAAGCTTGAGAACGGTGACATATCTGTTGTACGATTACAGTATCAGAAATGCCTTACATCGCCTACAATGATATGGGATTGTGTGGATTGTGAAATATTCCAGCGTATATGATGTTGATGATGGCCTTAACAAACAATATTACGTCAACTAATCACCTGTACAAATACTTTAAAAATCAGAAAGCAAACAGTTTGCAATTATAGCTGCGAGCTTGCTTCATGTGTTCCCTGGCTGTGAGCTACTTTGTAAACAAACATTGGGTGTTTGAGTTTGGGACCGCTATCTGCAGGGGTCGACAAAAGCAAATTACTGCTTGTAGGGACGAGGCTGGAATCATTTGTGGGTCAAGGTATATTAATCAACTGAATTATTGTTCACGTTAATCTAATGAAGGTTGATATATACGAACTTCTTAGAGGAGCTTAATATTATTATAGTACCGCGAAGTTTCAATCCTACAGTATTTTATATAGAAATATAAACTGGTATCCTCATCCCGAGGTGATGCAGCTCTTTTCAGGATCACCCCAGATTGAGATGAGCTTCCCGTACCTTTTTAACCACATCGGTATTTTATAATATGAAAAAAATCTATAAACATAATTGAACAAGTGTTCATGCTCGTACTAGCAAATTTAGTACCGGTATATGGTATAAGAACTCTTCTAACTACCTTTTGTTGTGGGCTACATGTGAGTTTCCTAACACAAATTTAAGGGAAGGCATTATGTATGATTTATGATGCACAGTGGATTCACCTAGGATTTAATCAACTTTTAATCAACTTTTAAATATCCCACACTCTGTGTATGATGCGCAAGTCGCGATGTGGTTCAATTCGGTCATGGAAACTCTTCTTGAAGTGTTCAATTTCGACGTTCCGTTTTGCAAATCGGATCTCTGTTGTGTGATCTGCAACTGAGTTTTAATTAATGTTGTCATGTAATCATCCATCTTGTACATGCAGACATCACACTGTACGTAAGAGTGTCGATAGGGCCTTTTCCCGTCCTTCAAAACTCCAATTACCTCTGCCGGGTTTGAACCCTCAGTCTTGGGACCGGAAGGTTGACATACTCAGTGGGAGCCAAATGAATAGTGTAACTGATTATATTAACACAGCAGGAAATAACCTAACCTTAGAAGCAATAACTTAACTGGTTTTTATTTTATGTACAATCCATTCATTCGTCTGTTGTTGGAATGGGAAATACTTCTGAGATACTCGAGTGTGCCCTATCTCCAAGGCTGAATGTATTTTTGTAGACCTAGGCTAACTGGGTCAGAAGACACTGTTCTAATAGCTTACGCTTGTTGCCTTTCCGGTCACAATATGCATTCTTTAGAAAGAGAATGAATGAATATCATACACAGGTTCAAGTTAAGTATTAAGGGCGTGTTAACCGAGTGACATCGAAACTAACTTCTCACCAATTACTTTGCGATTTGAATGTGCATTTGGTTTTAGGAACTGAAAAGTCACGTCCCTGTGGTTTGGATTCCTCGTAAATCTGAATGTCCCGTGGCTATGGCCGTGATATCAAAACACGTAAAACTGCAAGATTATTTTCAAGTTTCGTATTATTTGGGAATTCATAAAGTAGATTTACGAAGTATATCTGAATGGTTTGTGAAGTAAAAATGATACGCTGATAATAATTCTCACATGAGGCCACGTCCTTCCCCCTCCCCTGTGTTTTTTGTAGAGAAATAGGCACAGGCTGTTTTTATACTAGCTGATGAACCCCCTTGGCGCTGCATGCATTTATAATCCTAGGCCTACTGATCGACGGCCGCCTGAATTGGAGATGCGATTGTGGGCATCATGTGGTCAATATGATTAATCTAACTGTGGTAACTCGTGATTGGGACATAACTGCGTATTGATTAAGTTAAATAGTAAGAACGACTTGAGCGTTAGAGACGATATATCTCGTAATAAACGAACCATTCCTCACTTCGAGGGCGCAAACACTTAAGAGTTTCTCTCTTTAATTAGAACGTACGTTTAAAAAAATCTCGGTCGTATCAGATGGGAAAAGAGAGAACGAAAACACAAGAAAAGAAGACTTGGTAAAAAGTTTCTGACAGATGATACAGTTCTCAAAGACTTATCTCAACAAATTCTTCTCCTGTCATGTTGTTTGGAAGGAAGGATCAACGGCGTTTAGATTCAAGTAGCTCTTTGGCGAATGGTGAAACGAAGTAAGAATCTCACCACAGGATTTGTAGATCTTTAAATGGTGGGTTTAAGTTGTCTGTATGTGTATGCACTCACAATTATCCAGGCACGTTTCTAACATTTTATTTTCTACAGTTATTTTACTGGAGGTGATTCGAAAATTCTTCTAACATTTTATGTTTCCTAGAAGGTTTATGCAAACGATACTTAATGGTACCAAACTCGTCACTGGAAAAACAGAGGTACAAATTCGGTTTGATTGAGTTTTCCCTTCTTGTTCTTCAGGTTTAGTTGCACCCAGAACTTTACCAGTATATTTTTGCAAAGGTAAATGTTCTAATACAAAAAAGAATATTGATCAATTGATATATTTATTCTGATTCTTTCGTCATTTGATCATTAGATCATGATATATAATAAATACCGGGAACGATTTTATGTTGAACATACTAGAATGAAATGTCTTTCTTACGCGGAGTATTCAGCATTCGCTCAAGAATAAAAACTGTGTTGTCTGTAACCCACGAAAAGAGGATACTTTTCAACGTACTATGTACCTGGTAGGTCCCTTGGCTTTCATTTTAGGTACAATCCCTTAATTCGTTTAATGTTGGAGTGGAACACACTTCTGAGATACTCAAGAGTGCCCTATCTCCAAGGCTGAATGCATTTCTGTAGACGCACACACCTTTCAAAACTCTAGAAATAGCTTAGTCAATCATTTACCATGGAGGAATCGTTGAGACATTTCTTGGTCACAATGAACCACGGAGGATAATGCCCAAAAGAATGCTACCCCCGTTACGTCTAGCTACTTCGGTTATTCGGAGACGCCGAGGTGGCAAACTTTTGTCTCGCCTGAGTTCCTTTGAGTGTTCATGAATTCATCGACACAAGGCTCGCTTATTTGAGCACTTTGAAATACTAGCAGACTGAGCCTGCATCAAACGCGCTAACTTGGGCTCAGAAGGCTGTCGCTCTACCGTCTGAGCCACTCTGCCCGGTAATTTCTGAAGCGAAACTCTACATTTCTTTATGGTTCTGACTGTTAGCACTGTTCAGGAATATCTATTAGAAATACATTTTGTATTTTTCCTTTGCCTCACTCTCGCAAATTCGGTTCTAGAATTCGCACTACAGTGTGAAACAGTTTGGCTTCACAAAGTATGTAAGGTTTGCTTCTCGTATATTGGGGCCCAGACTCTGTACTTTACCAACTTACAAAGGCTTAATATCTTTGGAAACATTCTCTATTGTCCACTACTTACTTGTCTTTGAATGCGATCAGGCAGTGTAGATGTAATTCGCAAGAGAATGGTAGGGAACAGAATAGAACGGGATTGGATTATTTCCACCATTTCAGCAGCGATTACCCAACAAGTCCACATATATACATTATATATACATGCACACTACCAAACCAACCAACGTGTACTCAAGATAACGCTTCATCGAATTGTGATCGATTTTATATAATCCAGTGCAATTGATAAAATTAAATTAGTCTATGGCGAGTTCAAATATAAATAGCCCATCTAGAAATAAATACACCGTATGTACACAAAACGCATGTTTGTTCATCTATCCAGAATTGTATAAAATCCCGTCTGCTGCTACAGCATTAACCATAATCAGATCAAAATTACATTTTCAATGCCCAAAACAATAGCTATTAAACACAATTGGAAATGAAATATAGCGAAAACGGTTTCAGAAACATTCTCTCTTACTTAACAAATAGAATACTTGTGCGTTGAGGTTATGTGGATAAAGCATCTTTCATTTTCTATCCCTTGGCCGGTAAATCCATAATAAACGTTTGTCATGAATATGCATTAATCTGTGATGCGACGTCAATGTGTTTTTATAGGCCTATAGATACCACTAATGACAGTACTTTTCCTAAGAAATGATCTCCAGGGAATTTGTTGAACATAGAATGGATTTCATCTAGTAGCACCAATACTCGTATAGTTCACTGTAGTGTTAAATGATTAATGCCGTAAAACATAAAAGGTCGAATTTCATTTCAGAATGGCAGTATACTAATTGAAATTGAATCATTGTATAGCAAAACTAATGGTGGGATGTCGCAGGTACGTCCACGGTATTCTGTAAGAAAGAAGACAGCTCTCGGGCTAAACTGTCTTCATATCGCTCTTTTCTTTTTAGAACGAATTTGCTGTGCGAGAGTGACAACTGGGTAGACTCAGGATATCTTATTCATAAGTTGGAAGTAAGAGAGTTTAAAACGGCGAGAATTCGGTGGTATTAACAGGTGGGAACAATGGGAAACGGGTATTTTGAATGAGGAGATAAATTTTGAGTTCGGAATTAACTCAATGGATGAAGCTGTATATATAAACCAGCTTCGTTGGCGAGGCCAGGTGAGGCGAAAGGATGAGTTTAGGTTACCTAGGAGAATAATGAACTTGGGCACGAAGGGTAAGAGAGGCATGCACACTGACGATGGTTAGACTCAGTTTTCAATTATATGAAGACTAGCAAGATACCCGTGCTTCGCTACGGTATTATACTGAAATTTATAATTGAATGCTTATTGGTTTAGATATATAATCCTCCGAAATTCGCGATCTGACTCGTTTTCTGCGAGAATCCACCAAAATTCCCGATCTGACTCGTTTTCTATTATTTTACGGCACGTTTCCTCCCATTTTTCAATCTTCCTTTTCAGCAATCGATTTCGTACTTCCCGGGTTAGGCTCAGGTATTCCTCCCGGTCAGTTGGGTCCGTAAATCTGTGCCATCTTTTCCTATAATCATTTTTAATATGGATAAAATCCTTCAGGAGATCCAGCGTGGTGTCATATTGGGTGCCTTGGTGGCTCTGAACCCGCGGCCAGGCTGCATTCTTAGTCATTACCCGTCCAGGAGCCGTTTCCAGCGCGGTCCGCGCATTTGACGACGGTCCGGAACATTATTATTATTATTATTATTATTATTATTATTATTATTATTATTATTATTATTATTATTATTATTATTATTATTATTATGTGTTGCTGGAATGGCTGATGACAGGGAAAACCGGAGTATCCGGGGAAAAACCTGTCCCGCCCCAGTTTTGTCCAGCACGAATGACACATGGAGCGAACGGGATTTGAACCACGGAACCCAGCTGTGAGAGGCCGGCACGCTTGCGTCTGAGCAACGGAGGATCCTTATAAGTACATTAATAACAGTAAAATCAATTGGTCTCACCTCCTTCTACACCCCACCGCCGTTAGGTTTATTTACCGCCACCTCCCCCCCCCCCCATGAAAAATTAAAAGAAGGCTTGTTTCTTTATGTTTAAGGGAGATTACAAACACCAATGTTCACGTCTATTACCTTCAGCTTTGAGATATAAGTATCCCCATAAAAATAATTTACTTTTTGCACTTCATTTCACACTACTCCCCCCCCTCCCCAAGTGAATTTTCCCGCAAAAAGTACTTGTTTCTTTAATAGTAAAGGATCTTCTAAATACCAATTATCACGACTCAAAATTCTTCAGTTTTTGATTTATGTGTCCTCATTAAAGAAATTCAACTCCTTTACACTCCCGCCCTCCAAGATGGTTCCCCCCCCAAACGCGTTTTTCTTTGTTTTTAAAGGAGATCCAAATACGAATTATCACGTCTGTAACAACTTTAGTTTTTATTAGATGTATTCTCATACAATTAAGTCAATTAAGTTTTCAATTCTTTCACCCCCCCCCCCCCCTTCATTGGATTTTCCGAGAATACGTGTTTCTTTACTTTTAAAGCAGATTCCAAATATCAAATTTCACGTCTGTAACATCTTCATATTTGAGATATCAGTAGCCTAATTAAAAGAATTCAACACCATTTTCAGTCACTTTTACCCCCCCCCGCTACACCCTAGTGGTATTTCCGAAAACTAAAAATACACGTTTCTTTATGTTTGATAGAGATAAAAAAATACCATTTTTCACTTCTGTAACATTTTAAGTTTTTTGAGATATACTGTAAAAATTCTCATTTTAAAATTTCACCCCTTTTGAGTTCCCCTTAAGTGGAGTTTCCCAAAACAAATCACCTATGTTTCTTTACATTTACAGGAGATTCCAAACACCCACTTTTTACGTCTGTAACATTTTACGTTTCCAAGATATTCTGTAGATATAGTCTTTCAAAAAATTCACCCCATTTTGTCACTCCTGTTTAACCGCCATTAATTGGCTTTTCCAAAAACTAAAAAATACGTGTTTCTTTATTTTTAAAGGAGATCCCATATACAAATTTTCAGTTCTGTAATATCTTTCGTTTCTGAGATATATGTATCCTTATTAAAGGCATTCAACCCATTTTTCACCCTTTTAAACCCCTCCTATTGGGATTTAAGGAAACAAAAAAAGACGTGTTCCTTTATGTTTAGAGGAGAATCTAAGTACCAATTTTACATCTGTAAATTTTAAAGTTTTAAGATGTAGACACACTCATTTTAAAAATTCACCCCCCTTTTCACCCCCCAATATTTGGATTTTCCTAAAACGAAAAAATACGTGTTTCTTTACTTTTAAAGTAGATCGCAAATACAAATTTTCAGGTCTGTAATATCTTCAGGTTCTGAAATATAAGTAGCCTCATTAAAGGCATTCAACCCATTACTCACCCTTTTACACCCTTCCTATTGGGATTTTCCGAAAACAAAAGAATAGCCTACGTGTTTCTTTATTTTTAAAGGAGATTCTAAATACCAATTTTTACGTCTATAAACTATAAAGTTTTGAGATATAGATGGTCTCATTTTAAAAATTCACCCCCCTTTTCACCCTCGCATTAATTGGATTTTCCAAAAACAAAAAAATATGTATTTCTTTATTTTTGAAAGAGATCAAAAGTACCAATTTTGAGGTCTGTAATATCTTCAGTTTCTGAGATATAGGTACCGGTATCCTGATTAAAGGCATTCAACCCCTTTTTCACCCTTTTTCACCCCTCCTATTGGGATTTTCTGAAAACAAAAAATACGTGTTTCCTTATTTTTAAAGAAGATTCTAAATACCAATTTTCACATCTGTAAACTTTTAAAGTTTTGAGATATAGACACACTCATTTTAAAATTTCACCCCCCTTTTTCACCCCCTTAGCGACGGAATATCCAAAAACCCTCTCTTAGCGAGCACCTACATCTTAATATGAATATATCCCCAAAATTTCATTTCTTTATGTCCAGTAGTTTTGGCTCGGCGATGATGAATCAGTCAGTCAGTCAGTCAGTCAGGACAAGCTACTTTATATATATAGATAGGGGATATGTAACTAAATGGGACAACAGCGCTAGAATAAAAATAAAAATTCATTTCGGCCTGGTATGAACCACTTTATTTCAATGCTTCCTTCCTGTAGCTTTAACGTTTGCCCAGTATTCCCACATGCCTTTCCGGTGGGCATCTTTCTTTAGTCCACGAGTTGTCCCTTTTCAACTTAGGCTCCTCCTTGAAAGTTTGGTGTATTCCACGTTCCTCTCTGACAGGACTACATTCTTGGATGTTTTTGTATGTATACCCACTTCTTACAAATTCTTCTCCACTTCGGTGAACCAAACCCCATTCGTTTTCTTGTTGGAAAGTAAAGATACGGTTTCTCATTCTCTCCGTGTTCATTTGTGTTACGTGCCCATACAATGTAATCCTCTATTCCTTGTTCAACATGTAGTTCTTAGGGCACCGGCTTGATATGTTTTATGAACTCTCGTTTCCTCAAATGAGATCTGGAGGCCCGCCTTTGCTGCTTGCGTCTTGAGAAGACTGATCTGCTATGAGGCAGTGCCTAGGGAACCAGAAAAGGCTAGACAGGCTACTACCAGGTTCAGACTGTTACATCCCATAATGCCTTTATTTCTCAGTTCTTAGTGCCATTCGCGAATTATGTTCTCGAGTACACTTGAGCTCATGCGAGAGTCCATCACCCTGCGTAACTCCCGTCTTGACTTCAAAGGAATCTGAGATCTCTCCTCTGAATTTTACTCTCAGTATAATGTTGTTTAGGGTCTTATGGATAAGTGGTGCCGTTTTGTTGTCTAGACCCATTTCCTTCAGAATTTGGATTGGGGTGGTTTGGTGGATTGAATTGTAAGCGTTCTTGAAGTTCACAAAGGACACAACGAATTTCTTATTTCTGAGTTTGAGATATATATCTTAGGTACATGCTCACCCTTTCCTAAACTCTCCTCATATTGTTCCAATTGCTGATCTCTTTGTTCCTCCCCTGTGATCTGCAGGGATTTTAACAGCATTTTGTAAGTTATTGTAAGGAGTGAAAAGCCATGGTAATTGTTAAATCTGTTTTTTCACCTTTCTTATGAATGGGGGTGAATCAGGGCTGAGGTCCACTCACTTGGACGTTCCTCAGTTTACAAAATCTCAGAAATTTTATCAGTGATCCTCCCTCTGTATTGCCTTGTCGCCAGTACACTTCCAGAGTTAAGAAAACTATCGGGTCTTCATCTAGTGCCTTATTATTTTTAAGTGACTCGATGATCTGCCGAATTTCTGCGTTTATGGGTGGAGATGAATCTGGACTGGCGTATGAGTTTTTTATTTCTGAATGGTGAATGTATATTATGGAATTTTGGGGCTTCACAGTTCAATAAGGACTTAAAAACATTTTGCAAGGTTATGACAGTTACACTTTTCCGTCTTCGTCGTTGTCCTTGAAAGTGCTGAGATTCTGTTTGAAAATCCTGTAGCCCTCTGTTATTATTGTTGTTATTATTATTAACGAGACACAGGAAAATGCCCTTTTTTTGCTAATTGCTTTACGTCACACCGACACAGATAGGTCTTATGGCGACGATCGGACAGGGAAGGGCTAGGAGTGGGAAGGAAGCGGCCGTGGCCTTAATTAAGGTACAGCCCCAGCATTTGCCTGGTGTGAAAATGGAAAACCACGGAAAACCATTTTCAGGGCTGCCGAGAGTGGGGTTCGAACCACAGGAAAATGGTCTGCAGAAATATGCTACAGGTGATACAAAAAGATTGTCTTTGAAATAGTTATCCCATAGTCGGGTAGTATACCTCCGAAGAATATTCTGAACAAACTTTACACCGATGTGCTATTGTTGACAGTAAAACATACTTCTTCTGATCGTGTTGAATTTCTCTGGTACCCCTTTTGTTTGTTTGTACTATAGCCTCCTCGTTAAATTTTCTATATTAAATGGCGTAGTACTTCATCAATGGAATGTTCGTGAGCAAAATGTTAACTACAGAACGGGTTGCAGCCGTACAAACTAGTACAGACGAGGTTTGAATTCAGAAATGGTTGTGGGGAAGGGTGAGGTGGGAATAGGGGTGGAGAACTCTATTAGAGCTATAATAATCCACGCAGAACACGTCTCTGTGTTGAATGATTCAATCACTCGCTATGGTACGGGATTTGTGTACCGTAATTGTAAACAACTACGATTTAAGTGATTATGTACAGTACCTTACTTAGCTGTTGCTGTGCAAGCTTGGTAATTAATGGATATGAGACTTGAATCGGTAAACATCAAGAGGAAGAGAATTTCTCTTCCGGTTTGATGAGTATTTTTCTCTATGCTCATGGTAATGATGAAAAAATAGGTGAAGATTTCTGTAAACCTACACGTCGCTAAGTGAAGAAGAACATTCTTAAGCTGTGATAATAATTGAGGCGCTCGGAACTGAGAAGAACAGAGGCAAAAAATCCGGACAGAATAATATATGCCAAATATTCCAACATAAAAACATATTAATTGGTGGGGAATGAGTTCCAAGTTGAGCGTGAAGTATTTTAAAAAAAAAGTGCATTGCGAACTGATGGATGACATATGCACAGCATATATTCCGAGTGTAAGAGTCGTCAGATGGCTTTTCTCTGGTGTTTCAGAAAATATTTTCAATTTCATTTTCGTTTGTAGAGTCAGCCCAAACAAGGACTCATCATCAGGTACGTCATTTAGGTTCTCGCTGCGAACTAAATTTTGTTTGAAGTGTAATTTTATGCACCCAATCGATAGAGCGGCCTCAGATTATATTAGGATATTCTTTTCAAAGATATTTATTAACTGTGACAGTACAGATTTCCTGGTCGCTCTGTCTTAAACCATGTGCAGATTTCGCAACAGTGCCGCGCAAAGACTATTTCAATTTGCCCGCGAAGTAATCTGATTGCTAACTTCAGCAGCTGATTAAATGAGAACAGTGCGAGATATCAAGTTATTTATTCCAAATTATTTATCAGCATAACCAGCCCTTTAACGCTAATATACCCGCTTCACGTTGTTTCCGACTACCCCGTATATATCTGACGAATTTATCAACCGTAATGTTTGAAATATTTCAAAGCTGGTTGGATCGTCAAATAGCACCACGGAATAGTATGCGGTAATAGGAAAACTACACAAACCAATGGTGGTGCCAAAATGATGCGTACTAGGCATGGTGAAGATTGAGGTAGTTTGCCTTAGCTTTCCTCAGTGGGCCATTAAGTGACATTGCAGCACGATCGACGCGATGAGTAGCACCTGTCATAGCATCCGGCTGCACTAGTCATGCTCCAAATGACATTACTCATTACTCAGCACCACTCAAACCGCATAAACTTCCACACTGTCTCGGTCAAAAATGAAACTGACACTTCGATGGAAGCTACATTTTGCCATGGCCTATGCCAAGAGGCAGATAGATGCAAAACTACTACATATATCAAGAAATGGCAACATGCACATGAGAGGTTGATATTCTATAAAAAATTAAATTTCTCAATTCCACGAGGCATAGGCCTACATGGTGTATGAAAATTCAACACTCAAATTTTTAGGGATGATAGAAGATACAAAAACGGACTTTTAAAAATAACCAGCTCGGAAATCAATGGTTGCCCTACATTTTGAGGTGTTCGAGAATAAAACTATTATTTATGTCAATTTAATTGTAACTGTTTTACAAACAAACTGTTCAAAAGCGCGTCCACCTTTTTCAATACACGCTCTGCAACGACGTAACATTGCCTGTCGTACACGTTCAAAGACTCCAGACAAATGCTGTAGAGACTACGCAGCTGCAAGAATCCGAGTGACGAGCTGTTCCTGGGATTCACCTGGAGTGTTGTACACTCTTTCACTCTGCTCTAAACTATATTACATTCTAACGTCGTGACATGTTTAAAATAATGTGTAATATTGATGGTTTTGAAGAATGAGAGTCCTAATTAATGTATACCCTTATAGTAGAGTGTCTGTTCTTTTCAGTTGGTAATTCATTTCAGGACCATGATTATTTACCACAAAAGAAGTTTGCTTCTGTTTCTTGTATCATCCCTAGAATTTGTAGCCTGGAACTTTGATACACCCTATAAAAGCAAATTTTGCAGTCCATCAAATGTTTAATTCTTTTCTACATGCCTCATGTAATATTGGAGGAATAGGCCACTATCATTCTATTCCAATCACGCAGCATCGCGAGGAAGCGCCCTGGTCGTGCTACGAGAAAACTTGGACAAAAAATGTTCAAACTATATTTTCCTACATCTTTTGTTAGATGAACTTTTATCAACAACAACAACAATAACAACAGGAACAATACCGAGCGAGTTAGTCGTGTCATTAGGGACGCGCAGCTGTGAGCTTGCATTCGGGAGATAGTGGGTTCGAACCCCACTGTCGGCAGCCCTGAAGATGATTTTCTGTGGTTTTCCATTTTCACGCTAGACAAACTTCGAGGCTACAATTAAAACCACGGCCGTTTCCTTCCCATTCCTAGCCCTTCCCTATCCCTTCGTCGCTATAAGACCTATTAGTGTCGGTGCGACGTAAAGCCACTAGCAAATAAAAAGACCTATCTGTGTTGGTATGACGTAAAGCCACTTGTATGTCATAAAAACAGTTGTGAAAATATGTGCTGCAAAACTACTCAGGAACCATTTCTAGAACCCTCTTATATTTAGGTAAATTTTTATAAATTTGTAGTGTAGTTTTCTTTCCAGTTTACCTTCTACTCAGTTACTGATTTCAGTCCTGTGATACTTCCAAAAACAGAGAGTTTCGTCCGAGAGATGATATGTCTCGTACGGAATATTTCATATATATATTTGATATATACAGTTTTGTGTATTATATAAGATTAGTCAGGTCTCAAAGTTCCACAACTTAAGACAATCGTAGGACAGTAGTAACAAAGCCACTGAGCAATCATACCGAAGGTCTTTTCTGCTCAGATTTAGAAACGGTTCCTCAGTGAACATTTTAAAGCAGTCCAATAAATGATACGTTCGATCACTTGGAGCTGAAGTTGCGTGCCCACCGCTGTCCATTCACTTCTTGTTAACAGGTGGTCGTTTCGCACGAACAACTGGACCTTTTTTTATGCTCGCAGCAAGAGGTTTAGGGCGGATATAAAAGAAATATCATACTCTTTCAACTGTTCCTTAATGCCTGCTCAGTTTTCTGGACAAGATCGCCAAATCCTGCATGAGGTTGAAGGCATTAAAATGCAAATAGTATGAGCTAATGAGACTTGGTAACTGTTACATTTTATACGTTCTTACTTTGGTCTCGCAAATGCTGGGGCTGTACCTTAATTAAGGCCACGTTCGCTGCCTTTCCATTCATAGGATTTCCCCACCATGGCGTCGCCGAAAAATTCGATGAGTTAGTGCGACGTTAAGCCGCTAGGAAAAAGAATGACCTCTTTGTTCTCCAATCTGAACTGATACAGTCCGACGAAAATAATTTTGTCGGGGTAGTCGATGTATTGAAGGATGAGCAGAAGAAATCTTGGCACAGCTTGCCATTATAATAATTTTGATACTCGCCATATTTCTACTAATGGTGACCCACAAGTATTTCTTACATCCATTAAATTTAGTTAGTTATGATGACGATAACATACATTACTTTAATATGAACAGTTTATTATGGTTGACTGGCAATAAAATAAAACATACATTTTACGATTGCCTGTATATAATAGGGTCATTTGAAAACGGGTAGCCTGTACAAATTAAGAATACCTACACGATTTCCTAATTACAAAGATTCCATTCTCCCATTATCATACATTTAAATACTGTTATTTGATGGAATTTGGACAACGCAACAATTTAACTGAAACAAAACATTCAGTAAATACTTCAGTGGTGACGATTACGCTAATGCATTTTGTTATGAGAATGTAAAAAGTAATTTAACATCCTTCAGCTGTTTCTAAGATAAACCAGAATGTCATAATTTTGCCCTTAAAGATAATTTTAACATGCCTGTAAAGCTAATGAATGGTATATTTCTAAAGCACTCTTAAATGCAGCTTGTGTAGTGAGTTTTATTCTAAGTTCGAGGGTACTGATCCCAAACCGAACTTTCATAATTTCAGTCGCACATACGTCATAATAATAGGTATAATGTTTTCATTTTCTCACCAGTCCATTGGGCTGACCATCAGTGATGAAAAACCTACAACCTGTTCTCCAGTCAAGTGACCGGGTCAGGGATGGCATGAATGAAGTCCCCATCCTGCGGCAAGGATAGGAACTGTGCCGGCTGACGAAGCCTGTAGTACTCCTCCGGGGCATTGAATGACGACTGACAGATGAGATGAAATGATATTGGAGAGTATTGCTGGAATGGAAGATGACAGGGAAAACCGGAGTACCCGGAGATAAACCTGTCCCGCCTCCGTTTTGTCCAGCACAAATCTCACATTGAGTGGCCGGCATTCGAACCGCGGAACCCAGCAGTGAGAGGCCGACGCGCTGCCGCCTGAGCCACGGAGGCTCTACCATCAGTGATACTTAAGTTATTTAAATACATTGACGCCAGAAGTATCAGTTATTTCGAAATTATTAAATTATATTGTTGTTACGTGGATAGAATTAAAACTCTGTTCAGAACTGTTCTACTGAGATTTTGCTTGTTTCGTTCGCATTTTATTCCTTCCATAGGTACCCTAGCTCAGAACATAATAGAATACCAGCACGGGTGGTCGTCGTTTGAGCGTGTGTGTTTACAAGGGAGAGGCTGTATCATTTTCGATTTACTAGCACAGTGTAGAGCTACTCTAATGCCAACCCACAGAATATTTATAGTAAATGCCCTCAGCTAAAATTCGTGAAACTTTGGTAAATGATAATCCTGAACGTGTCAATCAAAAGTATCAATGGACATCTAAAAATGTTATAGTTTTCAAATTACAGCCGTTTGAAGTTAACCATTTAAGCATCTCGCAGAAGAATGAGTCTCCAGCACTCACCATTTACCGGAAATGTGTATAAATTTAATAAAAGACAAGCTCACGCATGTAGAAACATTGTCAGCGATTGTAGATCGATATAAAAATCAAGGATCGCTTGCCTGCTACGGGGAGCGGGATTATAACAGCGCATTCTTTTCCTCGTTCAGTGATGGACAAATAATTTCGTAACTAGCAGTGCATTTTCCTTTATAGTGGTTTAAATAGTATTGTTTATTATTTGATTAAAGTGTTATGACTGGGCGAGTTGGTCGTGCTGTTGGGGACGCGCAGCTGTGAACTTGCATCCGGGGGACAGTGGGTTCGGACCCCACTGTCAGCAGCCCTGAAGATGTTTCTCCGTGGTTTCCTATTTTCACACCAGACAAATGCTCGAGCTGTACCTTAAGTAAGTCCACGTCCCCTTCCTACCTATTCCTAGGCTTTCCCTATCCCATCGTCACCATAAGACCTATCTGCGTCGGTGCGACGTAAAGCACGTTGTAAAAAAAAAGTTTTACGCACACTAAAGGCAACAGTTTACGTAGTGTTGTATACGTGAGGCATGTGTCACTCTCCACATACGAGCAATTGGGCCTCGGTTGGCCTACGAAAGCATTGGAATTACGCTGCTTACGAAATAACTTGTCCACCACTGAACGAGGAAAAGAATGCGCAGGCAAGCACCTTGCTTTTGTTTACATCGACCTCCCATCTCTGTCTCCACATGCGCGAGGTTGTGTTTTATTAAGTTCACACATTTACATTAAATGATGAGCGGTCGGGACATTCTTCTGCGAGGTGCATAAATTGTTAACTTCAAACGGCTGTAATTCGAAAATTATAACTTTGAACTTTGTGTCCATTGATACATTGATTTACACGTTCAGGCCTATAATTTACCAAGGTTTCAAGAAATTTAGCCGAGAGCATTTACCATAAATATTCTGTGGGTTCTTTTTCCTCGACCAAGCTAAGACGGAACAGGGGGAGGGGGGTCTTCCGCTTTTCGTGTCAAATTAAATCTGGTAACACTCCATGGTCAGTAGTCACCTGTTAGAAAATGTGCGACTGATCTTTACTGAGCAGCCACCGTGTTTCTGTTTGAAAGCGCTCGTTAATACCTCATATTATACTCTATGTTATGCAGGTAAAAACCGGGCGAGTTGACCGTGCGGTTAGGAGCGCGAAGCTGTGAGCTCGCATCTGGGAGATAGTGGGTTCGAATCCCACTGTCGGCAGCCCTGAAGATGGTTTTCCGTGGTTTTCCATTTTCACACCACGCAAATGATGTGGCTTTAGCTTAATTAAGGCCTCGGCCGCTTCCTTCCCTTTCCTTAGGCGTTTCCCGTCATATCGTCGCCATAAGACAAGCAAGTAAGTTCATTAAATATATTTTTGAAAAATAGTGAACAATGTTTCCCTCCAGCCAGTCTTATGGATTGGTGCGCCCGAAGTTGCCAAGACTCAGTTTCCATCTCCACTGCAGCTCAGCTGGCCGGTTGACAGCTTCTCTTCTTACAAGAGAGAGGGATAGATATATATTGCTAAAAGCCCAGCCAACCAACCAACTTAGCGGTAATTTAGAGCTTTATGTTCTATGATCCCCATTACCGTATTTCTTTCAAAAAGAGAGAAAGGGAAGGAAAAAACTATGTAGGTCATGCCATCGGCTCTAAGTATGGCGTGAAGTTAAGCTTTCGACGACGGACGTTATTGCCAAAAATTGGTTTAGTTACAACTTGAAGCTAAAATATTACCCCTTACTACTGAAGGTTCTTAATGGATGATGAACATGCGATTCTTCCTTTTTTCAAATAAAAGTATGTTTGTTGAAAGGAAATTTTCTGCTCTTTTAAAGAAGCACTTTCTAGTTTATAAAATAAATATCTGAATTAAAGCTGAGTGTAGTTACATCTAAAGTTCGGGATGATGAACAATATGTGATTCTGCAGAACGGTCAAACGTGTGATGAGTGTTTCAATTCTGGATTATATCCTCTAAATTAAATTGTGTGAGAAATTTTATATTAAGCTGTATTGCGCGCAACCAAAGTTCGATATCGGGTCAAGTATGACTTATAAGACGTGCGGAACGAAGGCTTCAGTGAGGATAAGCAACCGGCCTTAGTAACTCAGAAGTTTTCAGGTTCGATCCCGGCTCAGAGCAGTGGTGGGCATGTATATGAAAAAACAGTTAATTATAATAGAACGAACATGGCCATATAGCACGCATGAGCACACAGAGACAAACCAATAGGATCTTTTCCTACTTTCTTAACAAGAAAACCAAGGGACCCTGGTTTATCGAAGTTGAAAAAGACCTTCAAGAAATAGGAATCACACTCGAAGACATCCAGAAACGTGCTTCTCTCCAGAAAAAGCTCCAGGGATACAAGAGGTTCCAAGAAAGGCCAAAGTTGAAAACAGGCAAGAAGTGGACTGATGAAAGGAAGGAGGCTCACAGAACGAGAATGCATGAGTACTGGGGAAGAATTAAAGCTCAAGGATGCAAACGGTTGAAATAACGTGGTCCACAGCAGGCCGAAACGAAGAAAGAAGAAGAAAGAAGAAGAACGAACATTGTTCACTCCTTCCACTGTGGAGCGAGATGGATTTTCCGACTCCCGCTTCTAGGTGTTGGTTCTAATGAACACTGCCCACCTTATTTTGCGTGTTTCCGCATGCTCACACAGTTCTGTTGGGGATTGTCTGTTTCAGTTCACAATTGTTTACCCCCAGCTCATCCTCTTGCCTCTTGTTTCCTTCTCCGTCACACATCACTTCGTTACTAAGTCTCTGTCTCTCTCTCTCTCTCTACTATTCTTTTATCATTTGCCTCATCTCTCTCTTTTTTATCTCTATTCAGCGAGTTTAGTTCTTCGGCGTGTTAAGTTGAAAACTAAGTATTTTCAATGGTTAAGCAATATTGTTATCCTAAAAGTAGACCATATGTAGTAGGGCCTACGCCTTCGACGTTATAAAAAGAGTATTCATTAAGTACCGGTACAATATTTTTCGTCGCATAATGCAGTGTGTGTTTTCTATTCTCTAGAACAGTTATGAACCAACACGTAGGTCTATTTGTACAATTATAGAGGATACTATATAAATACTATATAAATCATCTAACATAATTTGTCATGCAGAATGTACTGTATATATATATATATATATATATATATAGGTGGTCCTGTATATATTTTACAATTTGCTTTATGCTACACCGACAGAGTGACGATGGGATTTTCTCTTATACGAATGACAGGGGAAAAAAGGGACCCTAGGCTTCACTAAGGTACATCCCCAGCATTTTCCTGGTGAGAACATCGGAAACCACGGAAATCCACCTTCAGGCCTGCCGAAAGTGGGGCTCGATCCCACTATCTCCCAAATGCAAGCAAACAGCTGCACCATCCAAACCGCGCAGCCACTTACTCAGTATCTTTAATTGACATTAGCAATGAACGTTTCTTTTAGAGGTTACGTTCTCCTTTTCATGTAATTACGGATATAAACAATGATTTATACGATAATGTGCAAGCAGCTTTGTAAAGTCAGAGAGAATTCTCCTTGCCACAGTGCCATTAATGTTGTTAACTCCATTGTTGCCACATAGCTTACTGATCGTACTTGTTGGCATTTATGGCGTGAACGGAACGTATTTCCCTATAGTAATTGAGAAATATCCTGTTTGCTTTCTGCTGAGAGAGGCTATTATTCTCAATTATATTGGATATTTCAGTATTTTTTACCGTCCAGTTTCTTGCCTGAATGGTCAGTGTACACTGACCGAGCTGAGGATTTTAACTGACCATGGTTAATTCCTCTGGCTCAGGGAGTAGTTGTTTGTGGTTGTCTTAATATACTTCTCATATGGGTACATACAAAACATCACACTGAAAACTACCACAGAAACATGCAATAGTGGATATATCCCTCCATGTAGGGTTGGCGTTAGGAAGGGCATTCGGTCCTACAACTTGCATCTCTAGTGCCGACCCAAATTCATTGGGAAAAGTCCAGGAAGAAGATTATTTCAATATTTTACGCTCAAGGTTTAGTTCCCCTGTGAAAAATGAAATGTCGTATGGCTCTTAGTGCCGGGATATCCCAGAACGGGTTCGGCTCGCCAGGTGCAGGTCTTTCTATTTGACTCCCGTAGGCGACCTGCGCGTCATGATGAGGATGAAATGATGATGGAGACAACACATACACCCAGCCCCCGTGCCATCGGAATTAACCAATTAAGGTTAAAATCCCAGACCCGGCCGGGAATCGAACCGGGGACCGTCTGAACCGAAGGCCAGTACGCTGACCGTTCAGCCAACGAGTCGGACATATAACGCTGTTAATAGGTATATACAGAGAAAACTGCTACCTGTATAATTGACGATTAGAATTAACAAGGTAAAATATTATGAAAATAAATACTATTAATTATTTACCTAGATGTCCGCCTCTGTGGTGTAGTGGTTAGCGTGATTAGCTGCCACCCCAGGAGGTCCGGGTTCGATTCCCGGCTCTGCCACGAAATTTGAAAAGTGGTACGAGGGCTGGAACGGGGTCCACTCAGCCTCGGGAGGTCAACTGAGTAGAGGTGGGTTCGATTCCCACCTCAGCCATCCTGGAAGTGGTTTTCCGTGGTTTTCCACTTCTCCAGGCAAATGCCGGGATGGTACCTAACTTAAGGCCACGGCCGCTTCCTTCCCTCTTCCTTCTCTATCCCTTCCAATCTTCCCCATCCCCCGCAAGGCCCCTGTTCAGCATAGCAGGTGAGGCCGCCTGGGCGAGGTACTGGTCATTCTCCCCAGTTGTATCCCCCGAACAAGAGTCTGAAGCTCCAGGACACTGCCCTTGGGCGGTAGAGGTGGGATCCCTCGCTGAGTCCGAAGGAAAAACCGAACCTGGAGGGTAAACAGATGATGATGATGATGATGATGATGATTTACCTAGATTTTCCCCAACCAGAGATATTTCCTGAGGGCAAAGTATAAGTTACAGTAAAACAAGATAGCATTTAAGATAAATTATGAGCTAAATACACAATGGTTTCATAGAATCTGTTGAAACCTTAAAACCCTTGCACTAGACAATCCACTTTTCCGAAGTGAAGTGCTGTTGAACAGAACCGTCGAAATTATCACAATTTGTTTGAACTTATAAATTTTTCCAAATTAATTTGTCAGGCTTTTGGGGGAGAATCGTCAGCGTAGCGGCCCTGTTCAGAGTGTTCCGGAGGATATGAACCGTGGCTGGTGAATTAATCTAGCTCGGAGACTAGGTGTTTGTACCACGGATAGTCAAATGAAAACCGAACACCCGCCATAACAGTTCCCCTGTTATAAGAATGAATAAGCCCAATATTGATATTTGATCGTGAGAAGTGTAGCATTAATGGTTGGTATTTGCTCAATCTAACTAATAACGTATTGTAGGTCTTGTTAAAGATCGTGTAAGGAAACACAGGTCTGTAGATTTGGAGCATTCATTACAAAAGGGAAAAATTCCTGGCAATATATTTTGTGATTTGTACTTTGGAAATCAAATTCCACTTTTAATACAGGTGTGTAGAATGCACTGCGGTTGCGTGGAAGTGAGTGTGGTTGAGGATTAAATGCTGTAAGGAGCTATTAGTCATCATTAATTCAAGAATCGTTTTCGTCTAAGAAGATACTTTTTGTATGAAGTATTTTCTCTTTCTTTCCATCATGCTGATGTAAAAGGTGGGATATGCTCTACGCTTAGTATAAGTACGAAAAACAACTTCTTATTCTTCATCAGCGAAGTGAGAAATAATGGGCGAGGAACGGTGATGTTCAGTTATAAAGTAACTTAATACAATACTATCAGTCGTTATCAAGTGATCATTTTGAATTTTATGATTTAGTCCATAAAACACTATTCCGTTACGATTTGTCATCTAGCACAGAGGAACGGCGCTGGAAGTCGTTAAGCACTGCATGTCTTTAGTCACCGTCACTTACACTGAACGCTCCGGAAACAATATTTGTTTAGTGTCGCTTAAAATTAAAGGAACAACTTACATTTATTCAATCATCGCGTGAGAACGTTTTAAACTTATTTGGGCTAGAGTTCATGAATTGTTAGTTTGTTAAAATTTAAGAGAAGCTAGCTTGTCAAAATTTCGTTCCTCATGAGTTATTTTAATATGCTGGAACCACGGGGTTGATCCATTTAAACACCTCCAAATATAAATGACATCAGCCAGGATCGAATCATGTATCTTAAATCAGAACGATACTGCTGACAAGCTGCGCCCTGGAGGTCGGATTATTAGAGCTTGGCACTGCCTTGAAAACAAATCGGCCTCTATATTTCTTTTCTTCAAATCGTGAACCACTATCGTTGTGAATATTGCTCTATATAACCAGGCTGGAAATTGAACTCAAATATCAGGATTTATAAAAGCAGAATTGATTCCAAAGGCCCTGGAGCTGTTTGTAATCGGACACACTTTCCGCTTCTCATCTCGTTCTGATTCGTTTTTATTCCTACAAAAGTAATTATTTCCGTTAAACTGATATGTACCAGATGTTGGCTACAATAAACGTAAGGTACCTCTTCCTAGTCACGAACATCAGCAACGCTGTTCCTTGTTTGTAGGAAGAGTTCGTTTTTTTGATCCTGTTCACCGAATCTTTGTAGTCTTATTACGAGTGAATAATCATAGCAAGAATAGATGTCGAGTCACAGAACTTCCAATAAATTTCACTTAACTAAAGCTTTCTTTTTTAAAATTATTGATTGTAGTATTCAGCAGTGTGTTCTTTAGTTCTTTCTTCTGAAAGTTGGTTTCTTCAACTTTAAGCATATTCTTGCACATTATTTGAATAGTGAAAAACATTTAAATTTTGTATTTAATGGATACATTTGTATTTTGTTGGTATAAGATTTTATAAAAAATAAATTTTTGGTATTGTAATTTAGGTAATCTTAAGAAAAAATTCGTTAATCTCCAGCGTATATTTTCAACGAAAATAGTTTTTAACATCTTGCATTTGAAACTTACCGCGTCTGTCGCTAAGGAGAATAAAATCCTAACAGCCTTGAAACTACAGAACTTTGGGCGCTCCAAAGCAGTCTCCTTCACAATCGAACAACGCTGCCACCGTTCTTAGAAGGTTTGGAAGCAACTGGAGAATGTCTGCTTCGGTATATACATTGTCTCATTCTTCGCTATCCGTTGAATTGTTGGTAGAAGTCTGTCACCTTATCGCTTTTCGTTCATTGCATTTCTTCGTTTGAAAAAACAAACCCAGGGTTCATAAGCAGTCATCCATTGACATGTCGACTTCGGAAAACTTTATTTTACCTTTCCAAAAGTCGGTTTGAGATCAAATCTGGCGTAAGTGAACCTTCCGTAAAAGCTTAATTAGTTTCAGTGGCTGTCTATGACACAAAAGCTTTGTATACACGATGTGTTCCTCTTTCAAGATGATGATGATGATGATAATAATAATAATAAAGTTTCAGTTCACTACTCAGATCCACAACGTGCTAGTAAGTGACCTCTTACCACTTTGCAAAATGTTGTGATACGAATTTTCATCGACGCAAGGGTGCATGTCATATAATATCCCTTCTTTTTAAAACTCATACCATATTGAAATAATCTTTGAAAATACAGTATTTTAAAAATGTATTTTTTTGACCAATAAAAGTGTACCTTCCCTATCGAATAAACTTGAGCAAAAATTTTACACCTACATTTTCCTTATTTTTTCCAGGTTTTTCTTTTTTTTTGTTGATATCAAATCAGTTTTTTCCCCTTTTGAAGTGCTTCCTATTCATTCTAACTCGGAAACCTTGCTAAGCGTCTTCCATGAACCCTATTCCTCTACGTACCAACAGTGTTTGTAATAATCCTGGCCAGATTATTCACTGTCTGGGAGAGCCGCTCGCCCCCTTTCTCTCTTCTTTCTTTTTTTCTTTTTTTCTTTCTTTCTCCCTCTTTCCATCCGGCACTTGTTTCATGATTAAGCCACGGAGGATTAAGTGGATTTTACGAGTAATTCCTGTTGAAATCGATGGTTGATGTATTTTATATACAAACCCTATTAAAATCAAACTAGACCACACCCACACGCTGTCCTGCGAGGGAGACATTGTGTATTTCGGTACAAATGAGGGAGATAGAACGAGTGAGGTGTAATCAAGTGAGGCAAGCTGGCCATGTTCAGCACAGCAATGGAGAGATTCACGGACATGTTGATGATACCACGTTCAAACATTTCAAAGTGGAGAAGGCGCACTATCGTCTATCGCCCACTGCCATGTCCTCTTCGTTATTACTCTTATGTTACAGAACAAATAAACTTTTATCTAACTTCAGAGAAATACAGCTGTTTACTTGAGAGTACACTGTGATTAGAGGTCACGCGATGGTGTCTAGTTACATGATACGTAAGATAACTGCTCCTGCTAATCAACGAAAACAATTTTCTCTCGCCAAAATAACTTGCTACCGTATTTCAGTTGAATTTCATTTATTCGTACTAATTAGAACGGGGATGGTCGTGGCCTGTCGGGCATTTTGAAAAATAACTCAAATAAGAATACCATTAAATGAAAAGTTAATGAAGCTCGCGGGTCGCTAAGCTATAGTGCGATATATAGAATTGTGAGATGCTTTCCAGGTTCACAAGGAACACTGTGCGTTTCATACGCTATATAACATCCTATAAAAATGAACGAACTCAGTTTGAAAACGTATACAGGAATCGGATTCATATAATTCATATAATGAATACTTGAAAACATATTATTTAATGAAGATAGCATTCTGTCAAGTAAATACAATAAATACTAGAAATAAATATAATTAAGAAAATATGTTCTTCCAAACTCTACTTACAGTGTCAATGGGAAAACTAGGAATTACTTTTCCTTGACCAGCTTATCCATGTTGCCATCACCATTGGAAGTCTATGCGCCGAGTATTTTCGAGATGTCGGTTTGTAATCACAGTTTGTCTAGGATACCACATGTGCGGAGAAGAACGGTTCACGAAAGTATAGTATATTCTTTGTAACGCAGCGCACATCTTTAAGGTATGGCGGTGAAGATTAGGAAATGTATCCTCAAAATGTAGTGTTCGTAAAACGTAAGCAAGCACATACTGAATAATTTTCCTGTCATAAAAGAGTTGTTTTGGAGTTCAAACAAATCCATTTATATTGAACCTGGCATTTCACCAGCATGGACAGTGAAAGTCCCTGAAAATAAATCTATAAGAAACTGTTGGTTACGAAAATCAGTAAATATGTGATCGAACTCGGTTCGCAGCGTGGATAATTTTGTCTCATAGTTACCAGGAGACGAAATGTTGGACTCTGTAACAAAACTGCAACGTTAGTACTAGTAGGATACTTCAGTTTTACTTCTGGCTGGTAAATGACTGAAGAGGCTTATCTGTTTACTGTTTATTTTCGTAGAATTTTCCTTGTGAATCTGGAAAACATCGACCAATTCTAAATACCACAGTATAGCTTAGTGACCTGCGGTGTTTATTGACAGGTTTTTGTGACTTGCACTGCATGAGAGGTTGAAGATTCCTTAATTCGGATATCATGTATGATGTATGGCCTCACAACTTTGGGCGTGATGTGGAGGCAGTGGCACCCCAGCCGAATTTGCTTTCACTTATTTGTATCAGTTTATTTCTTTCATCACCGAGCTCGATAGCTGCAGTCGCTTAAGTGCGGCCAGTATCCAGTATTCGGGAGATAGTGGGTTCGAACCCCACTGTCGGCAGCCCTGAAGATGGTTTTCCGTGGTTTCCCATTTTCACACCAGGCAAATGCTGGGGCTGTACCTTAATTAAGGCCACGGATGCTTCCTTCTCACTCCTAGCCCTCTCCTGTTCCATCGTCGCTATAAGACCTATCTGTGCCGGTGCGACGTAAAGCAAGTAGCAAAAAAAAAAAAAAAAATTCTTTCATCTTTACTATCCGACCTCCATTAGTTATTCCCTGTTCCCTTCTGGCCCCGTTGATATTAGTTTTAGGAAACTTGAGTAATTCTTCACGTTTTTCAAGGCTCATTTATATCCCACGGTTATTGTTAAAATGAAATGGCGTATGGCTTTTAGTGCCGGGAGTGTCCGAGGACATGTTCGGCTCGCCAGGTGCAGGTCTTTCGATTTGACTCCCTTAGGCGACCTGCGCGTCATGATGAGGATGACATGATGATGAAAACGACACATAGAGTACACCCAGCTCCCATGCCAGAGAAATTAACCATTGATGGTTAAAATTCCCGACCCTCCCGGGAGTCGAACCCTGGACCCCGGTGACCAAAGGCCAGCACGCTAACCATTTAGCCATGGAGCCGGACACGGTTATTGTTAAGAGGGGCAGATGATAATTATGGCTCCTACATTGTCTGTTTCGTACTGAATGTAACGATACCTAAACTAGTAATTTAATTATAGTTCTTCCTGGGGTGATGTATAATAGGTGTCAACTTAGCCTCTTAACACTTTGATTTGTTTTAGTTATGATTCTGTTAAACATCTTACTTGGCTTATCTTCTAGGCGAACAAGCTGAATAGCGCCTTCTGAGGTCAAATTGGTGGGTTCGATTGTATTTGTAGGCGTTCAAATACGCCGGCTTCGTGTTTGTAGACTTACCAGCATGTGAAAAAACTTCTGAGAGACGAAGTTCAGACACCCCGACGTCTCCGAGAACCGTAAAAGTTCTAATTACACGTTAAACCAGTAGCATTATTATTATTATTATTATTATTATTATTATTATTATTATTATTATTATTATTATTATTATTATTATTATTATTATTATTATTATTATTATTATTATTATTTTGCAAAGTACTTAGAGCCGTTTGCCTTCCTTTATGTCCATATTTCGTTAATAATTTTGCTGTGGGTTTCTTTCTTTCGTTGGTCCAAGTTATTCCGGTCGTTTTATTTGGTTCTCTCGGTCAGCTTGTCATTTGTGCATTTTGGATGTACCGGTTTGGATGTCTTCATGTTTGATTCCTGAAAATGTAAGGTCGTTTCGTATTTGACGATCTGTTTCATAGTTTTTTTCACAGGCTTTACTCCTGTTTTCATAGAATTCCTTAGTCTATTTTTGATGTGTGTCTCAAATTTTAATGTCTTCTAATGTCATTCTGAATTCCGCTATATTGTTTGCTCTGGTGTTTATTTCTGAGTTACCGGGCGAGTTGGCCGTGCGGTCAGGAGTGTGCAGCTGTGAGCTCGTATCCGGGAGATACTGGGTTTCGAACCCCACTGTCGGCAGCCCTGAAGATGGTTTTCCGTGGTTTCCCATTTTCACACCAGGCAAATGCTGGGGCTGTACCTTAATTAAGGCCATGGCCGCTTCCTTCCCATTCCTAGGCCTTTCCTGTCCCATCGTCGTCGTAAGACCTATCTGTGTCGGTGCGACGTAAAGCAAGTAGAAAAGAGAGAAGATATTTGAGTTCGTATTGTAGGTGTGTGTTTTGGATTTAGAGTTTTCCTTGTCAATTTTTTTTCTTTTTTCTCGGTGTTTTCAATGTATGTTTTGCTGTTCAAAATAAGTTATGGTACAATAGAGAGGTCACTGGACGACCTTGCACTTAGACCAGTTAGATCTATTGTGCTTCCCGGATAGGGAGAGGGTGAAACCTGGTGCCGACGCATTGCCTATTTCTGTCGGATAACACCAAGTGATCTGCTCAAGGCTCAACGTCTCCATAGGACGGACGAATCACCGTCAGCAGCGTGATATGCCCTCTCTCCATATGAGAAATGCAGAGCTTTGGAACTGAAACCAAGTTTTTCATGCACAATCTAGTGATAAGGAATGGTTACCCTGCTGGCCAACATTCAAAAGGTGACATTTTCCACCAACGGAACTCGAGCCGGTTAACTACGGTGTCAGACTATAGAGACTTCAGGCCTTAACGAACGTAGCCAGCAGGTGGGTGTTTCAAAATGAGTGCTTCCGAACCGTAGACACATTCTGGTTTCATACATTTTTTCTTCAATTTACTTCACGTCGCAGTGACACAGACAGGTCTTATGGTGACGATAGGATAGGAAAGGGCTACGAGCTGGAAGGAAGCGACGGTGACCTTAATGCACAACCCCTGTGTGAAAATGGGAAACCATGGAAAACCATCTTCAGGGCTTCCGACAGCGGGGTACGAACCCACTATCCCCCGAATGCAAGCTGGCAGTTACATGACCTAAACCACGAAGCCACTTGTTCATTATTATTATTATTATTATTATTATTATTATTATTATTATTATTATTATTATTATTATTATTCGTCTTTATCTTCCAATGGTTCACACGTTATAAGGTGTGTAGAAATTATCGTTCCATTTGAGTCTGGCATAGCTTTCAGTTAGCCGGGTGATTCATGCTTCCTGTCTCACCTTCCTTGGTGTATCTTGATCCTTCTCCGACGTCATTTCGTTTGGAAAGTGATGGTAGCCTTTAAGTTTCTCCACCTTTCATAACCCTTCCTAACGTTTTTTTTTCACTAGATATCGCTCGTACTTTGTAGGGTCAGAACTTCCTCGTTTAGTTACTATTCACGAGAAGTTATGTTAGCCCCTTTGAAAGCAATCACCATCTGACATATCTTCCAGTAAACTTTTTATATACCCTGAATATGAGCATCGCGTTCTAAATTAACCTGATACAACTCCGTCATTAAGTCTATTTTTTTTACAGAATTTATCCGTTAATATTCTTAATTTTTATAGTGTTTGAAATCGTACATTTTTATTTATGTATTTTATGTTCAGTGATTTACTGTAGATCTGACAGTTTGTACTAGCATTTTACCTCTACCGAATAAAGTAATGCATTCTTTTGAGATTTTGCTTTGAAATATTAATTTTGTAGTGTTATTAAGTGGAGTAGAAAATGTGTAAGGTATTCAGGAATAACGTTATCGATGGTGCATGCATTTTTAATGAATAGAAGCCACACTAGAATTCACTAATACTACTAATGTCTAGCCTTCCTATATCATGCATAGGGATCTGCATTTCAAAAGTGATTTTATCGGCGAGTATCGGTTCACACATGCATTAAAGAAACCATAATACACATTATCGGTTGAGCTATCGGTTAGTGAACAGCTGGTGCCATGTATGAGCCCAGGCGAATGTGACGCTGTTTATAGGCTTGTACTCTCTATAGTACACTCATTGGAAATTACGATTGTTCCCACCCGGTGGGTCAAGCACGAATTAAGTGGTATGGTTAAATGCAATCTGTTTGCATATTTCGGGGCGTCAATCAGGAGGACTGTTGAGTAAAATGACATGCCCAGAGCTTGAATACAACAGCATTCTAATTTGAATAATACTAATGATCTAGAAATTAGGCCACGTAAAGGACTGTCCTTGCTACATAGTCAGTTTGGGAGCCACATACGATAACGGTTTTATTTATTATTCTTTTTGATATGCAATTCATACGCCAAAAAGGTTATCGTAATAGCTTATTCTAAGCTTTGCAAACTGAGTGAGTTGGCCGTGCGGTTAGCTGTGAGCTTGCATTCTGGAGATGGTGGATTCGAACCCCAATGTCAGCTACGCTTAAGATGGTTTCATGTGGTTTCCCCATTTTAACATCAGGCAAATGTTGGGGTTCTATCTTCATTAAGGCCACGGCCGCTTCCTTTCCAATCTTAGCACTCTCCCATCCTGGTGTCGCTGAAAACCTTCACTTTGTAGTGCGAAGTTAAACCACTAGAAAAAATATTATAGAACAATAGAGTATATGCTGTACTATGTACATTACGGTAGCGTTATAGAGACGTCATCTCAAGTGGTATCGTTTTTCGGTAGCGCTTTTTTGTTTGGTGCTTGTGACACTTATGTTTTAATTTCTCAATTACATTAATAAATATTTACATAATTATACCTGCCCAGTTCAGAGTGCCAATATGAGTATCTGTTCGCAACCCTTTCATTTGGCTTCTAACTAACGGTATCCAATGTAAATTCGCCAAGTCGTTGAATTTTTATTGCTATAGCAGAACTTTTAAGTCGATCATGGCAACATATCTATCGAAGACCCATTAATGAAAATATAATAAAACCAGATGCAAAGCATTCTTGGTTAGACATTTGCAAGCTTTGCTCAGTGATGTGGGATCGAATCTCGACCCAGTCGCTAAGAATTTTCAAGGCAAAATTGTAGCTCTCCGGCGTCTCTTTCAATCGGTAGCAATTCAAGAGGTATTTAAAACAAATAACTTTATTATAATAATTATTATTATTGTTTTTATTATTTCAAGTGATACATCAGTCCAAGTGGCACAACACAAGGGCTCTTAACACAACACACTAAATTCTTCCACTGTTGCAAGCGAGCTTACGGCTGGTAAAATCCGAAAAATATTGATCTTATTTTTTCAGTGACGCTAAGAAGGTGGTGTTGATGGGGGATCATATAAACTGATCAAAAGAAGTTATGAATATTAGCGATACACCGGGGCATGACCAAGATGCACTGTATAACGTGGTTATGAACATACCTCGCCATCTTCTCAAATGTCGCGGAGGACGTAGATGCCCTACACGTCACTGAATAGATTGCAAGGCGATTGTGTATGTTGGATAAATCAGTGTGTTTCAGTACATTTGTTAAAATGGGCATGAAACATGTTAGGTTTTGATTTATTCATCTGTATGAAATGTGTTTGCTCGCTGGCATGTGCTACACATTACTATGTAGTGTAGTTCTTCGTACCTTCTGAGCGCGAATTGCACCATATTATATAATCAAAAACTTTTCTAATGAGTATTATTTAATGTATCTTATCAGTAGGTTCGAACCGCACTGTCGGCAGCCCTCAAGATGTTGTATAGTGTTTTCCCATTTCCACACCAGGGCAATGCTGGGGCTGTATCTTAATTAAGGCCACGGCCGCTTCTTTCCCACTCCTATCCCAGTGTCGCCATAAGACCTGTCTGTGTCGGTGCGACGTAAAGCAAGTTGTTACAATAATTTTAAAAAAAAGTTATCTTATCAGCACCGTTGTTGCATTCCTTTCAGAGAGTGAAAATAGTATTTTAAACTTTCTCTCGTACAGTTTATTGCATACATCAGGGACTTTCATTATCTCCGGCTGTTAGCTACCCTCTTCCCACATCCATGGAATATGGAAAACTTACTTCGATAAATAAAATGTGTACCTTATAAACGCCATTTGTCAATCCTTTTAGAGAGAGGAAGGTAAAATTTTCAGCTCTTTTTCATGCAGTCTGTTGCATACATCAAGAAATTTTCAGAAGCTCTGCTTGTCAGCTTCTATTTTCCCACATCCATCACTTTACTTCCAGTTAAATCAGCTCAAGTAACGAGAAACCTCCGAGACAAGAAAACTTCCCTTCACATGTGTACGACACCCTCAGAATAGCAATCTGTGTGCATCTATACTTGCACAAAACATGTTTTCGATCACGTTATGCTATCCTTCGTTCGTTGCCTCAGCTGTTTTTCTTTTTATGGTCTCTGAGACTTGAGAAGAGAACCTCCGCTATCAGCCTTCTCCACCATTTACTTGGCATAAACCCACCTGGGCTGGCTGTTTGCTACGAGCCAATGTGTGTCTTGTGAAACTCCATCGCACAAGAATTACCCGACAAATCGGAGCTAAACGGCTTGAACATAACCATGTCCTCGCCACATTATTTCTATTGAAAAGCTGTGTACCGCACAGATTTCTGTACTTCCCTCGTGTAAAACTTGTATTTTGAAGAAAGGAGTCTTCCTGAGCGACATTAAGATATTTTTAAAATCTGCCAGCACTTGTTTGTTGGAGAAATGTGATCGCAGAATAGGACTGGAGAAGACAGCACTTCAACTTACTATTCAAAACTGCGCTTTAATTACACTGTGGATAAAAATTAGACAGCGTATATATATGTAGCACACTCTACAAGGACTACAGTTTATGAAAAAAACCTTCCTTCACATCCATGAGCGTAGGTTGTACGGCACAATCTCATGTCAAGATGATGATGATAATAATAATAATAATAATAATAATAATCCCTCACAGACACCATATCAAAAGTAAAATTTATGGGTGAAATATCTAAACCATTTGGAATAAATACAGGTTAAGGCAAGGTGATGGTTTATCTCCACTCCTATTCAATTGCGTCCTGGAGAAAATAGTAAGAGTTTGGAATGAAAACCTGAAAGAACACAAGTTATCATGAATAACACTGGGAAGAACGAACAGAGGTGTTGAAATAAATTGTCTAGCATTTGCAGATGATTTTGCCATACTTTCAGAAAACCTGAAAAATGCAGCAATACAAGTCTATCTATTGGAAGAAGTAGCCACCAGAACAAGTTTAATGATATCCGTGGAAAAAAAAAAAAAAAAAAAAAAAAAAACCAACCCAAATTTATTTCAAATATGAAAGATGCTCCATAATTTCCAGTAACAGAAGTTGGTCGATTAAGGAAGGTAAAGAAATTCAAATATTTGCGAGAAACAATTCAAGAAAATGGTTTGAAAACGTAGAAGAAGTAATGCAAGAAATGGAAAAAGCATACGGTATAACTAGTAATATCTACAACATAAAGTGTTTTCCTAAAAACCTCAGAATACAACACTACAACACAGTAGTCAAACCGGAATGCCTATACGCGAGTGGATGTCTTATTACTGAATTAAAAAGGTAAATAAATTTGAATTACTGGAAAGAAACATTATACGAAAAATACTCGGTCAGCTAAGAACTAAATAACTCTGGAAATCAAGAAGTAATGAGACATACCGGAATATAGAAAACATAACAGATACAATGCGGAAGTGGCGATTGATAGTTTTTGGACATTTATACAGACAAAATGTTAACCAAACAGATGTTCAAATAACTTATCTTTGATACAATAAGTTAACAACATGGATTTATGAAGTCAAGATTGATTTGGAAAGAAACAACATACTGTAAGGGAAGAAGAAGCAATAGAGAGAGATTTTTAGAAAGAATGCTAAAAATGGAAGGATTCCAAAATCGGGAGGGAAAGAAAACAGGCTCAAAATGGTCCGAGGAGAGAAGGAGGCGGCGGCTTAGTGAGCAGATAAAGGAGTGATGGAAGAAGAAGGAACAACAAAGGATAAAGCATTGAAATTGTCACCTGGTCCCTAGAAGACTCTAACGGAATAATAATAATAATAATAATAATAATAATAATAATAATAATAATAATAATTATCATCATCACCATCATCATCAATGGCGTCAGCTACCGTGAGCAGGCAGTAAGTTGGATGGTCCATGGCAGAGTTACAATTAATTGTGTCGGAGTAAACACCAAATGTGTCACTAGAGATCTTATACATTCTGACATCTTACGACACGGAGTGTCGACTGGACTTGTGTCACGGTAGTGATTTTATTTGGCCTCAGCTGTCTTGTGAAAGCATTTTAATTTGACGTCATGTGGCTGCTTGCTCATCAATTTCGACGTTCCGTTTTACTCTAGGCCTACTAGATGGCAGAGTAAACCGAATTTATCTTGGGTGTCTAAGGCTGAGTTTTAATGAATTTTGTTGGGGAAGCACCAAATGTGTCACCAGAGATCTTTTGCATACCGACATCGTACGACATGGGTTATCTAATGCTACCAACTCCGACTATCTTCGGATCCGGAGGCCCACACTGTACCACTGATCCACAAAGGGAACTCTGAGTTGCCATTTGGAAGCATATTGATTTGACCCAATTACCAGAGAAACGAGAAATTTGCTGGGTGACTATTGCTGAGTTTTAATCAATTTTGAGGAGTAGTCGTCAGGGATCTTCGACAGACTTTTCGGCTGTATGTTCAGCGTTCAGGCCTTCGGTTCAGAGGGTTGTGGGTTCGATTTCCGGTCGGATGGGGGGTTTTAATCGCGACTACAGATTTTGTCTTGGGGAATGGGTGTTTGTGTTTGTCCCAACGCGCTCCTCTTCATATTCAGACAAGGCACCACACTACCAACCTCCACAGAAACACGCAATAGTGAACATATCCCTCTGTATAGGGCTGTCGTCAAGAAGAGCATTCCGGCCGTAAAACAGGCCCAAATCCATTCGTGCTATACAGTTCGCACCTGCCACCCCACAGGTGTGTAAAAAGTGGGAGTAAAAGAAAAAAGAAGTCATCAGGGATCTTTTATTACATGGCACCATCGAACTGCATCAGACTATTTCACCATTTCTGCTAGTTTTGATATTGGCACTCTACGGCTAATCCTCGTAGGGAGCTAGGACTCTTGACGTACAGTACAGACCAGTGTCTACCATTCTTGGAATCAGACTACCGAGCAAGTAACTGGGCGTGTCATGCAGCTGTCATCATGTATTCGGGAGATAGTGGATCAAAACACAATCCAGCCCTGAAATGCCGGGGTTGTACAGTGATTAAGGCCACGTTCGCTTCCTCCTCACTCTTAGTCCTTTCTTATCCCATCGTCGTCATAAGACCTATATGTGTCTGTGCGACTTAAAGCAAAATTGCAAGAGAGAAGAAAGAAAAAAAAAGGATGGAGGAAGACTGCGTAATGTGTGACCAGAATGATGGAGACCATCATTATTAATCTCATCTTAGAAGTGAAGCTTCCACGGTGTGAAGAATTATTTAATTGATTTTCCGGGTTGAACCGTGTTGTACTTATACTGTACGTGATATGCGTATAAGTACAACACGGTTCAACCCGGAAAATCAATTAAATAAATAATTATTAATCTCAGTTTGCTATGTCGGGGCCGCTCTCTAAGGTCAAATAGGTCAGTTATCCTCACGAAACTGAATGGAGCACGACTTAAACCACCAAATCCGTGGCAGGGTCCAGCATCGAATTCAGACATCAGCTTTCTATACCGTACACCAGAAAAGTGGTTCACTCAACACTAAACCCTTCCAAAATAGAAAATAATTTAGTAGTTATGCCTACACACACTGATTAATTACCAACCGAGCGAGTTGGCTACGTGGTTTAGGTTACGTAGCTGTCTGCTTATATTTGGGAGATAGTGGGTTCGAACCCCACGGTCGGCTGCTGTTCAGATGGTTTTCAGTGCTTTCTGATTTTCATTCCAAGTAAATGCTGCAGTTATAACTCAGTTAAAGCCAAGGCAACTTCCTTCTCAGTCTTAGCCTTCTCCTGTTCCATCGTCGCCATAAAAACTGTATACTTTGGTGCATCGTAAAAGAAATAGCAAAGAAACAAATGGTGGTTGTCAGGCAGGATTTTCACTTAAAATGAACAATGGAGCTATCAATGATAATAATAATAATAATAATAATAATAATAATAATAATAAATACTCGGCCTACTTAAGACCAGATTTCCCTTTCCTTCCTGTTTGCCGGTACATTTTCATGCGCTGGCTTATCTGCTGTCTTTGATCGGCAGAAAACAACAACAACAACAACAACAACAACTACTACTACTACTACTACTACTACTACTACTACTACTACTACTACTACTACTACTACTACTACTACTCTCCTTCTTGGTGTTTACTCTAACATTCACCTTTTTCCGGATGTTATTTCTGTATGTGGTCCTTTCATTATATAGTGTCCAGTGTCCCTGGTGTATAATGCTAATCCCAAAGAATAATATTTTCCTTGACAAGATATTTAAAATCTTTTCCTGAACTACTCAGGTGATACTTTGTCCTAGTGCGGTATTGCTGAAGCAGTCTAGCGCCATCGCCTTTAAAAATTGATATCAATTTTGTTTTGATTTATAATTGTTATTTCTACGTAGTCACCATCCAGATTTACACATTTTACCAGCGTTTCTTGGCTCTTGGAATACCGTTGTTGTAGAAGTCTTTAGGCTGCACCTTAACTCTGCCTTCCCCTTGAATAATGGCGTTATTTGTGTCCTCAATTCGGCGACCCCGCAATGGATTTTTCTTTTCTGGGAACAATAAAATGTCACTTGCTCTGAGATCGGGAGAATAAGGTGGATATTGCAAGATTTCAAAACCACATGCCCTTGCTTTGTCAACTGAAACTTCAGACGAGTGAACTGGTGCATTGTAAGATAGGAGACGAATCCTCTGGAAAGCATACCGCGGCGCTTCTTTTTCAGAGCATCTTTCAGCTTGTCCAGAAGATTGCTGATGTATGCGCCACTGATGGTTTGTCCTTTTGAAAGATATGTGAGGATGACCCCACGACAGTTCCAAATAACTGACAGCATGGCCTTCCTAGATTACTTTCGCACCTTTGCCTTTTATTGTGAGGGAGGGGAATCAGCATGCTTCCATTCCATGCTCATGGTTTTGGTCTCTGGATCATACTAATAGATCCAACATTCATCCATGGTTAGCAAACAACCAAAAACATCCTCTTAATTCTGTTTCAACAATGTCAACGTCTGTCTTGAAAAGCTACGCTTTTTTTTTTTTTTTTTTTTTTTTGTACTAGAAAGGGGTTAGAGAACGTGAAAGCCAGTGTTTAACACCTTAGACGTATGTAGTTCGTCATGAATAACTTTCCATACAGTACCATAACGAAGACCATTCATCATCATTCACCAATCATCATCATTTGGATGGTTGTTCGTCCGTCTTCCAAAATTAAACACTCACTTTTTCACTGTGGCCGCATCGTCCGTCAGTGATCTTGCGGATCTTGGCTCGTCTGTGACGGACACGTGACCTCTTTGGAAATTCCTTTTCCACTTCAAAATAGTGTCATAAGATGTGCAATCGTTCCCGTAAACTGCTATTATCTCATTTATCGGGCACTATTGTCCTTTAAATGCAGAAATGTAATCACGCTGCGAGCCTTCGTCTTTCCCACCGCGCATTTCAGTCACTTCTGGCATAACCTGTAAAAGAAATTACGAACACGGTGAGTTTATTTTCTCAATATCATGAACTTTGGGAGCAGTGATGACACTGATAAAGTTTCATTGGTGTACCATAATGACTTCCGGGTAATAATTGAAACTTCACGATGCCCCCTTGGATTTTTATTGTCATATAAAAGTAATTTTTCTAAGTTCTTTTTAAGAAATTGAGAACTTTCCTGCATTATTCATAGGTTTCAAAAGATTTGGGCGCAAAATACACCACCTAACTCCTTGCAGTTTAGGAGTATGAGTTTTGTGAAAGATAAATAAACGCGTTTTTGTACTGTATACATATTGTAATGGTGATGTTCATACTATCGTCTTTCAATGAAAATGTTGAAACATTTTCCCACACACACATACACACAAGTGTAATGCAGTAGTTGTATTGAAAGTGTTAAAATAGCAGAGAATAATCCGTGGGTGTTTGCAATGTAATAGAAAAGTATTTCGTTTCATTTCTAATCAGGATTTATGATATCCTCTCTGCAAAGAAACGAAGTATTTTTCTATATTTCAGATCCGGATTTTTGAGGTATCCTCTCTCCTTTATTTAGCTGACAAAATAACAGGGTTCAGTTTATCCTAAGTCCTCGCATATAGCCTTGAGAAGATCCCGTTACACATCTTAGGTTAGGATACTTCTTCACCTTGTGCTCTCCTTTTCCATCTTTTTCATCCGCCTTTTACTTCTTTCCCAGCATCATACTGAATTTGATCCAGATACAACAATCCTGACTTTTCTTGTCCCTCCTTTCATCCTTTCCTTTTCTGCTGCTGCTTGTGCTCCATAAGAGAGTTCATAAGTCTGCCATTTGAGATGTGAAAAGGATCGCGTGTGTTGATCTTTCCGTATACATAGGCAATGCTGCCGCCACTTCACACTTGAGAGAGTGAGGAGTATTGGAAGTAAAGTGTTCTCTAGAAGCTATGAACACAAGAAGCTTGCCTCCCTGCCCGGCATCCGTCCACTTTGTGCGTGCCACTGCCACAGTGTGTGCTCGACTGTATGTTTACTGTGTGGAGTCGCATTGATAACATTCACTGATCACTGACATTCTTGAATTGAAATAGACAGCTCATTCCCCCGCCCCCACAGATCTTTTTTTTTTCTTTACGCCGCACCGACACAGATAGGTCTTATGGCGACGATGGGACAGGAAAGGGCTAGGAGTGGGAAGGAAGCGGCCGTGGCCTTAATTAAGTTACATACCCAGCATTTGCCTGGTGTGAAAATGGGGAAACCACGGAAAACCATTTTCAGGGCTGCCGACAGTGGGGTTCGAACCTACTATCTCCCGAATACTGGATACTGGCCGCACTTAAGCGACTGGAGCTATCGAACTCGGTGATCCTTTCTTTAGATATCGATCCTCCTCGATTGACGGACATTTCTAGAAATATCTACTCAATACTACTTATATTTTACCACAAGCACGTTTTTTTTTACCCATCACATTATTGTCGTTAGCATACATATTCAACAATATTTTCAAATATACATTAATTTTCTCGTAATATTCTGCCCAGGATTCTTTTTGACTTTGGAAAGGTCGTATAATTCCACAAGACAATGGCATACTACTAAAAGTGTTTGTTTAGTATATCGGTTACCGCACGTGGAAGTCCGTGATATTTTCTAGTTGTTCATAATACATTTGTAGATCTCTACTTACGAACTTATTTTTCCCCAGGTATTGCAGTTGTTTATGACAATCTGCGATTTTTTATAGGTCACCAGCAGGTGCCCGCGGTTTCTCTCGCGTTTATTAATTCAAGTGCGTTATATGTCCGACTCGTTGGCTGAATGGTTAGCGTACTGGCCTTCGGTTCAGAGGGTCCCGGGTTCGATTCCCGGCCGGGTCGGGGATTTTAACCTTCATTGGTTAATTCCAATGGCCCGGGGGCTGGGTGTTTGTGCTGTCCCCAACATCCCTGCAACTCACACACCACACATAACACTATCCTCCACCACAATAACACGCAGTTACCTACACATAGCAGATGCCGCCCACCCTCATTGGAGGGTCTGCCGTACAAGGGCTGCACTCGGCTAGAAATAGCCACACGAAATCATCATCAGTGCGTTATATGTTTCTAAGACCGTGTAATTGAAAGCAAAAGAAAAATATATTTATTAAAATCTTTTTCACATTTAATAATAGTCACTTTCTATTATTTTAATATTTCACCTCCTGTCCACCCTGCCCCTAGAGGTGTGTCACCCCACAGATCTTTCACAAACAGTAAGTCATATGTGTGTCATGTTTGTTTGAGAGCTATGCTGGAACATGCTCACATTCACCTGTAATCTGTTATTTTCTACGTTTCTCCTTTTTTCACCCCTTATGCCATTATACATAGGAGAAGAAGAAGAAGATCGCGGTAGCTTTAAGAAACACCACATAATCTCCACATACTATTGGTTAGGCAACCCGCTGATCAGACTTGTCTTGCGGTTTGCTTGTCTTCACCTATTTTCGTTTTCACCCCTTCTCACCCCCTATACCGAACTGGCGATCGGATTTCGTTCAAACCACTTCCTAAATCCTCTCAGGAGTAATAAGTACAGATTGTGAAATATTCAGCGAAATCGGTCTAGTAGTTTTATAGATATATATATAAAAGATTACTGAGTTACACAAATAATTACCTCCGCATTGTTGTGCTAATCAACTAAATTCCTCGCAGTCACCTGACACTTCTTGGTTGGCCATGATCGCATTGATAGGAATACAGGTTAGTGTAAAAAGACTAGGATGCTATACTATTTTAGTATTTCATATGGCCCTGTCCTGAAGAGAACTGCTAAAGCCTTAAAAATGAAATGTATTGTTTTAATGAATGTTGACAGTTTTCAGTTTTTAATGTCTACCCTTTACAGAAACAAGGTACAGCAGAGCAAAAGCAAACTCACTTTCTACTATCAATAAACTCTCGCGAATTATATGATATTATGACAGTGGCAATGCAAATAAAATCCTTCTTTACAGAATAATTGTCCTCCATAATTTCTTTGAGGCAGTCCCGTGATGTAGAAGTAGCATGTTTGCCTCTTACCTACGGACTCTGGGTTCGATTCCCGGTTCGTCTAAATTAAGAGACTGCCACCCAGTGAAGAAAGCCAAGCAATGCTGCTCAGCATGTCAGACTAGTCACTAGTCACTCCAATATCTACAGGACGTCTGGCTGGGCAGCTGTCGTCTTGGCAGGTCGAATATTTTAATGTGTTGTATATGCCACAGGGTTCGCGTTTTCATTGTTGATGTTTAGTGTAGATCCATTTACTGGCTCTGAATCGAACAGCTGGATCTGCGTAATAAGTTACCACTATCGTTTGCTGTCAAGAATTTCCTGATATAATTTTCTCTGGTTCTTACTATTCATGTGGTGTGCAATTAAAATGCATTATACTAAGTCTACGCACATTTCTTTTACAAATAACTTCTCTTTCTCCCTCAGCCATAAGGATTCCTATGGATTGAATCCATGAATTGTGTCATTTCTTGCATGTTCATGATGTTCAAGAATCGTAAGTGAGCTTTTCGATTTACAAAAATTACCGCTTCAAACTTGAAGGCAGTTTTCTTTCTTTCTTGTTGCAGTCAGGAGAGAAAGAACAGCCAGTCTGCTGGGCCATTTATTCAGAACGAACAGAGTTGAACACTAATAACAAAGCACTAGTCGTTGCAGATTGTTAATACATTGTTCGCTTGCTGTGAATCATTAAAACTAAATTTTCTTTAAAGAGTAAAAGGCGATCATGTTGGTTACGCACGTTCTTATGGTGTACAATGATCGCTAGGCACAGAAAACGTGTTTCCTTCTGTTCTAGGTAAGTATTATTATAATGTGCTTAGTGATTTGCAACATGAGCTAAAGCAATTTTCTTATTACCGAGCGAGTGGCTGCGCAGTGTTGGTCGCTTAGCTGTCAGCTAGCATTCGTGAGATAGTTCGAACCCCACTGTCGACAGCCATGAATATGCTTTTCCGTGCTTTCTCATTTCCACACCAGGCAAATACTGGACCTATACCTTCATTAAAGCCACGGTCATTTCCTTTGCACTCCTAGCCCTTTCCTATCCCATCGTCGCCGTAATATCTACCCGTATCTATCTGTGAAAACAAAAAAATTCTCATTTCCCAGTCACTGCAATGAACATGTCTACTCGCTCTATGTCCCATTCCGACAACACATCAGCACGTAATGTGAACTGGTTGCACCACAGAACTGGTAGTGGTCAAATGAAGACATGACTTTGATCTGCAGAGAATGTAGATTTCTCTTTATAACGTTAATTCATCATAAAATGATCCAATGTATGCAAGGAGAGATTCAGACAATAAGTATGTACATATTTAAACTCTACTGAGCCATTTAAAATGAAATTCAGCTCTACAAAGTGAAATTGAAATAATGATACTAAAACAGCATTTCTTTATTTTAATGTGTAGGGATATTCAGTGAGATTTTCGTGGGTTCGGTTTAGTTTAATTCGGAGACCTTTTTTTTTTTGCTACTGTCTTTAAGTCGCACCGACACAGATAGGTCTTATGGCGACGATGGGATAGGAAAGGCCTAGGAGTTGGAAGGAAACCACGGAAAACCATCTTCAGGGCTGCTGACAGTAGGATTCGAACCCACTATCTCCCGGATGCAAGCTCACAGCCGCGCGCTCCTAACCGCACTGACAACTCGCCCGGTAATTCGGAGATGTGTATGGTGTCACTAAACCTACCTTGTACCCGTTAATTGAGACACATTTAGTTCGTCTTTTCTCTCTCTCTTCAATGAGCCGTATTAGGTCCACCATCCTCATGTTTGCTATCAATCTGAAGTATTCGTTTCCTTTTTTTGCAAGGCGGAATATCTTATGATACTTTCATGTATTATATGTCTGTCCAGTCTTGAATATTTCCCAGACAGGATGCTCGTCGTCTTCTTCGAACAGTTCTAAAACTTTCTTGTAAAATTAATTTAAGAAGTTGGTGCTGATAATCGCTTAATATATATCCTAGATATGCCAGTTTCGTACATTTTTCTGTTGTTAGAATATCTTGTCCAACATTTCCTCTTTTTAGGAATTTTTCTTCGAATTTTCTAGCTGTCCATGAAATACGAAGCATTCTCCAGTGAATGCACGCTTCAAATGTTTATATTCGGCTAACTGGCGCTGTTTCTTTTTTTCTTTTTCTTTTTTTGCGTCTAGACAAACACTGCCTAGATGTTGTATTTAAGCATTCTTTGTCCCGGCTTCAAATTTAGAGTTTTATAATTTTAGCTTCGGAAATCCATTCTTGCTATCTCTATTGTTCGTTTAATTCATAATCCTGTTCGTTGTTGATGTAGCAGTCCAAAATATGTTTGAAGAAACACAGTGCACTTCTTAAATATATCAACTGCAGAGAGTAACAGCAATTGAGTGTTTCTCAATTACATAAATTTTAATTGTAACCGTCGTGTCAATTGTGATGACCTTCAATCGCTAAACTAGTATTTTTATCCACAGGATTAAGTTTCACACGCCACTTAATGAGACTTACAGGACACCAATATGTGTGTTGCCCAACCAGCGAACGTTGCCTGGTTATAAAGTATGAGCGGACAGATAATTTACCGGTTGAATGAGCATTTATATTTCTATTTTTGCATCCCATCTGTGGGTTTGATTTAATTGTACCTCCCATTGGAATCCAATTTTCTCTTCTTTCCTGCAATATGACAACTTTTAATGCAATTTTACATTGGTATAGAAATTGCGTGAATATTTTTGTGGCAGGATAATTTATCGTGTATAAAAGTGGAAACTACTGTAGTGCGAGTAAAATGTTCATAATCATTATATCATAAACTTTTTGTTTAAAAATAATACCTCTTTTGACTACACATTTTACCACCCCAATGCGTATTAAACAAGTCTAGGTTTTTTATACATGTATTCCGACATTATTTTGAAATATTTAGTATATTGTGAAGGCAACCTTTTTGACAAGAGAAGGTAAATTATTTTGTAGCTATGGTACTTTCCTTGTGTATTTGAGTATCATTTCAGTCTGACTTTTAGGATGATAGGTACATACATGTTGGTATTAGATATTTCTTTCAGTTCCCCGGCTATCCCTAGTGGGATATGGTGTTGATATAAACTGTGTATAGGCTAGAATAGCCTTGTAACTTTCAGTGACCTGTCTGCCTAAACTTTAGCTTTCACTGTAAGAAAGTGACTAGGGTATTAATGATGCTAGTAACACTGTTCCCTACACAATTTGTTCATCTAATAAATTGTGTGAAAGTATGGCTTTTATAGTTGACTGATATATGCATTTTGGTGGGCTTGCATATACGTATGTAAAAACTCTTTCTGGCTCTGTGAGAAAAGCAAATGGAACGTACCTCACTCGTATTTCCCAAATACTTATACATCTCTTCAGCGACTCCCTGGCTTTCCTTGACAACGAATGATGTGTTAGGGATGCATCCATCGTTAGGGCTGCGGATTCGTTTACATATTTTCTTTTTATGTTTCGTACATTTAATAAACTTTCCAGTACTTGATATACACTTCATTTATTTAAATGTCAATCGAAAAAGAATAGCTGAACCAAGCTAGAGAATCACGGGTCAAAATCCCCTTGGTGTTGTAGCAGACCAAAACATGTTTCAAGGAATGATATACACTTTTAAAGGTAAGGGTAGCAAAAATTAACGTGTTTCTCAGTTACATAAACTCTGTTTCCATGGATCACTGATCGCAAGCTTAGTCTGACATGGTTCCCACTTGCTTTCATTTAGACCTACGAATGATTACGTAAAAGAAAAGTCACTGTCTTCTGAAATCCTGACCCGCATCAACATTTGCACTTTCTAAGCTTCCTGTGTGGGAGGTGCTCTGTCAAATGGCTAAGTTATTCATATCAGGTCTGTTTTCGTGGGGAAACGTTCTGATTAGCTTCATTTTTACAGCGGATACAATGCACCAACGGCCCTAGGTGCATGTATATAAGACTTATTCTAATATACACAGTTTAAAAAAACCAGGGGAACATGTTTTGTAACGTCCGGTATGTGGACGTTAGTTTGGTAGATGAGGTTCCAATGGTCGTACAGCATACCATGAGACCATAGCTACTCACGGTATGTCAAATTGAAGTTACACTCCATCTGTATGGGTAGCCATGCATTAAACTGTCAGGTGACCACTCAAAACAAAGTGAATAGCGGTGCGTCCGTGTGTCGTTGTGAAGTACACAGACTACTGCTGTCATTTAAGGACGTTGTACGCCAACCAGCACATCCCTTGAGACATCTTAGCGAGGTTTAAGTCGCAAGGGCCGTCACTTTGTTGTACATTTTTAAAGTATAGTAGACATTCATAAACTAGACATAGAAAAGCAGCGTACGAGTGGAATAAGCAAGGTAGTAATCAAACGCGCCGCGAGAAGGTAGTAGGCCCCCAGAGGAATAAAAAGGGACAACAGAGAACCAAATATTAACAACGTAAATAAATATATTTAATAATAAACATGTAAATAATAAACATCACACGATAAGATAGAAAATACCAGGATAGGAATTTGCCCAATAATAAGATATAGAGAAAGGCTTGCAAAAGCGAGCAAAATATGCCACATTTACAATATCGAGAATTTGAAGTACATCGAGAATAGAATAAAAAATAGTGAGAAACAGGTGCAATTACAGTAGTGTATAATAAGTGAAAAAACTCCAATCGAAGAAAACGGCGTAAAAATTAAAGAAAATGCAAGAAAGGGAGAGGAAAGGGAACAAGGATCAAAACTAGAGAAGATTTTCTTCGCCGCGTAGTTAACCACTAAAGAACGTTTACAAGTGCATAGCTAGCAATAGACGTCATAAGCAGGCAATGTAAGTGATCCAGATTAAAGTTCTCATTGTCCAGAGTATATTTCGTTTACAAAGTTAAGTTAAAAAATAATGAAGTCCGCATATTTAACTTTTAATGCCGGTATAAGCTGGCAAGAGCAAAGTGCATAAGAGGCCAGATAGGCCAATAAAAAGTCCAAAGTCCAAATAACGTATACATAGGTCTTGCTCACCAAGCTGTCAGCAGGTGTTAGACGAAGATGGTAATGACCATTTAGAGACGGCACGGATGTTCGGTGCTCCACCACTCCGTTGCGAAGACGGACTCATTTGTGAGAGATGGTGCCAGAGAATATAAAGCACGATGGAAAAGTCTAGATGTTTAACATAAGAGAAAGCCAGCATGTTCTAGAAATGACAACGTCACGATCACATGTCCGTAGGTGTAGCACAGGCATACGCGGCATAGATGGAGAAGGCCGCAGCGTATCGAGAGCGATGACGTCACAGTCACATGTCCAGCGGAGTAGTTGACAGCAGGCGAGCACAACAGTAGATAGTGAAAGGCCGTAACAGAGCGGTCGAAGAGAATTGCAGCGGCAGAAGGTAGGAGTAAGAGATCGTAACAACTTTGATCTAGGAAGGATGGACTTTAGGTCGTATTGCTGTAGATCACAATTCTCTCCGTCAGTTATTCATCGCTTGTTTAATCACCACAGTGAGACAGGCCAGTTCACAAGGAGTGTTGGACAAGGTCGTGGTCGCTTGATAACTCCACAGGATGGCCTATATGTGACCATCTGTGCTTGCGGCGTCATTCAGCAACTGCCAGAGAACTGCAGCAAGACCACAGGAGGGTCACTGGAGTGACGGTGTCTGACCAGACAGTAAGGGACAGGTTACGAGAAGTGTCCTTACGACCCAGACGTCCTATTCGAGTGCTCCATTTAACTCAGCAACATCGCGCAGCTCGCCTTCTGTTTGCCCGTATCCACGTCAACTGGCAACTTCGTCAGTAGAGACCTGTGTTGTTCACAGACGAGTCCAGATTTCCCCTGACACAGCGTGATGGACGTCAACGTGTGTGAAGACGCCGTGGTGGGCAGTACATGCCAAATGTTGCCCAGAAAGGCGACCTATTCCGACAAGGTTCTGAGATGGTGTGGGGTGGCCGTACGGATCTTGTCGTCGTGCGTGGTAATTTTACCGCTGCGGGGTAAAATCGAGCAGATACTGCTACAGCATGTGTTGGTCGCTGCATACGGTGTTGGCCCTGAATTCGTACTCATGCACGACAATGCCAGAGCTCATGTACCGCGCATCACCAGAGCTGTCTTGCGAGAACTGGAGTGAGTCTCGACCTTAATCCATCCAGTATGTGTGGGATAGGCTTGACAGAAGTGTTCGTGGGCGTCCTGTTCCACCGCAGACTCTCCAAGACCTCGAACAGGCTCTCATTGAAGAATGGGACCTGATATCTCGATGTGACCCCCGTCGACTTATACGGAGCATGCCGCGTACGTGCCAAGCTGTGATAAATGCTCGTGGAAGATATACACCATACTGAAGCTCTCCAACTGTGATCTGGATGTGAGGTATAGTTTTGTGGAGCATGCCATACGTTCAAAAACACGCTCCCCTAAACATTTTGAACTGTGTCGTTTATGTACGCTTCATTTCCTTCATTTGTGTGGAATTAATTTGGATAAGTTGTGAGTAAATCCCCACATAGGATAAATATCTACATTCATCATAGGTGATACTTGCAATCCGGATGAGAAAGCTAAGCAGTATGACTGAGGATTTTGTTACGCTTATCATATGTTACAGGTCATCTGGCTGGCCAGCAGTCTTCTTGGTCCCTTGCGAGTGAGGGCGGGTAGTAAAGAGAGACTTACAGATTTAAACCTCAAGGGCTCGCAATTTGGGAGAGTGGGTTGGTAAGCTGAGTCTGGCATGGTTTCCGCTTGCTTGTGCAAGGTTCCTTACTTTCATCTTTCCTATCTGATCTCCTTTGAGCAACATTTTTCTCTAGGAGGTATTTTGTTTTCACACCTTTCATGCCGTTCTTGCCGAAAACCTCATTCTTTGAAAAATCAGACTCTTCAATTTTTTCTCTTGTTAGTGGTTGCCTAGTTGTCTCTAAAACAATAATCAAAATCACCACCAATACTTGGTAGGCCAAAGCCCTTATAAATTAATCCATGAATTTTATTGTTTGTTTCTTGGCTTGTGTGTGTGTGTGTGCAACTCATAAATTTGTGATATTGTCATGGTTAAGAGCTATAATTGTCGGGGTGCGCTCTCTTCTCTCTCTCTCTCTCTCTGATTTTCTGTCAGGCATTCTGACGGAATATTTTAATTAAGCTTGTTAGAGTAGTGTTTTGTGTAGAGTTTGTTAAAATAATTCTTCCAGTTAGCCTTCAATAGTTAATGGTTGTGCTGCGGAAAATCACCTTAATAAGAATCGTTGTTTTCGCTGGTTAAGAGCTCAGTCGGTGTGTTGTCTTTCTATTTCCAAGGTCTGAATCCCCGTAGGTTAAGAGTGGCAATACCGTGTCGTTGGCTTCCGTTACGGTGAAGAACTACTGCGGTTCAAAATTCCAACACTCCAGTGTCTCTTAAATTTTATAACAAATAGAGAGACAGTAAATTTAATTATAATTAAATCGTTAGATTGGTGTTAAGGAAGACTATGTAATCAAATGTATCAATTACTACATACAACTAACTCGAGTTTAATGTAATTTTTTGCAAGACTTCTTAGGAACTCTATCAGTTGCTCAAACTGGAATAATAATATAAAGGAATTGTAACTTTCAGCGTGTAGGCACTTTTTCCAGTTCTGTTATTACCAAATTATCTGATACGATTGAAAGCTCGTATCTTAAGGAGCATTTATTCAGTCTCTTTAGAATAAGAGCGGAAACAAGGTGAAATATTGGTTGCTCTAATCTTGAAGAGCCGCTGAAAACTTGATAATGTATATCGAATCAGTTCTAGCGGAGAAATGTTTTATGAAGAACAAAGATGATTTAGGGGCAAACTCGAATCCAGACTGTCCTGTGCGGAAGAAAATCACTCACAATTATAATAACTTTGGGAGAAGATAATTTTATCTATCGAGCTCTTAAGAGAAAGTGAATAAGAGAGGTGAGTAGGAATGGTGGATGGTAAAGAAGGTTTAAGAGGGGAATGACTTAAAGTTAATTTCGAAAGGAAGAGAGACTGTGGGTGGGACAGATCGGTTTTAAGAACTGATTCTGATGCTGGTAATGAGATGCACTGGTATTGGGCACAAAGCGTTAATGCTTAGATCATTATCTCTTGGAAGTTCGAGTGTGGAAGCTGATACAAGATAATTAAGGGAGACGGCTGGGGGGATGAAGGAACTTCGTAGCAAATAAATGCTTTTTGTTGGTGGGTAACAAAAAATATATATCTTCTTGAGAATCTAATTGAGATTGACTCGTTAAAGTCTTAATGATGTCAAAGCTTTCTTGCCTGATGGTATATACTGTAGGCTATATCCATCAGAATATGAATGATAATGTTGATTGAGTTTTAGAGACGATGCTGATTGAGACTATTTGTCTTAACTTCTATAACGGCCCCTTAAAGCACTGTACATAGTGAATGTCTAAAATAATAATGGGCTGTAAATAATACACCACACAGTCTGCAAATATCTTAAGAGACTTACAAATGCTCTCAGTTTTAATTTTAGATTGGTATGCCGTGAGGAACGATCATGATTCTCATGCTCATCAACAAATCCTGTTTCCAATTAAATGTGGATCACAAAATGCGTTTTATTGCCTTGCTGCGAACATACTGTAAGTACATGCTTGGTGCTTAGCTTGAATTTGACCTGTGGAATGAAACGTAAGTTAATATAACGGCGTATGCACAAGGTTGGTAAGCTTCTAGTTACTTGGCCATAAGTAACAATATCTATACTTCTACGTCAAATTCGAATTTTGAACCGCAGTTTTCGGTCATTTCACTGAGGTATCATGCCTTTCGATATTATGCTTACATTTAATTACAGATTATTGATTAGAGCTGTAAGATTTTATAGATTTTTATTAGGTTTTTATAACTAAAACATTGTTTTTTATCGGACGATAATTTATATTTAATTTTATTGTTCAGTCTGACCAAGAGCACATGCAAAATACCACCGAATTCTTAAAAATGAATGATATTTATATGCATAACATCTTAGGCCTTCAGGGCCGACATTGCGATGAATATGAAAGACATTTTTTCGGGATAGAGCACTTTCCTTGAAGATGCCGCTGTTTCCAGTGATACGTTGGGGGCAAATTTAATTCGACTTCGACAACGCTCTACAAAGAATCTCATTGTCTCAGGGATCTTCCTCTGAGTAGGAGCGGTAGAATAACATCCTAGTATCCCCTGCCTGTCGTAAGAGGTGACTAGAAGGGGCCCAGGGGTTCTAAATTTGGGAATATGTGTTGACGACTACGGGATCCCTAGCTGAGTCCTGGTACTGTTTCCACTTACTTGTGCCATGCTCCTCACTTTCAACTCTCCTATCCGATCTCCCTTGGCTAACTCTTGTTCCTTTCTGACCCCGACGGTACTAGATTCGTGAGGCCTAGGGAGCTTTTCATTTTTCCGCCTTTCGTGGCCCTTGTCCTTTTTAACCGATACCTTCATTTTTCGCAATGTTGGACCCCCTTCTATTTTTTCCCTATAAGTTTTAATGGAGGATGGTTGCCTGGTTGTACTTAAAATAATCACCACCCCCACCACACCTTGACTCAGGTACTGTATGTAACTGTAAGTCGTCCTCTGTCTGTCTGTCTGTCTGTCTGTCTGTCTGTCTGTCTCCTGGAAAATTAGTTTCTCAGAGACAAGTAAAAGGATGCAATAAACGGACAAACAGTTGTTTATTGATAAATATATAAATAAATAAGTAAATAAATAAATAAATAAACCCCTGGTTCTCGCAATCATCTGAGATGTTGCAGCTCCCTTTAAATACTTCTCCAAGGAAGGTGAGCTGCATACACCTGGTCTCTCCCCACATATCTTCCTCTTCCGACACTTTTCTCAAATCTTGGTGACGTTGCAGTTGCAAACTGTGTTGTACATGAGGACTTGTCCTGGTTTTACACCCTTCCCTGATGGCAATCCCTTGTGGAGGGATGTACTGTATTCACTTTCGCATGCTTCTCTGGTGGTTGGTAAAGTAGTGTGTTGTGTATGTGGACGAAGATGATTTTGTAGAGACAGACAGAAATATCCAGTCCCCGAGTCAGAGTAATTAACCGATTGCGAGTGATCCGGCCGGAAATCGAACTCCGGAAACTCTGAACCGAAAGCCTCGACGATGACCATCCAGCCGAGGAGTAGGAAATATATCAGATCCTCTGAGAAAGTCTCAATCTCCAGCGGGAATGCTAAGTTAATGGATCTCGGACATCTGAGGAAGGCATCTTTCTCATATCGCCATTAGGGCTCTTTTAGTGTCTACGGAATTAATACTATGTATCTGACTTGTACGCCCGGCTCCTTGGCTGAATAGTGACCTTCGTTTCGATGGGTTCGATTCCCGGCCGGACTAAGGTTATTAACCACGTTTGGTTAATTCCTCTAGCTCGTGGACTGTGTGTTTGTCTTAATACGCATCTTAAATTTCATACAGCACATCACACTGTCAAACATCACAGAAATTCACAAAATTGAATACATCCCTCCGCATGGATTTGGCGTCAGGAAGGCATCTGTCCGGAAAACTGGGCTTAATCCACAATATAATGCCGACCACCAGTAGTTGGGAAAAGACCAACGAAAGAAGAACAAGAAGAAGATTGTCGAAATAATTCCAGAAAATATAGACTTTTTTCTTTGTTTTTGGAACGAGGAAAGAGTGAGTGTGAAACATTATAATATGGTCTCCGATGACTTACAGCATTATGTGGATACATTAAGCTTCTCCATGTATTTACTGTAAAAAGAATTCCTTAAATTGCTAGTAAATCTACTGAAGGTCTTCTGACAATTAAGCACCTAGTTATACTTCCTCACCGCCACCACCACCACTCAACGGAGAATGAAAGCCGATGCGGAGCCTAATGTTAAACAATGATTTCCAGAAATGGGCCTTAAAATTTGAAGCAGAGAAAGGAATATCCTTGCAGTAATTATGAAATGCTTATTTTGAATCGAAAAATTTGAAGTACGTTAACTGACTAATTTCAAATTAAAATGTAATGCTAAACACTTAAATACTCGTAAATAAAATTACTCAGTAAAATAAAATCCAAGCCTGTATATGTATTTAATGAAATACGATTGATAGATAAATTAAGTAAACCATTAACCTGAATATTACCGTTATATTACTAACCGTTGAGCGCAAAAACTCGAAGATACCATTTTATCTGATATGAGTTGACTCATAACGTATAATTTTATTAGAGACATCACTCCGCAGAAGAGATTCTTCGTAGAAGTCAGAATGTTACCAATACAGTTGAACTTCATTTCCATTTTACGTTCTTCCACTTCCTTCTCTCTATTATATCGATACATTTATTTTCAGGATATCTAAAGATGTACTAAGACCAGGTATTTAAGATCGTCTTCGGGCGGCACTTGCTTTATGTAACAAATCCCTTTTGCGGTAACGAACAATTCATTTCTATTTACATTACGATTTCAAGCCGACTACGGGCTATCTGTCTGTCTAGTCGTTGGGTCGTTCCGTGGCTTTCACGGAGAACACGGCTTGAGGGAGATAGAAAACGAATCCGCGATTCATCACAGCCTTTTTCTCTCTTTCACTCATCGTACCTCTCTTTCTCTTTCTCACTTACTTTTCTCTTTTTCCTTTTCTTTCCCTCGTGAAAGTTTAATCTCATTCACAAAGTCCGATCGATTCGCTTGTGGGAGGGGAGAAGAGTTGCTTCTTCTCTCTACTTTTGCGTCGCGTCGCGTCGCGCCTAGTGAAGGAAACGAACATTTGCAGGAGCATTTCTAAATATTGATTCCTCCTAATGAGGGGGGGGGGGTAGGGAAGCGAGTGGGAAGGGTTAGGGGGATCCTTTCTGGCAGGTATCTGAAGAGTCAATAACTTGCTATACGAACCATACGAAATACAGCTTGATCCAAATATACCCCGATTAAATAATTTGTTGAACTCACGAGAAGGAACTGCTGTATGTACTAAATGACCAAGTGAAAATAAGATGAGCAAAGTATTACAGAGAGAACATTTTATCTGTTCTTCATCTTCGGATCCTGTCACATTTTGATGTGTATTACGGATGTGTGAGGAGGTGTGTCACTTGACCTTGATACGCCCAGTGACAATACCACCAGTAAGTACTGGAAACTGAGACGGTGGGAGGGAACAGACTTGCACCATGTATACAGTAGGCCAGTTGATAGAGAATTTGGGCTGGCGCCTGTTGACTTAAGGGGGGGACCAACACCTTTGACCGACCAAAAATGCAACTTTTCAATTTAATTTTTTCATTTGAAATTTAACTTTTTTCTTTATAACAAAGCAAGAGTTTTGTGAATATCTCCAATACTTTCGGAGTTATGACCAAAATCGTGAAGCACCGTCACCCAAGCAAACTCTTTATTGATAAGTTTGTTGCTCGTTTTCAGTAACTTTTGTTTTTCAGAACCTTTTCCTTGATAACTTTGGAAATGTTAAATATATTAAGACGAAATTTTGCATGCATGGATATTTCATAGAGAAGACAAAGATTTGCTAGAAATATTGGCCTAGCTTCATTGCTTAAGTAAAAAAATATTTTCAAATGGAAATTAATGAAAAATTGCTTACTTGAAAATAACTTCATGAAAAAATATTTATACTTGATGGACTTAACTGAATATAGTACATCTTTTTGTACACATTGGTCATAATATTAGTAATCATAATTTAAAAAATAAAAAATCATAGAAAAAGATTCATGTATTTAGAAATTATCAGGGAAACAGCAAAATAGTGGCCATGATACATTGCCATTTTGAATAATTAATTATAGGTTTACGGTATATGATTTCTAAATATGTAGACATATTATTAAGGAATACTGTGTTTGTCATACTTCGTTTTCTTTTTGTATTCATTTCCACTACTGCGAAAACAGGTTTAATACATCCCAATTCACTATGCTCAAAAGTGTGTGTCCCTCCTTAAAGCAGTAATTGTAATAACTTCGTGTGGATGCTATAGCCTGGTGCAGGCCTTGTAAGGCAGGCACGCCGATGAGGGTGACCGGCGTCTGCCGTGTAGGCCTGTATCTGAGAGTGTTCTCCCTAGAACCTTTTTAATGGGCGGACCACCCTGCCGTTCTTACAGACCTCCCGGCTAACATAACCTAGAAATGTGCTAGTTCCATATTTTAATTATATATATATGAGTCGTTGGGTGTTCCAAATTTAAATTTAAATACTGTAAAACTCGTCATTATTGTCAGAATAATTGCATCAATTACATCGGAGTTTAAATGTTTAGCTTGACTACCTCATAGTGTCGTGCGCAAGCGGTGCCTGGATTAGCTTGGTGCGCATGGCGTCACAAACCCGTATGACACTCCACAGCAACGAAATGGTAAGCTCCCGTGTTACATGATTATGAACGAACAGCAGAACACTAGTTCAAAGTACTCTGTTATGTCTTATTTGTGATAGCACTATAATAGTTCAGTTTTGCAGTTAATGTTTACCTGTCCAATTTTTTGTTGTTGCTATTTTGCTTTATTCTCATCGACACAGATAGGTCTTATGGCGACGATGGGACAGGAAAGGCCTAGGAATGGGAAGGAAGCGGCCGTGACCTTAATTAAGGTACAGCCCTAGCATTTTCCTGGTGTGAAAATGGGAAAACACGGAAAACCATTTCAGGGCTGCCGGCAGTGGGATCCAATATTATTAATGTCCTGAGGGGAATAAAGTGAAATTTTATCATATCCATCTTTTACGCCCTATTTTCCACCCGGATACTCATTCCTGACACTCGCCTGACGAAAATTTCTGGAGAGAACACTGTAATGCTACGCATTTGTGTAGTGGAGCGTAGTGTTGTGTGCGAGTTGCAGAAATATCGAGAATAACACTAAACGTACATGATTAAGATCCCACGACCTGGTTGAGAATTGAACCCGAGGCCAGTCAGCCATGGAACCCGCCACTTAAGACGGTCACTAACTTCCTGTGAACAACACTGATCTTAGTTTTCACGATGGTCCCAAATAGCATGAGACTAGCAATTCGAAATAATTGAGAAGCAAGTTTAGGGGTAGTTGATGGAGACAGTGTCTCTCCTCACTCCCAGTTCACTGTCCAAACGTCTGGCGTCGTGTGGACTCATAACCAACTGCATTTCTCACGCGACTACACACGAGACGACGGAAACGAATGAAGATAAATATCCGTGTTTTACCACATAGTGTAGATTCAGAAATTTCCGAGACATAGTCGCCTTCTAAAATGGAAAATATTGTACAGGAATAGATCATTTTGCTTGTACCCTACCATTCTCTTATTTTATCACGTACTGGTTTGTAAATGCGTACAGATTTCTTCGAAGAGAGATGAGACGCATTTCAAATATACCCTCGTAGGTATTGTTAAAAATCTCGACCTTGACATGTATACACGAGTTTAAACCGTTAAAAGTTAATTTTAATATATATTAGTTTCTTTTTTAATTTAAGGAATCATCGGATAGTTCAAAAAATGTAGAAATAATCGCGAGTAAATTCTTCGATGCCTTCTTGGTGAGAGATCGTCTCTTCGAGAGTAATACGAAATATATCGATTTCAAAATCTAGCGGGAGTTGTTAAAACTTCAAAAAATATACCCTCAACAAAAGATGAAACAGACAGATTCCTTGCTGTTAATTTAATGATCGCAAGTAAATAATTTTTTTAGATTCCTTGCTCTTAATTTCATGATCACAAGTAAATAATTTTAGGAAGTGTAGCAGGATTTTCACTAAGACAGGGAAATCAAAAATTGAAATGAACATCCACAACCTGTTTCCAGTCATTCTACCGCGTCAGGAATGGAATGAATGAAGCCCCATCTAGCGGCGAGGATAGGAAATGTGCCGGCTGCCGAAGCCTGTCGCACTCCTCTGGGGCAATGCTAAATGACTGACAGATGAAATGAAATGTTAATAGAGAGTGCTGCTGGAATGAAGTCGACAGGGAAAACCAAAGTACCCGGAGAAAAACCTGTCCTGTCTCCGCTTTGTCTAGCAGGGAGATCAAAAGTATTGTTATGCACGATTACATAGTCATTTGAATGTTACCTATAGTGAGGCCCGAAGTACACGTCCGGTATTGTTTCACGCCCTGTGCTTTCCGGACAGACAGCATGTAGAGTTCGATAACAAAAGGAACATTCATGAAAACACTAGAAACATTAATTACAAACAGTTGACTTATATCTTATAATCCTAATTAAAATGTCCAAATTTTTCTATAATAATCCAGGAAATGGTTCTAGGTGTTCAGAAGTTCAAGCACTTCTAACCTTGATTTGACCAGAAGGGTTGTACGAGTATGGGACTAAGTTGTGTTCATTTAATGACCTTACCATGCTATTTGCTTTGAGTTTAGCCTAGTAGTATCACTCAGCATTAAAGGCTGGTTCGCATTAGGCCAGTAATTTAGTCCAGTGGCGAGTGAGTTAGGAACTAAGCGTTCTCGGACAAAACTTTCTGAGTAGTTTAGTACAATGATTGAATGGGCTCGATCCAGTAAAATGTCGATCGAGTAGCATCCCCCAACCTACCTCATTTACCTTTAGCTCGCCACTGGACAGGTCTGAACACAATCTGTTTAGGGGAATTCGTGAGTAGTTCGTTATCTATCATACCGCATATCTATCTTGGAAGTCATCTCTGTTTCTTGCGGATCGACAAAATGGCTCCTTGGAGTGAAAATTACGATGGTAAAATTGGTTACTGCTTACGTGGAACAGGAGAGCTTGCTGAATATGAAATCTCCTCTATACGAAAGTGAAGTACCCATGGCAGCTGCAATCGACGAGTAGAGAAAAAGGCTATGGAATTACCGGAGGCTCGCGAGAAGGGAATTGAACAGATAATTCAAATTATTAGGTTAGTATTTCATATTTTATTTTTATAACATTTTTAATCATTTTTAATTTCTTCCACCTCTTCCATGTCAAGCTTCCCTGTACAATTTATTGCTCGATTCACTCTCGATCTCCGGATCATCATGCAGTTCACAACCCACAGCATTCGACAGCTGACCAACGAAGCCGTGTCTGAACATACTAACTCTCACTGGCCGTTTTCTCGTTTAGTAGACTTAATAAACTACTCGCCACTGGACTAAATTACTGGCCTAGTGTGAACCTGCCTTCAGCCTTGAGTGTATTATTAACATACAGTCTGTGCCTTGACTGTATATTTTAAAACATCTCCAATAATTGTGCATGCTTCATGAATGGAACAGCGAAACGGCACGAAATGCATTTTTTTTAAAAAATACGATACACCTACTAGCATATTATTGGCATGCACAATGAAATAACGAACCTGAGGTTGCAATATTAGATTTTCTTTCGTGAAAATATTTCTTAATTTGACTAGGTGATGTTAATGGCGATGAAAACTAACTACTGTATGTATCAACTGCATTTTTATAAAAGTCGAAGTTCAAGCATAGCGTATACGCTATGGTTCAAGACTTGGAGTTCGAATGAAGATGACTGTTGGTAACTCACTCCGATATGATTTGCATCCGTTCCCTTCTATAACTATGTGGTCACTCCAGGAATATGCTAACAAGGTACCTTAACCGTTTTATTAGTTATTCCTAACCCCCAAAAATATTAACTTTTTGAATAATTTCTGCTACCAGCACATCACATAATATTAGGTAGCAAGTGCATACATGGAAACGTTACGTAGCGTATAACAATAATAGTGTCATGGACTTTAAGACACTGGAGAGTCATACTTTGACCCACAGGAATCCAATAGTGTTCTGGAAGCGAACAGCACGAAATTATTGCAATTAAACACCCTCAAATACCACCTCTGCCGAGATCGAGCCCGCACTATTGGGAACAGAAAGATAGCGACTAGTCGACTGGACTACTAAGGTCGTAACCATAAATCTACTAGATAGAAATAAAGCTTTTTTAGGGGTTTTGGACAGTCACCATTATTACAGTACATAATTTAGGCCTACCTTTTATTTGGCTAGTACGATAAATTTATTTGTAACTTCTGTTTGAATATGAATTGTGATTTGAATCAGTTTTTTGGTAAAAGAAAGGACATATTACTATTATTGATGTCATATTTGACTAAATGTGATCGTTTATCATTTAAATTTATTTATTTATTTATTTATTTATTTATTTATTTATTTATTTATTTATTTATTGTCTTGTTTTATATGACGGGACTCAGGCTATGAAGCCTGCTATTCTGTCCACCAATACGTACACCTACATGAAGTGTTAATTATCCACTAAATAAATTATTTACAATTTATATCTTAAGGTATCAATTAAATGTTTTAATTAACCTAATAATTTAGCTTTGATCTAATCCTACATATCATATTATGTCATATCATATATCATATCATCACATCATCTACATATCATATCATCTACATTTATATATAATTTATTTTCTACTCCGTCAGATATGGGACAAATGGAAAGGGTTACTACTTTTCGTGCATAAAGAAATATATATCATTCCCTGAATTAAATGAAAGTATATTCTGTGTCTTACTGTCATTTTAGAGGTATTTTGTAGAAATTATTGAATACAGTTTGAATAGAAATCTATATATTTGACCATAGTTCAGATAAGTTATACAATCCTTAAATTGTTACGTTACTCCTAATTTCAATGAACGTTGTGTACCCCATTAATTTCATGACCTATGAACTGTTGTACTCCATTTTAAAAAACTTAAATATAGGAATTGGTATAATCTTAAATTAGGTTACTTAATAGCTGATAATCAGCAATGTTTTAAAAATCTTCTTTTATGTTATTTCCGTCATTGAATTTTGCAGTTTGAGGTACGAACTTATTCTATAGAGAATTTATTGGTCGAAGTGCCTGTGCTCATTTTCATTTAGTCTATCAATAATTTGTTTGCGATGTACTAAATTTTAATTTATTCTGAAAAGCGTGTGATAACTGCCGTACTTGCTGTTTGCTTGCTTGCGTACCCTTCTTCCGGCCCCTCGACTGTAGCTCGTCGAATCGGCTGAGACCTTGTCGCTTCCGCTCCAGCTAGCCAAGCCGATAGGCGTCTTGGAAGGTTTTCAAATTGCTCACTGCAGCAGAATCTCTCGATTCAAGTACTCTTACTAGTAATTAAACCCAAAATTCGATTAAGGTGCCACATTCGTTGGGATTTTCAATAAATCCTCTCTCTTCTTTCCCAAAATGATGACGCTAACAGTTAGAGGATATTCTTTCATTCATGATATAGGCGATTTCCTTTATTTGTTGCTATTAAGAAGAATATGCGTCCTTGTATTATTAACGAGTCATCCTCTTTAGGCTGTTTCCCGACAGCAGACAGCAATCATTGCAGCGTTAAAGGGATACTTCAGACCGAGTGAAGTACACTTCATGCTAACAGTGCAAGGGGAAGGATGTAAATAACATTTGATATTTTCTACTTGATGATGATGATGATAATGATGATGATGTTGACAATGCTGTTGTTTCACGTCTCACTAACTACTTTACGGTTTTCATAGACTCTTAAATGCCAGTACTTTTGTCTCACAGGAGTTCTTCTACGTGATGGTAAATATATCGACACGAGGCTGTCATATATGAGAACCTTCAGATAACAAATGCTGGGATCAAACCCGCTAACTTAAGTTCAGAAGGTCGACCTCCATCGTCTGAGTTGCTTAGTCCAACTTTTCTTCTGCTGGATATATTCATTACGTTCTCACATAGGAGTTAGGAAAGACATTCTCTTCGTAATGTGTTGGCATCATAGAACTTCAGCAATAAGAATAAGCACTTTAGTAGGGTCATAAGCTGAAAGTGTGGAATGATGACTACGAGAACCACGCTGAGTCCGGCATTGCTTCTAGTTACTTATCCCAGGCTCCTCTCTTCCAGTATTCCCATGCGATATTCAACGATCTACCCAACGGTGTTCGTTTTTCTAGAGAGTTTTGCCATGTTCGTATTGTTTATAATCGTTCTCTTACTTTAGCCGATAATCGCATTCCTTAAAGGGTCGGACTTATTCGTATTGCTAGTGCTAAGAGGAGCAGATAGTCTCATTTATCCCTTGAAACAACGCTCATCACCATCACGACATGGTGAATTGTATCGTACAAATGCATGGACTTCGACATATTTCTCATTCAACCGTAATTTGTTTCATTACTCCCACTTTACTGTCAAACGAGGTATTTCATGTACTTCTTTAACTATGGCGGTTGACCACGTATTAGATTAGGGAGCCAATGGAGAGAGGTTCTATTTTGGTTTCTCCCAAAATTTACAGACTGTTGTGCCTTGAAATCTACAATAATTGAAGAGAAGTGTATAGTTACTTACGCTATAAAGGAGGTAAAGAGCAGGCATACTTACCAGTCTAGTTAAAGTCTAGGAAGTATATCAAAGTTTATCTGTTCTTCTGATTTTTTATTCCCTGAAATAATAGACTAGAATAATTTAAGATGCGTAAGGTACAAGAAGTATTTGTGGGATATACCGTATATTTGTAAGTATACTTAAATAATTTTGTAACATTAGTTGGATTATCTTTGATATTGTGTGTTATTAAAAAATAACTGCATATATTAATTATGATTGAAAGAAATGAATACTCACTCCCCAGGTGGTGATCACCCATGACTGGGAGAGAAGAGTATTTTATTCATTTATTCATACCTACCAGTTGAGGAAGAATTTGCAACCGAGTGACAGCGAGGGTGGCAATAGAATTCGAGAATGGTGAATTTTCCTTAAGTTACGAATTACACGTAATATTATTCCAAATTCTATGCAATAAAAATGAGATTATTTTTAAAATTACCTTGAATTTACATTAGTTAGTCACTGAATACGTCAAGATTCAATATTCTTTTGTTTATTGCTGTGAAACATGTGAAACTGTCAGTTAAACAATATTTCTTAATTACTTCCCTAGAAGTTAACTTACCTCTCGTCGTCAAATTATTATTAAGTTTAACGAAGATGATCACAAGACGTCATCCGCCCCATTGTCATAAAATTTTGTTATAAATCAATCACAATCTTACTCTTTTTATTCCCAGTACTTCTAAATAACTGTGTAGAAAAATAGTGGCAAGTTTAATTTAGAACTGCATGATTTTGATTGCAGTTTGCATATGGTGTTCTCGTTGTGCTTTACTCCACATAGCCATTGTCTCTTGCAGTTTGGCTAGTGATAAATCAATTGGGGCTGTTCTCTTCCAGACTCTGCACAATAACACAACAAGCTGTGAATACCCTTCACTAACAATCCAACAAAATAACAGTGAATGATGTGGTCGGTCGCTGGGGGCAAACAAGAAATCACCTTTTCATCACATAGATATTGACTGCTACATCTTGCTACTGGTGTTAATAATAGACTAGTGACCTGAGTGCCTGTTAGCAAGGACAATATCACGTGGACAGTAGAGATGATAATGATCAAACTTCCATGTGGTGGCGGAAGACCTCCCAACTTTGTTGAATAAACCTAGTTATGTATTCATACCAAAAGCGGGCAGTAGAGCATGCTAGTTTCCAACTAGGACCAGCTTTGCTTTCAACTCCTTGTTGATTCACGAATACTACGCTTGAATGGCGCAGCCAAGAACTGGCAGTATGAGTGACAAGTGAGAAATTCTCCAGGTAAATGCAGTTTGCAAGAAAATGCCTACCTGAATACACGGCGCAAAACTTGTATCGAACAGAAATTTTGTTTGTCTCATAGTATGTTATACTTGATTAAAAAGGATTTTTAGCAATTTTCTCATTTTAATATGTAAGATAGCATGATATTTGGAGGTGATAGTCCCGTTGTTTTGCCTCTTAAAGTGAGTAGACTGAAATGTTTAATTTATCTACAGTTTTCCAGTTGTCACCGTGTTCTTTGTGCTGATCCTCTGTGATGCTTCGCATAGTCTATTATTATGGTATTCACAACACTTACAGGCATTTTATACCTAACTGCCAGATTTTAATGAGGCATCCTTAACCTGAAGAGCAGACGCCTTTTGCAGACGCTGACTGCTGGATTTCAGTGGCGTTTTCTCCACAGGAGCACCAGCATCTAACTGGAAGGTTCCTTCGTCCAAAACTGTAGGTCCTTTTAGAGAGTCGAGTTATTTACCGCCATACAACACTCGTTGACTCGCTAGCTATACTTTCTACTCAATCCCGTAGCAGGTAAACCACGACCATGCAAGTTTGTTGGAGGTCAATGATTTCATGTCCGACCTAGGAGCTTCCTGGCTGAAGGTTACGAAGGTGGAAGAAAAAGATGACATAGTTTTCTGAGAAATAATCACATACAATTTTGGTAATATTGGAAAAAAACAGTCAAGTATTGACCTATAGAAGTTTGCAACATGGAAAATGATCTTTACGCCTCAACTTTTGATTTTTAAAGATGAAATATGGATAGCTGGTCCTTATCACCCCGGTCTAGAAAGCCAGGAATAACGGCGGAGAGGATTCGACATGCTGGCCTTTGAACTGAGCAGAGGTCGCTTGGTAGGCCCATGCCCTTCGTGGCTGTAGCGCCATGGTTAGGTCCTTATTACAAATTTAATTAATAATATTATTCTTCGTTTATTTGTCAGACAGGAAAATGCAGAAGGTGCACTTCTGGAAAGAAAAAAAAAAGGCAAAAAGGTAGTTACACATATACTTGATAATAATACAAAGTAATCTTAAATTGGAAGATTTCCTGAAAGTTTTACTAGAATATGGTAGAAAATATGATGCAAGGATTGTTTTGCATATGGCAGAGTACTAAAAAATGTATTAGTGAGAAAACAGGAAACTGATGGCTTGCACTTGCTCTCGACATGTAAAATGGTCGTAGGATGAACGGAAGAACTGAAGAATTTTTGAAATCAAAACTAGAAACATCAGTATTTTATACCCCCCCCCCCCAAAAAAAAAACAGATGCCTTTCCTGACGCCAACCGTATTTGGAGGGATTTATTCTCTATGCCATGTTTCTGTGGTGGTTTGTAGTGTGATGTATTGTATGCAATAGCCCCCAGGCTATAGGAATTAACCGAACAAACTTAAAATCCCCGACTCGGCTGGGAATCGATCCCGGCGCTTTCTGAGCCGAAGGCCAGTACACTGACCATTTAGCCGAGGAGCCGAACAAGTTTGAATGCTAATATTCCATTGATATTGACCTAACGCTGGTCCCGCTGTTTAATGCTAGGCACCAGGTTCATCTCCCGGCCAGGTCAGGGATTATTATCTGGATCAGAGGGCTGGTTTGAGGTCCACTCAGCCTACGTTATTAGAATTGTGGAGCTATCTGACTCTGGGATAGCGGCCGCGATATAGAAAGCCAAAAAGTAATGGGCGAGAGGATTCGTCACGGTGACCTCAAATAATCTCGTACAGCGGTCGCTTGAGAAGCCAAGGCTCACCAAGACTGTTGCCATGGGGTTTAATTACCATAAACACTGCTTTGTTTCTTTTCTAACGTAATGGAACTATACAAGCTTACTGAGAAAGTATATATTGGAGAAATGTAGATTGAATGAGACAAGAAATCCTTTATTACGAAGGGCCATAACACTGAACGAGCTACTCGAAGTTTGACGCTGATTCTAGCGTACAAGAGCCCGCTCTGGTTTTGTGTCAGGAAGTACAGATTCTTCGGTGGTAGGAAGATTCCCAACATTACTTCAGTGTATAGTTCATTCCAAACATGCTATTCCGGAAAACGTTCTGTCTTCTGAACTCACGTTCTGGTAATTGCAAATAAAATAATTGAATAAAGTGCTTAATCCGATTCTGTGCATGATGATTTATTTCAGACTCGGTTATGATTTCTCAGAAATCTTTACACTAGATAAGACAAATTGCATTTTAACACAATAGCCTTTGTGGACTTTGAAAAGGCTTTTGACTCGGTGAGCCACGCTGCTGTTATGCAAGCCTTAGCCGAACACGGCGTCGATGCTGACTACATAAGAGTACTCCAGCATATCTACGAAACCTCTTCAGCCTTCGTGAACGTCAAGGTGCCAACCACGGATTTTTCCATTCAAAGAGGTGTAAAGCTAGGCGACCCCATATCTCCCAAGCTGTTCTCAGCAGTATTAGAAATGTCCATGTCAAAAACAAACTGGCAAAGTACAGGAATCAAAATCAATGGGAAAGGGCTGAACAATTTAAGGTTTGCAGGCGACGTTAAACTTTTGGTCAACGACGTCGATATACTACAAACTCTAATACAAGATCTTGTCTCAGCCTGTCAAAAAGTGGGACTATTCATGAACCTTCCTAAAACCAAGGTAATGCTCAACTGGGCCCCAGCAGGAAAGCTGCATGTGGGGAAATTGCACATTACAACAGGTCAATGAGGATGTCTATCTTGGGCAGCTTGTAAACATGAAAGGGGACTTAAGACCGGAAATCTTCCGACGTATCAAACTAGGATGGGAAGCCTACGGAAGAAATTCTTCAATCTTCAAATCCAACATGCCAGAAGACAGTCTTTGACCAGAGTGTTCTCCCTTTACTGACTTACGGTTGTGAAACCTGGGCATTGAGCGAGTTTGTTAAGCAAAAACTCAGAATAACCCAAAGAGCTATGGAACGGTTTATGCTAGGCTTCACGAAGAAAGACAGGAAGAGAGCAGATTACATCAGGTCAGTCAGAAGGTCAGTGACTTTTTAGAAAGGGGGTTTACCCTAAAATGGCAGTGGGCAGGTCATGTTGTTCGCTGATGATGGTAGGTGGACAAAGCTTGTGCTTGAGTGGAGTCCGAAAGATCATCTGAGACCGAAGGGAAGACCACCGAACAGATGGGATAAAGACATCCGGAAGATTACTGGGATCAATTGGCAGAACATCGCTCAAGACCGTCCCAGATGGAGAGACCTCATGAAAACCTACCTTGCTTCGGACTTAAAAGAGGCCACATCGTAAAAACGATTGAATATGGCTGATAGTGATAGTCAGTTTTCTTAAAAGAAGTTTCTTTTAAGTTTCCTTAACGATTAAGAAATTACTGATACCGCATCTGCAGGGCATTGTCCCTAATTCTTAAGTATGATCATTAAAAACGGTTTAGTATACATTGACAAAATGTACAAACAATATCTCGGCATTCTGGCGTCTCTGAAAACCATTAGTAATAGTCTGGAGTAAAAGCTCTTTTACTGATTAATCATTATTTGAGCTCATTATTTTCCAACCCATATTGTTGTGCAGCGGAATTCAGAGGTCGTAGGTTAGCCTTTGTTCTTTTGAGCTGATATTCGTTAGTTTTAATACGGTCTGATCAGTTTCTAATGCATAATAAAAATCTCGTCTGAGGCTTTTTCCGGTCTGTACCGGTTGAGAGAGACTTGAAACCTTGAAAATGACGTTTGAAGCAGCTTCACATTATAGTTCAACTGATTTGTTTAAAACAACACTGAAAGAGGCGATAGCACACATGATTGGAACACGTTTATTTTATACGTTAAGTGATTATGAATCAGTGAAACAATGGTATAACGTAACGGTTACAGCTATTAGCTGCCGTCCTCAGCGGTCCGGGCTCGATTTGCGGTACTGCCAGAGATTTAAGAACGGCACTAGTGCGGGAATATGGTTAAAATGGCGCATGATGCTCATCTCCATTGAGGGTGTGCCTGAAAAGTACTGCACCATCCCGGGACGAGAGCACGAGTTTATTTTATTTACTAGTGATACACTGAATCTCAGGCTGGGCAGATTTTATCAGTGAGCTTATCTTCGTTTTTTCTATAACAAATTGCAATTGTGATAAGTATTTCAACCCATGCGTAGTGTTAATAAGTTGATCGTATATATTCAGTTTTGAGAGAGTGAGTTGTAATCTTATGGTCTCTAACTTTGACAGACTAAAACTCCCCTGGATTTGACAGGACACCAATCTAATTCGTGAACTAAGAAACAAACAAAAAATGATACAAGATTGCATTGTAAATATTGTCGTAATTACTGTGCAAGATTATTTTTTATTATTAATTCCAATTCTTTGGATAGTGAAACAGTAAATTACGAAGGGTATCCTGGTAACTCAATATATATTTGATCATTTAAATAGCTGAAACAATGTTACATTCCCTATGAGGAGAGGAAAATGACCTCCCTTCTTCATTGTAGATAAAAGTAACAGCCGACGTTGGGTGGTCGGACTTGAGCATGCCACTAGTATGAGTGTAAGCAAAGCAAGACTCGTTTCAGTTGAACGTGGTCTTCGTCGATCTTCTGGCGAGTGTCATGAACGGGAAAATACATTATTGTAGTGTCATTTAATTTAACATATTTTGTTCCCGAAAACTATTTCTTGATTTTAAAATAAATTGGAACTTTTATGTTCAACAAATATTTTTGCATATTCCAGTCATCGACTCTGTTTATTTTAGGGGACAAAGTATCATTAGAAAACACTTCATACGAACAGTTTCATGGTAGGTTTTTGAAATCATCCTGTCTGTGGTATAAGTCTAATGATTTCCTGTAGCCCACAATTTGATTTAGTATTGCTGTAGTTCTTAACAAGACTTTCAGTTCAGGAGATGAGACTGCAGACTTCCAGGAACTCTGTACGTAGCCATAGCCAACCGATCCCTCGTCCAGCTAGCTATTTTCAGCCTCTCTATTATATATTATTAGGCCAGAGTTGAAAGAGGAAATATTGATGGTGAACATGAAACTTTTGTTCTGAGAATACCGAGGCAAGAATGTCGTGTTTCATTTCCTTTCCTTCCTTTCCGCTAGAGTTCCTTTCTTCATCTTGGTTAGCTAAGTATATAGTATCAAAACCACTTGAATTTCCAATGTTTATAATTTACCCATAATGCTCTCGCAGAATGAGGTACTTTCCAAGATTAATGCGAGGTCAGTGATACCCAGAGTAGTAATCATACTGCTTTTTAGAGGATTGTTTGAATATTTGAGTGTAATATATTTCGATCTTATTGCACAGTCTGACTGAAATAAAAAAGAATGGCGACTTCATACCACAGACAGACGATGGAAATGTGCAGTATTTATTGTACGTTCAGCCGAATACTGTAAAGAATGTTAACAATTACGAGGACTAGAAAAAAGTATGTATAGCTTATGTACTAAACCGTTTACCGTAGACCCACCATACCTCCATAGACCTTCAGTGAAGTCCATGCAACATTTTTCACCCGTTGTAGGTATATAAAAGGTGCAGGATACCTGTAGCAATGCCATATTTGTTGATGTCCGTGACGAAGGGCCCTACCGTTGGGAAATGTGGCGTCTCGTGTATGAAAACGCTTCTCTCGGAGTGCTTCATTTAGTTTGAGTAAAAGATACGTGGGGTCCTCTATAGTTCTTTCATATAAATATTTTACCAATAAAAGTAGCTATATAATTACAACAAATGTATATATTTATCGTATGGCTTTTAGTGCCGGGAGTGTCCGAGGACATGTTCGACTCGCCTGGTGCACGTCTTTCTGTTTGAAGCCCATAAGCAACCTGCGCGTCTGGATTGGGATGATGATGATGATGGGGCAGAGAGAGGGTGAAACCCGGTGTCGGCACGTAGCTTACTCCTGTCGAATAATACCAAGGGGGCAACTCAAGCCTTTACGTTGCCATCCCACGGACGAATCAGAATCAATCAATCAATCAATCAATCAATCAATCAATCAATCAATCAATCAATCACTACTGATCTACATTTAGGGCAGTCGCCCAGGTGGCAGATTCCCTATCTGTTCCCTATGAACAGCGTCATATGCCCTCACTCCATATGAGCACACCGGAGAGGTTTAGAATTGAATCCAGGCTTTTGACGAGCAAACTAGTGATTCGAAATTGTATACAATCACCTCCCCTACCCTACCGGCCAACATTCTGATCGTGACATTCTTTTTCGACCAACGGGACTCGAAATGACTAACCACAGGGTCTGGCCATTTAGACCTCAACGCCGTAACGATTATGGCCACCAGGCGGGCATTACAACAGCATTTTTATTATTATTTATTATTATCCTGAGCTGTTCACGATGAATAATACCTAGGTGTGTACAGTGCGGTTGGAGTAAGGGAAGGAATTGATAACAGAATCTCAGCGCTATTGAATTTTATATTTCATTCGTAAAATTATAACAAGCAAGTCTTCACAACAGTTACAATCATATACACTCATCTCTGTAAACCTAGTGAGTTCGCTACGTAGTTTGGGTCATTCGGGAGATGGTTTGTTCGAACCCAGCTTTTCGCAGAGCTGATGATGGTTTTCCGTGGTTTCCCTCTTTCACACCAGGTAAATTCTGGGGATGTACCTTAATGAAGGCCATGGTCGCTTTCTTCCCAGTTATATCCCTTTCGTTTGTTATCGTCGCTCAAGACCTACCTACCTACCTCTCTCTCTCTCTCTCTCTCTCTCTCTCTCTTTCTCTCTCTCTCTCTCTCTGTGTGTGTGTGTGTGTGTGTGTGTCGCAAAACAAATATCGAAAAGCATCTGTCTGTAGTGTTGAACTTTGTACGATCCATGATCAATCTTTCGATAGAGAATTAAAACTCAATAATAATAATAATAATAATAATAATAATAATAATAATAATAATAATAATAATATGAAGTGCTATGCTCTTCCCCGAGCATTTAGACATTAGGCCATTATTGTAATTAAACCTTTTGTAATCTTTAATTTATTGCTGTTCCGATAGCAGCTATGCGATTTATGAGTGTGTACGCAATGTATGAAATGAACAACTCCTGAGTGTCGGTTATTGTGGATTTTCAAATGGTTCTATCATTGGATGTAACTGGAGATTGGATGAATTCCGGTAGTAATTGAGAAGCACGTGTGTGATTTATATGCTCTTTTATGTCATCAAAACACATCCATATAACAATTGTCAACTGCCCTTTTTGACGTGTTTTTTTATTTTTTATTTTATGAGTTCTAACAACGCATAGACTCCATCTAGCATTCATTACATGACGGTAAATCCTCTTCAATTACAGCTCGTGAATAATAATTGTTCTCGGGCGTATGAATCTACGGGCTACTTTGCTCAATATGAACACGTCAGGGAACAGATACGATTGCCCTTATATATCTCTCTTGTTTATTTTGAGATGAGCGTTCTTTATTGACCAATAGGACTTGGAATCTAAGATGTAGTGCTTCAGTCCTGAACGATGTCTTTTGATATCCATCTTCCAAAATCTATAGTTACATTGGTGAAATATTGGTAGACTACTGTTTTATATTTTATAAAGTTCTCTGTAGCTTTACATCATCTGTATGGGGTGCACTATACGAGGCCTGTGTAGAATTACGCTCCAAGCAGAAACTACCGACCAGGGTTAAACCTTTTTGGACTTAAGGATATATTCCTTGATGTAAAATGTATTTTGCGCCATTCTGTGTCATTATGGCAAACCTGTATTTTGGGTGAGATAATAAATAAATAAATTAATTAATTAATTAATTAATTAATAAATAAATAAATAAATAAATAAATAAATAAATAAATAAATAAATAAATAAATAAATAAATAAATAAATCATCATTATCGCGTACTCAGTCTACATATGGCCTTTTGTTGCAAAATGATGCAAAGGTGTACGGTTGTTTGCAGCCCCTTTCATTGTAACGTAGTTTCCCACTCCGGTATCTTATTGTATTTGCTTGGAATATGTGTATATATCTTGGTCCTCCTCGAAGTGGTTTTCCGTTCATGAATCCTTCCACAATAATTAATAATTGTCATCAGCTCAGATTGGCGTTAGCCCCACCAGGAAGGATGTCTTTTGCGAATCAATTCTATCAGAGATCTCTTCTGATTTACTCTGTTCTTTTTCTCGGCATTTGTCACCTTTTCTATCCGCGAAACTCTAATAATCCTACGGGAACACCACATTTTGACTTATGCTTATTGTCCATGTTTCTGAGGCGTACAGTAGAACAGTCCAAATAGACGCATTTAGGATCGTTATACGAAGGGGTGGACTAAGTTTATTGCTACACAGTAACTTCTTCTGCATAAAAGCGATCTTAGTTTGAGCAATATGGCTCTTTACCTCAGCCATACTCCTACCATCGTCAGTTATTTTCTGACCGAGATAGTTCGTTGATCTTGTCATTGTGGATCATTAAGTGTTGTTGTTTTGGTGATTGCGATATGGCCATGCATTTTGTCTTGGAGATGTTTGTCTTTATTCCGCATCGTGGATGCAGTTCTCGAAATCATTGATTGTAATGAATATGCACGTAAGTATGAATACTAACAACTTCGTACTTATCAACATACCACATAATCTAAAAGTTGCCCGGCTCCATGGCTAAATGGTTAGCGTGTTGGCCTTTGGTCACAGGGGTCCGGGGTTCGATTCCCGGCAGAGTCGGGAATTTTAACCATCATTGGTTAATTTCGCTGGCACGGGGCTGGGTGTATGTGTTGTCTTCATCATCATTTCATCCTCATCACGACGCGCAGGTCACCTACGGGTATCAAATCAAAAGATGCACCTGGCGAGCCGAACATGTCCTTGGACACTTCCGGCACGAAAAGCCATATGCCATGTCATCTAAAAGTTACATGTATGTCAGAATGTGTATTAAGGGTGCTCGTAGGCCTAGAACAACAAAATCATGGGTTTACAAATAACACTAAAGTAACAAATCTTACTTAATTGAGAATAATTGAAAGTGTACAGTCTGTCATTGTCAATATCTGCTCTCAGAATAAGAGTATTTATCTTAAAAATTAAGCAGTAGGTTTGTTAATGTATCTAGAATAGTGTTCTAGGACAATGTAAAAATATGAAAAGCTGTAAAACTGACAACGTACTTTGCTTGTCTTACAACCCATTGTTTTACTGCTTGATATTCTCAAATGCTCTTGGTGTCTTTTAAGAAGATCTGCATTGTTAAATCAGAGTAAAGTATACATTCACCATTCAAAAATGAAGTTCGCCAAGTCTTTTTCTAAAAACGTTTCTAGTATGCTTTCAGGTCTACCAACAGAAACAATATAACATATGACTTAAATTTTACTTTACCGGGCGAGTTGGCCGTGCGCGTAGAGGCGTGCGGCTGTGAGCATGCATCCGGGAGATCGTGGGTTCGAATCCCACTGTCGGCAGCCCTGAAGATGGTTTTCCGTGGTTTCCCATATTCACACCAGGCAAATGCTGGGGCTGTACCTTAATTAAGGCCACGGCCGCTTCCTTCCAACTCCTAGGCCCTTCCTCTCCCATCGTCGCCATAAAACCTATCTGTGTCGGTGCGACGTAAAGCCCGTAGCAGAAAAAAAAAAATACTTTGGTTAGAGTTAGATCTTTTATGTTGAATATTACGCCATGTACATTTAATACTAGAAATCAAAACCAGAATCGAGACTGCAAGAAGTGTGTTTCTGAAAGTGAGACATTTTGTGTGCAACCGTGAACTCCGATTCGAAACCCTTCGATGTGTCGTGAAGTCTTGTGTGTTACCGGTGCTGCTTTGCAGTATCGAAATAAAGGCTTCGTCAGTGAACCGATTGTAGAAATGTTGGTGAATGTTGAGGAGCCCATGGGTAGACTACGTCACCAACGATGAGGTACTTCCATGTTCCAAAAAAATAATGAGAAGTCTTAACCCTCACAAAACGGAGGAAAGCCGCCAGTTTCCGGCATTGCTTCTGAAATGACATATATAGCCTATGCAGCTGACCATAGAAGTCGGGCGTGGGCGGAGAAGATTATTCTGGATGCGGACCCCCAACCGTGGTTCGACATGTTCCCCTTATATTACTCCACGAAAGTCGAGTGCGAACATTCTGTAAGGAGGTGGCACCAGAAGAAAGCTTTTGATATGTTCGTAAATACCCTTAATAAAGTATCTCATTTAATTTTCTACTGAACCTGTAACTCTTCACCAAGAAGTACGATACTTCATCGTATAATTAAAGACATATTCCTCAAAATCAATTTTAGACCACGTGGCTCAGACGGCAGCGCGCCGGCCTCTCACCGCTGGGTTTCGTGGTTCAAATCCCGGCCACTCCATGTGAGATTTGTGCTAGACAAAGCGGAGGCGGGACAGGTTTTTCTCCGGATACTCCGGTTTTCGCTGTCATATTTCATTCCAGCAACACTCTCCAGTATCATTTCATTTCATCTCTCATTCATTAATCATTGCCCCAGAGGAATGCGATAGGCTTCGGCAGCCGGTACAATTCCTATCCTCGCTGCTAGATGAGGGCTTCATTCATTCCATTCCTGACCCAGTCGAATGACTGGAAACAGGCTGTGGATTTTCATTTTCATGTATAGAATGGTCAGAATATAATAGAAGATGTCGAAATGCCTAAAGTTTTAAATGGCGATGTTTGTGAAGGTACATATTAAACTAGGACAATAATAATCACTGGGACCATGAGAATTATCTGTACTTTATTATAAAATGAACAACGATCCATAAAGTGCAACAACATGACAAGTTACATATGAAAAAAAAATGATCGATCTTAGTAAATTCACGATAGCTCTTTAAAACAGTAAACATGTGACAATATTTAGACTTGATTATTTCGTAAAATATTATAATTTGTTATAAAGTATACAAGGTTGCACCGATGTACAATTCAACAAGGGATATTTCCGTAAAATGTTGTACATTAAGTTAAGACCAATATGTATTTTGTTGCTCCTTTCTCTACGATATTCCTGCAGTGGAAGACTAGTTAAAATCCCGCGTTCAATTGATTCTTTTGTGTTACCTGTTGTGCTTCTGCTTGTGCTTCTTTCTTATGTAACTACTACAATTCCCAAGTGACAACCATCGCTGCTTCTTTTTCTTATTCTTGTTTTCCTTCTGTTCCTCTTTAGTCTTTGATTTTTGGTACATTCCTGTTGCTGAGAATGTGTGTAGGATGTTGAAGTGTGATCAACAGGTAGTGCAGGCTCAAGATTGATTTACGATACTAGAAGTAGTAGAGTTGAGAGAGAAAGGTAAACAGGGACAAAGGAATCTTCTTTGCTTGCAAAGAAATGAGAACGGAATTCTCAAGGGAATGTGTTTGTACTGAAGTTTCTCCATTTCTGTCTCTATGCTCATGTTAGCTGATGCAATTCATGAATACTATTTTATCATATTTATGACTTCCGACAAGTAATATTATTGATCCATTTCCCGAATTATTCTGAATTCCAGGACATCCAATTTACTGGGTAAACGTGGACTTAATTATTTACACGTTTAGTAAATCATTTTCTCAAGTAAGGACGTTATTCATATAATTTTGTTAATTTTGAAAAATGATTTATAACATTCGAAATTATTATTTTTAGTCCTTAAATCCTCGCTTGATGTTATTTTGCAGCGGAACGAACCGTAAGACGTCTGTACTTTCTCGGTTGCAATTTCGAGCTGTCTTTATGCTATTTGTAATCATTTATCATCATCATCGCCAATGCTATTGTGCTTATTTTCAGTGTAATTTCTGTTTGACAAGTTGTGTTTTTGTAATATATGGACTGGTGTGATGACTGGTTATTTCATTAAGCCTGTTCGGAAAGGCATCATCTCGCCATTTTCCTGCAGATGAAATAGGGAAGCCATGGAAAACTATCTCAAGTGTCACTCGTACTGGTATTTTTAGGCACGTTGATTAACGATGAACGTCTCTGGTTCAGCGGTTTAAGTGCAGTACATGATTATCTTTGCTTTCACGACATACTGAACTTCATTCCACATATCAGTAGATTTTATGATATAGATCAGAATCTTCTATTATTCGGACCTTTTCTAACTTTCTCTGTAGGACTGAAATATTAGTTAGAATTTTCTTGAAATGAGAATGAGGTTAGTATTCCGACCAGTTTTGAGGTCGCGAACAAATTTCTGATAGAAAATATCTCACTCTCCCTCTGAATCAGGGGATTAGATATAGTGTGTCCGACCCATTTTCACAAGTTTCCGAGCTTGTTCCTTATTGAGGCAGTTGACTTTTTAAGAACGGGTAATCTCACTGACGCGCTAGTCACCTACAGGCTGTCAACTCGAAAAAGACCTGCACCACGATATCTCTTGCAGTTGTAATCGAACTAGCGAAGCGAGAGGTTGTATTGTGCAGTGAGTGCTGAGTGAGAAGTATGAATATTGCTTTAGAGCAATATCGCGCGGCCATAGGTCGATGGCACGGGCGAGTGAAGTGTGTGTGTACGCCAAGTGATAAGGTGCATTTAAGAAAATCTGGGCTTGAGGGAACTATGATGGTAGCAGCAGTGGTGGCAATTCTTCTAAAGATATCTCTTGCCTCCACATAAATTATGTTCCGAGGTACTTACAAGAAAAACCAGCTCCAAATAAACACGTGATGGCCTTCATTGAATCTACATGATCGGATTACGCCCAGATAGGCCTACAGTATATACTGATGGTGCAAAGTCTGCAGATTTGGTCGTTTTTCTATCCCCATTGAAGCATCCATCTACACTGCTGAACTTCTCGCGATCCGGGATGCACTGTATTTATCAAAATCGAGAAATTTTTATAAGGCTCTTATCATTTCAGTTTCTCAAATTACTGTCAGGTAATTGAGACATTCTCAAACAAACATACGAAGACACTCCTACATCTATGAAATATTAGAATATTATCGTCCGTCATGAAATCGCTCGGAAAGAGCGTGTAGTTGTTAAGGGTAAAATGGCACTCAGAACTTCCATACAATAATCTGGTCGAAAGTCTGGCCAAAGAAGACGCACGCACTGGCTTATTCCTTCCATTAAGCCTCCCCTGCATTGATTTTTGCGTAAATAGAAGAAGGAAAACTTACGTTGAATTGACAGCTCTGTGGAACAGGACTGCTCAACACAGGGGCCATTACTATACCTCCATTCAGCGAGCTATCCCACACAAATCATGGCATCAAGCCGTCAGGTGGGCCAGAGGCCAAATAACCACAATCTTCCAGGTGAGATTCAACCATGCTTCACTTCCAACAAGAGATGTGAAGCACCTCATCTTCGAATACAATATACTATACTAGTGGACCCGTGCACTGCTCCACAGCATTCCTTATAAATAGGTCAGGTAACTCATCTTGATATGTCTGTCGTAGTCATAATGTTTTTCCTGCCATTTCAATAATTTTATGAAGATTTAATACCGATAATATAGTTTATGGATGTTCCAAAAATAAATTAAAAATGTGTTTATTTTTAAAGAAGATTCCCAACACCAATTTTAACGTCTGTAACATCTTCAGTTGTACAATCCCGCCCATATGTGTCTTACCCAACAGTTTTCTTTCAAAACAGTAAGTCATAATATGTTTACCATACCGATTGGGAACGAACTTTGACTTAAACGGAATTCAGAGCGTGGCAGTTCATCTCAGCTACCCCAAAGACTATGAATTCGTCACTAATATCATCATTTTCGGATTTTTAAGTTTCACCCCCTTCCTTTAGGGATACTAGGGGTGTCTTGCCCCTACAGTATTTTTTTCCAGATAAAATCAGAAATAAGTTTTAAGGGACACATCATAATCTCCACATACTGTTGCGTAGGGAATCCTCTGATCGGACTTGTCTTGCGGTTTGCTTATCTTCCTCTATTTTATTTTTCACCTCTTAGTGCCGAACTACCAATCAGATTTCGTTCAAACTACTCCATAATCCCTCTCAGACGTAATAAGAACAAACTGTGAAAATTTCAGCGAAATCGGACCAGTAGTTTTTGAGTCTATTAGCTTCAAACATAGCAACATCCAATTTTATATATTGTATAGATCACAGAACTGGTAGACTTCCTTGTGCACCTTCGGGTCGCCTTTCCAACACATATAGAGCTGTTACTGGCAACCGAAGATCTAAATGTGTACAGTGCAACAGCAAAATGAAGAAAACTGGTGAAAATATTTAAAGAAAAGAGAGTGCTTATTCGAAGTGTGGTTTTCCTTCTTTCTTCCGCTCTATTGTAAGCACATTTTGTCATTCTACACAGGTATGCGTATTTTACTTTATTATGCAATTGTTTTTCTCTTTTTGCTGTCATATTTTAATTTTAATCATTGTACTCCGTTGATGGCCAAATGTCCTAAGGGCGATGGCCATAAGAAAAAAAAGAGAATGGATAAAATTATCGGTACTCCACACTAGCACGCGATTGTGAAACAGGTTTCTTTGATGAATATATATATATTGAGGAGTATTAGAACAAAACTATTAGCCCTAACATAAGATTCAGACTGTTGGACGCAGCAGATTTTCCCGATATTAATAGCACCTGGTTGAAACATAAAGAGCAGCTATGACAAAAGAATGACAACAATCAGTCATTACGGGCCAGATTTTTATGCAAACGGACGTGGCACATTTGGTGGAAGCAGTTAAATATGGCCACCGGCGAGTTTCTGTTGGTTGATGTTTGACACTTGGCGCTCCATGTTGACAGAGTATGTTTTGTTTCGTACTTCATCCGTGAGCTCTTGCGTATCTTCATGTTAGATATTTTAGGTATTGCGGTGGTTAAAATGATCATTAATGCAGGCAACTCTTCCACTTCAAGTTCCGTTGACGACGACGACGATGGTGGTGGTAATGATAACGACGATGTGGAGAACGGAGATAGTGAAGCTGATAGCCTATCGGCGGTATCGAACCTTGCAAATTTATTAATTATTTCATTGATGAATAATTAACTGCAATAATGAAATGCGTGTTTTGAAGTGCAATTATTTTCGGTCACAGGATTAATTACCTTTTTCTTAATTTTGTTCTGTTCGAATCAGTATAAGCTAACGATAACAATTCCTACTATAACTTTCTTTACAGTGTTCAAAAAACGATTTTTTTGAAAACTCAGGTTGCTACAGGTAATAAAGGTTTATGTTATCAATGACCTTGTAAAAGTAACTACTTCGCCTGTGTGAAGTGATGTATGAGGGTGTTCATAATTTGTAATAATAAATTTACATAATGCAGTATGTGTGTAACACACAGCTATGCAGTGAGCTAAATTATGGTTATCCAACACTATATACTGTATACCCTGTCTGGTGAGAAGCGATGCATCCTTCAATTAGAATGTGTTACCCGTAGACTGCTGTCTGCTTTTTAATTACCTTTAAGTACATTATCGCTAGTGAAAACGTCAGGCTCCTTGGCTGAATGATCAGCGTAGACACCTTCGATTCAGAGGGCCTCGGGTTCGATTCCCGGCCGGGTCGGGGAATTTAAGTTTTTATGGTCAATTCCTCTAGCTGTTCGTCTTAATATACATCTTCATTTATATGCAACACATCCTATTACAAACAACCCCAGAAGCAGGAATTGGTGAATGCATCCCTCCGTATACGGTTGATGTCAGGAAAGGCATCTAGCCGGAAAAATGGGCTAAATCCACACAATTTCCAATCCCAGGTGATTTGGAAATGATAATGATAATAATAATAATAATAAGAAGAAGAAGAAGAAGAAGAAGAAACGGTATTGAAAACGTATACCAATGCACAGTGATTTGCCTAGTTTTGATGTGTAAAGTATTATGCGTATCAAGTTTGATGCACTTAAATATTCACTAATGCACATATATTAACATTATGCAAACTGCATATCCACTGTGAGTTGTCCACGGTATTTACGCGGTATTGTCCATCGTTTGTAAACATCTGACGTGAGTTACGGCAACGCACCACAGTTGTTCAAAATTCTTGCCAAAGACGCCACGTTCGTACTTAAAAAATTGCACTGTATTGTGAGCTTTTTCCACTAAATTAGATCATAACTGCTAAACATCAGGAGTAACACTTTTATAAGGGACTATTGTTTTACAACCCTCGAGAGCTTATAGTGATGCAATATTTCAGATTTTGGTTAGTGAATTGTCACTTTCGGGATAGTTCATATTCCAGGTCTAGAAACTTAGTCAACTTTTAACTAAATGCTGATAAAAGGTATAGCACATTTCACTTCCCGAATGAGATTGGAAATCAAGAGAGATTTATTTTTAGATAAAAAACAGGTCTTCGTGATGCTGCATTTTTCATTGTAATCACTGCGTTGGATTGACTCAATCTGAATAGCTCCAGTCCTTATCACTGCCGTAATTTATACACCAGCTGAGATGAAATTAATGTTTTGGTAATGAATTATTTTAAAACTAGTTAAATTCAGTCGATATCTAGTAGGGAATCCATCTATTGGATGTTCCTCTCCATCCCCAAGCCGGCTATTAACGTTACTGGTGATAGGTTTGTTACATGTGCCCAATTTCCTGATGGGCTGCTATCTTTAGTGAGACAGCGTCATTATCTCCAATCTCTTACTATAACGTCAGTTATTACGAGGTTATGGCCTCTGTCTTCTTGTATTATATAGGGGAAACGTTTTCGGCGTAATGCAATTTGCTTCTGCATGATCCTATTAGATTTATCTGATCTACGTTGAACAGATGCATCATCAAGTAGCTGCACAGACTAAAGAATTGCCCTTCTCTGCTCTAAGATCGGCAGATCATTTTGCTACTTCCTAATGGGGGAAGATTACAGAACTGAGGTATGTTCAGTTATTTTCCCTTATTTATACCACTTAAAGATTACAACCAATGTTAAACTCGAGAATGAATTGGAAACCTTAGATGATGTTTAGTACCGTTAACGCTGATGACCTGCCTGCTGTTATTTCTTGATGGTTATAGTACTTTTGCATCCATCTCTTGGTACAGGCCAGAGCAAGTGTAGCTTCCACTGAAGTCCCAGTCTCATCCATGGCTGTGACAATATGGAAGCTGCTGGGGTATGGGTGGTGCTGATTAATGACATTCAGAGCACAACCAGTGTGTCTGAGTGTCATGAAAGGTGTTGCCCATAGGGTTAGTTGTGCTACAATAGCACTGTCTGGCCCAGTGAGGAAAGCAATGGCAAACTACCTCACTCCTCATCTTGCCTAGTACGCCTCATTTTGGTACTGCCATTGGTTTTTGTGGTTTCCCTATAGCTGCATAGCCTTTGGTGATGCTATTTGAGGATCCAACCAGCCTCTGGGCTGATGACCTAACAGACAGACAGACAACGCTGATGACGTTGATTAGCCGTGGATACAACTTCCATGCAGTCAATAGCAGAGGGTTGTTGTTTATACTAATATGTGTTGCATTGTTCGTGCTTTACCTTTTTCTTCTTCTTATTTCCCGTGACCTTTTCCCAATTACCTGTGGTCAGCACTTTGAATGGATTCGCCCTATACGACCGGATGCATTTCCTCACGCCAATCCTATGTGGAGGGATGTACTCACTCTTGTGTATTTCTGCGGTAGTTTGTCGTGTGATGTGTTGCAGGTATTTGAAGATGTTCATTAAGACGAACACCCACATACCAGATGCGATTAAAATCCTTGGCCGGCCGGGAATCGAACCTGGAGCCCTCTGAACCGAAGGCCTCTCCGCCGACCATTGAGTCAAAACACCACTCCGTTCTGTATTTTTGGTCTTTTCTGAAATCCATGTAGCGTCAAGTCCAGTCCACTTCTATGTGGACGATTTTTTGACATTGCCAAAAATGCGGATTAACAGTGTGGAACATTTGGAGGTTTTATTTTTTAGAAGATACTTGTTCTTGTAACCACAAAACTAATTTCACTCAGACGTAAAAACGTTCAAGAACTCCATTTGTTGTTCATGAAATTTTATTCGATGAGAGATCGACAATGACTTGTTCTACGTTAGATACATACAATTATTTTTCGATAAAAGATATTTAACTGTTATAACGAAGATTCAAGCTCATAGGAGCCTGGTCTGGGAGATCTCTAGTCAGTTTTACAGTTATACGGTCCACTGTGTACTATACCTTCCCTTAATCTACCACTCATCTCTGCCCAGATCAAATAATGTATAACCTCAGTTAAGATGCCTCATTCCTTTGACTAAAATAATGAGTTTTGTGAAATTACATTCAGCCACATTAACGTAATAAAAGACAAAAATTTAACTGAAAATATTTTCAACTGATGTATACATTATTCTAGATGAGAACGAATTGTGGGGGAAAAGCTGCAAAAATATATGAGCAAAACACATTTTCTTCAGTTATCCTCGTCGTTTCTGGGTTATTTGGAGCCACTCGAGCTCAGTTTGATTTTGGCCAGTATTTAAGGCCGAATGTCCTTTCCGACGCGACGTGATTTTTCAAGTGGAAGTTCCAAACTAGGAGTCACCGGGATTGGAGCCTCGGTCATCCAGGTGGAAGGCTAACAGTTGAGACAGTCTCCTAAGCATGCCATCTTCCTTCATCTCTCACAAAAATTCAAACAAAACTATAATTTTACCTTCATGGTCATGGGAAATAATATGATAATAATGTTATTCGCTTTACGTCCCACTAACTACTTTTACGGTTTTCGGAGAAGCCGAGATGCCGGAATTTAGCCCTGCAGGAGTTTTTTTACGTGTCAGTAAATCTACCGACACAAGGCTGACATATCTGAACACCTTCGAATATCACCGGACTGAGCCAGGATCGAACCTGCAAAGTTTGCGTCACAAGGCCAGCGCCTCAACCGCCTGAGCCACTCAGCCCGGCAGGGGAGATAAACGGGGTCCAAGTTGATGTTTCCAGTGATGGGACGATTGAATAATTTCAATTGTTAACGACCAAGCCAATCACAAATGTAAATTGTGTTTAATAAGTGTAATTCACCAATTGAACGAGAGATAACTTTTCATTCAGCCTCCACATTTACAATCAGCAAACCTCTTGTTAAGAAAGAACAGATTTACTAGCATTAGCTTGTCAGGTTATGCCATTAATATCAGTGTTGCGTAGGGTCTGGAATGTAGAATACTTCAGTCATCCATCCCTTTTAATCATTTCCTGTCTTCCCAGACAGTCGTAGCTTCAATCTAGTTTTCAGTTGAAAGTTTAATTTATGGCTGCCATAACATTTTCAATCAAAATGGAAATTAAATATTTTATGTCAAGCTTCAAGTTAAACGGGTCGTTCCTTTTTTACAACTGCAAGAAGCCGGTATAGGAGTTCTCTACTAGGCGTGGATGGATTTAGGTTCCGGGTGTGAAGGGTTGAAAGAAGAAGATAGAGGAGAAAACGTGTGGGGGAGAGGAGGCAGTAGAGGTTATGAGAAAAACCGTCCTTAAAGCATGTACTGAATTGCTTGACACGTGGAAGGGGAAATGAAATGAAGGAATACAGTACTCTTAGATCGGTCGCTCAGCGTTAATTCATATTTTTTACGTCAAATATCGCTCCCATTTTTGTTGAAAGTAACGACTTCATACCAAACCTAGTTATGTTGCCATTTTATTTTCTGTCTTTATTACCTCACCTCTTGTATGTAATGTGCTCGTTCATAGTATTTTCAAGAGATTTATTGTTGTTTTGAAATAACACTCTTTTCAGGAGACACGAAAGTATAATTCACATTTTAATTTCATTTCTGGGAAATGAGTATTAAAATGCTAGAAGAAGGTGATGAATAGTTCCGTTAATCTTTGTTGCATTCAAAATCTTATTAAAAAAATAAAAATAGAAAAAGTAATATCATATACTCTAAAGCAGTACACGAAACAATATGTAAATTAATGAATATTGAATTTTCACGACCGCATTGTAATCGAAACAGACTTTCAACGTATTAGGTCGTGTTACGTACATGACCTAATACGTTGAAAGTCTGTTTCGAATGTGTAAATTGTCTGTAGATGATGCCTTGTAACTCAGCAGGTTATGTTCTCCTTCTTTGGAAAGTCGTATGAGAGTATTTGTGTACATTTGTAAATAACTTAACTAGGAATAAGTTAAATTCAACTTCGACCAACATTCATATGATGTAAGAACGGATCGCGGACGATCAGTCGTAAGTGTAAACTTTTAATGTCTCGTCAAGCACCGATGTAACTTTAACAGATGGAAGAATTACAGGTAACACGTAGATTTGATGGCGGATAATACTACAACACCAGTTATCCCAAACTAATTGTAAACGTATTTTAAGTAAAGTATATTTGTCTCGAACGCTTACATGCATTCTGGTTTAATATTCCTAGATATCTCAGGACATAATTTCACTATATTTATTGGCGCCTGGATTAGAATTCCACTGATACTTATCGTCACACTCGGATTGAATTTTACGGCGATGAGATATGCTTTACTCCAAAGGGCGTGGCTTAGCTTCTGACTTACCATATACTGCGATGGTGGAAAAATAAATTCCCAAATGCTTCGCCGGCTTTGCTCTGTAGCGAGAAAAGTGCCGAACATAACCCGCCACGTGCACTTCCAGCGCGAGGGTTTTTCAATTGCTCGGAAAATTTAATTAGTGAAAACTTTCACGTCTTGATGCACAAATACTTAATGTCCTCATAGTAAAACAAACACACACACGCACGCATTCACACACACACACACACACACACACGCGCGCGCGCGCGCGTGCGCGGCAATTTGTCCATGCATTAAATATTGGGATGCAATGTGTATGAGGAGATCATAAACTAAGGGAATACGTGGAAAAATTGCACGTATTAAATATGTGCTTAGGTTTACAGTTATTTAGTTTTGGTTTGTGCGTACAGGATTCCCAAATTATTGAATTTCATTGAAGTTTACTATAAAATGAATCTCTTTTGAGATATTTATCACTTGTAGAGTATCCACAGTATGTATCTCTTTGCTTCTAATTCTCTTCGATAATTCCATAATACATTACATTTATGATCATATTTATTTAAATATTTAAATATTGAAATATTATGTTCAGAGCGCCTGGTATTTATTTAGGTAAATGCTTTTGACAGAGTGAAATATTATTTGTTATTTAGTTACATAAGACGTCTGTAGTGGGAAGTAAATTTAAACATAACTTAATACTGAACATAATTCTAAATAATGAAAACCTACAACCTGTTTTCCAGTCATTGACCGGGTCAGGGATGGAATGAATGAAGCAGATATAGGCTATTAGTACGATGGGGTCGCTACTCCCAAAGTGATTTATTAATGACTGATAGATGCTATGAAATGAGAATGGAGTGTGTTGCTGGAATGAAAGATGACAGGGAAAACCGGAGTACCCGGAGAAAAACCTGTCCCGCCTCCGCTTTGACCAGCACAAATCTCACATGGAGTGACCGGGATTTGAACCACGGTATCCAGCGGTGAGAGGCCGACGCGCTGCCGTCTGAGCCACGGAGGCTCTTTAATACTAAATAATAATTACTTAATTAAAAGTATTTGTTGACGAATTCAGGCAATTAATCCCATTCCTGTCTGCATTCACGCGAGTCTCATGTCAAAATAATGAACAGGCTAACTTAAAATATACTTCTACGTTGATTAGCGAATTCGGAAGAAAAAAAGCATGCAAGCAAGTTACCCTGTAGCCTGCCCAACTTACGCTGAGCTTGACCTGCACAAGAGTGAAGCAGCCTGCCTGTTCTTTGTTTACGTGTGACTAACTGGCTTACTTGCCTGTTCTCCAGGCAAGCATGGGCAAGTCAAAAAGCGGAATGTGTACATCTCTGGTGTAGACGTTTCAAGTCGTAAAACAGTCCATAATCTTTATAATATATTTCAGGAAACTGGAATTATCCAGCCTAAGATACCAGAAATGCAGCTTAGGTTTCTCTTCGAAGAAAAATTGGATGACGGTGGTCGTTTGGAAAATTCCCCTAAAAAATAACTTCATCGCCTTGCACAAGTGGGAAATTCATACGGGGCTCTACGAAAGGCTACTAAAATATTACACTTAGTGCCCTATAAAATAACTGTGTGACATGCCCTTCACCAGGTCACTCTGAACATGTGAACACATTTTATGAGTGGAATCTAGAATATGTTTACAATGGACAGATATGTATATTATTCTCGGACAAGGCCTGGTTCTACCTCCATGGTCATAATACACAAAACAATCGTTACCGGAGTGCTATTAAACCTGACTTCGACCTGGCGAGTTGGCCGTGCGGTAAGGGGTGCGTGGCTGTGAGCTTGCATCCGGGAAATAGTGGGTTCGAATCCCACTCTCGGCAGCCCTGAAGATGGTTTTCCGTGTTTTCCCATTTTCACGCCAGACAAATGTTGCGGCTGTACCTTAATTAAGGCCTTTCCTATCCCATCGTGACCATAAAACATATCTGTGTCGGTGCGACGTAAATCCACTAGCAAAATAGAACCTGACTTCGTACACGAGATGCTTTCCATGACGTAAAAGTTGCTTTACGGTGTGCTATCAGTAGTGAAAGAATCATAGGACCATTTTTAGAATACGGCTGATGCCATTACTTACGTGAATACAATACTAACCCGATTTTTCAGAGAATTAACTGACAGAGAGCATGATTTTACATTTTTTTAACCTACAGAATTATGTCATTGTTTATACTGCGAATAACTCAATGAAAGAAATTCATAAAGTGTTCCCACAGAACAGAGTTGTTAGTAGGGATTTGTCCACCTACGGTTACTATCTCTGGAATAACTAAAAAACTGCCATGTATAAGACGAACCGGCACACCATACAACAAATGAAACATAATATTCGTCAGGAAATTGCCAGGTTTTCTCAAAGTGAACTACAGCGGGTGATGATGAAACTAACCAGGTACCAAAAATGTGTAGGAAATGAAGGCGGGCATTTTTACGCCTTTTTCCTAACTCGATAAATAACGGACCTCTCAAAATAGTTTGTGTTACTGTTTTATGGTTCATCTTCCCACTACTGCTATCGACCTCCACACGGCAAACGAGCGCGCGCTCACGCATAGTAAAAATACCACGCGTATCTGATCACTCTGTCTGTATTAATGTCCCTTTGAAGCCTGGGAAAGTTGTGGGTCATCCTATTGTATATTGATTAAAAACTAGCTATCGTACCTGTCGACAGATCTGATCAGGTAACTGGAAGAAAACAAATCTGATTCGCGGCTGTAAACTCCCCATTCATTTCAGCACCTGCGTAGCTTGGATCGAATAGCTCGAATACTATACTAGATCGCCCCCTACGAGTGGGGAGGTATACCCTGCCTACCTTAAGAGATAACTAAAAGGGGACCTCAGGAGTTTTGAACTTCGGAGCGTGGGCTGGCAACCAAGTTACCTGTTGCTGATTGTGGCATTCCTTCCACTTAATTGTGCCAGGCTCCTCACGTTCATATTTCCTATCCGATCTCGTGTTCTCTTCCGACCCCGAAGGTATTAGGTTTGCAAGGCCTAGGGAGTCTTTCCCTTTCTCGCCCTTCGTGGCCGTCGCCGTTCTTTTGCCGTTTACTTTCATTATTTGAAGGGTCGGGCCTCTTCCATTTCCATTTTCATTTCTGATTAGTATTAACAGAGGATGGCTACCCAGTTTTACTTCGTCAGAACCACCACGGCAGATTGGGCGTCATGCAAACCGCTCACGGCTCGCTTTGGGACATACAATACACTCAAGTATCGGTACCGGTAACCATTCTAGTGCGTCGAAATGTACGAGGCAGGAAAGATCACAATTTACTGTTCATCTTGTCTTTGTTACAAAGGATTCTTCGGTGGGATTAACATTCACGGTAGAATGTAGGAAATTAAAAAAATGTGAAATTGTGAATATTTCCGTCATTATGGTTTTTCCATAGGATCAGTTTTTACTGCACACAAGATCGGAAGTTTTATTTTCTACAACTTTTATTGTGTAGTATTTATCAATACGATCAGTATTAATGGAGATATTTCAGAATTAATTTTTAGACCGTTCCCTAAACTGCTACTTTAATGCAGCGTGAATGACATTTATAGCCTAGGTCATGTTGCCTTCTCCTCTGACCTTAAATACCAATTTTCATTACATTCTGTTCAGCCATTTCATTGCGATGCGCCTACAGACAAATAGATAGGTTTTTTTTTTTTTTTTTTTTTTTTTTTTGCCACTTGCTTAACCTCACATTCACACTAACATATCGAAGGTTTCCGACAACAGATGGATGGGAAAGGGCTAGGATTAGGAAGGTAGCGGCCGTGGCCTTAATTAACACACAGCCCCAGCATTTGCCTAGTGTAAAAATGGGAAACGACAGAAAACCATCTTCAGGGATGCCGACCGATTTTGCTGGGATTCGAACTCACCATCTCCCGAATACAAGATAGATACGATAGATACGATAGATAGATAGATAGATAGATAGATAAATATGACGGAAATTTGAAATCTGCATATCCTTCTTATTTTGGACATGAGTGATACAAAAATACCAATTTTTAATAAGTCTGACCAAAAAAGCCGATGTAACTGTTTTTTCCTTTATATAGAATATAGGCCTAAATTCTTATGCTAGTAAGGCCATAAAATAACACACGTGTGAAATGAATTTACACATCTAGATGTCCGACTCGTTGGCTGAACGGTCAGCGTACTGGCCTTCGGTTCAGAGGGTCCCGGGTTCGATTCCCGACCGGGTCGGGGATTTTAACCTTAATTGGTTAATTCCAATGGCACGGGGGCTGGGTGTATGTGGTGTCTTCATCCATCATTTCATCCTCATCATGACGCGCAGGTCACCTACAGTTGTCAAATAGAAAGACCTGCACCTGGCGAGCCGACCCCGTCCTGAGATATCCCGGCACTAAAAGCCATATGACATTTCATTTCATACACATCTAGATTCATGAGATGAAGAAATGTGTCAAACAGATATAAATAAAAACTACAAAGAACAGAAGGTAGTACGAGTTAACGTTTAAAGAGGAAGTACAACTGGACAATCATCCTCTCTTTAATGCTAATAAGAAGGGAAAAGGAAGAGATCCGACCCTTCGAGGAATGGCTGTATCGGCAAAACAAAGAGAGAGGACACAGACGACGTGAAAATACAGGACTTCCTAGGTATCGTCAACCAAATACCGTTGGTGTTGGAAAGGAACAAAAGTTGACCAAGTGAGGTCGGATAGGAAAGTTGAAAGAAAGGAGCGTGGCACAAGCGGAAATAATACCAGACTCAGCTAGGGGATAATGGTCGCCAACACGTCCCCTCCCACCCCCCTGCCAAATTGAGAGCCCCTCGAGCCTGTTTCCATTCAACTCTTACGACAGGTAGTGGATACCGTGGATACATTTTATGAACACCACCGACAGAGGGAGAGTATGAAGTAAAAGCTTCCACTACCCATAACTTCGGCTCGACGTGGAATACTCACTTTTGGTGTAGGCTGAGTGAACTTCAGGGCAGCTATCTCTGCCGAAGTGGAAATACCTTTTTCTATTTTTTCGACTTACTGACTGGGAATCGAACCTACCTCCTTCCGGATTAACCCAGCACGCCGTTAGCACCTCGACTAGGTAGCCCCCAGAATGAATATACAGTTATGGAAATATAAGAATTTGAAAACAATATATTTCTTGTCCGGCTCCTTGGTTAAATGGTGAGCGTAGTGGCCTTCAGTTCAGATGGCTCTGAGTTCACTTTCTGTCCGGGCCAGTTTTAACTACGTATGCTAGTATACATCATTACATATCTCTTCTTCTACATACAGAACATCACAGTACCAACCATCACAGAAACGAACAGTAGGAATACATCCCTCATGTAGGGTTGGTATCAGAAGTAGCATCCGCTCGTAAAGCTGCGACAAATCCGTGTGAAGTGCCAACGCCAAGAAATTAGGAAAGAGGCCAGGAAGGAGGAGAAGAAATAGGAGTTATCTCTAGTATGAGCACTTGGTATTTATAGTGGAAGACACTTGTTAGCGATTACTGAATCTTTCCGTACGGTACACTGTAATATGTGTAATAAATCTCACGACCTGTTGTGCTGTATGTTAGGTACGCAGTCTCCTGTCAGAGCGAGTGCGGGAGGGTGAGTGTGTTCTATTTTATACTCAAGTGGACCACAAAATGAGCAGACGCGGTATAGCCGAGCAGTTTGGTCGCCCCTTTTCTCTTCTCTTGTCTGTGTGATTTTTGCTTCTGTCATAAACACAAGTCAACATCTCTGTACTAATTGGCTTCCCAATTTCATAAAACTATATTTACAGCATTCATTCCCTTTCTCTTTTTCCTCCCCCTTCTCCTATTTTGGTCCTATCTCATTCCTTTCTTCCTTCCTTCCTTCCTTCCTTCCTTCCAGCACCATTCTGTTGTACCTATATTGCTGCAGCAGCACTCTACATACAACAAACCATTATGAGGCAGTGTAATTGGCCAAGAGTTATTAACGCAGTTTTGTGCCTTTCTCTTTCTCTCTCTCTCTCTCTCTCTCTCTCTTTCTCCCACTCCTTCCCTTTTCCCAGTTTTGTGTTATTAACATTGTGTTGGATTTACTTTGCTACGTCTAATTGAGATCATACAAATAGCTTCCGAATTTACCGACAATGAAAACAGCGGTTTAAGCAGATGAACGTGATTTGAGAATCATAGGAAATGAAGCATTGTAATAAAGATTGTTGATCCATGAAGTTTGTTTTTCCAGCACAATATAATATGTCGTATGTTCAAAGATTCTGGTACCTCAGCCCGGCGTATTTATGACAATATTTGAAATGCTATTCTGTGTGCGTCATATTGTCACGGACAATAGTGTTCCGGAGGGCGATAAATTGTTACGGCAAATCGGCTGTTAGACAACTTGGTTAAGAAGTCATAATTAGGACAAAGTTATGTATGCTTAAATCTTTTCTTTTGGCGTCGTCTGCACGCAGAATGTTGGTGACCATCATGGAGTAATTGTTATTATGTTTATACGTACATCATAAATAAATCTTCATTATAGACTGTTATGTCTTTCAGCGTTCAGTCTGCAAGCTTCTGTGAATTTACTAAACGTCACCATGATCCTCTATTTGTAACTAGGTCTGTAGCGTCGTTTAGTTCTATACTTGTTTTTAAATAATTACAAACCGAGTCTAACCATCGTCGTCTTTGTCACCTTCTAATCCTCTTACCTTCTCTGACCGAGGCCATTATTCTCCTGGGTAACATACCCTCTTCCACTCGCCTCACATGACCCCACGAATTTCATCAATCTAGTTAGCCTCTATCTCCTCATTCCGGGTATCCTCCTGCCATAATTTCCACCTGTTTATACCAACGATCACTCTCGCTATTTTCATGTTTGTTAATTCTAACTTATGAATAAGATATCCTGAGTCAATCCAGCTTTCACTCTGATAAACCAAACTTGGTCTGAAAACAGGCCGGTGTAAGGACAGTTTTGTCCAGGTGTTGACTTCCTTGTTACAGAATACTGTTGATCACAACTGTGAACTCACTGCATTAGCTTTGCCGCACCTTGATTCAATCTCTCTTACTCTACTACCATCCTGGGAGAATAAACATCCTTAATACAGTACATGAAATGGTCTACCTGTTCCAGCTTTTTATTCCCAACCTGACATTCAAAACTCTTAAGTTTCTTACCTACAGAAATCACTTTACGCTTGGAAAGGCTAAATTTCATATCATATTCATTGCACCTATTTTCAAGTTCCAAGATATTAGACTGCAGGCTTTCAGCACAATCTGCAATTACCGGGTGAGTTGGCTGTGCGGTAAGAGTCGCGCAGCTGTGAGCTTGTAAATGGGAGATAGTGAGTTCAAATCCCACTATCGGCAGCCCTGAAGATAATTTTCCGTGGTTTCCCATTTTCACAATAGTCAAATGCTGGGGTTGTACCTTATTTAAGGCCACGACCGCTTCCTTCCCACTCCTAGCTACAGCTTTTAGTGGAGGGGGTGGTGTCCGAACATATGTTCGGCCCACTACTACATTTTGTTTGACGCCAATGGGTGACGGACGCGTTTGGATGTAAGATGATGATGCTAATTATGAGGAAGGATGAGGGTGAAATCCGGTGTCGGCACGCAGCCTACTTCTGTCGAATACCACCAAGGAGTCTGCTCAAGGCTTAACATCTCCATCAGACGGACGAATCACCATTAACATCCGCATATCCTCTCTTTCCATACAAACACTGCGGAAGGGTTTGGAATGGAATCCAGACTTTTGGCACGCAATCTTGTTATTAGAAACTGAATACCACCACCTTTCCTACCCTTCCGGGGAACATTCTGTCGGTGATACTTTTTACCACCAACGGAACTCGAACCGGCTAAACATGGTGTCAGACCATATAGACTTCGCGTCTTATAGATAATGGCCACCAGGCAGCTCTATGTACTGCCTTATCAATTTGTATATAGACGTACGTTTTATTATTTTTATTTGCACCATACAACTTTTTATTTTTTGTTGTTGTAATAAGTCATGTTATAGAATTTGACCCATTGTCTTAAAAATAATTTCCGAAATTAGAATTTTGCTGCTAGCTTTCTCTCGCATTATCCGACAGTTCATAACGGTGATAACAACTGTGACAGTAAATATTTGATGGTGCCCGTGAGGAAGGTCATAAATGGAGCATTACTATTACAGGGTATTCTGCAGATGAAAACAAGATTTTGTGATTGTTTCTTTTACAAGTAACTGGTTCTATATAACCTGCCTACGAGAATTGCGTACTGGCACGAAGTCTTACTGTTCTGAAGATTCAACTTTGGTAATTCAAAGCAACTGGACAGTATCGAACGAGTTGGCAGTGTGGTACGACCCCTCAAGCTGTGAGCATGCAATCGATAGATGGTGGGTTCGAATCCCACCATCAGTACCCCTGAAGATGGTTTCCCATTTTCACAGTAGGTAAATGCCGGGCCTGTACTTTAATTAAGGCCACCGATCGCTTCCTTCCCTATCCTAGCACTTTTCTATCTTATAGTTTCAGAACATATCTTTGCTGGCGAGATGTAGTGTTTACAGTGCACTATGTCTTCTGGTATTGACTAGAAAAAATGTGTTACTTTCATTGACCTGTCTCAGTCTCATCCTTGGCTTTGACAATATGAAAGTGACCGAGGTATGAGCGATGCTTGTAATACCATTCCTTTTGCAGCCAGTGCCTGCTAGGAATGGTGTGAAATTATCGCTCATAAGGTCGGTTGCTGTATGTATTTCAGTGGGCTTGGCAGACTGATACGTAATAGAAGCTTCGGTCCAGTGAGGAAAGCAACGGGAAACTACCTCACTCCTCTGTCCCCTAGTATGCCTCTTCGGTGACACCTAGGCTATCTATGACAGCTGTTGGCAGAGCTGTGGAGGATCAAACCAGCCTTCGGGCTGAATATCCGAGATACAGTCTCCAAAAATCTCTACGAATCACTGCGACGTTAAACCACTAGCAAAATAAATAAATAAATAAAATAAATAAATAAAAATGAAAAGTGGCTAAAGCTACTATAATTCAGCAGCTACACACGCCAACTATTCTGTGTATTCAGTTACTGGGCTAAAAGCACATTTTGTACGAAGCAGGCACGATTGTACAAAAACAATTACAGCAAATTTTCTCCACTATTTACGCGTTACTGCACCTGCTGACAGTTGCTATCATGCATGCGGGAGCCTGACTCGGACTAGCTGACGTGTCAGGACGTGACTCAGCTTAAGGACCTGTCGCATAGAATCGTGTAATAGATCAGTCTGTTAGATGTTCAAGTACTCCGTAACAGTGTAGTTGATGGAGCAGACCACTTTTATGTGTATACAGTTCGGTATTTGTCTGAAATCGAACGGATGAGCATTGCACGATTTGGCATCGACAATCCTTGGGACCCGCGTTCGAATCTCCGGCTTTTGTCTTTTAAAACGCCTTAATATAACGACGCCATCGACTCACGCAGACTTTATTTCGGATACTTTTCATGGCGTATGAATTAGCAATCACGGGCCTTCTTTCTTTCTTTCTTTCTTTCTTTCTTTCTTTCTTTCTTTCTTTCCTTCTTTCTCTTTCTTTCTTATGTTATTTATTTCTCCGCCACTTCCCTACGACTGGCGCGGTAGCAGATGTGATCTTTATCACACACGTGGACTTGGCTTTGTTTTACTGCCGAATGCTCTTTCTGACGCCAACTCTATGTAGAGGAATATGCAGTATTCAACTTCAGTATTTCAGATACGGAATATTCACTTTGAAAGGTCTTTTTAACTTTTAAATTATGACCAGTTTGTCTATTTTATGTACTCCTGTAAATTCGGAAATAGTTTTACTGGCAAAATAATATGCTCATCCCCGACCGCAGCGGTGTTCGTGAGACCTAGCGAAATAGTCGTATTTCCGTCGGTCTCGGCCGCTCATTTCCTTTAGCGATGCCGCCAGCATGCGTCGTGGTCGAAAGTTTTCTCTCTATTCATTCTTGTATCGTGCGGATGATTTCATATCTGGTACGGTAATGTCCCTTTAAATGAAGTCCAATTAGCCTTCTATCTGACGAAGCCTTAGACAAAGGAAAAGGTGTTAGACAGTAACTGCATTGAAAGACCTGTGATAATAATTAGTAAATGAATGAATCCCATTCGTATTTATTCGGATCAGTGGATGTTCATATTGTCTGCGTATCAAGAAATTATGCGCTCGTCATCTTTGATATACTCCATGCTAATTAGAATTAACTCAGGGTTACTACAGTATGAAAATTGAATACATTAATGTTAATTATAATTTATGGCCATGGAGCAGCGTAATATATTAATATAGATGGACAATTAATTTTATATTGATCGGGCTCATGGAAACCACAACTGTGGGATGTGACTTGAAGGCGTTGTGGATCGTTAATACAGAAAATTATTAACAGTGTAGAGGCAATGTGGATGTTTTAGTTTCATTGTGTAGAGAGGAAAAGTCACTCGTATCGTAGTTGTATCTGAGGAGATATCCTGTAGACTGTACCTGAATATGAACTACCATAGCCATGTACCAAGTAGGGTTCAGAGGCCGAATTCCACATTATACTTTATGGTGGTTTTTGATTCGCTTCCCTTTTCATGGACTCGTAACATTACTGTATATTTGTCTGGCGCCAACGGGACTGCCGTTGAATCTACAAGTGATCCACATGGGTTTACAAGTCCCCTTTCGTTTAGAATTAATCTCACTTCCTTCAGTCATTTCTTGCTGTCTGTCAACCCCGATTGTATAAAATGTTTGCAGTCTAACTTACATAATATCACTTTTGTTTTTACCCAATGCCCTCATACTTCGAGGATTGAAATTTCTCCACTTTCAGTTAGTGTTGCAAATACCTGATATTCTCTTTTCTTTCACCTTAAAACAGCAGTCATTACAACACTACACTACTAAAATGTTTTCATTCCTCCCCTGAAGGGGGAGACGGGTCTCCTAGATGGTAATGCCGCCTCTCAGACCAGGAGATTTGTTACGGTGAAGGTGAGAGGTTTGGTGGTCATGGCCTATACTAGGAAGTGCCCCGGCATTCGCCTTAATGAAGGAGTATGGAAAACCATTCTCAGGACAGCCGACGGCGGGGATCAGCCCCTCTCCGTTTCCCGAATGCAGAGGCGTAGAGCTATGGCAGAGCCGCGGCCACCCCTCCTCTGCTCGGTTGGTCGGTCGGAGTACAGAGCCGTGGGACTAGCCGAAGCCCACTCTACAACCGCCGACCTCATTACAAAACCTATCCTGATTTTACTCAAATTCCCCTTACTTTTATTAGCAAAAAAATGTGCAGATCTGTTTCCTGCGTCTCACTATGTATACAGATGACCCATTACATTATGTCCACCTCTACTCGAGAATATTTTATTACGCCTGATGCGTGGAAAGGTATGCATAACACGCTGGCAGCATGGTAATATGAAGTAGGCCTATATACAGGTTAATAAATCTACAAGCTGGCTATTAGATGGCTCTTTCTGTAGTCAGAATTGGAAAAACAGGTGATCTCTCCGAGTTAGAGATCAAACTGTGAAGCATTGATACAGGCATCTCTGAAACGGCTCGACTCGATGGCTGTTCTCGTACCGCTGTTGTGAGCACGCGCCGAAATTAGCGTGATGGGCAACAATGACACGTTATATAAAGTTATCTACAATGGCTTATTGATGCCAGATGCCAGTGGAGGCTGTCGCGTACTGTTCGAAACAACTGCAAGGCAACAGTTCGAGTAATCACTCAGAATTACGAACTTGGTGACCAGGGCAATGCTTCAAACCAGTGAAAACTGCTACGCACGGGATTGCGGGGTCGAAGACCCAGTCACATCCCAATGACGACGGAAATACACTGACAACAATGCATAAGATGGGCATGAAATTACCGGTACTAGACTGTGGATGATAGGAGAATGGTCACCTAGTTCGATGAATCTAAATTCCTGATTCATCACATTAACGGCCGACTGCTTGTACGCCAATTACCATCGGAGGCTGTTATTCGATTGGACTGTTGGGTGAAGATAGCAGGTGTGTTAGTCTAGGCGATGTTTCATGGCACACACTGAGGACCATTATTCCGGTACACTAGTCCCTGGGAGCTGGTTTGACTTGAAGTGGGTCCGTGCTCCATCACTACTGCCCCGCTGTGAACAGCAACTGGAATATCTGCTGTTGCTCTTACGGTACGAGATGCCCCGAGGTATCTTCTGCCACCTCGCTGAAACGATGTCTTGCCGAATGACCTATGTTCTGTGGGCTGAATGTGAACATACACCGCATTAAGTAGCTGGTCATAATATAATGGCTCTTGGTTGTATACATTACGTAGTTCGCCCACGGTATCCACCCTAGACATTAGTGAAGTAGTAGGATACATACTATACGCGAACCTTTTCTTGAGCCCTGAGCCCCCTAGTGCTGAATCAGTAGACCTCGGTTATCTTCGACATCCATATTTGAAACACAAACTATGAATCGCTTATTCATCGATGTGCGACATCTGGCGTACACCTTACGAACTTGTACTGTTATCGTTTACACAGCAAAGCCAAACTATATAATTCATGCTAGTAACAAGATTCGCATCGAGAAATGTTATATAATGTTAAATAATGTGTGTGTGACACAGTTGTTGACGTAAGATAATAAATGTTTAGAAAATTCATATCGATCGATCATATTATCGATTCAATTCAAATTTCATTTCCATCCAGTTGGTAGTATAACCGGAACCGGTAGCGCTCCCTCCTTACTCCGTAAAAATCGGGCTCAAGAAAAGGTTCGCGTATAATACTTACATCTCCTCGTAGTTTACCTGGAGATGCGTTATTTGCAATAATTTTCCCTGTTGTCGAGACTAACTTTACTCATGAAGACTGGAACAGTGAGATGATACGATTCCCTCTATTACTGTAAGGAGTCAAAACTGCGGATCAGTGGTAGAGTGTCGGCCTCCTGATCCCAAGATAGCGGGTTCAAACCTGGCAGAGGTAGTCGGATTTTTGAAGGACGGACAAGTCCATTCGGCATGTAAAAGATCTCTGGTGACACGTTTGGTGTTTACCCGACAAAACTCCTTAAATCTCAGCCATAGACGCCCAAGAGAGTTTCGGTTTACTCGGTCTGCCATCTAGTAGGCCCAGAGTAAAACAGAATGTCGAAATTGACGAGCAGCCAGCCAGATGGCGTCAAATTGAAATGTCTGCACACGGTAGCTGAGGCCGTACGTTTATTATTATTATTATTATTATTATTATTATTATTATTTACTGGGTCTAGAGCATCACAAGTAGCAGTAGAAGTGTGGCGTATTAACAACCGAAGAAAAGGACAATCAAACAACTGGCGGCACAATACCGCAGCCCAGATCATCGATTGCTGGCCCAACCACTAAGAGTTTAGAGGCCATCCCAGCGCGAAATCACGCCAGCTACTTAGGGTAGGCCTCGATAAAAACACAGACACAGGACTGGGAAGCGATTGAATCGGGGCAGAACCAAAGGTCAAAAAGGAACCTCAACAGAGGGTGGATCCAGTGGAATAGGATAGAGCATTTCATGTGAAATACCATGAAACACTAAATAGTTTGTAACGGTTCAAATCCCATTACAAGATAATATGTATATTATTATTATTATTATTATGTCCGTATTATTATTATTTTATCTGTGAGATTACTATTATTTTGTTATAATTATTATTCAATTCCAGTGCGCAAAGCTTGTCGCATGCGTATTTGTAATTGAGTGTATGCATATATACGTATATGTAGATTATCATTAAATACCTGTACAGTGAGAGTTTCGATGTATCAGATGTGGATGTGACGTCGTTATATTGTTATACTACTGGCGATTCTGCCAAATCATTGCTACGCCATGGCTACGTCATCGTATTTAGTTAGCACTGAGCTCACTTTCTTTGAGAAACCCAACAAGCCGGCGGCGGTTCCACAACTGTATGTAATATTTGCCGCGTTGTGGGAGTATGTCATTGTTATTTCTGGGGATTACGTAGCTGTGTCAACCAACGTCTATATAAGGTAGCTCCATATTGTAGCGTTAGTCATTATTTAAACGGAAGCAGAACAGTGAAGTAGTCTACTAGATGAAGAGGCCTCAGTCGGTCAGTCAACGAGTGTGAACGAGAGATGGAGAAGACTCAGTGAGCCATTAATTATTGGTCATTGAGAGAGTGAGGACAAAGTTGGTCCGTCACTTAGTTGAAGACACGGACGCAAGGCTTACCATGGAGTCAGAGAGGGCAACCCTGGACCTGCCAAGAGGTAATACCATATTGACTTACAAAGAAGTCAGATGATATGGAGAAGAAGCAGTCACAAAGATGTATCACCAAGTTAGGCGTGACACATCTACAGTAAACACCAGATCAAAGGATTACGTCGTAATTACACTCAAAGTGTTGAGGGTACAGTCAAGTGAATCAATGAGGGAAATATTTCGTATAAATTGTTAAATGTCCGGTCAAGAAGAATTCAAATTCATGCCTAGTTTCTTTCAGTTGCAATGTCATAATTTCATATTCTCATCTGTTTCATCGCAACAAGACTCACTATTTTTTGATATATTATTTAAAGAATATATATTGTTCTATCAAACGAATTCATAGTTTCATTTCATTGACAGTAAAATATCTTAACCTCAAAATTAATGGGGAAACCGAACGCCAATCTCCTTTTCCCAGAACTTATATGGTATGTTGTCAAAAGTAAGCTTATTACCCCACACCCTAGAGATAGTCAAGAGTCTCATTCTATTATTGCTGCACTGAGTAGCAGCTGGCGCCCTTCAAATAACGTATGTGTAAGTAAGCAGGTAACAAGTAAGTGTGAGTACAAGGTCCGACGAGTGTGTATTTTATTTAATGAATATTAATTTTCATAATTTTCAAGTTAAATGCAGATTAATATAATATTTGTAAATTTAGTCAGACAGTTAGGAAAGTTACAAGTTTTAACCACATAAAATTTAATAATTGATAATGTTTTATTAAAAAGAGAATAACACCCAAAAATAATCAGTAAAATTTAAAAGAAACAACTAAATTTAACTAAATAAATTAAATAAAGAATACGAAGAAATAAATTCATTCACTGGAACCATATTAGATCACAAACCATTTTTTAAAATATTTTGCACGCGAACTGCAGTTCCTTTTTTCGGTAAGACGAAAACCTTTAAATCAATGGTTATATGACTATACTAGGTTTAGAGTTTTCAATTAACTTTTTTTTAAAGAACGGGGTACCTCTTCTAGTTGACAAAATTGTTCTACTAGAATATTGAAGAGAATTGAAAATAACACCACCATTTAAAGGTCACACAAGGAATAAAATTAAGAGTACACATCCCAACCAACTAATTCAAAATAACATAAGTGGTAGAAGGCGAAATAGGAAACTAGAAAATATACAAGTCGTTGACATCTCAAAACACGACATATTCACACCAACAATAATCAATTTCACAAAATTACATCACACATTAAACGGAAGAAATATCGTAGCGATCACATTCCTTAAATCACATCGCCAATGTTATTTAATATGAGGTACAATAAACCACAGTCATCATCAATCAGGTCTTGACCTCCACACCACACAAGCGTCTGATTCACAAACCTCGAAAGACTATCAATTCGTAACGGTAATGCAATGCTTACCAAATTATACCATATCAATACCCATCATCTTGGCATAACAATGACATAACCGTTGTGAGATGGAGCAACAACAATAGCAAGAATTACGGGTACAAGAAACAGAATAAATTCGTAACGTTAAAGCAAATTAAGCTCCAAAAGGATAATAGCACCTTCAATATTATATAGAAAATAAATGAGTTCCAAGAAAACCTATTAATAATAATAATAATAATAATGATAACCCAAGAAAATTAAGTTAAGTAGAACACATCTGAGAACGACAAATTTAAATATTAGCAATGATAATAATATACTACCAGGCCTTGACAGAGCCTAGAATAGTCTTTAAATATAATACTGAAAGAACACTTAATTACGGAGACCACAGGTTCTTTAGTTTTAAGGCCGTCAAAGTCCATGCCGGATATCACCTTGAAATTTAGAGGGGAGCCCTTTTAAACTGCTTCAAATATTATTTCGCCCGATGAATACCAAATTTGAGGCATTTTCACTCAATACCACAGGAAGTATCAACGCTTCGCCTTGCGCTGTATAGCAAATATTTCAGTAAGATACGTTTAAATTTGTGGAAACTCCTTGTGCTAACACAGTCATGGTAGACGAGCCATCCCGTCCAAACTATGAAGTTTACAAAACTCACCGATGAAGAGGTTCGCAACAATCATTTTCGGCACATAGGCTACTATAAAATAGTATTACCACACACTGTTAGTTTACAGAATAATTGGTAAATTAAAACAACCAGATGACTTATCAAGGTTGGTTCTGATAAGTAAATGGCCCCATAGCCACTTCTGTCTCTTAACTAGGGTGGACGGTAATTATTTCCCTTAGCCATAATGGCTGGACAGAGTGTCTCTTCAAGAGTGCCATCTTGGAGACGATCAGGTGCCGACCAGCACCACCTAGAGAGGTGCTTTGCCGACTCCTTCACAGAGTAGGGCCACAAGTCAACGCACGTTGACAATTGACTCACGTCCCGCGGAGTCAAGGAATAAAAGCCGTAGAAATTACTCCACACCGTCCAATCAAGATATTGATGATGATGATGATGATGATGCTTGTTGTTTTAAGGGGCCTAACATCGAAGGTCATCGGCCCCTAATCAAGATATTAGATGTACCACAATTAACAAATTGCAGCCATTTGCTGTCTAGCAGCTCATGGGGCATTGTTAAACGATACATTTTAAATTCCACATATAGTAACAGTCATAGATGGCAGTAGTTATACCAGCCCCCTTTAAATTATACCGCCGCAGCAGCTTTAAATTCGTGAATTTACCAACGATTGCTGAAGATCTCATGATCTGACCATTGTAGACGTATCGCACCAGACGGAGGTAGAAGAAGAGCTGCCAAGCGTCGTCAATGAAAAAAAAAAAGCTCTAGTACTTTCACTACTTCAAAGGAACGATGTCAAATACATCAAATACCGAGTAATTCAACTCTTTTTGTGAAGTCCAATATCTTATTGGATCTTATAAAAAACCGACTGGTGCAGATTGCCAGAAAAAATGTTCCCGATCAGCCATAAACGAAGAAAAAATTCACTGGAAGTCGGAAATCAACGTTTTCGATTTATTTTTTTCCTTCCATTAAGTGAACCTTCTGCTTAGCATGCCTTGTCTTTCTGTAATTGCTCTACCTTATTCCAAGTTCTGAGGATTCTCTTAGAATTAAACTTGACTTACAACTTCCCTTGTGTAATGCGGCCATGCCATCACCTTTGTGTTTCATTATTTACAATAATGCTCCTAACAATGTGTGCACAGAAGCTTAAGTTATGTTGACACTTAGATCTACTGGTGCCTGCTTAATGTTCATGTAGAGTTTGCGAAGCTGGAGTTAGTTGATACAATTAACAAGCCACCCAGTTATCATGGACTGTACGAGCAATTTACAGCGGTTCTTTCTTAAAGCAAAACAAAGCAAATCCATCTGCGCGCCATGAAGGCCTATGGAAGGGAGGAAGGTAAAGTCTTCCAGTATCCGTGCTCGACCACCTTTGCTCCCAGAGGGTAAATGTTGTTGTAGGCTGAGTGAACCCCATGATTAAATAGTCATCCAGAAATAGAAAACTCAACTTCTTTCTTAGATGAGTCTCGAATATATGGTGTCTTGGTTGTTTGTAGCATGAAAATGCGTTATAGTGGGATCCATATTAGAAAATTACGTGATAGGTAGAGCTTAAGTGTTAAAGTATCTCACTGTACATCACATTAATGCATACAGCTGTTTCAGTATCAAAATACTGGCAGAAATTATTTGAAAATACTGCACCTTAAACCGCTTCTACAATGTACAGTGGCTTAAATAAAACTTTCCACCACAGGATCGCTTACCATTTTTGTTTGTAGAAGTACTTGAGCAGTTTGGGTAAGCCTGGCTAACTGAAACATTATAGATTCTTCAAAGCCAGAAAGGTATTGAATAATAGACGAAAGGAAGACTTCGGAAAATTGTTACAGCTGTTGCATTTACCATTTACTTAAACTACTTTCCATTTTCATTTTATTGAAGTCTACTGATTCTAAAAATCTTCAAAGTTATTTTATATTTCCAAATTATGTATAGGAGACTGTTAATTAATCTCAAAAATCCGCTTCAGAGCAGTGTATTTTGAAGATGCCTTGTGTCGGTAAATATATCTGCACGTTAAAGAACTCCTGCAGGATGAAATTCTGGCACATAGGTGTATCCGAAATCAAAGAAATATTGATATATGAATCAGAAAGCGTTGTATTTTAAACTCAACAAAACCACACTTCCGATATCGCTCACAATTAAGAAGGGTGGTGTTCTTTATTTGGGAACCATTCATCTGCACGGTAATTGTCTAGATAAGAAAATCAGGCTTGAAGTTTTATGTGACTGTTGATATCGTGATCATAGCTATGGTTTAAGAAAAGTGTCTAATGCTGTTTCATTATAGGACAGTCACATGGACGGCTATTTGGGAATAAATAGTCGAAAACACTAAAGGGTACAAGTTGAAATAGGTTTATCGCAGTGGTCGTTGGGGGCACTGTTCTCTTGCAATCCTCTTTCAGTTGATTTTTGGATGTTTAAAGAATTAGCGTGCAGTCACCATAACCTCATCTCGAACTCAAATACGTTATCTTCATGTTTCCTCCTTGTGCTGCACAGCAAGTAAAATACTCAGTCACCTTACCATAGGCCTGTTGGTGAATAACTTACTGTATCTGTATCTAAGAGGAAGTACAACTTAGCAACCATGCTCCATTAAACTAATCAGAGGGAAGAAATGGAAGGGGTCAAACACTTCGAAAAATGAAGAAAGGCCAAGGCCACAAAGGTCGTGAAAATGAAAGACTCGCCAAGCCTCGCAAACCTAATACCGCCGGGGTCTGAAGAAACAAGAGTTGCCCAACGGAGGTTGGATAGGATACATGAAACTGAGGAACCTGGCACAAATGGAAGCAATGGTAGAATTCAGCTAAGGGTCCATGATCACCAACACTCGCCCCCCAAGTTAAGAGCCCTTGGACCCTTTTAGCTGACTCTTACGACAAGCTGGGGATACGTGGATGGCTAATTCTACCGACCCAATCCACAGGGGGCCCTTCTAGGTGCTTCTTCAACGGTCCGAATCGGTGGACAGGTCGTGACTGTAGCGAGAACAACCCAGAGGGTTGATTTTTCCTCACCAGAGGAGCGACTGTGAATGTTAAGTTACTGTGGTACACAGGAGTGTTCGCGGGCAGCAATTAGCAGAAAACGATCTGAACTTACATCAACAGGCGTCTTAATGCTGCAAGGCAACACCAGACAACACGTAGCCAATAGCACGCATGAATAGTTACGGCGCTTCCAAGGGAGGTACTGTACCATCCTGCCTACAGCCTCGACTTGGCACTCTGTGATTTTCATCTCTTTGGACCATTGAGAAAGCAACTGGCTGGTGAGAGATTAAACGACGATAGGGCCGTTCAGCGTGCCGTCGTAAAGTGACTTCAGGGACTGGACGCAGATTTGTTCCATGCTGGCATCGATGGCATTGTGTACCGTTGGAACAAGTGCTTGGATAAGAATGTTGACTATGGTGAATAATAATACGTATCAATTCCCTACTATTGTGTATCCTTACTCCTGCCCTACCTTCAAGCTTCCGAGACTTCTCGTCACGCGCAGAAGTGTAAGGATACACAATAGTAGGGAATCGATACTTATTATTATTCACCATAGTCAAAATTCTTGTCCAAGCACTTGTCCCAACGGTACACAATGCCACCGATGCCCTCATGGAACAAATCTGCGTCCAGTCCCTGAAGCCACTTCACGACGGCACGCTGAACGGCACTCTAAGCTACAAACATTAGTCGTGAAGACTGTGCGAGTTCTCCGAAACAGATGCATGTTCATAATTACTGATCATTATGCAGTACCGGTACTTACAGTAAACATGTAACTAAAGCACAATTGCACTACCATTTTGAAACTTCACAACAGTATCTCGGTTCGCAAGAGTGATCGAGGACGGAGCAGATATTTATTTTCAGGCTTTCAGACTTCAGGTAGGCGCATGCGCAGCGGTCATACTTACCCCTCGCAACCACGCAATTTCTCGTCAGATGACCATAGTACAGTATGCCTGTAAAATAGTTCCTCCGTACGAGCTCTTGCTACCTTATGGATTTCATACGGATGCAATCTTGCCAATATAATAAGAACATGGCGCCTGTCCATGCATCCTTCTTTTTTGCAGCGATTTTGAGAGAGTTGTTAGTATATATGATATCCATCATCTTTGAAAGTTTTGTCTGTATGTCAGGTGTTCTGTTTACATTTATTAAACGCTATCTGTATTGCATTAAACTAACCAGTATTAGAGACATCCAGAATTTTCCTGAACAACGTGGTTTTGTCTCAGTCCGTTTAGTACGAAGTGAGAAATAACGTTTTAATGTAGAAAACACAGCCTTGCGGACAGGGAGAAGCGACAATGAGTTCAGAGACTTCCCTCGCGGGCTACCGAATCACGACCAGGTACAATATTGGTTTCTTGCTAACAATAGCTCTTGTGTTTGCCTTCTGCTCGATGTGTGGAATTCGGAGTCATTCGAACAAAATTACTCCTTCCTTCACAATATGTGCACTGATGGCGAGATTTGGGATTTTCTGATTTTTGCTTCGCCCAGACCTTGGAATTTATTATCCTTACATTGGTACGTCTAGGAACTCTAGCGCCGCACATGGTGTGAGACTTCAGTTTTAGTGGTGTTCTACTTCGGGCCTCCGGTAGTAGCGTTCCATTTTAAAGTGTAGGTACCAAGCGAGTGGCTGCGTGATTTGGGTCACGTAGTTGTCAGCTCGCATTCGGGAGGTAGTGGGTTCGAAAAAGGCTAGGAAAACAACAGATAGGGAATCTGCCATCTGGACGACTGCCTTAAATGCAGATCAGTATTGATTTACTGTCGGCAGCCGTGAAGATGGTTTTCCGTGGGTTCCATTTTCACGCCCTTTCCATGTAATAACACTGTGTGGAATCCAAAGCCATCGAAAGTACCTAACTCTAGCGCCACGCATGTAATTTTAAGATCTCAATTTTATGGTGTTCCTCTCGGCGGTGCCTGTACTAGTGTTTCTTACCAATTGTGGTGTAACGTGACATCTCTCAGCGATTTTCTGAGTTGATTACATTTGTTTGTTGTGAATAGTTGTCACTCATAGTGAATCGTCGTGATATATATATTGCGTTTCAGCGTCAAATGGAAAACGTAAGTTTACACTGGCCAGTGGTCATAAGTCCTTTAAATGGCCCAAAATTAATTTCCACGCATGCGAAGCCGCGGGAAAATGCATAAAAGACAACAAAAGAAAATAATAGAGAGAAAATATGCGCAGTCAATTTTGTCGACGTGTTGTTTGAATCTCTACACCCAGCTGCACATTTTATGTCGCCATGTCTGTTCTCCCTTAATGCATCTTACCTCCACTCCTAATCCCTCCTTCACATTTCTGTCCTCGTCGAGATTCAGCCCCCGTTACTCACATTCTGTAAACTCATGGATCTGAATAATTATATCCGGCGTTCTCTCTAGAAGTTTGTGTGGCAGTAGAGAGTGAAGGAGATGGAAGGGGGAAGCGAAGTCGTGAAGGATTTTGTGGTGGACGAAAATCGTAAGCCTTTTCTCTTCTCTCTTACTCTCCCTTCTCTCTTTTGTACTTGCTGCTACATTACCCTCATCTTGACGTCATGTTAGACCATTCGTCTGGGTCGCACCCAACACTCCACACTCATTCGTTCATCACGAGGAACAAAGTGGTCCCCATCATTTGCTAGCCAGCCAGGGAGCGCTCTGGCTGGCACGCGGGTGGGTCTTCGTTTAAGACCTGCCTCACATCCCCGTCTCTCTCTAACACCCACACAGACAAATTAATCTAATCTATTACACGGGAGCTCAGGACATTATAAGGAGAGAGGGATAGACCACCGGTAAGAACGGGGAGGTTCAGCTCCTTCTGTCAGGTCTCCAGCTTTGTTAGGTTTAGTCTTCAGCTCCTAAAATAACTAAAATGAATGTCTTGTTACGGAAAATGAACGTAAGTATTGAAATGGAAATTACGTAATTTCAACATAATGTTGATAATTTGGTGGTGGTAGTTGTGTTGATTGGGGGACAGAAAGTTTCTAGGATATAGTTGTTTTTCACTCCGATATTGTAATTCATGAAAAAGGAAAAGCAGACAGACAGATAGAACGAAAGAAAATATACTTTATGCTAACCTCCCTCAGATTGTGCCAGCTGTCCATTTGCTTTTTATTCTTCCACTTAATTACGCTAAGATGCAAAAAATTTCGATATTCTAATTTTATTAGGTCATTGCTGTTTCACTCAGTGGCTAACTTCTGTAGATGCTAACTGTATGCTTGGTTTTAATTTGTCTTGAGTTTCTTAATATTATGGCCTCATCTACCACATGCAGGCATTTTGAATTGATGCATTTCAGCTGCCTGCTCGTCATTTTTGACGATCCGTTTTACTCTACCATATGACAGAGAAACTGGAACTCTGTTTGGCTACCTACGGCCGAGTTCTAAAGACCTCGTTTTCTAAACAATGAAACTCTTACGTTGTTCCATTTATGTTTGTATTGCAGCCGTAAATCACACACTACTCACCCCCACTCATCATACGATTTTTTCTGGTTCTGATGTAGTACAATCTCATTTCATATTTTGTCCGGCTCCGTGGCTAAATGGTTAGCGTGCTGGCCTTTGGTCACAAGAGTCCCGGGTTCGATTCCCGGCAGGGTCGGAAATTTTAACCATAAGTGGTTAATATCTCTGGCACAGGGGTTGGGTGTGTGTGTCTTCATCATCATTTCATCTTAATCTCGACGCGCAGGTCGCCTACGGGAGTCAAATCAAAAGTCTGGGTTGAAAGGGAGCGACCGGCAGTCACAACTAAGTGGATGGTTACCTAGCAGAATGTGTCGACCTAGCCACCGCCGACGGAGGACAGCGATAGCTGCCTGGACGGAACAAGCGGTGCAGCTACATGGGAAGAACGGCCTTACACGCCCCCATTCAGCGGTCTCCACCTGTCCTCAACATTCTCTGAACACGACACTTCAGGAATTCGACCCGTCGGATCCTGACTTTCCTACGCATCATGAACAGTATATACCGGAGTCTCCTATCATCCGCGACGATTGGGATCTCCCCAGAGACTCCTCTCCCTGGGATATTGCTGATTTTAGAGACCGCGGGTCATCCCCGCAGGATGACGACGGAGACCGCGGTTCCACTCCAGGCTCCACACATGTGGATGACGACTGGGAGGACGTCTTGGAGCCGTCTGGCGAGCCGTACTTTTCCTCGGACACTCCCGGCACTAAAAGCCATACGCCATTTCATTTATTTCATATTTTGATGCATCTATCCTAATCCTAGACGCAGAAAAATTACTATTAGATACTTTAATACAGGCACTACATAAATGGTTCCAGAAGTGTGCGCCGAGGCTCAAAGGCATTTACAGGAACCTCACTGTCGGCAGCCCTGAAAATGGTTTCCCGTGGTTTCCCATGTTCACACCAGACAAATGCTAGGGCTGTACCTTAATTAAGTCGCTTCCTCCCCACTCCCAACTCTTTCCTATCTCATAGTCGTCATAAGACCTATCTGCGTCGGTGCGATATAAAGCGAATTAAAAAAAAGGAAATATAAATAATTTCAGTTCTGTCTAAACTAAACTGTGACCATGGGGAGTAGAAGAGAAAGTGTGAGCGCTTCAGTTCTGGTGGTGAATCATCCCTAGAGACAGCTCTGTTACTATGTGAGGGTTGGTATATGTAGTTGTAATATGTTTATCATACACTGACTGACAGAGCAAATGCAACACCAAGGAGGAGTGGTTCGAAAGGGATGAAAGTTGGGGAAAAAACAGAGTCGGCACGGAAGAATAATTGATGTTTATTTCAAACCGATATGCAGGTTACACAATGCGCACGGCATCGACTCAGTAGGATGTAGGACCACCGCGAGCGGCGATGCACGCAGAAACACGTCGAGGTACAGAGTCAATAAGAGTGCGGATGGTGTCCTGAGGGATGGTTCTCCATTCTCTGTCAACCATTTGCCACAGTTGGTCGTCCGTACGAGGCTGGGGCAGAGTTTGCAAACGGCGTCCAATGAGATCCCACACGTGTTCGATTGGTGAGAGATCCGGAGAGTACGCTGGCCACGGAAGCATCTGTGCACCTCGTAGAGCCTGTTGGGCATTATCCTGCTGAAACAGAGCATTGGGCAGCCCCTGAAGGTACGGGAGTGCCACCGGCCGCAGCACATGCTGCACGTAGCGGTGGGCATTTAACGTGCCTTGAATACGCACTAGAGGTGACGTGGAATCATACGCAATAGCGCCCCAAACCATGATGCCGCGTTGTCTAGCGGTAGGGCGCTCCACAGTTACTGCCGGATTTGACCTTTCTCCACGCCGACGCCACACTCGTCTGCGGTGACTATCACTGACAGAACAGAAGCGTGACTCATCGGAGAACACGACGTTCCGCCATTCCCTCATCCAAGTCGCTCTAGCCCGGCACCATGCCAGGCGTGCACGTCTATGCTGTGGAGTCAATGGTAGTCTTCTGAACGGACGCCGGGAGTGCAGGCCTCCTTCAACCAATCGACGGGAAATTGTTCTGGTCGATATTGGAACAGCCAGGGTGTCTTGCACATGCTGAAGAATGGCGGTTGACGTGGCGTGCGGGGCTGCCACCGCTTGGCGGCGGATGCGCCGATCCTCGCGTGCTGACGTCACTCGGGCTGCGCCTGGACCCCTCGCACGTGCCACATGTCCCTGCGCCAACCATCTTCGCCACAGGCGCTGCACCGTGGACACATCCCTATGGGTATCGGCTGCGATTTGACGAAGCGACCAACCTGCCCTTCTCAGCCCGATCACCATACCCCTCGTAAAGTCGTCTGTCTGGTGGAAATGCCTCCGTTGACGGCGGCCTGGCATTCTTAGCTATACACGTGTCCTGTGGCACACGACAACACGTTCTACAATGACTGTCGGCTGAGAAATCACGGTACGAAGTGGGCCATTCGCCAACGCCGTGTCCCATTTATCGTTCGCTACGTGCGCAGCACAGCGGCGCATTTCACATCATGAACATACCTCAGTGAGGTCAGTCTACCCTGCAATTGGCATAAAGTTCTGACCACTCCTTCTTGGTGTTGCATTTGCTCTGTCAGTCAGTGTACGTTCGGTAGTGTTGTTCTGTGAAGTCAAGAACCTAAGTATTGTGCATTATTGTTAAGTGAAAGTGAAGAGCATGTCATATGGTGATTGTGTTCGTATAAACATAGTGCTGAGCTTATAAAATTTACAAACATACCGAGGAGGAAAGAAAATGCCTACTTGCTTCGTTCCAGGCTGTAACCGTGGCTACAATACTTCTTAAGGTAAACACTTCTTCAAAAGACCTCAAAATTAAGTAAAATTTTCAAATTGGGAAAAGGCGATTCCCAGAAAGACACCAATCTCCCTGATAAGTGTTGTGTGCGATTCAGTTTTCTGGCGAATTTATAGTTAAATCAGACTCATTTGTAGTAAAAGGTCAACAAGTGGGAATAACTAGAGATAGAGGAAAACTGAAAGCTGGCGCTGTCCCTCATATATTCTCCAATTTGCCCCAGTATCTCACAAAACAATTACGGAAACGAAAATCACCCCGTAGAAGACATCTTCCGGTAAAGGAGTAAAGTTCAGGAAACAAATCACACGTGCCTCACCGCGATTTAAATTTCTATGCATGTTCTGAGGGTGCTAACAGAAATGTAGTAGGTTCAGACACAACTAAAAAGACAAGAAATTCACTTAGAAAAAACTAGAGACAAGAACGTAATTTAATGACTGTCCGTAATAAATTAAAATAGTAATGCTAAGATTTTGTTCCTAGAAAAACAACTAAGAGATTCCAAGTCAATATAGTCAAATGAAACTGAGCCGTCATTAATCAGGAAGCAAAAGGTGATTATTGACACCATGACTTTGCTGGCGAGATGTAGCGTTTACAGTGCACTGTCTTCTGGTATAGGCTAGAATATGTTTATTTTTATTGACCTCTCTCAGTCTCATACTTGGCTTTGACAATATGAAAATGACTGAGGCATGAGCGATGCTAGTAATACCATTCGTTATGCAGCTAGCCCCTGTTATGAATGGTGTGAAAATATCGCCCATAGAGTCGGTTGGTGCATGCATTTCAGTGGGCTTGGCAGACTGTTATGTAATAGCAACTTCTGGCCCAGTGAGGAAAGCAACGGGAAACTACCTAACTCCTCATTTCCCTAGTACGCCTCTTCAGTTACGCCTAGGCTATCTATGGCAGCTGTTGGCGGAGCTGTGGAGGATCAAACCAACCTTCGCGCTGAATGCCCAACACACATAGGCCTACATACTCAAAAATGTCGCCCAATAAATAAGACAGGAATGCGTTATGACAATGAATTCCTTTTAGCTAGTTTATTTAAACTTAAATCATACAAAGTCTATAGATACTCCGTAAGGCATGACACGTTTCCACTTCCTTTCATCTGCAAAAATGAGTTAAAGGTCTTAAGTGCCCATAAGGGGTGAACATCCAAACAATTAGTGCTCTTGAGAACTATTTCAGCGACGAGAAGAGTGAAAACAATCGTAGGGGAATTGTCATATTTGACGTAAAACTAATACCAGCTCATTAAAAGTTGATTGATTCGTAAATTTAGGAGAACACACCCAAAAATTGGGAATAATAAACTCCAAAATCATGCGTTAGTGTTCATGTTTGTGCCCCTATTGCTGTGTATGCAAGCCGAAATTCCACGTCTGGTGATATTTAGTCACATTTTAAGTTGAGGTGGTCTTAAAACTGAAGCAAATTGGCGCGAGAATGACTGGTTTCACCTTAGATGGAAGTCAATCTAATAGAAAGGCGTGGGAATGTTTAGGAATAAATAGGAGTGGAGGTGGTGGGAGGTCGTATGCTCTGTTTCTAACCCTTTTGATTGTAGTAGGAGGCTTGGGGCCCTTTCAGATGTTGTACATATAATGAAGTGCATTAGAAATAATGTCAACCAAAAAAAAAAAAAAAAAAAAAGTATTACAGTGATGAACTGGTAGACTTTAAATCCTATCGATAGACTTTTGAAATAGTTAACTGCCATATCTTTGCAGGTTTGAAACTTTGCCTCAGCGCATGAATGTAAGACTTGCTTTTCAGTTATTTAGTAATTCTATCGCAAATGATCTAATTTTTTAGACGTATAAACTCCGAGGAATGGAAGATAGTGAACCGACAGAAACTTACTTTATGGAATTAAATAACATAATAGATGTATTAAATACTACTACACCAACCGGAGCTCATTCACAAATATTAAATAGGGCATCAAACCTTAATAAAATGGTGGGATAACTTTAGTGGGAACAAATAATTCTTTTGCTTCAGAAAGAACTCTTGAATCTCTATGAAGAAGAATTGAAAGCACTATACAGGTATCAAGAATATTTATCCCCCTGTGGGTGGGGGCGGTAGAATAACACTGACGGTATCACCTGCCTGTCGTAAGAGGCGACAGAAAGTGGCTGCTGGAGGGTGGCTTGGCGACCATGGGGTCTTCAGCTGGGTCCTGGCATTGCTTCCACTTACTTGTGCCAGGTTCCTCACTTTCATCTATCCAATCCGACCTGCCTTGGTCAACACTTGTTCTTTTCCGACCCCGACGGTATTAGAGTCTTTCATTTTCACGCCATTCATGGTCCTTGTCTTTCTTTGGGCGATACATTCGTCTTTCAAAATGTCCGACCCCTTCCAATTCTCTCTGATTAGTGTTTTATAGAGGACTAGCTGACTTACCCGTGCTTCGCTATGGAATTCTACATTGTATACAGAATTCTAGGTTAGGTAGTGTACATGCTGTGAGCAAGATTGTATTAAATTGCACAGCTCTTAACGTTACTCTAGAAACGCGACTGGGAAGTTACCAAACATCTTTCTCATATGAAGACTGGGTTAGGGAATATTCATTGTAATGGTTAGGCCCGCTTGCCTTCCATAAGTCACAATCAGGTTGGGGAGTTTTCATTGTAATGGCAGGCAGTCACTCTCCATCTGCCTTTTTATATCCTCAGAAAAACTGTCTTCGTGGTTTTCCCAACTGAAACGAACATAGACCATTACAATGACGTCAGTAGTAAGGGCGCAGTTAAAATAAATGCTTTCATATGAAATACTCGATCAAATAAAAAACACATTTTCTCACGTTTAACGAACAGTGCCCATCTAACAGTCCAAAGTTCAGGAGCTGGAAGCACCAAGCCGCAGACAGGCGTGATCCGTGAACACTCTTCGTCTCTATTCGGCGGGGGTGTCGAATAGTGGAGAGTCCCGGGGCAAAAAGTATGCCCTTTTACTAATCTGTTTCCTAGGAGTACCTGATCAGTCGGAAAATCTCAATTCACTACGCCGGCGCCGGATAAATCCATCTGACTTGGAGGCAAATTTTACCTCCAAGGCAGAGGAGAAAACCCCTCTTCACTGCTAATTTGGAATAAAATAAATGTAAAATTTAATAAAACGAAGAGGAAGAAGCTTTTATTAAGAAACGGCTCTTTTTAGACTGTTATGGTCGGTACACAACAGTAACCCCTTCTATCGGAGCTAGTGGCAGCATAATAAAGAACATCACAACAAACAATGGTCAATTTATTGTTATTGTTGATCAATGTTATGCGCTTTCGATATTGTAGGTGGTGGTGATTATTGTTTTAAGAGGAAGTACAACTAGGCAACCATCCTCTATATTAAACTAATCAGAGAGGAAAAATGGAAGGGGTTCGACACTTCGAAAAATGAAGGTATCGGCCAAAGGAAGACAAGGGCCACGAAGGGCGTGAAAATGAAAGACTCCCTAGCCTTCGCAAACCTAATAGCGTCGGGGTTTTCGATATTGTAGGCCTTCGCATTTAGTTTTTCTCCGATTCTGAAATGCCACTCTTATCATAGTCGGTACGATAAAACTGAATAAAATATAAATGATCGGAAATTGTATTCTCTATAACTTTTGTCATGAAGTACATTTCTATAGGACCAATAACATAGCTATTTAAAAAGTAAATTTTAGGCCCCTTCCCCTAAACTACAATATCATCCATGGTGAATAAAGTTGTTTATAGCTTAGACTGTAGTTTCTTATTCTCCAGCTCTACATACCGATTTTTTCCTTAGATTTTGTTAACCCATTTTCTCGTGGCTCCGCGCTGATGTGGACTTAGCAACAAAAGTACAAATTCATGAATATCTGTGTTGTCATAGCCGGGACGGTAAATATGTGTAAGACATAAATGATCGGACATTTAATTCTAAACTACTATTTCACTCAGCGTAAATAAAATGATGTATAGCCTAGACTGTAGTGGCTTATTTCCCGACTTTATACACCGATTTTCATTAATTTCTCTTCTGCCGTTTTCTCATGATGCGTGTACTTACAGACAGACAGACGGACAGACAGACATATACTGTAGACAGAGAGACAGAAGTTACGGAAAAGTAAAAAGTGCATTTCCTTGTTCCTGTGGACATGACCAAGGCAGAAATACCATTCTTTTCAAATTCTGAGCAAAGTACAGACAAAACTCTATTATATATATAGATGGTTGTCTAGTTGTACTTTCACTTAAAACAATAGTCACCACCACCACCACCACCACCACTACTACAGAGTATTTATGGAATAATTGATTACGATATGTGCTCACAGCAAAATTTAATTAACATCCGCTAGGACACCATTCGATTGCATTACGCTCACTAAATTTTGACGACCATTCTTCAACAATACATTTGGTGAATTACACAAGTTGCAAATAAGGCTGTAGTAGAAAAGGCACAGAATAAAATAAGGCAATCACAAGATTTTTCTGAGAAAATGGATGACCTCCTACCGGACTGGAAGAACAATTTAAGATTACTTAATACTGATAGCCACAGTCTTGCTAAGTTGCCGCAGCTCTGTCATTTATTAGGGGCTATAGCAATAAATACAGTTTTGACAGCAATTTTTTCACCCATCATTCAAGAGCCGTTTTTAAATGTGTTCGTGCAAGTTATAAATGTAGTGGAACAAAAACTCTCATGAGAACATAGTCTTCCAAGCGATATATGTTACGAGTGTTTGGACACTTTACACAGTATCACTATTAGTTTATGCTGCCTTGTAAGCTCAAGCTCATTTAAGAGAGGAAGAGCCGCCTAGCGGAGGAATCAATGAACTAGGGGAGAGATCACACCACCTCTTCTGCTCGCTATGCTATGACGCTACGACCAAAATGACTGCTAACCTCTAAAAGAAGCCAGTGAGAAGAGCAACTTTTAGCTTAAAACTATCTTTGGAACTTCGTTAACCATTAAATTCATGAAAGTAACCCGGGCATTAGTGTAGTGTGCCATCTCTATCTACTGTCATGCCATTTTTGGATTGAGGACACGAACAAATCAATGGGGTGAGATAACGCAATTTGAGTGGGGGCGAGACTAGTGTCCCCAGAGAGACACCTCTCTCTTTTACCCCTTCCTCGCTTTACTGCTCTCTCATACCTTTCATCCCCTCTCGCACAACCGCAACAGTTGCGGCGCTCTGCTGATCTGCTTTGGGCTCATACATTCTTTTGTTTCTCACCACGTGCAATTGTTTCGAACCACTTTGGCTTATATTTATTATTTCATTATTTTTGCCATGCCTCAACTGTCAGCTGTATTACTTTTATTACAACACACAAGTTTTATTTTATTTCATAGAAATAGACGAGGAAATAATTGTACACGAACAGCTATTGCCATAATTCGTATGTAAAACAGAGGAACAGTGCAAATTTCAAAGATTTATTCGAACAGAATATTATAAAGGTGCTGCCACACAGGGCGCTACGTACGCGACGGTCGCTATGCGAACAAGTAATGTGACGATTTGACTGGCCACGCACAGTTTTGTACGCTACGTTCGTTCTGTTCGCTACGTTAGCATCGTGTAGCTAGGTGTGGGAAGGAAGCGGCCGTGGCCTTAATTAAGGTACAGCCCCAGCATGTGCCTGGTGTGAAAATGGGAAACCACGGAAAACCATCATCAGGGCTGCCGACAGTCCGACTCGAACCCACTATCTCCCGATTACTGGATACTGGCCGCACTTAAGCGACTGCAGCTATAGAGCTCGGTTAACGAAGATCTCGTGGCAGAGTAAGGTATATAAAACAGATAAGTCAGAGGTCTACTTCCAAAGCCACTGAAGAGGAAATATGGATCCTTCAGTTCCGACGGATGTAGATCTTAAAAAATATATCCTAGGGTCCATCCTGCTGCTTTAGTCGCGACAAGCTGGAGGAACCTTGATATATTCGAACATTGAACGCAGAGGATAGATGTAGAAAGACCAGGAGAATTTCATAGAAAACTAGAACTGACAGTTCAGAAAGGAGAAGGGCCTTGATAGGTCGGGTACACAAGTTTACTGGAGTTGTACCACAGGATATTGGAGAAATGTGGACACATGTGAACACCAGATGCATCCTTGATCCTGAAGAAAACGTCCTGTAAACATCGATTTAAAATGAAAACTTTACGTGATGAACTGTATAACAAGTCAGTGTTACATATTCCGTTTATGGTACTGCAAAAATGGATCTTGGAACGATTACTAATCGAGTCACCGGGCGAGTTGGCCGTGCGGTTAGGGGCGCGCAGCTGTGAGCTCGCATCCGGGAGATAGAGGGTTCGAATCCCACTGTCGGCAGCCCTGAAGATGGTTTTCCGTGGTTTTCCATTTTCATACCAGGCAAATGCTGGGGCTGTACCTTAATTAAGGCCACGGCCGCTTCCTTCCCATTCCTAGGCCTCTCCTATCCATCGTCGCCATAAGACTTATCTGTGTCGGTGCGACGTACAGCAAATAACAAAAAAAAAAACAAAAAAAACTAATCGAGTCGTAGGACTGATGATGATTGTTGTTTTAATGGTCCAAACATCGAAATCGTCGTCCCTATTCGTAGAACTCTCCTCTAGTTCTTAAAATAAAGCTGTACCTCACTCATTTGTTGTTATTTGCATTTGCCTCCATGTTTTGTTGCTCTTCCCCTCCTGCTGTTAACTAGATCAGTTACTTTCAACTCCATAAAGTAATTACAGATCATCATTATTAGCCTTATCAGATGTAATTGGGTGTGGTCAGCCTACAGCAGCAGCTCGATCGATAGCATGTCTCGCATCTCACATGCATCCAAGCTTATTGTTTTTCTTTTTTGTTAGATTCTCTATTTACACTGTCGAAGATTGAGCATGTTAGTTTGCAGTATATTATAAATACTTCTAAACTGTAATTGCACATACTCACCTTTGCCTCCGAGTACGCTAAGGCATTTCCTAAAAGTGGATCACTGGTTAAGGTTTTCTGTGTAAACCACGTCACTCCAGCTTATTCTGGCATTGCTTTAACTCACCTGTATCAGTCACGTCTCATTCATTCTTTTCAGACTTGTTCTGTTCTTCTGATCTTGATGGTATTATGTTTGAGAGACGTATATCATGGTGCGTACCTACCCCAGTTCGAAGCCAGCATTATTACTACTCAAACTTCCATAACTCGAACGTCTATAACTCGAATTTTCGATATCTCGAAGGGATTTTCGTTTCCCGGCTGAATCTTCTTGGTTTGTGTTATATATTTTCTATAACTCGAGGTTCTGTTTAATCGAATTTTTCGATACCTCAAAGGATATTTCAAGCCGGGTGTTAAATATGTTCCTGTAACTCGAAATTATGCGGAACATTACGCTTATGCGTACGCATAATCCCCATGAAAATCTTATTTCCTTTGAATGAACCTGAACTTCAGTCGTGTCCTTATGAGTATAAAGCCTGTTCCTCACGGTAAAATTGTCCTTCAAATTCATTGCACAGTAATTTAATTTTATAAAATTGTTGTTTCTCACGGTCAAATTCAGGTTTTAGTAAACCTTTGATAAAACGTTTCATCAAATAGGACATGTTCTATTCCGTAAAATTAATTTTGTGAAACGAACCAATCAGCAAAGCTGGCATGACGATGATGCTGGCGCTACGACGTAAGAAGATTGTGAAGCTGGTTTGTAAATATAAACAAATAATTCTAAAATTGCAGGATCCGGGTGGACTCCGGAAACTGTCAGTGTTTGTATGAGGTTAAAACGCCAATGTATCACAACAGAAATGCAAGAAAGGAGGCTGAAAACTCAATCGCCGAATTTTTATCACAAATTCGGCCGAGCACAAACCAGGCTGATGTGAAGGCGAAGACAAACGGGCTTCGAACTCAATTTTTGGCAGCAAATACACATCTTAGTTCAGAATTTAGTTCATTGATGGCCATCCTGATGCTTCCACGGATTTTGTAAAATAATTTTGCCGTGAACAACACAACTTGTTTTCATCAATTTTTTTATAAAATTGGTTGTACAACGAATTTTACAAAACATTTTACCGTGAGCAACGCGCATAAGCAATCTCTAAGTTTTTGTCAGTGTGTATTGTTTAACTAGTCGCATGCCATAGCATCTTAACGGTACTGAACATCAGAACCTTGACTAGCCGCTTACACAGCTCTGTCCGCGGTCTCGTGCCAGGCCTCCAGAGTCCAACAACACGTTCAGGCAGCACTGACCACTATCGAATCGAGCCCTGCTCGAGAAGTGCCGCATCAAAATTAATGTAGGCAAATACCAGGCTAGGCTCTTCAAGAAGAGATGTGGCAGACTGTTGGGCGGTCCGAATTTCTTCGGCAAAGTTATCAGATGGTCCGAGGGTGCCAAGTACCTGGGGGTCACTCTGGACCGCGGACTGGCCTACCGTCAGCATGTAAACATTATTTCAGGCTCCGCCCACGCAAGGGTATCAGAATTATTCCCCATGATTTACGCTGAAAATAGCCTCACACAAGAAAACAGGCCCCTCCTGTACACGACCATGATTAGGCTGCTACTTGAGTATGCTTGTTCTATATGGGCCGATTGCCATCTCCGTAGGCTGCAGTCCGTTCAGGGCCGGGCCCTGCGGCTTATAACGGGTTGCGATCGGTACACACGTATCACCCACCTCCACGACCTGTGTCAGATAACACCGTTAGGGTGAGAACGATCAAACTAGCCAAAACAATTTACAAGAGGGCACCACTGTGTGTTAACCCCCTCGTCAATAGTCTAGGCTCCTATGAGACTGACGGCCTAAAGTACAAGAGGCCGCCAGTACTCATAAACTAACTTCTCCGTGCACCTAGCACATTTTACTTCCACTCTACAAGCGCCTAACGCTACTACTCTACACTAACAAAGTCACACACAGTGCTCATGTGGCCGGCCTTACCCTGGCCAAAGATTGACTAAATTCTCACCCTAACCCTCTCACCAGAAAAATTACAGCCATGGGATTAACTTAATATAAACATAGCGCTCAAGATTAGTACCTGTCGACGGGCTAAAAACGTTCTTGCATTGAGCCTTTACGAACAGGGTAATGACAATGACATGACCGTAGAAGATTAAAATCCTACTTTAGGCTACTTCAAAACACTCAGCAAAATTTTGGCAAGGCGCGGTGGTGTGTAAGTTAGTGAGGACGTGTTTTGTGCTGTCAGTATACTAGAGAAATTTGTAGAGAGTACGGTATTACAAATAAAACGGCAAAGGAAAATTGCGGACTTCTCTTCAATAGGAATTTGTAAGTATCCAAAATGTGAATGTTCCCTATTAAAGCATAATAAAGCTGGTTTTAAAAACAAACTTGTAGATGACAAAATATAATGGTATTGGTGGAGCTCAAGTAGTATGCACGTTATTCTTTACCTCGGATATTCGATAACTCGCAGTGTTTTCTGCCTCCACACGCATTTCGAGGGATCGAAGTTTGACAGTATATGCTCTGTTGTGGATATAACAGGTCACGAGACAGATGTTTGAAGATAAAGACTCTGAAATTCCCAGGTACAACTTCTCAGCAAATTTAGAGAAACACGCAAATGAGCCTCTTATAATGTAAAATGTGACCTTGATCGGGGGCGTTGGCGATTTTCTCCCCTGTAATATCAGACCAAGCCTTCCTGACATTAATGTTCTTTTTTACTGTTTGTTTTGCGTCACATCAACTCAAGACAGGTCTTATGAGTTCGGGCGGAAGCGACGGTAGCCTTAATCAAGGTACAACATTTACATGGTGTGAAAGTGGGAAACCACTGAAAAACCATTTTAGGGATGCCGACAATGGGGTTTGAACACTCTCTCTCCCGAGTGCAAGCTCACAGTTACGTGACCAAACCGTGTAGCCAACTCGCTCGGTCCTGATATTCATGGTAGGAGAACAATGGAAAGATTCAACCTATCAAAGAATGATGTACAAGGCAAAGAAAAGAGCTTTGAAACTTCTCTGGAGCAAAAGTGATATTGCTGGGGACGAAATAAAAGATTGACCTCGGGAGTTTGGCAGAAAGAATGAAGCTTCGCACAAGTAAATGATAACAGTACCGCACTCTGTTGTTACTAATGTACAGAACGGTGTGAGCCCATGAGAGTAACTTCTTACTGGAAACTACGTGAACAGACCCCTGTAAACCGAGAGAGTGGCTTCACGGCTTGGCGAACGTACTTGTCAGTTTGCATTCGGACCTATCAGTGTTCATGAGGCGTAAAGCAAACTGTTAAAAATATCCTGCAAGCAATGATCATCATCGTCAAATATTTATACATCAATCAATCAATCAATCAATCAATCAATACTGATCTGCATTTAGGGCAGTCGCCCAGGTGGCAGATACCCTATCTGTTGTCTTCCTAGCCTTTTCCTAAATGATTTCAAAGAAATTGCAAATTTATTGAACATCTCCCTTGGTAAGTTAGTCCAATCCCTAAATCCCCCTCCTGTAAATGAATATTTGCCCCAGTTTGTCCTCTTGAATTCCAACTTTATCTTCATATTGGGATCTTTCCTACTTTAATAAACGCCACTCAAACTTATTCGTCTACTAATGTCATTCCACGCAATCTCTCCGCTGACAGCTCGGAACATACCACTTAGTCGAGCAGCTCTCCTTTCTCTCAGTTCTACCTAGCCCAAACTTTGCAACATTTTTGTAACGCTACTCCTTTGTCGGAAATCACCCAGAACAAATCGAGCTGCTTTTCTTTGGATTTTTTTCCAGTTCTTGAATCAGGAAATCCTGGTGAGGGTCCCATACACTGGAACCATACTCTAGTTGGGGTCTTACCAGAGACTTATATGCCCTCTCCTTTACATCCTTACTACAACCCCTAAACACGCTCATAACCGTGTGCAGAGATCTGTACCCTTTATTTACAATCCCATTTATGTGATTACCCCAATGAAGATCTTTCCTTATATTAACACCAAGATACTTACAATGGTCCCCAAAAGGAACTTTCACCCCATCAACGCAGTAATTAAAACTGAGAGGACTCTTCCTATTTGTGAAACTCACTACCTGACTTTTAACCCCGTTTATCAACATACCATTGCCTACTGTCCATCTCACAACATTATCGAGGTCACATTGCAGTTGCTCACAATCTTGTAACTTATTTATTACTCTATAGAGAATAGCATCATCCGCAAAAATCCTTACCTCTGATTCCACTCCTTTACTCATATCATTTATATATATATATATACTGTATAAGAAAACATAAAGGTCCGATAATACTGCCTTGAGGAATTCCCCTCTTAATTACACTGACTGACGGAGCAAATGCAACACCAAGGAGGAGTGGTTCGAAAGGGATGAAAGTTGGGGAAAAAACAGAGTCGGCACGGAAGAATAATTGATGTTTATTTCAAACCGATATGCAGGTTACACAATGCGCACGGCATCGACTCAGTAGGATGTAGGACCACCGCGAGCGGCGATGCACGCAGAAACACGTCGAGGTACAGAGTCAATAAGAGTGCGGATGGTGTCCTGAGGGATGGTTCTCCATTCTCTGTCAACCATTTGCCACAGTTGGTCGTCCGTACGAGGCTGGGGCAGAGTTTGCAAACGGCGTCCAATGAGATCCCACACGTGTTCGATTGGTGAGAGATCCGGAGAGTACGCTGGCCACGGAAGCATCTGTACACCTCGTAGAGCCTGTTGGGAGATGCGAGCAGTGTGTGGGCGGGCATTATCCTGCTTAAACAGAGCATTGGGCAGCCCCTGAAGGTACGGGAGTGCCACCGGCCGCAGCACATGCTGCACGTAGCGGTGGGCATTTAACGTGCCTTGAATACGGACTAGAGGTGACGTGGAATCATACGCAATAGCGCCCCAAACCATGATGCCGCGTTGTCTAGCGGTAGGGCGCTCCACAGTTACTGCCGGATTTGACGCCACACTCGTCTGCGGTGACTATCACTGACAGAACAGAAGCGTGACTCATCGGAGAACACGACGTTCCGCCATTCCCTCATCCAAGTCGCTCTAGCCCGGCACCATGCCAGGCGTGCACGTCTATGCTGTGGAGTCAATGGTAGTCTTCTGAGCGGACGCCGGGAGTGCAGGCCTCCTTCAACCAATCGACGGGAAATTGTTCTGGTCGATATTGGAACAGCCAGGGTGTCTTGCACATGCTGAAGAATGGCGGTTGACGTGGCGTGCGGGTGCGGGGCTGCCACCGCTTGGCGGCGGATGCGCCGATCCTCGCGTGCTGACGTCACTCGGGCTGCGCCTGGACCCCTCGCACGTGCCACATGTCCCTGCGCCAACCATCTTCGCCACAGGCGCTGCACCATGGACACATCCCTATGGGTATCGGCTGCGATTTAACGAAGCGACCAACCTGCCCTTCTCAGCCCGATCACCATACCCCTCGTAAAGTCGTCTGTCTGCTGGAAATACCTCCGTTGACGGCGGCCTGGCATTCTTAGCTATACACGTGTCCTGTGGCACACGACAACACGTTCTACAATGACTGTCGGCTGAGAAATCACGGTACGAAGTGGGCCATTCGCCAACGCCGTGTCCCATTTATCGTTCGCTACGTGCGCAGCACAGCGGCGCATTTCACATCATGAGCATACCTCAGTGAGGTCAGTCTACCCTGCAATTGGCATAAAGTTCTGACCACTCCTTCTTGGTGTTGCATTTGCTCTGTCAGTCAGTGTATTACGGGGTCAGATAAAGCTTCACCTAATGATCCTAATGATCACCTAATGATCCGGTGTATTTCGTATTTCCTGCAGTAGCAAATCGAAAATCAGATTGGATTTACAATTTTCATGTATTTTTAGCCCGAGTGGAAGGGATGCCAGGACTCGGCTAAGGGCCCCGTGTTCGCCAGACCACGCTCCCAAGTCGAGAGTTCCTGGGGTCCTTTTAGCTGCCTCTTATGTCAGCCAGGGGATTCCGTGGGTATTATTCTAACGCCCTCAACTTCCGTGGATGTGTACTTGAATGATCAGTCTAGTGGCCTTCAGTTCAAAGGGTCCAAGGTTCAATTTCCAACTGGTCTTAGGTAGTCGCGTCTGGTTAATTCCGCTGGCCGGAAGGCTGGGTGTTTGTGTTCATCTTAATACATACCTCTTCATTTACACATTTCATCATACCACACTACCAACCTCTACATAAACGTGCAGCAGTGAATGAATAGTCTACCTCCGTCCACATAGGTAGGGTGGCGTCATCGACCGAGTTGACCGTGCGGTTAGGGTTGTGCAGCTGTGAGCTTGCATTCTGGAGATAGTGGGTTCGAATCCATAATCGGCAGTCCTGAGGATGGTTTTCCGTTATATCCTATTTTCACACCTATTTAATTAAGGTCACGGCCTTTACCTTTCCAAGTCCAGCTCTTTCCCATCCGAAATCGAATGTTGGTGCCACGTTAAACTACTATCAAATAAATAGTATTTCATAACGTACGAGCTTGGCCCTAACTGCGATGCATCTCACAGATATAATAGAGAAATATAGTGATATATATCAATTTATCAATGTCCAGTTAGTTCGCCGTTGACTTGAATACACTGAGATGTTTGTAACGGCTTATAATTTTGAACTCTCTTTTAAAAAATGAATTTGTGTGACTATAGTTTCAAAAGCACGTCTGTCCATAGAATATGAAATCACCAGAGACACGAAGGGAACAGAATGGAACGGGACGGAACCGCATCGCGTCAAAGGAAGTAGGAAATGTTAATTAAAGGCCTTGACACGCCCATTCCTGCTTCACGGAAATCTCTGGCTTGCTTGCTTGCTTGCTTGCTTGCCTTCTTGCTTGCCACCCTCGCAATTAGAGGAATCAAGTCCAATCAAAAGAATGAAACGGCTACTAACTGCAGCTTCAAACTCTTTTTGTGAGTATTAAATATTTACCAGGTATTTATACATCACCAATAATAAGTAAAGAACAAATAGAAGGAGAATCAGATTGCTCTCGTCGTTTAATTTTTCATTTCACTGTCTCATTTTTAATTAGTTCTTTTTTCGTATGCGCTTGACAAGAGGAAGAAAAAAAATTATATCTGTCTCTGGAGGTAGTCTTGAAACCGGTGTACTTTCCTGGTTGAGGATTTTATTGTAATTATGTATTATTATTTTGACGTTTCGAAACCCCTTACCACGATTTCACTTAAACAAATATAGTTATATAAAGCAATTCGGATGCATGTTACGGCTGTAGTTTTCATTTGACGGGAATTTGTCCCTACGATATCTTCGGTAGCCCTGAAGATAGTTTTCCGTAATTTACCATTTTCACATCAGGCATCTTTGGTCGCCTCCTTCACAGTCCTAGTCCTTTCACATCGTCCCCGGAAATCTGTCAGTGTTAGTGCGACGTGAAACCGCTAGCATAAATAAATAAATAAATAAATAAATAAATAAATAAATAAATAAATAAATAAATTTTAAAATAAATTCGTAAGACCGCTCACGTACATTACGTTTAAAATGACCATCCCACCCATAAGGTTACCAAAGACTCTTTTAGGCATGAAAAGACTGCCCTACACACGCTTGATTGTGGTGGTCTGTGGTTCTTTCGCGGTTCAAGTCCGTTGAAAATTTCGTCTGTGAAGAATTCATGGATTGGTGACCCCGAAAACCCACAGATTAGTCTGGAATTGATTCCACTTACTTCTGCCAGCCTCCTCAGTTTAATGCAACCTCCCTTCGTCAACTCTTGATCCCTACTACCCACGGCGATGTTAGGTTTGCGAGGTCTAGGTGATCCTTTATTTTCACGCCTTGCGTGGGCCTTCCTTTCTTTTGCCAATATCCTCATTCTTCGAACAGTTGGAAGTCCTCCTTCCTCTGATTAGTTTTAAAGAGGCGATGTTTACCTAGTTGTACTTCCCCTTAAAAACCCAATCACCGCCACTACCGCTTTCGAAACAGTAATATGACCTTTACACTCTAGTCTCAAATATTCCTCTTGTGGATATTCAATATTTTTGACGAAACACATCTATTTATTTATTTATTTATTTATTTATTTATTTATTTATTTATTTATTTATCTCTGACACTTGCCGTAGTTCCTGTGCCTAGACCTAATTGTTTTCTGTCAGTATTTGACTCTGCGGAAGTACGTATAGCATTTCTCTTCATGGTGTTGGTGTAGTGACCTGGGAACTTGTAAATGCTGTGCTCCCGCAGTAATCGCCCGTAGTCATCGTGAAAATAATGTACCGTTACTAGATGTGATCTGGTTCTTCTACACTACTGTACTCTCGGATAGGTTTATTATTGCCCGCAAGCAGGTCCTATTTCACACATTCGTTCTTCACCTAAGTACATTAATATGCACGCCGTAATGTCTAGTGAGTGCCAAATACAAAATATATCCATGTGACACTTATTTCATGTGTAGACTGGATGCTACCGTTTCGTGATCATTCCGTGCATTTAACACCTTGCAACTACTTTGCGTAAATCAACAAACTTATGCTGATAAAGGGAATAGTTGTATTTCCCCATCTCCTTTATCCGTCACCACACCTCAAACCACCACATACACATCCTGGTCAGAGAGAGGACGTCGCCCTCTAACTGGCCCGCTCCACCACTGTGAGGTGGGGAATGAAAGCTTTAAATTATTATTATTATTATTATTATTATTATTATTATTATTATTATTATTATTCATGACGTATAGGCCAATTTTGGACCATGTCATTTCAACTGGCTACTTCCGCTGTTGATGTCTGCCCAGTCCTTCTGCATGTGTTTATCGGTGTTCTTCCGTTTCCTGTGTCCATGTCTTTCCAGTTCTTAATTTTGTTTGTCTCGGAAACACTGAAACTCTTGAAGTTTTTTCTCAAGTGGGACATGCTCCTGGATGTCATTACGTGTGATTCCCATTTTTTCAAGGTCTCTGTCTACCTCAATAAACCAAGCCCCTTTGGTTTTCTTTTGCTGAGAGAAGGTAACGATGTGGTTGGTCAGACTTGTTTCGTGCAATCGTGTCACATGCCCATGTAAGGTAATTCTTTTCCGAATGATATTGGTATTATTCTCTACGTGGGTGTATAGTTTGTTGTTATGCCGTCTTCTGTACTCCCCATTCTCTTTGACCGGACCTAAGGTCTTTCTCAAAATCTTCCTTTCTTTGGCCTTCAATTTCTCGGTCAGGCATTTCTTGTTCATTGCAAGACATTCTAAAGCGTATAAGACCTCTGGACGGATGACACTGCAGTAATGCCTCAGCTTTGCTTGGAAAGATATGGACCTTTTGTTGTAGACGCCCTTGGTTAAATGGTACACCATTTCCTTGTTCATCCGTAATGTAAAGGCTTCCTTCTCTGACAAGTTTTGTGTTATCAGTTCTCCCAGATACTTGAACTTATCTACTCGTATAATTTTGTCTTGTCCCACTGTAAGCTCTCTAGGTGCCAGCTTGATATTAGTTAAAAAATTTGTTTTCTCAAAAAACATCTGAAGGCTTGCCTTCGCTGCTTGTGTTTCAAGCTGAAAAATCTATTCCATGGCTGTATTTAAGGAATCTGAAAAATTGCAAGATCTGCAAAGACTAGGCAATTTATTATTATTATTCCGTGTGTTAAACGTCCTTTGTTGTTTCATGTCAGTTTTAGAATCTACAATTTATTACCGCTGTTATATGACCGAATTTCTTTTTAAAACAAGTGTTACAAACCTAGAAATCCCGTAACGTTTGTAAATATTTTGTTGCGAGTGCCTGGGCCTTCATCCTTGTCTCGCACCGGGCGAGTTGGCCGTGTGGTTAGGGGCGCGCAGCTGTGAGCTTGCATGCGGGAGATAGTGGGTTCGAATCCCACCTTCGGCAGCCCTGAAGATGGTTTTCCGTGGTTTCCCATTTTCACACCAGGCAAATGCTGGGGCTGTACCTTAATTAAGGCCACGGCTGGTTCCTTCCCATTCCTAGGTCTTTCTTATCCCATCGTCGCCATAAGACCTATCTGTGTTGGTGCGACGTAAAGCCAGTTGTAAAGAAAACATCCTTGTCTCGAAACCAGGATGAAAGGCATATAATCAGGCCATTGTTACATAATTCCACTAAACCAATGAGTACAAGGATGCAAATAGTCATGTTATCTGATATCTTCTTTTCACCAGGAGAAACTTAACCTCTTCATGACCTATAATTGTAGAGCTTGTTCATGTCGTGATAGTGATCAGTATCGGTGAATTGGGCGGAAGAAACCAACCGCCTTACGCTGCTCCGTCTAAGTTTCCTCTTTCAATGCTAATGAAAGGATTTCAATCTACAGACATCTATCTATTCATCGACTTTTATTTCTTGAATAGCCTCCGGAGATAACTTTTGTAAGCAACCCAACTTACTCCCCCCATCTTCATTATTGAAAACTTGCTCCATGTCTCTGCCTGAAGGGAAAATCTGACAGATGGTCTCCTTACCCTTCACGGATCTTCTTATTATTTCAGCATCTTGTAGAGCCCTTAATTAAGCATTTCTGTCGTATTTTGGAAATATCACGCGGCTAACTATATCGTTGGTTAAGAATTAGCCACCTTTAAAATCCCATCTTAACCATCAAAATTCAAGCTCTTGCTAGTCATAAAGTTTGTTTATTCATCCATTGTAATTACGCGTTATCAGATATCTGCTTTCATATCCCTACTGAAATGCACCAAATGTCGATTATATAAACCAATACTGCATTACGTTGGAACATGGCTGTGGAAATTATAGAGAAATGTTTGATGAATAATTAGGCTCTGTTGTACCTTGCTACCTCATACACTGGTTTAAGTTGAACAGTAGACCAGAAAGAATCCGAAAATCGATTTCTTGATTGAAATTACTTTAACAGCATTTTTGCCGTCACTTCAAAAGCAGGGTGGTGTCGCTTATGTACCCGTTCGGGATTGCTGACTATAGTTCATATTTATATTGTTTGTCATCATTACGAATTTCACACCGCCCTTTACTTCGTTCGAGTTTCTACTCACATCACTTCCCTTAACCAGACAGGAGGGTCTCTCCATGGGATAACAACAACTCCAACGACTACACAACTCGAACATTTCTTAAATTTGGTCATATTCTGACTAGAAATTACTACGTGCGAGCAAAAACAGTTTATTTTTTTAACTCTTGAGATTCGTTTGCAGTCAGAAGTTAATGCTTTCAAACGTGAGAGGTATGATGTAGAAACTTACTGCGTACCTCGTTGCAAGCCCTTGTATGAGTATATGCAGATTTAACGTCTTCCTTGAAGCATCTACTGTATTGCGAAGTTGTGTGGAAGGAAGTTAAATGTTCCGTATAAACTTAAAACTTATCAGACACATTTAACCCTGAGTAACATTATTATGTTGTGGTGTTCATTGCTAAATCGGTCCATGTTGAACCACATGCAATTCCACTTCGATATTAGTCGTTTCGCTGTTATGGGTTGATAGCCTAAATGAGATAATAGATTATTACATCACATAAACAGGAGTTAAATCCAGCTCCAAGGCGGAGTTGTCAGCCTCTTGGGCTTTGGTTCTTGGGGTACGAAGTTCGATTCCTGCCGGAATTGAAGTATTTTAATCTTAAAACTGTTCAGTTCCTTGGTTCGGGTACTGAGTGTTGTCAAATCCCCAACATTCCTGCAACTCGGACACCACACACAACACTAAACGCAGTTTCCTATACACGGCAGACGCCACCCACACTCATCTGATGGTTTGCCTTACAAGGGCTGCATCAGGCTAGCAATAGCCAAGGTCAATGGGTCAAACTATACTTCCGCAGGAAAGGTCAGCTCTCTTTCAGTTGGCATTAACTTATTAAAATAGTTGTGTTTTAATGCGAGTCCTGATAATGCCCGAACTTACCATTTTTTTATCACCTGAGCCTATCTCAGAATCTGATTTTTGTCCTTTTGGTGAACAATTGTCACTGCCGAATCACGCAATCGAATGGACAAATATACAGCATGATAAATAGTACAGCTTCAAAAGAAGTACTGTCGAATTCAAGCATACTCAGTTCATTGTAATGGGTGAACTTTCTACTGAATCCTGCGTGAACTACGGCTGTCTGTGATTAACACAAACCCGTGGCTCAGTGGAGGAACAAGTTTTTGAGATCTTAACCTGAACATCCCTCGGGAACATTTCAGAATCCGTGGTGTCATTCCGTTCCATCCTACTTTATAGCCTTGCCCTCTTCTCGTCTTTAGCTGGAGCCAAACTTCTTCATAACTTTTCTGCTGGACTCTTTTTGATGGCTGTGAGATTCGTGAAGTGTAAGAGCCATTACAAGGGAAAGGAGGTCATAAATGAACAATCATAGTCAGGACCATGTCCTCGGCAACTTGGTTTATCTCATCAGATATTTTAATTAGATTTCTTGTCGTTTGTTTTTTGCTTATGATTGATATTTATTGGAATATACAATTGATCAAAATTTGAACCATAATGTATGGTACTACTCAAAGAATTTATGGTCGATTCATTAATTATTTGATACCATAATGGACTGATTCATTTATTCATTCATAACTATTGTATCTTGGGAATCAGCGATCCACTTTCGAAGCGGCTTAGGATCGACTACTTGCTGGTCAAACTAGCTCTCTTGGATTTTCTTCTGTCGTGGTGTACCTTCTGAGAGTAAAGACAATTAGTGCCGCAGAGCTATTTACTCGCCTCTTAGATAATAACGACGATGTGCAGATACATTGACGGTACTTATTTTGGTGTCATTGTTTCAAATCTCTGAGGTCCCTATCCGGCGCAGAACCCTTGTGGGCCGGGCTGAGTGGCTCAGACGGTTAAGGCGCTGGCCTTCTGACCCCAACTTGGCAGGTTCGATCCTAGCTCCGTCCGGTGGTATTTGAAGGTGCTCAAATACGTCAGCCTCGTGTCGGTAGATTTACTGGCACGTAAAAGAACTCCTGCGGGAATAAATTCCGGCACCTCGGCGTCTCCGAAAAACATAAAAGAGTAGTTAGTGGGACGTAAAACAAATAGCATTATTATTATTATTATTATTATTATTATTATTATTATTATTATTATTATTATTATTAACCCTTGTGGAACTTGTGTGGTAAACACAGGGAGTCAGCTTAGTCTGTTCCTTTTGTCTCGTGACAAACATTTCTTCGGCAAATCTTGTTCTCTTCCGACTCTTGACGATGTAGGTTTGCGAGGACTGGAGTCATCATTTTTTGCCCAAGGAGTCGATTACATGATACGGTTCGCGTAGGTGTAAGCTTGCATTTGGGAGATGTTGAATTCAAAATTCAGTCGTCGATTTCCTTGAAGGTTGTTTTCCTTCGTTTCCAATTATCATACATCTCAAACATTGGGTCCTGTTTTTCTTCTTTCTTCGAATGGTGACACGTTCATCACATTATACTTGCTCTCTGCACTTCTATTCAACCCACTTCTGTAATACTAACATATTTGCTTGCAAACCCTTCACTTTTATGTATTGTATTTCCCAAGTCTCTCACTTTTCATCCATCGTAATCGTATACGTTTAAATAAATACACAACGAAAACAATACAACAACCTTTATCACCTTTAAACAATGATCCTTTTGTATTATACATACAGCGGGTTAATTCTGTGTTCATACGTACGTCTCTAAACACTGACTAGATAAGGTCAAGTATACATTTATGTGTTTTTCAGCCATTGGACGTTCCCGGATAATATATCGGTGTTATGTGACACCAAGAGGCGATAAGCATCCTCCCTCTAGTTCCCAAGAGAGTTCAATTTATAATTGACGCCTATTGTATCGGCTGGACGATAAAGCCGATACGGGTGTGGGATTCGGGTAGGGACGGGGTGGGGAGGGAGTGAGTGTTTGAAAGCTACCAAGGTTGCTACTGGCTGTATAAAATATTGGCTGCGATACAATATGGCTGGTTAACTGAACTGTCCAAATGGCCTCATCATGCTATTTGTTGAGCTCTTGCGCGCTTCCAATGAATTTGTATAAGCTCAATTAGATACGAACAATATCACCTCATCTGTACAATCTTTCTCATCCCCTTCCCTATCCCTCTTCTCTCTCTTCCTCCGTGCCTATATTATCTATGTATATTCAGAACAACACATTGAAATGTTATGGAACTAATTAACCGAGTAGCCGAATATTTCACTGGTAATATCTCTATTAGCAATGTTGGTACCGGTATATATAGAGAATAATAGAGACACTGGGGAATATCATCCAGCGAGCTCTAAGAAATTATTAATGATAAATAGTTTTCACAGCAAATAAAGGCAATTTTAACTGAATATAACGCGATTCATTGCATTAAAGTGGAATTATATCCTGAATATAGGAGTGATTACAACGAAAAAAAACAAGTCTCTTACTGGAATTGGGTATAATGCAGGTTTCAACTTGACATATTGTGTGCAGTAATTCGAACTGGGAAGGTTTCGGGGATTCATTACCAGAGATTCCGAGATATGACTGCGATCCTCAAGGACAACTCAACCACCGTAGATCAGGATTATGAAGCGGGTTCTATCTGCCATCTACAGTACAGTGTCTGTCGACTGGTGACTGGTTGGTTCGATAGTAAGTTCGTGTCCTCGTTCCGAGGTAGTGCAGCTCTTTTCAGGCACAATCCCAATGGAGGTGAGCTGAATGTAACTTTTAACCATATATCAGCTCTCCTACCAATCTTAAATTTCTGGTGATAATGGGGGATCGCACCCGGACCTCCGAGAAAAGCTCCTAATAGAGCTAATCGTTACGCTGCGGAGTTGGACGTTGGTTCGATTTTAGATAAGTATTAAAGGTAATATATTTCCCTATTTTCGATATATTAAGTAAATCACTATAGCAGTATGGAGAACGAGTATGTTGGTATTGGAAATCTGAAGGTTTAAGAAATATGGATCTCGGTAACCTAACATCGTATAGGCCCTACACTATAGAAGGCGGAAGATGAATTAAGTTGACACTCGAGTACTTAAAATGGAGCGTTTCGTGCTAAAAACTACATCTAAAACCCTTAATTATCAGAGAACTCAGCGAAACGTAAAGAATTTCAACTTATTTTCTGGACACGGCATAAGCCCAAAAGCCTATATCATGTCTACCATTCAAAGTATTTAGTGGGACGTAAAATATTATTATTATTATTATTATTATTATTATTATTATTATTATTATTATTATTATTATTATTATTATCTGTTGCCATTGGACGCATATCAAATTCATTTCCTTTTTGACAGTTTATATTCTCGTCTTCGTAGCTCTGTTAGTTTCCCCTCGTCCTGCCTTTCTTCACTAGGCTAATCCCAATGATTTCCCTCCCTTTAACATAGTTAAGAACCTTCACATTTGATCTCTCGGGCAATTGTTTAGTTGTGTAAATAAGGGATATGAAGAGTTAACACTTACGTGCCTGAGTTCAGTTCTCCTTGTTTTTCGTAATGTTCATGTTAGGAAAGAGGCATTTTAATATGGGATTGGGGGGGGGGGCGGGGGGCAAACAATATGATAATGAGTTAATTTCTTCTGAATGGAAATTGAGCTTGTATGAAAATACGATCGGCTATTTGTCCTCATTTCTAATCTTATCTGACAATTGGTTTGAAGTGGCAGAAGTTTCATCTAATAAACGTGAACTATGTTACGTTTCGATCCATCTAGTTATTTGTTGGCAGCCATATTTACTAAGAGGTAGGACGGGCACGTAAGACTCGATAATAGCAGTACGGAAATAGATGCAGGGAAAATTGATTAATCTTCTTATTATATACCGATAAATTCCTCACGGTATTCTCAGGTTCCTGTTAAATATTTTAAATTCCGTAGCTAATTACAAGATAATCACCACCTTCTCTGTTGAGGAGCTTCTATCGTTAATTCCTCTTGGGGCGGTGTGCTAATTGACAAAATGAGCACGCTACCTTCAAATAGTTTTGTAGTCTACATCATGATAAAGATCTTTAAGTACCATTGCTGTAGCGTAAGTTATTGTAATGGACTTAGATGAAGTACACAGTAAAAGGGAAAATTACTCAGAAACTGGAATAAGATCTGCATATGTGGAGGGAACTGTTTTCTTTTTTGAGCTGTATTCCATTATTCGTGGGCATCAAGCTGAATATGTAGCTTGCATTGATGAGGACTAGAGACCTGTGTATTTGAAGAGGAAAATGGAACACATTTCACATACTCCAGCAACATCTTTGCCTGATTCTGAAATGCAATGAAAATATAGAGCCTACTGTTGTATCATTTCCAGTCCTTTTTTCCTAAGAAGTGTTGTATTTTCAAAGATAAATGTTTCCCTCTAGATTATCATGATAATGGTTGTTGGTTTTGTTGTTTTAAAATAGTGTTGTGTGCGGTTTGAGTTGCAGAACTGTCGGCGATGGTACAAACAGCCAGCCCCCACTTCAAGGGAATAAACCGTTTAGATTTAAATATTTTTATCTGACCGGGAATTGAACGCGGGACCCCGAGGACCAAAGCTAAGGCGCTGGTCTCTCAGAAATGAACCTGGATTGTCTATAAATATCTTAATTGAACTACATTTTGTTTTTATGACTTTTCATTACTGTTAGATTCAATGCCAACAGCTTCAGGCAACTTGTAGGTATGTATGTATGTATGTTCAGCACGTTAGCGCTAACGCTGGTAGGATCCTCAACAGCTCTGCCATCAGCTGTCATAGATGGCCTAGGCATCACTGAAGAGGCGTACTAGGGAAATGAGGAGTGAGGTAGTTTCCCGTTCCTTTCCTCACCGAGCCAGAGTTGCTATTACATTTCAGTCTGCCAAGCCCACTGAAATGCATACACTAACCGACCCTATGAGCAATATTTTCACACCATTCATAGCAGGGACAGGCTGCATAAGGATTGGCATTACTAGCATCGCTCACACCTCAGTCACTTTCATATTGTCAAAGCCAAGGATAAGACAGAGACAGATCTATGAAAGTAAAAAAATTGCTCTAGCCTATACCAAAAGACATAGTGAACTGTAAACACTAGATCCTGCCAGCAAAGGCATAACTTGTAGGTACTGTGCGTTATTTGCAGGTAATTGAGAGTGCGGTTGGATAGCAGTTATATTCAAATTACATATCATTTTAAGTTTTACTCTTGGTGGGAGGGGGGGGGGGAGCAGCGCCCATTAACCTATTAAGCACTCTTAATGCCAGTCGACTCCTCCGGGATTCGAGTCCACAACCTCTAACATCAAAGACGAAGAACTACGTTACGCATCTCATCCTTACTCCAAATACAGACGTACGCACTGAACAGATATTAAAACTTTCATGAGCTTATCCCAGGTACTTCTGGGGTCTCTGGTGCCACCCAAGCTCATTTTGGCTTTGGTCAGGGTCGGATGCCTTTCCTGACTCCATGTAATTTTGGAGATGAAAATCTGAACCCACGATCGACCGGGGTTCGAACCGCAGCCTTGCGGGTGTGAAGACAGCAGCTCACACTCTGAGCTCAACAAGCCCGCTAAACAGACATCACGATAAAATCAGATGAGACAGAACTCGTACACCCAACAGTGTTAGTAGATGTTATTTTCTTAAAAAAGGAGATAACGCTAATTAGGGAAAAAATGAACGAGGTGTTATTCTTTGAAGAATGAATGTATCGGCAGAAGAAAGGGAAGACCGAATGAGTTGCCGTGCGGTTAGGATCGCGCAGCTGTGAGCTTGCATTCGGGAGATAGGGGTTCGAACCAACTGTCGGCAACCCGGAAGATAGTTTTCCGTGGTTTCCCATTTCCACACCAGGAAAATGCTGGGACTGTACCTTCATCATGCTGCGATTGCAGGCGCATCTGACGCCCTCTCTTACGACAGATTCTTTTATATCGTACACTGACGTGTTGCTGTCCAGCGCCATTTCTTGGACTGTTTGTGCACTCGTTGTTGGTGTCAATAAACCTCATGTAATTTCAAGCATGTGTGCCCATTTGTACCTGGCATATTGCTGCCCAGCGCCATCTAGTGGTCAGTTTGTGTACTCTATTTTCGTGTCAATAAAACCCCCCTCTAATGCCAATCATGTGACTCAGTTATTATCTCTCTACCTCTAACATTCCGTGAAGTATTGACTCGTCAAATGTTAACGAATTTTTGGGTCACCCTGTACAATGTAACTCATCGTCACTCGAGAACGACCCGATGAACCCTACCTATTGCCTATTTACCTGTGTATACGTATGAGAACTATGTTGTACGCACCACGCTTGTGTCTGGAACCTCTTGACCGCATTCATCGCTCACCTCCTTCGCCATGCTGCTCTCCTTGCCTGGGAATGGTTACGTCATCATCTTGTAACTGCCACCTCCTTTTTAAGTGATGATATTCTTGAGGACATAGCAAGGCTAGCCAACTAACTCAGCCAGCCATCCATCTATCCAACCAGCCAGCCTGCCTGGCTTCCCCCCTCGACTGTCGTGAATAATTTGTACCTCATTACTGGAGTCGAAGCATGCAAGTTTAATGTCATTGCTCTGGGGTCGCTTTCTCGTCAGGTCTTCACAGCTTTCTTGTAGCTAACCACTTGTAACCCATGTTCTAGTGTCAGCTTCTTCGGAGAAGCACCCTGCTCTTGTTCTACAGAGAATGGTTAATCAACAACGTCCCAGTTCATACTTGCGGAAAATGTTTAAATAAAATAATTAATTCCCTATCTAAATGAAGTGTCAATGTTCTTTGGAGATTAAATATGCACGTCAATGTCTAAGGTCTAAGGACCAGTTTTAAATGAAGATCTAGAGAACCTTTCAAGGGCAATTTGTGCTGGAATGCTATCGAGAACTGTTTTGGCTACTCGGTCGAGTATCGTCTCTGGATCATGGAACTAGAGAGAGGTTTTTTTCATAGACCGGTATTCTCAAAGCTTTTAGGTTCACAACTCCTTTCGACTTTTATATGGGCCTACCTAATCGGAGATAAAAAGTAAGTATGAGGCAAAATGTGGAAGTGCACAGACAAATTGAAATTTTATTTATATTGATAAAAATTAATATTACTGCTTGAAAAATCTTTGCTAATCAGCCCCTAAATTGATTCGTATGATAATTGGAGACGGTAGTGTAATTCAAGCTACTGCATATGGCAGGAGGTATTTTAGTTTTAGCTATGTCTGGTCCAGACGCAGCCTAATGTGAAATGTGATGGGGCAACAGAGAGGAGAAAGAGGGACGGTAATTAGTCTCTGACGTATCAACACTCGCAAGAGCTGTGCGTATCAGGTGAACAAGTGTGCGCTTTCAAAGGCGTCTCAGATTTACATTCCCACCTACAAGGTGATATTAAACTTTACTTAGGCCAAAGTAAAAGTTCATCAAATTGTTCCAGTTTTCGTAAGAGACGCTAGAATAATCAAATTTATGTATGATGAATATTAACTCACCGCCTGGTTGTTTAAATTGAGTTGTGTACCCATGTTAGTGAGAAGTCCAGATGCTACCATTGTTACAACCTACAGATCAAACTTTGAACTAAGTTTACAGTGTATTTTTCCAATTGCTGTTTAGCAGTGGAAGCCTTTGAGTGGTATTCCACAAACCAGAGGTACACCTGAAAGGGTCAAAATTTGCATTTTCTTCCTTTTTGTGTATACTTTTTTCTTGAACCTGGTGACTTGAAACAAAATATTTCCACTACTTCAAAGGACATTTTTGTAAGTGACCATGTATATAATTTGCAACGTTCCACTCTGTTTAGCTTCTTTTCTTGGACACAAGTGCAATCTAACTTTAAAACAATAATTAGTAGTGCAAAAAATAAGAAGGGAGTCAAATGTAGGAGCACCTAAGATATTCCTGAGTTCGTTGATATGAGCCATTAAATTTCAACAAAAGAATTACGTAAATATCCAATTAATAGCAATATACATTTACATTGCAAACACAATTAATATGCAGCTTCGATTCAGAAGTTGCAGGTAATTATTAGACCTTTTATGGGCTTCCCAGCCTAGACAGGTGAGGCGTGCTCCCTGCACCTGGAAGGGTATAGGTAAGATTTCCTTTCGGGAAGTCGAAACATTTTAGAAACGAGTTTACCACGTCTGAAGAGGCATATCACCCTGAGGTTCACTCAGCCTACACCAGAAATGATTGCCAAGTTAATTCCGATGTGGGAGGGTGACATTGCCTGGGCGTAGAGCTAACCATTTTATCCCAGGGAGCCTTCACTTTCCATTCCTCCCAAAGCCTTCATGGATCATATGGAGATTCATCATCATCATCATCATGTCCGACTCGTTAGCTGAACGGTCAGCGTGCTGGTCTTCGGTTCAGAGGGTCCCGGGTTCGATTCCCGGCTGGGTCGGGGATTTTAACCTTAACTGGTTAATTCCAATGACACGGGGGTTGGGTGTATGTGTTGTCTTCATCATCATTTCATCCTCATCACGACGCGCAGGTCACCTACGGGTGTCAAATAGAAAGACCTGCACCTGGCGAGCCGAACCCGTCCTGGGATATCCCGGCACTAAAAGCCGTACGACATTTAATTTCATCATCATCATTTTACAGTTCCAGTTTCCCGTGTACTGTTGGCGAGCCTTTTTCATTCTGTCTTCATTGAGATAGGCTACGTTCTGTTGTTAATGACGTCCTCCACTGTCCTTCCCCGATCTGCAATGTCCATCTTCACGGTGTCCAGCCAGGCGGTTGTTGGTCTTCCTACCATCCGTTTTTCCGCCATATGCCTCTCCAAGTTAACATAAACTGTCTTTGTTGGCTCCATTCCCTTTACATGCCCAAGCCACCTCAGTCTGGACATGCTGACCCGATCTAACCATGACGTCTAAATCCCAGCTTCCTTTCTAACCATGTCGTTCCTCAACTTGTCCAGTTATTTTTTTAAATTGTGGACCTAAGGAACTTCATCTCAGATGCCTGCAATCTTGATGAGTCCCTTTTAGTGAGGGTGCAGGTTTCGATACCATAGGTTAAGATTGGTATGAAGTACTGATTGAACATCACCAGCTTTTGTTGGTACTTGCTGATAAAAGTGGGAGCTCTTCTGCGCTGTATTTGCCACCTCCTTTGTGGCTAGTGTATCTCGAGAGCTTGATGTTTGCTGGTCGTCCCTCGCTGTTTATTTCCACACTGTTGTTTTGAGTTCGCTTATCTTGAGACTGAATTCCTGGAACTTAACCTTCCATTTATTGAGTCTCAACTGTAGGCCTACTTCTTCCTCAGCGGAGCTTGCTTCTCTTAAATTATTTACTATACCTTTGATAATCTGATAATTATTTAATGAATGATCATGAGCGCGTATTAAGTATGAGATATTTTGTTCAAGTATCATTTGTAGAAGGGGCTGCCTGGCCGAGGCGGTAAAGGCGTGCTCGGTTCACCCGGAAGCACGTGGGTTCGAATCCCCGTCAGGAAGTCGTAAAATTTAAGAAACGAGATTTCCACTTCCGGAGGTGCATATGGCCCTGAGGTTCACTCAGCCTACACCAAAAATGAGTACCAGGTTAATTCCTGGGGGCAAAGGCGGCGGGGCGTAGAGCTAACCACTCTACCCCAACAATAGTGGAAGTCTTTACCTTCCACTCCTCCAAGGGCCTTCATGGCCTGTACGGAGGTGACTTTGCTCTGCTTTTGTCATTCGTAGTTGTTAAGCTATAACAGTTTGAATTGTATTTAATTTAAGTAAGTGAAAGGCGCACCTTCCCCTTAAGTTACCTAGCCTGTTTAAAATGAGCTACATACTGGGCTGAATCACACAGGTATCACAGTTGCAAGCTTCCATTTATTAGTGAGCTACATATTTCAGAAAAGGTATACATTCTTGTAACAGTGTTACAAGAATCTTCTGTTATAAAGCTAGGAATCAGGAACCTGGACGAGCTTGCTTTAAACTCTCATGTGTGGTAGAACATTTAATAGACTAATTTGAAGACGAGAATAATATTCGTATAATTGAAATACTGTACACTACCATGGAACAATGAGCGAAGAACATATGCCCGAGAGGGACTCAGCAAGAAACATACGAGAATAGTGTCTCGGTTTTTCATACTCTGTCTATAATTAGTGGGGCTTGGGATTGGATTAGTGATAATAGTCTGGTTCTGAAAGAAGCTATTCTCATAACGTGTATTTTCTCTCTCTCTCTCTCTCTCTCCCTCTTGTTCACACACTAATCACAGCTGTGGAGGTTAATAGGTGATAAAGCTACGATTGATTCATCTGGAAGGACGGGGCTTCGATTCCCCGTTAATAAGTCGAAAATTCATAAACGAGATTTCCGCTTTTGGAGAGGTACATGGCCCTGAATAAAACTGTCTACACCAAAAATGAGTAGGCTTACCAGGTTAATTCGTGAGGGCAAGGGTGGGTGGGTGGGTGTAGTGAAACCGTCCAGTGTGAATCCTGTTAGTACCTTGGATTCAGTAGTGCTAACCACTATATCCCACTTGGTGCCGGGGTTACGAATGGTGGAAGCCTATACCCTCCACTCATCCAAGGGTTCCCATGGCCAAAGCAGAGATGGATTTGCTTTGATTACCGAGCAAGTTGGCTACGCGGTTTGGGTGTGTAGCTTGTAGTGTGCAGCCATGAAGATGATTTTCCTTCGTTTCCCATTTCCACATCAAACAAATGTATCTCATTTAGACCATGGAAGATCCCTTCCCAATCCTAGATCTGTTCTATCGCATCGTCCCCATAATACCGGTCTGAATCGGTAGGACGTAAAGCAGACTGCAAAAATTAAATAAGAATTGCTTTACTTTTTATGGAGGTAAATACGAGTGGCGTACTATACTGTTTTACACTTTACAGTTATAAACTGTTTTCCGTGACGGCGCATGTTCTCCACAGACTGCCACCAAGCGTCGATGAATTTCTGCAGTGGGCACGCCTTCTTTCCATGGGAACTAAGTCGTATAGCGCTGTCCCTGACGGTTCTTTTCCATGTTGTTTGCTCCTACGCTGACAGTGTGACGAGTGTATTCGTTGGCCCCTGTGCGTGTGCTGCTACCAAACGGTGGAACAAGATACTAGTTATACGTCACCACCTTCAAAAGCGAAATGTGAAACATACCCGGACGTTCAAAAAAATAAAGTGTAAAACAATATAGTACCGGTACGCCCCTCGTACTTATCAGTTTATAACAGCAAAGCCAAACAAGCAAAATACATTAGGCCTATACATGAATCTCACCTCTGTTAAGTACAAGGGAATTATGGCTATGAAGCCTGTAGTTCTCCAGTAGAAGAGCATCAGTCCACAAGGTCTTGGTACGCAGAAATCTGCAAACCTACTGCGCTGCCGTGTTACTGAAACCAATATTTATTTTCGTTTCGTAAATAGTGTAGAAAACGCATAAATTAACAGGTGCAATGCTCTGTATCAGTTCTGATGTAATTTTTTAATACATGGATAAGGAATGCTAAGTATGCGAACAGAATACCTAGCGAGCCAGGTAAGAAATTATCTTTTCACTATACGTATTATCTCCCTTACCCTTGCCTTACTAGCCTGCAGCTTATTTAATACAATTTGCGATGTCTTAATTACAGTTACCTTAGCAAATGAACACAGAGCAGTGTTTACATTGCAGTGGCCGTACCTGACGAGATAAAATTACTGTTTAACGAAGAGCTAGGGAGAGTGTGTGTACCACCGTGACTTTTCATTCTGCGGTCGCGTTCCTCCTTTTAACCTATCCCATGCTCATTTCAGTTAAAGATCTCTATTACGAAAGTGAGTCATTTCTTGGGATTAGACAGCGCACGGACAAACTTAAGCGTATCATGTAGGTCATTACAACGTAACCCTGTATCTCATAATTTCGGCGTACCGTCGAGTTGGCCATGCGGTTAGGGGCGCACAGATGAGAGCTTGCATTCGGGAGATAGTGAGTTCGAACCCCACTGGTGGCAGTCCTGAAGATGGTTTTCCATGGTTTCCCATTTTCACACCAGCAACTAGCATGGGATGGAAATCTGTCGGGGTGATCACGTTACCCCGATCCCATTACTATAAGTAGTAACAGTGAGAACATTATGGTTTACGCACAGTATACATTCAAAGACAGAAAGGGGGGGGGGCTTCCCGATCCGATAGAAGATAGTTCAACTCGGCTCTGGTCATCTCGGACTCATCCGTTCTCTGACTCACAAGCCACGACCCTCTGAGAGAAATTAACTCGTTCAATTTGGCAAGCCGAGGTAATTTGAAAACTCAACCCCTTGAAGTGAATAAGAATATTTTATTTTTAAAAGTACTGGTAATTTATTATATCTTGCAACTGTAGATAAAGTATGTGAGATGTTATTTTAAGAAGTGCTGTCTCTATCTCCAACGTTTTGAAGTCTGTAATTCAACAAAATTATTTATATTATTTAGATATTAAAATGTTGCTCAATATATACAGTATATATTTTGCTGTTTGCTTTACGTCGCACCGACACAGATAGGTCTTATGGCGACGATGGGATAGGAAATGCCTAGCGGTGGGAAGGAAGCGATCGTGGCCTTCATTAAGGTACAGCTCCAGTATTTGCCTGGTGTGAAAATGGGAAACCACGGAAAACCATCTTCAGGGCTGCCGACAGTGGGGTTCGAACCCACTATCTCTCGGATGCAAGCTCACAGCTGCTAAACCGCACGGCTTACTCGCCCGGTCAAAATAATTTAACTGCCTAACTATTTTCTATAACTTACTATCAATATACTTACTGCATTTATAAAAAAGGTAACTTGAGAGTCACAATCAACTTACTAATATGTAGTTTTCTGTAAACGACCATAATATTTATTACCATGTCCTACTTTAATTTTCTAAACTCTCTCTAACAAAGTGTAATTGAATTTCGCAAAATCTATAAGGTTTCGGGATCGGAACTAGCATAAGAGATCACTTCCATATCTGGTGAAAATAATCGTCCTTAGCATTATTTAATTTGTAAATAAGTCTGGAAGTTAAACTGAATAACTGGTGATGGTAGAGAATTTAGTTTTAAGAGGAGGTACAACTAGATAAGCTATTTTTTGTAATATCTGAAGCCATTTATTTTCAGTTTCGTCTCAGTTAATTCATAATTGTGAGGTAAAATGTGCTTATAATATTGGGGCAATTTACTACCTCTAGTAGCTAGCTAGTAACCGATACTACACCTCCTCTAAAATTTGGGAGGATACTCTTTATTCATATGGCTTGAAAACATTGCGATATCTAAAAATGTAGAGGTGACTCGTAGTAAACATGGTATTTTCTTTTATAGTACTTTAATTTAATAACATTCAGTTAGAGTGGATCCCTTATGTTAAACAGAATCGAAAAACTGAGCAAAATAGTGCCTTAAGTGAGTGATTCAGCCTATTTCAGTGTAGAGTTACGTGTAACAGAAGGTTACATATTACAAGGTGAAAAAAGAAACAGAACTCGAGAGGGATCGTCCCTTAACTTCCACACTCTACGTTCCTTAAGGCGAGGGAAAGTTCCTTTCGAAAAGTAAAGCTAGCTTTGGAGATAAAATGTCTTTATAATTGCTTGACTTGTTTCCCTGTGTTTATACGGTGTGTGTGGAGGAGTTTATACGAAGTAAGCACTGCTGCGGAATTACCGAATAGATCCTGCTTTACACCCATCCCGTATAATGAATTCTAGAGTTGGAGAAATGTCTTAGAAGTAACTTAAAACATTTAGAGTTAGCTGTAAGAATCAACTCAATTTATTGCATCTTAAGGCGCTACACTTTTACTTTAGCGTTACATAAGTATACAATAAATCAGTACCTTTATACCCCAGGCATATTGGAACTCGCTCGGCATTCCAGGTCGATGACTGCTAAAGATATCTGTCTTAGCATTCTGCAATTGTATTAAGAGAAAATCTGACTACAATGTCCAGGAATTAAACCCGGCTCATTGGATTTCATGCACAATGACTCGATTACTAATGAGTAATACCGTAGTAAATGGAGAATAATGGTGACAGTATCGATTACTCAGATATCAGGAGAACTGCGCTTGAATTCCAATAATCTGAGTTCGTTGCTCAGTCTATTCATTTCATCTCTGTGTGGATTAATACATACAAGTACTGAGCGTGCTGCCTTCACGGTTTGGGCAGTGGAACTGTTAGCTTTCATTCAGAAAATGATTGGTTCGAACCTCACTATCAATACGAGTCTTGAATATGCTTTTCCGTGGTTTTCTATGTTAACACCAGACAAAAGCTAGGGCTGTACCTTAATTAAGGCCACGATCGCTTTCTTCCCAGTCCGTTCCTATCCAATCGCCACCTAAAAAATTAAAACCTATCTGAATTGGTGGAATGTTAAACCACTAGCAAAAGAGAAAGTACATACCAGTAACATTTTAGACAGTATATTTTACAAAATCTCGTGATGAAAATACGCTGTTTACCGGATGTAAGCCATCGAAAACTTGTCCATATATATCTTATTTAATTTGGGAGAAAACATTTCTTTATATCTGATCTATCTCTTCAACAAATATTGTATAATATTGTTCATATTTTGTAAGCTATATTTTCCGGTAATTGATAGTACATTTTTGGGGTTCCGTGCATCTCATGTTACCAGGAGGGATTTATATGCTCTTTCAAGTGTCGTTTTGTATACAACATCTCCCAATTGCATGTTTGATGCTTAAGTATGAGATTTATCTAGGAAATACTGACAATTTTGACACACAAATTTTGGAAAATGTGAAAGGCATTCATGAAATGATCATATATATTAACAAGATAGCTGCACCGGGCGAGTTGGCCGTGCGGGAGATAGTGAGTTCCAACCCCACTGTCGGCAGCTCTGAAAATGGTTTTCCGTGATTTCTCCCATTTTCACACCAGGAAAATGCTGGGGTTGTATCTTATTTAAGGCCACAGCCGCTTTCTTCCTTCCCCTTTTCGATCCTAGCGTCACCATAAGACCTATCTGTGTTGGTGCGACGTAAAGCCAATTGTTAAAAAAAAAAAAAAAACAACCTATGCTTTTCTACAATTTCAAACTCACCTAACCCATAAACCTAGCCACGAAAGATAAACAATACAGCAGACAGGGTGGCACTCCAGTATCTGTTCAGGGCATCTTGCTAGGCAACACGTAACTTGTAAGCCAAGGCCCAAATGGGCAGTATGTTTGGCGGGTTTATATTAGTAACACACAGATTAATAAAATATTTCATTTTATTTAAAGAGAAAAATTAGTTAAGTATTGCTTAAATATTCTTTTATCTGAAAACATTTATAGATCTATTGTTTAACTACGATTGTTAAAAGTATTTCTTTATTGTATCCCTAATTTTGTGGTACTTTAATCCTGAGTAAGAAATTACTGCGTATATAGCGTTGGGTCAGAATGATTGCAAATGGTAGCTGATCCCTTATTATTATTATTATTATTATTATTATTATTATTATTATTATTATTATTATTATTATTATTATTATTCAAATCGTTAAACGAATTTGAGTAGATGTGAAGATTATGGAAGATCCGGATAAACTCCTTTTCGCTGGTTTCTAGAGTAGACTGCTACCTGTATATGACCAGTATGCTCTGCATGAATTATATTCAGGTGGACAACAATAAACCTTCGACGAAGTTTTCTATGATCAATAATTATAGTATTTTAATGTCAGGCCTACTACTTTTACGCTTTCACCATATACTAAGGTGTCGGAATTTTTTTCCCACCGGAGTTTATTTATTTGGCTGTAAAACTACTGTAAATCTAGTGTACAGTATTTGAGCACCTTCTTTGAAATAAAATTGCACATTATATTGAGACGCTATATTACTAGTTTCCAAAACTGAGGTTAACCGTTGAAATTCTGGACTGTGTCTTGTGTGAACACAGTAAGGCAGGCAGCCAGGAAGGAACGATGGAAAGAGAAATGTAGGCGAGCTGCAAAGAAGAAAGAACTTAGCAACTCTATCGGCAGGAGTCTTCAAAACAACCCGTACGTTCAATCTCTAGACAAACATCTCATTTTCTTCATAAAAATGTCGCCACTCAGCGTTCAGTAAAGATGAGCTTAAAGGGGACAGCTCCATCGGACACAAGAGTAACCTTAAACTGCTTTCTCGTCTCATCTGACTGGACTCCTCAGTTTCAGCCTGGAGGAATAAATGTATTACGAGATCATGAATTATCCTATCTCTTCTCTCTCATACAGAATTGCTTAGCATATCGAAGAATGTTCCTGTTGAAATTCGTGAATGAATTACGATCGGTCAGTGATCTAGGGGTATCGATCCAGGCTCTTAACCAAAGGTCGCAGGTTCGTTTTACGGGAAGATCAGGGATTCATACCTGGATCTGAGGGCTGTTAGAGGCCCACTCAGCCTACGTGAGAATAGCTGAGGAGCTATCTGACGCTGAGATAGCAGCCCCGGTCTAGAAAGCCAAGAATAACGGCCGCGAGTGTCCGTCGCACTAACCACGCGTTACCTCGCAATTTACAGCTCTTCGGGCTGAGTAGCGGTCGCTTGGTAGGTCAAGGCCCGGTGGCGGTGGTTATTGTTTTAAGAGAAAGTACAACAGGGCAACCACCCTCTATTAACACTAATCAGAGGTTGAACGGAAGTGGTTCACCACTTTGGAAAATGAAGGTATCGGCCTGAGAAATATAAGATCCACGGAGAACGTGAAAATAAGTCCCTGCGCCTCGTAAACCTAATACCGTTGCCGTCAGAAAAGAACAAGAGTTGACCAAGGGAGTTCGGTTAGGATAGATGAAAGTGAGGAGCCGGGACAAGTAAGTGGAAGCAATGTGAGGACTCAGCTAAATGCCTCATGGTCGCCAACACACACTCCCAAGTTAAGAGCCCCTGGGACCACGTTTAGTCCCCTCTTTCGACAGACCGGGGATACCGTGGTTGTTATTCTACCACCGCCATCGATAGGGGGTGTCCAAGGCCCATAAGGGCTGCAGTGCCATAGGGGTTAGTTTCGTTTCCTTGAATGAATTACGAAACTTCGAATAAGGTTGAATACAATGTGTCTTTGTACTGAATGAGCAATGATTCACATTTTATGTCGTCTATTGGAGCTGATGATCTTCCTATGCTATGGAAGACTTTTAATCAATCAATCAATCAATCAATCAATCAATCAATCAATCAATCAATCAATCAATCAATCAATCAATCAATCAATCGAACATTCAGAGTTTAATAACAGACGTTCTAATTTCGTGATAGGGCCTAAATAGTTCCGATATCCAACGATAAAAGGAATGAGTGGCACGTATGATGCTAAATTTAGATCACTGCAATGCTATTATTCAAGTACTGAAGCTAAATGCTGTTGGTGTTTGCATCACATCCCGTATTCCGTGGGTGGAACACATAATTTTACAAAATTCAATAAACTGTCAGTTTGATTAAACTTACAGATGTTATGAAATCTGTTTTATGTAAGAACTGTACTAAAATACTTGAGAATTCATTGCTACCAAATGTAAGTAGTCCTACTACTGTACTAAAGAATGCTTGAATACGTCACGATAAAACTCATCTACGAGTATCGTGTATAAACATATATAAATGTATATTTCTTCGTCCAGCAGCAGTGATGATGACTAAGAGAAAAAATTCAACAAGGGAAAACACTTAAGTTCACCGAACGGGCCTACAAGCCAAGAGTTATAGAAATGTTGAAACCTGGTCGGAAGAAATTCTAAAATGTAAATAGACTTACTCGCAAGTAATTCAACAGATTTTTTTACGAAACTTTCTTGGGACGTTTTCCTGAAATTATATCCAATTCTAATCTTCGTGTCACATTATTCATACTGTAGTATTCTGGGATATGACAAGGAAACTCCACATTTGGACATTCAAGATTTGGCTCTTGGGGTTAACAGAGGCTATTCTGAATGTTTTGCTGTGCGTTTCTTCTCACTCTGTAGGAAAGTACTGGAATGGTAGCTAAGTGAAATCCCAGAACATATCGGTACCCAAGTCCCAGAATGGTATAAATATTGTTACAAAATCAACAGTAATACTACCGCTTTACATGCACTGGTAGGCAGGAATGGCGACTGTGGTTAAACAATCACCCAATTTCTTTTATTTTCCATTTTGTTTCCATTTAATTTGTTCAGAGAGAATGGTTTCCTAGTTGTACTTTCTCTTAAAATACAATTCACCACCACCTCAAAATCACGTGGCATGCTGATGATTTTTAAAGTTGTAAACGGTTTTACTCTAAATATCCAAATATTGCACCTTACTGTATCAGGATATTGAGTTCAGTAATAATTCCTAAAGATCAAGGCACAACTACGTAAAACTACTCATTTAACGAATAAAAGGAGGAGGATTAGATCTACGATGAACTTATTGTTATAATTTGAATATTTGATACAAAGAGGCTTGCTACGTTTTTTATGCCTTTGAATAAACGTGGCAGTTACACTGTTGTATGAAATGTACCTTCGTTTTAGCAGAATGTTAAATATACTACACCTAAATCAAAGTGCGAAGAAGGAATCTCAAAATTGATTACAACTGGCTTGTAAAGATGCTGTAGCCCTTTCAGTGAGTTTATCACGTTCTTCAATGAACCTTTTTGCAGTGAGGTTACTGAAGTCCTTATAGCGAGCTAAGGTGTCACAATAACTTTTCTTATTATATTAGATCTGTATTTCCTTATTTCATGGGTCATATTCTGCTTTTATTTTGGCATGTAGCCTACGTATTACTGATCTATGACTATAAATTGAAGTCCTGTCTTAGAGTAGACAGGTAAATGACAGTAAAGTAGTACTGTGGATGTTGTAGCAGCAGTGAGTAACCCTAATCACTAACACTATCCACCACCTAGTGTAGAGTACTTTACTGTCTGAAAGGAAACTTTCAATTTTTCATTCTTTGTTTTTAATGAGGTAGTGTGTCAAAGGAGTGAGAGAGAGAGAAGGTAAGAGATGCATTCTGTGTGGCATCGTCTATCCTTTGGTTCGTTCGTTGCCCTTTCTGCTGTGATACGTTTACAAGTCCTATTATTTATAGTTAGAATGTAGTGGTAGCGAATAGTGGCAACACATCACTAAGAGGCATTTATCACTTGTTTTGTATGTCTGTCCTCTTTTATCATGATCTGGCTATCTGGCTGGTTACAGTTGGTCCAGTGTTAAGTCTCTACAGGTTTTTTCCCACCCACAGCACTTCTGATTTTCTCTCTTTCTGTCTCATTTATATATATTACTTTATATTCCTGCTTTTATTGCGGTATATCTTTCTTCGTTTGTAAGTCAGTTATTCATTCTTTTTGTTACTTTCATTTCCGTACCTTTTTATTTTCTTGTCTTGTTATTTGTCTTCGTGTAAGTATACAACTCTTAGAACTTCCGCCATTGTTCATCTTTTCAGCCATTCTTCACTTTCTGTTATGTAAGGTCCGACTCTTCCTTTCGTATGTGATTTAGATTGTTGAATAAATTGAGTTTGGTCAACATGCGCAGGTAATTGTTCTGAAATTACTCGTTAATTATCATATACCCCCTGTCTTCTATCGCGTCGCAATCTCGTATGGAATAATGTTGTATTATACAACATTTTTAATACTAATGTTACATTTTGTATAGAAAATTGACTTTGACGTTCTAATCCCTAAGTATGCCGATAAAGAAGTAAAATTTCAGATAGGTTAGAATGCAATGCTTGTGACAAAAATGTTTCATGTCATGCTATTTCATGATGAATGTTGGAATTTTTATGTCTATCTCTCAGCAAAGGTCAGAGCAGAATATCTCTCTCAGCAAAGCTCAGAGCAGAATATAGCTTCCGCTGAAGTCTGTCTCATTTGTGACTGTGACAGTATGGAAGTTGCTGAGGTATGGGTTGTGCTGAATAATGACATTCAGAGTACGACTAGGGCATCTGAATGTTATGAGATACGCTACGCATAGGGCGAGTCGTGCTGCAATAACATTATCTGGCTCTGTGAGAAAAGCAATGGCAAACCACCTCGCTCATCATCGTGCCCTGTATGCCTCACTATGATAACACCATTGGTTTCTCCATTTTCCCTATAACCGCACGACTGGTGATCAGAGGGTCAAACCAGTGTTCGAGCTGAATACTTGATAGATATAAAAATTAAATAAGTACCAGGAGATTCCTCCGCATGGGTATAGTCGCATAGAAAGAATGCGTGAATGATATTGTATGTTCCTCGCATTTAATATTTTATCAGAATTAATACAAAGCATAATTTACCTCCCATGGAGATACAAACCGTGTAGATAACCACAATAGATATTTTATCTAGCCGAGGTAGGTAGCTCAGACGGCAGAGCGCTGGCCTTCTGAGCCCAGCTTGGGAGGGGTTGATCCTGGCTCAGTCCGGTGGTACTTGAAGGTGCCCAAATACGTCACCCTCGTGTCGGGAGAGTTACTGGTTCATAATATAACACCAGCGGTACAAAATTCCGGTAACGGAACGTTTCTGGGTACCATAACAAGTAGTTAGTGAGATGTAAAACCATTATTATTATTATTTATTTACAAGTTCAGTTGTTTCAGAGAAACGTTCCCTTGCGAGGAACTTGAACCATACCATGCGTTCATTCTTGTTTTGTTTTAAGCGACTGTACATTATAGTTGCGTAAAGGATTAACTTATACATTCTTTCTCCCACATTTTGTAATTCACTTTACATTTGACCACGTATTATAAAATTATAGTATAATTTAATAATTATCATGTATTAAATAACATGAATTCAAGATTTCGAGTGGAATGATTGAAAATTCAGTGCGGTGCCCACTGAAGTAACATTTGTTAAAATATAATTTACCTCGATATTTCCGTCGACAATAACAATGAAATGTAGGATTCCTTGTTTTTACTTCATTCATGAGCTAAGAACAACATGATAATTGGCCCTTCTGGCTTGAAACACGTGAAACATTTCTGGTAGCGTTTGTCATTTTGATGTTGTTCTGACGGTTTTACCTGCTAGGACCATGTTTCGCAAATGTTACCGCAGATATATCCCAGGTTATGTCTAGGGTGTTCAACGAAGTAAACCAGTATATACACGACAGTCACAAGGGTTGTCAGAAAAACTGTACACACTGTTTTACGCGGGGATATGGCCTACGAAAGTCTTTTATAATTACTTTTTCTAAACCTATATCCTGTATAAAATACCTCAATAAACGTTACTTGTCCAGACGTGCTAACTCCCCCGATTTAAACGGGAGACTTCCTATTTTTGGTCCTTTCTCCCTCTCTCCTGTTCGCAGAGACTTATCTCCTGATTTTGACAGCAGATTTGGTATTCCTGTACTTTTTTTAACACAGGTTTTTCCTCGTTCTTTAAGTAGCTGGAGAGAATTGATGTTTAGTGGGCACTGGCAAGACGGATGGAAACAACTGGTGGTGTTCACTTTATTTATGACTTCCATATAGCAATGCCGACTGAGAGACTATCTTTGAAACATATTTACAAGGACAAAAAATGAATTCATATCAAATCTTCCCGAAAGGAATTCTGGAAGAAACAATTAACCTTAAAACCCATTCAACAAGGCCATTGCTTTGAGCATAAATCTAGTTCAAAATTTTATGAAGAGGCCTAAGGCACTTATATTGAAGTACCATGTGTTCTAAAGCTCAGATACATGCAGTGTTTCAGTACTTATACAATAAATAAATAAATAAATAAATAAATAAATAAATAAATAAATAAATAAATAAATAAATAAATAAATTTCTTAATTGTGTAGTATAATGTGTTAAATATTCTTCAAAGTTACGTTATCAATGATGTGTCGTAAAATGTCGGGATATGCCGCAAATAAATCTGACTTTTGGCTTTTGAAAGCTGGCACGTCGGCTTGTCTTACTATAGGACTGATTAAATACCTTGCAATTCTTAACATGGTATAAAGAAAAATAATATCCTTCCAAAACTGCAGTAGTCTATCCTACTAAAACGTAAGAATAAGGTGTTCAAGTAAATAAGGCTTGATGTGCTCACAACAGAACGGCATGCCTCACGCCTTACCCTCCAATCAATTCCACGAATTATCTCTGTCGGTTCAAGAGAGACATTTTACCCTAGTTTTGGCATGTTCTCGCTCGTTACAGAAATTTCCTTTTCTACTCCTTCTCGTCTATCATCCAGCCATTCAGTTGCAAAACGGAACATTTAAAGTCCTCCAGCTGTACACCGTTAGACGAAAGGGAACTACTCCTCAGATAAACTCTTGAGATAATAGATATCCTCCAGGCAACAGTTGCTGCTGCTGTTGAATATGTATTCAGTATTCACGGCTAAAAGTAGCACTGCATTTTTCTGAAATGGGACGAAAACTGTACAAATGCCTTCAACTGATGTACAATCGTTGAATACACACATACCACATCGAGCCGTGGAGCTGAGGCCATTGTTCTTGCTGTAACCAGTTGTTCCACAAACCTGACTTTGAGTGGAATAGGAGTTGACGGAAGAGAGGTGTTCCACCATTTTGGACTCGGAAGACCAGCGTTCTGCGCCTTCCAAGCGTTTTTTTTTTTTTTTTTTACAATTTGCTTTACGTCGCACCGACACATATACCTCGTACGGCGACGATGGGATAGAAAGGGCTGGGAATGGGAAGGAAGAGGCCGTGGCCTTAATTAAGGTACAGTCCCAGCATTTGCCTGGTGTGAAAATGAGACACCATGGAAAACCCATCTTCAGGGCTACCAACAGTGGGATTCGAACTCAGTATCTTCCGAATGCAAGTTCACTCCCGGCAATAATGAATAGAGATTAATAAAATCATACTTTATAGTACGTGGGCAACAGTTATCTTGACAAGCTCAAAGCAAAGAAAATAACCCAGAAGAATGAGGATTTCCATGTTATTAACTGAAACGTAAAGGAGTGCCGGTACGTCTTAGAAAAAATTTCGGGAATCTCTCCTCATGTGAAACGAATAAGTAAATAAGTAAATACATAAAATAAATACATAATTACGAAATAAATAGAAAGTTATTGACTTCCTCGGCATTAGAGCTGTAAGACTGTGATATTGTTAATATTTCCACAACTCCCAGTTCAAAAGGAATATTGTGATGTGTTGTGAGTCGGCGCCTTTCTTTTTGAGAAATAGGTTGTTTAACAATCGTCACTTAGTTGTAAACATATAAACAAGAGATACACGTATACTCACATTCTCTTGATTCTCTTGATTCTCTTCAGTTATTGTTTGGCATTCTTTGCCCGGTTCGTTGGCGTTGTTATCAGAGGTTCCTTGGTTTACTTCATGAGTGAACCTCAGAGCTAGCTCTAGGCTATCGAGGAGCCTAACCTGAAAACTTCTGGCAGGAAAGAGAGACACTACCTCTAGACCACAGGTCCATTATGGTCCTCTTGAAATTCTTAACATATCGAGTTCAACCGTCGTCTTTTTTGTCTACATTGCTGTTTAACTAAGTTTATTCTTCAAGGGTATCTTCCATCATCCATTCCTTTCATGGTATTCATATATTCCTCACTATTTTGGTAACATTTACAGTACTGCCTACATGTTATTTCTTAGCATATTACTTATAAACTTGCTTCGAAATAAAATCACTTTATACATTTTGTGACGCTTTCCTCCTGCTTATGAGTAAGATATTCTGAATCTCACTACCTTTAACTCTTTTACGGCTGGAGACGAGTTATACACATAGTGGTATGAACATCATTGGTATCATCATTATAATCACAATAACTCGATGTGATATTTCCATATGAAGATTCTAAAGATTTTCTCTTTTTCTTTACAGAGACTGTAGAGTAGTACGAGACCCACAGACTCTCAAGTCAAAAGGATATGGCTTCGTATCCTTCGTCAAAAAAGCGGTAAGTAACAAATGTTTATTTCTCATTACATAACACGTTAAGTTTAACTTCGTGAAGATAATCAGGTATCGAAGCGAGAAGACGATGACTGGAGGTAGTGGTGCATTCACTACCTTGCCATTTTATACATTTTGCAAACTCATTCAGCTCATTTGATAAGATTGGCTTCGTCTTCTATTGCAGAATTGCCAACAATTTCAAAACAATCTGTTTAGTATGTTTCACAAGGTTAATGTGGAAATATACCTTAAAGTGCATTAAAATCCGCTTTGAATATAATACCGCTTTAACCTTCAACGTGTAACCGTCACTATCGGACTAGTTACTAAATAGTAATAAGTGGTACAGTTTGTCTAAAGCTAAATGGGGAGGAAATAGTGTGTGTGTGTGGGGGGGGGGGGGGATTTCATCTTCTTGAGAGCCAAAATCAGTCGAAGTGGAGATTGCGATCCTGATATTAAAAGACGGATTTCGCTTGGACGAATCGCTATGATGACTATTTCCCCGATCTGGAAGGGCACAGATATGAGTCTGGCTGCCAGTACGGATTAGTCGGTACGATTATATTCCAATTGTTCATGTATGGATGTGAGAACTGGACACTGAAACAGACAGACAAAAGGAAGATCGACGCTTTTGAGCTCTGGTGTTGGCGAAGACTCTTACTGCAAAAATCACCAATAAGGCAGTTTTGGAGCGCATCAAGCCCCGTATGTCATTGGTTGTTAAGATTAGGAAGCTGAGACTAGCTTACTTTGGCCACGTTATGTGATCAGATGCATTGGAAAAAGCAATCATGCTAGGAATGATCAGTGGTACAAGAAGACCAGTTCGCCAGAGGACTCGTTGGTTAGACACCATTAAAACAAACACCACCCTCACCCTGGAACAACTAAAGGAGGCAGTGTGGAACAGGACTACTTGGAATCGCTGGTTGTCGGATTCGACCGAACGGATGCCATCACATCATCAAAAGTCTCTCTCTAACAGTAAAGTAGGCTATATATTGCAATGCCCGACTAAACACTACATAGCAGTTTTTAACAAACTATGTGCTAGTGAACTATGTGCTAGTGAACGATACACACCAGTAGTGGTAAAAAAATATGCGTTCACCGTGCGTTTCCTATTTACCGTACTAGCTTGGAGTCGTGAACATTCCAAAACTTAACTGTAGAAAATAATGTATCCATATATCAGTTTACGTTTTAAGAACTACACTGTAGTCCAGTTTATTATATATTTACGGCCTGTGCTCAAGATTGTGGAATTGAACCCTGGCACAGTCGGTCGACATTTAAGAGAAATGCTAGAGATATGATTCAGATTGCCCGGCAAGTAAAGGAATAGGATTTAGTGTAAAATTCCGAATTACCGTCGTCTCTTAAGACTATTAGCAGTTGAAAGACTTAGGGCGCAGGCACACAATTTCAGAAATTTGTTAAACATGCCATGTAGTGTTTGGTACCTGTTTTCTCAATACAGTTAGGGAATTGGTAATTAATTAATTAATTCATTCATTTATTCATACACTCATGTAGATAATCGTAGGCATGGCCCTTGCATGTGGAATGGCGATCCGCCTGTGCAAAGGGCACTATTTTAGATAGGGAATCATAGCCAATTAATTAATTCATTCATTAATTCATACACTTATGTAAGGCTATAACCGAAGTAGGACGGGATAGGACGGGCCTATCCCAATCGAATATGTAGAGTGATCTAAATGCAACAGAGAAAGAAGAATAGGGAGGGGGGCACATGGGGTGCGGGATTTCCGTTTACGTGTGCCTCGCAGAAATTAGGGAATGGTGAGAAATTAGTGTTTGACAGCTATTAGATCAGGTGGGGTCTTCCGTTTGGGCCTCAAGGGAAAGGGCCGGACGTGTTATCCTTGGGAAGGTGGCTCCTTTTTCTCACCAGGGGTGGATAACACGACCGGGCAGTAGTCATACATAATCCCATCCATGCATTTATCCTGCCAACCGAATGCTCTCTCCTCAGTTGGTGGCTATCCGTGACTGGGAGGGAAGTGTTCATTCATTTATTCATGCATGCATGCATGACAATATTACTCGGTCATGGAATCATTCAAAAAAAAAAAAAACTCATTCATGCATTTATGTACACCCATGTATAGTGTCTGTGAAAATGGAGGAGAACTCTGTACAGACTTATTATAAATAGTGTTTGGTACCGCATTTCAATACACAGCCGTGCAGGGTATGCATTGGTTTTCTGAAAGAGTAGAATGTATCAAGACATGAAAACATATGTTGTATATATGGTAATTTTTGAACACAATTATATGCATGGGTGCACGTAAATTAAATGAATGTCTCTTATCGGAAGCAACAGGGATTGTACATAACAAATATTGCCAAACGTCAGGACACATATAAAGGCGTATAATTCAGTGATGTGTGACCAATACTTAAAACATGAAAGAAAGTATGCACGTAGTCTGTATGCTACCGAATCATTAATAATACCTCGCAACAATTAATCACACGGTAGGCCTGTAAATCTCAGGGAATAAGGAATGTATTTGGATAAGCTTCTCCTTGGGTTGATTCAAACACTTGCGAGGGACTTCCTTTTACTTTTTTACACTTTGCTTTACGTCGTACCTACACACACAGGTCTTATGGCGACGATGAGATAAGGTAAAGCCATTTGCCTAGTGTGAAAGTGTGAAAACACAGAAAACAGTCTTCAGGGCTGTCGACATTGGAACTCGAACCCACTGTTTCCCGAATTCACGCTGTTAGCTACGTGTCCCAAACCGCGCAACCACTTGCTTTGTACTTGAGGAACATTCTGACTTTATACCTGACTTATTCTGACTTTACACCTAGCCCCAAAGTCTTGACTGGTAAACTCATTATTCGCTGACAGGTGACATAGCATCGCACGCATTGCTGAAGTCAAAAGTACATACTGGAATCTCTGAGAAATTCTCTTGTCATGAAAAGAGGTAGCAGAATACAGTCATTTCTTCAAATTTTCGTGTATTTAGCAAGAGTTTTTGTAGAATCTAATTTGGATATTATTATGTTGTCTGCTCATACGTTGTATATCCACTTCTTGAACTCTTTTCAAATGGTTATGTATATTACTAGCTTTAAACGTGTAAAATTCTGTTGGAAAGTACTTACTTACTTGCGCAAGTTTGTTTCTTGTTGGAAGTTGCTACCACTAGTGATGGCCTTAGTTTACAACCCACCAGGGGACTGTTAGCTCAAGATGACAAGTACTCATGTCTCACCCCTTCGGCTTTTATATTAAATTATTAGAGTTTGTAAGATGAACATGACGAGCTTTACTCGATATGCAGAATTATTTTCCAAGGCACAAGATACCTATTGAACAATCCGGAGAAGTATAAAATCTACTTTCGCAAATTAAATGACGTTCTCACTGAGGGTGAGTATGTACATTGGAAGCGAGTGGAAGGCATTTAGAGATGTTTCGTTCATAAGAAAGACCAATCGCGCGCAAGGAGAACCAGTGGGTTCAGGTGACGTATTACCGGAAAAAATCTGGCATCAGAGATTTCAGTTGCACATAATTCTGTTGAAATTTGGTCTTTCCTTTTATGTTCTTTTTAAAACAAACAATCCCTACTAGACTCTTATGTGAAAAATAGAAAGAGGTCATCAGTAACCTCGACCAAAAAAAAAAATACAGAATACAGTAGTTGGTTTGCATGGTGTCTCCTTAAGAACTTGAGGGGTGAAACATAAATGCGTGAAATTTTTGAAAACAAATTGTGAATTAGCTTTTCTTACATGTATTGCATTGTCACCTCGACTTCACAATCTGGCTCCCTCATTCTCCCTTCAAGGAAGAATTCCTTATCTATGAAACGAAGTGGTGTATTCGACTCGAATATTCTTCAGTCATTGGCGTTGCCTTGATTAACCCAGACCACTTATACAAGACTGTTACATACGTGAAGTTAATGGTGATAAAATGTGGAAAGTAATGTTTTAATATAATATTGCGGAAGTACTTCAAGAATTGGTGGGTAGTCGAAATGAAACAAGCAGCAGATTTTTAGATAATATGAGGATGGAACAAAAGAAGGGGAAATGAAAAATCAGGTTTTGACGACAAGAGTATGATTAAAGTGAGGAATCCGACATAATGATGTAGAAGTGATACAATACTCCATTGAAACTTCATTGTCACAACGTTCATCAATAAGTTGTGAACTCTTGTATATAACATTTATTTAATCCACGGCCGCTTCTTTCCCAATACAAGCCCCAGATAACAACAAATACGCACACCAGTAGTACAGACATCATAACCTTATGGTTATCAAACAAGCAAGCAAGTAAGCAAGCTTTGTAGTCTTGCGTGATTGTTTATATCGTGATCGTAGCTGCAAGGCTTCTAGTTTACATGGAATCTGAACCACAGGATCGTGACATTTTACATTTTTTAAATCCCATGAGAATTGGTCGGGATTCGGACCACGACCGCCTTGATGAGAAGCCAGTGACTATACTTCTCGGATTTCACGATTCCGCATGGGTATAAGACGTCTTATAAGTCAGACTCGTGTGAATTTAGTGCACGGAGCTGCACTGCTCAGGTGGATTTGAATCCGAGTGCAGGTGCTTCACGCTTAAGAATGCTTAGAAGTGGGAGACTGGTGTGAATAGATCTATTTATATCGTATCGGTAACTAATTTATATACATATATATATAAAGATATACGTGCACAAAATGTCTATAGAAAGATCAAAAATAAAAATGAACTGTGCACCAAAGGTTTCTATTGTGGTGCACCAGAAATTAGCAACGGCGAGTGCATTCCTTATCGCTCAATCAGCTTTCTCAGTACGTGTGGCGGGATAAAGATGACATTGTAGCAGATGGACCGTAGTCTGCACTCAACTACAGCTACACCAAATAGAACCCACCAAAAATATCCGCTTCTGCAGATTGGTCTTGCACATAGTAACATCCGAACGCAGCCTATTTAAAGGTCTCTCAAATCGTCGAGTATTCCATATGCCAAGCTGGTAATTCTTCGCAAGGTGTTTTCCATTCTCCAAGATGCTCAACCCTCGCTCGCCACAAAGTGAGTCTTGCTTGCTGTTGTGTTCCTTTAAGTTTATGTGTGGTCTTCAAGAAGCTTTTGCGTAAACTTAACCGTGATTTTGCTTGTTGGAGTCCATACAGTGGACGAGCTGCGTATTTTAATGATGTGGTCTTCTCTTTGCGGGCTGCTACCTCACGTCGGATATCAGGAGGTAGGATGCCAGCAAGTTAGTATTTTTTTCTCCGGTGTTGGTCTTAGACAGCCTGTGATGATACGACACATTTCATTAATTGCCACGCCTACTTTTTCGGCATGGCAAGATCTGTATCATACTGGGCAATGTACTCTGCTGCCGAGTAACGTAATGTTAGTGCTGAGGTTCTTACTTTGGCTGTGCTTCCCAGGTTGTTCCATTCAACTTCCGTACCACATTATTCCTGGCAGCCACTTGTTTTTGATGTTCAGACAATGTTTTCTTTAAAAGAATATGCGGTCTAAAATAACCCCGAGATTTTTTGGGGTCTCACTTTGTGCCAGCTTGATCCCTCCCCATGTGATATTCTGGTATCCAGCAGCCTGTTTACTCTTTAAATGGAAAACACAAGTTTGAGTTTCTGCGGGATTTGGCCTCAATTGATTTTTTCCTTAGTATGTGGTAATATCTTCCAAAGCGCTAGTTAAAGTCATACCAGTCTCTTCTAAACTGTCAGCTTGAGCAATGAGAGCAAGGTCGTCAGCCCTCTGTGTTCCTTTGGGTAATGGTTGATCATTTGTGTAGATGTTAAAAAGAGCTGGTGCAAGTACATTAAGCGCATTCTCCACCTGCTTCTCTTTCCCTGGAAATCCACAAAGAACTTCTGTTTTGTAGGAAGTTTCTGTTTATACAGGTAAGCTGATAGGCATGAGTGATTTCGTTTTACCACAAGGATATTATGTTTGACAGTGTCATAGGCTGCCGAGAGATCGAAAAAAATAACTCCTGTTATCTTCCGCCTTTCAAAACCATCTTCGATTTGTTGAGTCAATTTAGGGCCTGTGATGTGGAACTCTTACCTTACCTGATATCTGCTTGGTGAGGAATGAGATAAGGTTCGATTTTGTCCATCATTCTTTGAAGGAAGAAGTGTGAGCAGATTAACTGGCATATTTCGTCTCTAAATCAATAATATTGTTGAACTGACGTTAAACTCATAGCTGGCCTTCTGAGCCCTAATTGATGAGTTTGATCTTGACTCACAATCAGTGCAGTGGCATTTGGTCGTCGCCATAAGACCTATCTATGTCGGAGCGACGTAAAGCAACTAGCAAAAAAGAAAATGGCATTTGGAGGTCTTCAAATAAGTCAGTATTGTGTCAGTGAAACTCCTGCGAAAATCTTAAGGGTAGTTAGTAGGACGCACTACTAATACTGTTATGATATTTTACTATTGTTAAACTCATTGTATTGTTTTTCTCAAGCTAAATGTGTCAACTAAGAGGGTCGTTATAGCTGGGTTACATTGACACTTGTTTCCGACCGGGGCGGCTACTGTTCAAATCTAGGCATACATTTATCAAATAGGAAAGTTACGTTCCTCACAATTAAAAAATGAAGGGGACTAAAAGTGCAGGGCAGCTAAGGAAGAATGGTTGAAAGAGAAGTGCAAGAATATTGAAGGCTGTATAGTTATAGGAAAGCTGCTGCATATAGGAAAATCAAAGAAACATTTTAAGAAAGGAAACTGGGTGTATGAAAATTAAAAGCTCAGATATCAAACCACTTCTAGGGTAAAGAAGACAAGGCAGAAAAATGGCAGGAACATACAGTTGTATCAAAGTAAAGAAGTAGACGATAAGGTTCTGGAGGAAGAAGAGGGCTTTTTATGCTGATGAAACGGGAGACCCAATTTTGAGATCAGTATTCGACAGAGCATTTAGAGACCTAAGTAGGAACATATCGCCTGAAGTCAACAACATAACCTCAGAACGACTGCCTTAGAAAACCGGCGTGGTAAGGTGGTTTTATTTCGTGTGTAGGATGTATGATACAGAAGTAGTGCCATCCGAATTTAGGCAGAATGTTGTTATACCTATTTCCAAGAAAGCGGGTGCTAACAAGTGAGAGAAGTGCCACACCATTAGTTTAGTATCTGACTTCTGCAAAATTTTAACACGTATTATTTACAGAAGAATGGAAAGACAATTTTAAGCATAGTTGGAAGATCAGTTTGCTTTAAAAGAAATTTAGGAACATGCGAATCAACACTGACTTTATATCTGATCTCATTATCTATTTAAGAAGGACAAGCCCACGTTCTTGTAATTCGTAGATCTAGAAGAGACATTCCATAATGTTGACTGGACCAAGCTACTTGAGATTTTGAAGATGATCGGGATCATATGCCGAGAAAGGAGGATTATCTACAATCTGTACAAAAATCAGTCGGCAATGATAAGAATCGTAGGCTAAGAAAAATAAAGAGTAATCCGTAAAGGAGTGAGGTAAGTCTGCAGTTTATCTCCTCTCCTTTTCAGTATGTGTGTAGAACAGGCGATAAAAAAAATCAAACAGGAGTTTGGGAAGGGAATTACAATACAAAAAGGGGAAATCAAAACTCTGAGGTTTGACGATGATATTGTTATTTTATCTGAGTCTGTAGAAGATCTGAAGAGAATGGTGAATGGTATGGATACAATCCTGGAGATAGAATACAAGTTGAATAAATCCAAAACAAAGTAATGGAGTGCAGTCGTACCAAGTTAGGTGATGCTGGAAATATTAGATTAGGAAACGAAGTCGTATAGGAAGCAGATGAATATAAAAACTTGGGTAGTAGAATAACTAACAATGGCAGAAGTCAGAAAGACATAAAATGCAGTTAAGCACAAGCAAGGGAGCCCTTTCGTAAGAAAAGAAATTTCCTTGATGGATGAATTTGAAAGATGTTTCTAAAGACTTTCATCTGGAGCATGGCTTTGTATGGAAGTGAAACATAGACAATAACCAGCTTAGAAAGGAAGAGAACAGAAGATTTTGAAATGTGGTGCTACAGAAGAATGCTGTAGGTGAGATGGGTAGATCGAATCACAAATGAAGAGATGCTGACTCGAATTGGAGTGAGATGAATGATATGGTGAAACTTGGCCAGAAGAAGAGACAGAATGATTGGGCACATCTTATGACACCCAGGACTTGCTCAGTTGGTTTTCGAGGAAAGTTTATATGATAAGAACTGTGCGGGTAGACCATGGCATGAATATGACAAGCAGATTAAAGTAGATTCAGGATAATAGTTACGTAGAAAAGAAAACTGGCCCAGGTTTGGGTGGCATGGAGAGCTAAATCAAACCAGTCCGGGACTGGTGACCCAAATAACATTGTCCCTTGTGGTTCGAATTTCACGTAAAAATAGACGTCGATTCCGTCATACTGTTATACATCATATGAATTAAAAGGCTATTACGTTTCATACAGATAATATTCTAGTGTGATAAAATCAGAAAACCGCATATCCGTGGTGTTAATAACTTGTATCTCTCTTTTTGAGATGAAACGAATGTAAGAGATTCGGCTATCTTTGCTCCATTTCTGCCTTGTTTGTATGGATACAACCGAAAGTTTTTTAATGGAAATTGAGCAGTGACTTGGAGATGTTTGAAAGGAAACATCTATATCTTTCGTAAATTGAAACAGCTTTCATTCGGGGAGAAAATTCGCATTGTCACCAACCATTTGAATTCACTGACAGAAGATAGGAATATCATAATGCATCTGCATAGTTGCGCTAAGATGGTTTAGGATCTTAACGTCACAGTTCCTAGAATGCAAGGTAAATAATTATTGCTCACATTATTGTGCACGTGAATGGGGATTTCAGTAATCCTCTTAGGTACAGGAACGTGGATTCAATGCCGATCGACTGTTATATCTCAATTTCGATTGATTACGAGTGTCCTCTGGAGCGGCAACCATGGGCGACCTGCGCATCTGCTTGTATAATGATAAAGAGGTAGGGAGAGGATGAAACTCATGTTTGCACATAGCCTACTCTGCTTAAGGTTTAACGTCTCCATCCGACGTTAGCAGCGTCAAATTCTCGCACTCCATATGAACACTGCGGAGAGGTTTGGAATCGAACCCAGGATTGTGGCACGCATTCTAGTGATTAAAAATTGTATACAACCATCTCTCCCACTCTGCTGTCCCATATACTGATGGTGAATTCTTTCCACCAACGGGACTCGAACTAGCTAACCACGGTATCAGACCATAAAGACTTTGACGACTTGATGATCATGGCCACCAGGCGGGTTTTTATCTCAGTAGAAAGTGTTTTACATCTACAGGAACGAACTGATGTAACTCATTAAACCACTCGAACTTCTGCTGGGTATGAACCCATTTCAGTCACCGCTGATCTGCATTTAGAGCTGTCACCCAGGTGGCAGATTCCCTATCAGTTATTTACCCAGTCTCTTCGAACTTCTTTGAAATTATTTATGAAGTTTATCGAACATCTCCTTTTGTAAATTATTCCTTTAGCTAATTCGTTTTCCTACAAACGAATATATACCCCACTGACATTAAGCTTACTCTAAAATGCGCTTGATCCGTTTCAGTAGATGTAGGCCTACTGATTTGTAAAAGAGTTGTAGAACAAAAAAGAGTAGAATGTTCGATGATCAATAGCAGTTGTTTAAAAATAACCCCAGTCGGTTCTTGTTAAAACTGTACTCTGGTATCTAACATGAATGAAGTAGGTAGGCTATATAACGTTTCATTTTATTCCATGTTCACGGCCTTCAGAATAAAAGTATAGTTGCTCCCCAAGACCTTATTGTCAGTTCTTGACGAATTTTTCGTAGGTTGTTTTCCTTCCTGCTTGTTAAAAGTTTTTAAAAAGAAATTTGTCCTTTCTTAGATTTAATATATAAAGCGTTTATACATCATTATGTTACCTGTAGAGCCGTATTCGTATTCCATGGCTACTGGAGTTTAGCGACCTTTAAGGAGGGAGGGAAACGGACGCAGTGAAGGCTGAGGGCGAAGTAACAAGAATGCGAAATCTTTCAATTGTGTTTCAGAAACATTTAACGAACAGAGTTGAAGGCTAAAGAAGACGTCGGTTTAAAAATTCACGAGACTATGCTCTTACATGCTATACGTGATTAAGTAATATCTTCAGGGTAGGCCTTCTTCACAATTAACTGAAAACTCTTCCGTGATGTAAATGGTTACAAATACATTTAACGGTAGGGGTAGGTTATTTTAATGGAATTCTGGTAAAATAGAGTAGGACTGTTTCATTTCAAGGTATATTTTATAACAAGACAAAATTCTGACGAGGTTTATTCCACACAATTTATCTCAAAAGTAGATGCATTTCATTTCTTCTAAGGAGGCCAAAGGAAAATAAAGATGTTATGTGACATTCAATTATTCAGTTCTTCCAGTTTTAAGAAAACCACCTGTGGGTGGGAGAGACAGACGAAGACTACACTCACGGTATCCCCTGCTTGTCGTAAGAGGTGACTAAAAGGGGCGATGGAATTAGAACCATGAGAATAATTAATAGTACCATTACGTGCGGAACACCATGGGTCGACGTTACTTGCGACTAGTACCACCATGCGAAGAAAACGATTATATAGGAGCAGTACCATTATGTGAGGAACCTATGAGTATGAGTGTTCCTTATAATAGAGGTCATCATGTGTGTTCCACTTTGTTCAGAATGGGTCTGTGTTATCTATGAGTAGTACCACTTTATGACAAACACCATGGGTTTACGTTGCCTGTGGTTGGTACTACTATGTGAGAAACACCATAGGTTTGGTTGACTCTCATGATCAGTACCACTATTTGAGGAAAACCATTGGTCTGCGTTGCCGAAGAGTAGTACCGTTATGTGAGTAACACCTTGGACTTGTGTTACCTGTGGGCGTTACGATAATATGCGATACACAGTGGGTCTGCATTACCTCTGATTAGCACCACTATGTGAGCGACGCCATGAGTATACGTGGCCTGTGATTAGTTCCACCAAGTGAGGAGCACCATAGGTCTGCGTTGCTTGTGAGTTGTACCCCTTTGTGCGGAACACCTTGGGTTTTTGTTAATTGCGAGTGGTGCCATTGTGTGTGACGTACAATGGGTCTACATTACCTGTGATTAGTACCACCATGCGAGAAACACCATGAGTCTACGTTACCTGTGATTGGTACCGGTGTAGAAGAAACACCATGGTTCTACTTTATCAGTGATTAGTACCATTGTGAGGGGCCGGTGACCTGGGTTTGCACCCCTTTAGATAATAAGCTTCATCCCAATGATTAAGACATTGTAAATTGAATCCACTGATGGTTTTTGTCTCACGATCATTTTCTCATCACCATTCGTTTTAGATTCTAGTCAGTGGATACATTTTGAAGTTTTAATTTGCATTTCTTAACACCTCGTACCATTAGGGTCCGATGATATACATGTTAGGTCCCTTTAAAAAGGAATCATCATCATCATCATCATCATCATCAGTTTTACGAAACGATTCCTTGTATTTCTTTTACATCCTTCTATAAATTGATAGTCCAGTCAGGTGACTAAATGTATTGTCAACATGAAGTACTGCTCCGGGGCTGATGACTTTGATATTAGGCCGCTTTAAGCAACAAGCACCATCATCATATATATATATATATATATATATACTGTTACAGAATTCTTTTTCGTCCTTGATTTACTTTTCACGAGAGCTCTGGCATAATTTTTTATGGGCGCGAAAGTTAATTGACAGCTTTCCATGCTTTGTTTATAAATATTCATTGTTTTCATCCCATCTTTTTAATTACGTCTAGTGTCTACACAATTCATTTGGATGATATATTCACTGTCTCTGTCGTTGTGTGTATTATATTTTATGATGTGCTATGCACTCGGTTTGGCCTTATGTTTGAATTGCGGTGAAAATGCATAATAACCGTGTGATACCGCAGTGACCGCCAGCGAATAGTTCGTAATTATGAAGTCATGTTCTACCAGCAGTCGGTGTACCACAGTCAATGGCAACCAACGTCCGTGTCTTTCTCGGCTTACCTAGACGAATGTATTGGCACTTTGATGTTGCAATTGCTCTTCACTGGCTCACTGATCAGTGAAACCATTTGTTAATTAGCCTTCGGTTATGACAGAAGCTAATTCGTGCTTATTGTGTTGTTTACGTTACAGTCTCTATGCATGAAACTTCATGCTTAAAATAATGTGCTCAAAATGATTTGATTGAACTGGTTATCTGATTAATTCAAGTAGTCTCCGTGATGCTCTTAGAAAAACCTATGCAAATGAACTGACTGGTGTAAAGTCACAGGGAAATGACAAGGAACTTTTACCATCAACATCACGTTTCAAGTCTATTGTTCATATGAGTCAAGTGCATGATAAGGACAATAGGTTTACAGCTAACACCTCCATGTTCCACAGCATAGTACGATAAAATGCAGTAAGTCGTTTGTCACTGCTTCTCAATTAAACACTAACCGTAAACTATTTGAAATACAGCGAAGTTGTGTAAAAAATCAGAAAAAATTTCTTAAATACCGCTACCTTTCACATATTAAACCATGTAAGTGAATTTTCACCAAAGTAATCTACGTTTCTGAAATGTTCAAAGAAATATTATAACCTTCTAGATATGTTTTACATGATTACTTTTTTTTAAATTTATCATCAGTATGTAAATGTGTGAAGCCTCCGTGGCTCAGGTGGCAGCGCGCCGGCCTCTCACCACTGGTTACCGTGGTTCAAATCCCGGTCGCTCCATGTGAGATTTGTGCTGGACAAAGCTGAGGCAGGACAGGTTTTTCTCCGGGTACTCCGTTTTTTTCCTGTCATCTTTCATTCCAGCAACACTCTCCATTAACATTTCATTTCATCTGTCAGTCATTTATCATTGCCCCAGAGGAGTGCGACAGGCTTCGGCAGCCGGCACACTTCCTATCCTCGCCGCTAGATGGGGCTTCATTCATTCCATCCCTGACCCGGTCAGATGACTGGAAACAGGCTGTGGATTTTCATGGAAATGTGTCTTACGTTATTTTATTTCCCTTCTTTGTTATTAGATTTTTGTATAAATTTAAGTTTCACTGGCAGTTAGTTACACACAAAGGGACCACTTGTCCTACTTGCAATTCATTTTAAATACATTTCTAATTTCTATCCCTGCTGGAAAACTGAACGAATGTCTCTCTCGAAAACATATCTGTTTTAGGTCATGTAATAGAAAGATAGCAACATTTCTTGTGTTAATCACTTGTCCTGACTCATACACAGGTAAACTTCAAAGTTCTTTGTTTTGAAATTTTATATATATATTTTTTGCTATTTGGTTTACGTCGCACCGACTCACATAGGTGTTATGGCGACGATGGGATAGGAAAGGCCTAAGAATGGGAAGGAAGCTGCCGTGGCTTTAATTAAGGTGCCTGGCGTGAAAATGGGAAACCACGGAAAACCATCTTCAGGGCTGCCGACAGTGGGGTTCGAACCCACTATCTTCCAGATGCGAGCTCACAGCTACGCACTTCTAACCGCACGGCCAACTCGCCCGGTGTTTTGAAATATTTAACGCCGCGACACAAACTTTTATCGTAGCAACCAAGCCCCTCATTAGCAGATACCTGCCAAAAAAAAAAAAAAAAAAAAAAGATGTGTTTGAGATGCTGTCGATGAATTGCGAGGTTTAAGGCGGTCAATTGCGAATGGTTCCAAGTAAGTTCCAATTTGGAGATATATTGTCCAAAATGTCCAACTATGAGCGGATATATCCATAGATATAAGTTTTATGAGGAAATTTCACTGTAACTGAGCCACAATGCTGATCAAGTAGAGAGAGAAAGAATTAACGGAGAAAAGGATGTGACTGCAAATGTGCTCGAAGCAACCAAGTCACTGGGACTTAAGGATTTAAGGAACGTTTTGGTAAATATTGCTCATCATTCTTAGATGCATATTGAAATCGTTGTTTCGATATGCTGGGGACCGTACAATTATAAAACGTAATTTGCTTCACAGAACAATCAAGACTGAATTTCAATTTTTTCTCAAAAATAACTGCTTAGCGCTTGGTTCAATATCAATTTCATGGGCAATTTTCGAACACCCCCATTAAAACTGGTTAAACTTACCAAGATATGTGTTGATGGATCCAAAGCACCAGTGTTGTTTGAAAGAAATATGCTGCCCTGATGTTAAGTGTGAACATGACTAAGACAAGGAAATCTTCCCTTTACTGTTACTTAACCTATTGTAACTTTAGTAAAACAGGTGGAAAGCCCGCACTGGAACGTTATCGGGAAGAATGGCAGGTTTAAATGTGTAGCATATGCTGTCGATAATTTCATAACGAGCCTTGATAAAAAAAAAAAAAAAGAAAGATCGATCTTCGGCAATTGGCAGAAAGGGTAAAAGCACAAGGATCCAAAGCAGGCCTTATAATTAATCAAAAAAGGCCGAAATATACACTGTTGTCAAGAAGAAATGAACAGGAGCCTCCCTTCACTGGTGGAATCCATTTCGATTCTGAATACTAGTGTAAGTACGTTGGGACTTAGTCCAACTAACCGCAGTGTGTTAGATCTTACACAGGGTAGAATTCAGGCAGGATTCCGATGCTGTCTTTCCCTACGCAACACCTTGACAATAAAATCCCTATCCAGGAACACCAAGATGGAGATCTATTACACCATCATTTGATATATTGCATGGTTCTAAAACAGTTTAAAGGAATAATACCATCCCGTATATGAACGTATTTTTTCTTAAAAAGGTAAAGTTAATATTTTATGCTTCAAATAATAAAATATACACCATTTCTTGACCGAATGAAATAATTTACTGAATGGTGATGGGAGAAACCGTGTTCCATTGAAAGGCACCATAACAAATGTTACCTTCGTTGTATATTCGTCTCAAACGTCATTAGACAGACTACCTTCAGCCAAACACTGTGATTTTGGTCAAATAGAACATGTCTCTGTTCCAGCTTTCGCCTCCACAATTTCCCCCCCTCCCACAGTAAATTAAATTCTATTGAAGTATTAATCCATATTTTATATATTGTTTAATATTACCGTGCTAATTACCCATCATGGTCAATCCGGTTGATAACGTCATTCATTATTTCATATTAAGTATTTGAAATAACCCACATAAATTGTGTAATTGTTTTAACCAGATAAATGAAAACTTTCTCAAAAGCCTTTTAATAATCAATATTAAACACAATTCTCGCCGTCAGTAGTTTTTTTTTTTCAGTTAACTCGACCACACATATATAATGGGCGATGTATTGTTTTAAAATTTTATCGGTGAGTTTCAGATGTGTCAGAGGCAAGTGATGCAGTCTCTGTGTGTTTTCTGAATGATCTGGTTTAGTTTTAATGTTCGCTACACGCATATTGGGGGAGGGGAAGTCAAAAGGGTAGAATATGCTGGAGCAGGACAGTTAATGGACTCCCGAAGCGCGGAGGATGCTTGATAATGGCAGGTGTATTCATAGGACTGATGAGTGTACTGAGAGAGGATGTGTGGTTGGGGAATTGATGAAATTAACTCACTGACCGATATGCTGACCAGTGTTATCCATTATAGGAGATAAGGATAGGCTGATGTGTATACCGAAAATATTTACAAATCACTTATCACCTCCACTGGAGAAAATGACTCATAAAAGGCGCACATTTGAATTTTAATATTTCGTAATTCTTTATAAAGATTTTGTCTTGAGAAATATTTGAAGGCTCCAACAATATGCTGTCATAAATACTGCATGAAAACCTTAAATCTATGTGACTTGATTCAAAATACATATTATAAAGGCGCCACTGGAAGTAGGGAAAAGGGCCCAATTAATCTCCATTTATAAATTATCGAAATGAATCTACTGAATTATCGGCAATTATAAACTTTCATTTGCTTATGGTAACCAGATCATTTCTTTAAAGTTGCTTTCTATCGCGCCGAAGCAGGCAGGTCTTATGGCGACGATGGGGCAGAAAAGTGCTCGGTCTGTGAAGGAAGCAGCCGTGGCATTAATTAAGGTAGGTCTACAGCCATAGCATTTGTCTGGTGTGAAAATGGGAAACCACGGAAAACTGTCTTCAGAGCTGTCGACAGTGGGGTTCGAACCCATTATCTCCCGAATACTTGATATTGGCCGCACTTACGTGACTGCAGCAATCGATCTCGGTATAACCAGATCAATATTATAAATACTTTGATTTTATTTTCTAATTAAGATATATACTTTGTAATAGGTAGCCTATATAATTGCTATATTACTGTGTAAAAGACATCCTATTAAAAGTGGTGTGAAACAGCAAATTATCTAAAATTTTCTCGTCGTGCCTCCAAGAAAATTATAGTGTTTGGGCTATTTAACACCTGCATTCGCGTACATTTTGTCAAGATTAACTTAATAAACACATATAATAAAAATCTTCCGGGCTAATAGCCCGGAAGTTTTTTATTATATTGACACCGGCCGTGAAAGCCTTCATACTTTATTATTAATAAATACAATTTTGTAACACCCGTTTGACAATCACCAGTCATCGAAAATTCCGTTGAACGTTGTCATTATATAGACTACTGTATATATGCCAGTTAAATTAGGATTAAAATAAAAATCTCACAGTAGTCTACATCACCTTTAGCAAACGTCAGCATCTGAAGCTAAATGTACCCTTCCTATATTTAAATTAAATTTTAAAGAAGTTTAAAGAAGTTTTCATCACTAGTGGAGCATATTGTTATAAAGTAATCGAAAAATAATTTTCAGCATGTGTTCACAAATAAAGATATTGCAAATATTATATGCACTTAATCTTCATTAACCATGTTTAAGATCTATATATTAAAAAAAATATGAAAATTAAAGTCAGTCAGTCCGGCCATTCTATCCGGTAGATTTCCTTCCTTCTTCTTTTAACTGAAAGGTATTCATGCACAGATTTGTCACCAGGTACTATAAATCACTTAACTTCCGCCTTCCTCAAATTATTTGCGTTTTTTCAATTTTTGTATCTTTGAAGCAGTCATGTTCTAATTGAGGTACGGAGTTCGTTTTGGCCTAAGAACATTCAGTGGATCAAGCTCTTTCATGTAAGCTCTTAACTATTCAAATTGGTTGATCCTGAGGAAAGTTATGGGTGCACATCCAATTTGACGTCTCATTTCTTCAACATTTTTTCTCATTGAAGCAATCATACCCTTCGTTCTAATTAAGTTACGCAGTTCGTTTTGGTCTAAAAACACTCAGTGGATCAAGTGCTTTCTTTTGAGGTAGATGTTATGTGTACATTTGTCTCCGTGACGAAGATCTTTGAAGGACTTTTTAGCAGTTCGGCGCGTAGTGTTGTTCCAACGAACGTTTAATTCAATTTCTTTGTGTGATGTATTTTCAAGTGTTTTGTTGACATAATATTACATTCTATTACCACCGAAGATCACGTGCTTTATTTCATAAATTTGAAACTTTGCAAAAACATCCGTGAGGATAGTAACGAACAACACCATACATTGTACATTGCGGGCGGAGCCAGCGGGAAACTGCTAGTATTAAATTACGTATATCCTTATGATTAATTTTAACACTGCATTAATTTGGTGATAGTTGAAAATTAGTTCTTATTTTCGTTCTACATCCTAAAGAATTATTGAACATTTCATGATTTATAGGTGCACTTTCCTTCTCCAATTCTAGGTAACTGCTATTGTGTAAGTAGGTTTTCCTTTACTTTGTACCCAGAAGATAACATTATCTGTCACCTTAATCGTTTCTTTTATCACCAACCAGACTTGTTTACTGGAAGTAAATCTCATCTTCTCCGCTCAAGTCGTCCTATTCTTACATTCTTTCTATTAGATGAAAGAAAAGGCTGTAAATTTGTTTTCGCTCTTCATCTAGTGTTGTGTGGAATAAAAATAGAAAAGTTTCTTTGTGTTGTGTAGAATCTTACGCCAGACAACCGTTAGAAAAAATGGAACTATGTTCCTCAGGTATAAATTGAAGATATTGGAAAGCTTAGTTAAGAATATACTGTGTGAATCTGTGAAGTTCTGGTTCACGAATGTTGCAAACCTTTGGGTTGACGTTTTAGGCAGGTATTAACATTCCATCACTTCTCAGGATTTCCATGCCTTCACAGACTACATTTCATGAGAACCTCTCTTATTTGCTGGATTCTATATAAGAATTTCTGCGCAATTATGCCTGTTTTCAATCAGTAACCTATATGTAACTGTGTAGGTTATTATCGATAAAATAGTGGAAGTACTTTTCGTTAGAAGAGCGAATCGGTGTAATAAATATAAACAGAGAATCCACATGAAAGAAATTAAGGCAAATAACGTCCGAAAGAAGGACTGTATATGGTTGGTAAGCATATTTACTCGGTGATTCTAATGATGAAACATTAGCCTACTGAATATTCTTTATTATTATTTAGGTATTTATTTATTTATAATTTCCGTGTCCAGATGCACTGCTAAATAATCTTTTTCCAATATTCGGCTACAAGGACAGCTTTATCATTGACATGTAAAACATCTTCCTTTGTGCACGGTGATGGTAAATTATTATTATTATTATTATTATTATTATTATTATTATTATTATTATTATTATTATTATTATTATTATTATTATTATTATTATTATTATTATTATTATTATTATTATTATTATAGCAAAGCATAACTAATGGTAGTCAACAAAAGTTGAGACATTCAGGTACCACAGCACCTAAGCTATCTCCATAGAGTTTGTCAGTTTACTTATCAGGGTTCAATAATTAATCGAAGATACAGGTAGCTGTGAAAAATAAATCAAGCTTCGTATCTTGCTGGGACGTAAATTATAGCTATGGCAAAATTAAAGATGATCTGACAAGACAGAGCAATTACACTGAATACGTAAAAAGAATAGTTCACTCACTTGTCTTTTCGATCTTTATGTATGGGTGCGAATCTTGGATCAATAAAGTTTAAAGATAGAAACCGAATCAACGTCTTTGAAATGTGGTGCTGGAGAAGGATGTTGCGAATATCATTGACAGCCAGACGAACAAATGATTCTGTCATCTTGGAAGTTGGAACACGAGGCAGTCTATGCCAAATTGCGTACCAGAGAATCCTGCATTTCTTTGGTCATATTATGAGGAGAAAGGATGACAACCTGAAAAAACGAATTGTCCAAGGAAAAGTTTAGTACAAGAGGTCACGAGGACGAGTTGCAAAATGATGGGTTGATCAAGTAAGATCACTAACATGCAATGGAAAACTACTGTCCGGTATACGTACAGTAAGATATCACAGAATAGTATCACCTTACGAAAGAAGCAGCGAAGCCCTTGGGTCAGCCTCAAGTGTAATGACTAGAAAGAAAGAAAGAAAGAAAGATTATTTTTAAGTTCATGGATAGAACAAAATATATCTCCCAGTTTCTCTCTCTACATAGATTTTCACAATCATTTTGTTAATTGTGAGGAAAATTTTTCAGAGCCAAAACACTGCGCTGAAATAATGTCATTTTCAATTCGAAGTTTATTCAGCTCAGTGGTACAGAAATTCGGTAAAAGCACTTACGAAGAGTACTCTGATGAATTTGCGATCACTTAAAACTTCAGAGAAACTGCATATTTGTTGAAGGAGATATAATCACAAATTCACGAGTCATTTCAAACTGAATTTGATCAAACTATTGTTTAAACTTTGTTCATTACACAAAAGGTACATTATATAACTAGTGTTGCAGCTGAGCGTTGATTTTCTACACTCCACAATTACAATATGGCGCGGGGTGGAAGACGATAACATAGTATTCTCACGGGTGAGGCTGAAGTTTTCAAAAACTTTTATGTATAATGGATTTTAGTTTATGAATTGCTATTCGAGTTCCTCTGAGTGGGTAGTCGAGAATTTCTCCGAACATTTTACTTCCGGACCGGCCTCGCGGGCTATGGTAGCGCGCCTGCCTCTCAGCCGGAGACCGCGAGTTCGATTCCCGGTCAGGTCAGGGAATTTTTCCTGGACCTGCGGATTTGTTCTAGGTCCTCTCAGCCTACATGATTACAGTGGCGGAGCTATTGACGGTGAGATGGTGACCCCGGTCTAGAAAACCAATAATGACGGCCGAGAAGATTCGTAGCACTGACCATACGTCACCTCGTAATCTGCAGGCCTTCGGGCTGAACAGCGGTCGTTTTATAGGTCAAGGCCCGCTACGGCTGTAGTGCCATGGTTTTTTTTTCAGTAGTGGGACAAAATCATTCTTTATACAATGAGAGCAAACGGAAATTAAAACCGTGACAAATAGCTTGTAGTCAGGTAGCAGTTGACTTCCCCAGCTTTCTTAATCTCTACGATTGAATATTGTAGGGATTCCTATCTCAAGTTCACTCATTCAGCAGATCAAAGGATCTGGTAGCATAATTCGCTCTGGTCGTACATGAAATAACACCAATGATTGCACATACAGGTTGAAGATAATAATGGCAGGTAGCCTCCAGATAGGCCTGGCGGAGGCGTTTTGAGTTGGCGGCTATGGGCGACCAGCGCGTGTGTGAGACTAGGGCTCTACTTAGGATGAAATCTAATGTTGAAGACTGCAAAACCACTCAGTCCTCCGGACAGAGGAAGTAACCAATCAAGGTAAAAATACCCGACTCGGCCGGGAATCGAAGCCGAGGCCTCTTGGACTAAAGGACAAGCGTACTAAGCAGTTAGCCACGGGGCTGGTGGCTCGCTGATCAGTGTAGCTAAACACTTAAAAAATATGATCAGTTTGGCGGCGTATCTGTAGTCTTGGAATATCCTCTTCACCGCTGGTGTTAAGAAATATATGCAAGTGGATATTTTAATGGAGCCATATGTCTTAATAAAACTTGGTATGTACATGTTCCATGTTAAATTAAGACCATTGAAGCCAGTTTGTTCGAACATAGTTTGGACGTTTGTGCATATTCCGATGGTAAGAGCATATTTAGTGCATATTTATAATGGAGAATACCGTATTGCAGTTTTCTGGACTTCAGTGACGCACACGCCATACAGCAGACCATCTGTAATTATAGCCGGGCTGAATGGTTCAGACGGTTAGGGCGCTTGCCTTCTGGCTCCAACTTGGTAGGGTTGATACTGGTTCAGTCCGGTGGTATTTGAAGGTGCTCAGATGAATGTGTCAGCCTCGTGCCGTTAAATGTACTGGCACATAAAAGAACTCCTGTGGGACAAAATCCCGGTACCTCGGCGTCTCCGAAAACCGTAAAAGTAGTTAGTGGGACGTAAAGCAATTAATATTTTTGATCTATTGGTGGATCAGGTGCAACTATTTTTTCGGATTTATGAAACCCGCAGTTTATAACCTAACGTGAAAAACATCTTCCCTGTCGTCTGATAATGTTATTGTGTAGGTGCACGGCCTGGAATACATGCATTCGTTGCTAATAACATTATTATTATTATTATTATTATTATTATTACGCATAGGACATTATTTCAAAATCATTACGATGCACACAGCATACGAACGGGAATAAGAAATATAGCCTACTTATTACGCTTATATTTACATTGGTAATGTTTACTGAGTGGCTTCGTGGTATAGATATTAAAATAGTTCTGGTGTCACGTGCTAAGTGCATGTGAGAAAATGTAATTTGTTGAGCTCGTCGTTTCATTTTACTGACATTTCCCACGAGTAACACCACACCCTTTACTGACATACATCAGGTAGCCCGACCCCGTGCTGGGTCTAGCCTAAGCTGTCTCTTGCCACACCTTCATCATAACTTAAGACTAATGTATAATAATAATAATAATAATAATAATAATAATAATAATAATAATAATAATAATAATAATAATAATAATCATCATCATCATCATCATCATATGGACGAACGCTGCAGCAATAATATGACAACAACCCTTGATAAAATCAATATGACTGCTCCCATTCAACCACAGATAAATAATATTTATGAAATTGTGTTTCAGTTTTATCCCTCATTAACTACTTAACTGAAAGCATGGCGTCTTCCAGAATAAAGTGACTCAAAAATCTGAAGAAGTAATTTAGTAACCTTTAACGTGAATGTGAACTGTAATTCGCTGAGACATTTCCATTTAATCGTAGTGTGCTTTTAATCTCATCCCCATTAACTATCGTAATGGAAAGGCGCAAGGTTCTCTTCCTTCGCTGGAGTAACATACGGGAATGGTAATCTATATCAGATACCTCTTCTTCTCCTTCTCCTCCTCATTCTGAAAGCTTCACAAACCTCCGTTCCAAAAACCTGTTATAAAACCTGGAACAAACAGAACTCCTCCTCCTCCCATTCATTCCATGGTGATCTTGAAAGAAGGGCTGAGAACTCGAAGAAGACAAGAGATTGATATCAATCTGTCTCCCTCGGGAACATAAGATTGAATGCGCGTACAAGTGGTAAACAAGCCCAGACCGTAGACCTTGCCGGCGTGCAGAATGGGATGTTAGCTCAAATCAAACAAGCGCTTCGTCATTCCATCGTTAGTAACCGTAGCTATTTCGTCACCCAAAACTAGGGATATATCTTCCTTTCCCCTCTTTATTCACTTCTAGTCCGTTATACAATATATCTTCCGGTAAAAAGTGAATACTAGGTTTTCCTTATTCCTATATAGTTGACTGATGTATACGCCGGGCTGAGTGAATTACGCAGTTGAGGCGCTGAACTTCTGACACCAACTTGGTAGGTTCAGTCCGGCGGTATCTGAAGGTGCTCAAATACGTCAGCCTGGTGTCGGTAGATTTATTGGCACGCAAAATAATTCCTGCGGAACAAAATTCCGGCACCTCGGCGTCTCCGTAAACCGTTAAAAGTAGTTAGTGGGACATAAAGACAATAATAATTAATTGTTTGATTGATATATTGGGTGGATCAGGTGCACCTATTTTTTTTTAAGTTATGCAACCCGCAGAATTTAACCTAACGTGAAAACATCCTCCCTGTCGTCTGATAACTTATTGTATAGGTGGATGACCTGAAATACATGTATTCGTTGCTAATAAATCGGCGATAAGGAGGTAATAATGAATTAATGAACGCATAGAACCATGCTACGCATATGAAAGGAGCACTTCTCGCTCATCAGAAACTACTGTAGGTTGACACTGAAATTTTACGGTATAGTAACGGCCAGAGCTGAGTTTCGTGTTTAGGAGTTCTTGTGTGTAACTAATTTTCTAATTCCTAATCGTAGTCATTAAAGTATTTTTCTTTTGTATCCTTACAGTGTAACTCTGACTCTTGTTAAATTCATATGTAATCGTGATTCAAATAAGTTTATTTTTGTTATGCTTTTAATTTAGTTATGAGTAATGCATTTATTATTTATTTTATATTATTAGTTCTAATTCCACACGACCCCTCGTAATCTGCAGGCCTTCGGGCTGAGCAGCGGTCGCTGGGCAGGTCAAGGCCGTTTCAAGGGCGTTAAGTGCCGTGGGGTTTGGTTTGGTATTAGTCCTAATTAATATTTTACACTTTACATAATATCTTAAATAGGTTTACCAGCTAAGACACAATGTTCATATTTCGTACGTATAACTGTATATTTAAAACTTTTAAATTCATGTACAATCAGGAATCGAATAGTTTTATTTGTATATACTGTACCTTTTTTTTTGCTAGGGGCTTTACGTCGCACCGACACAGATAGGTCTTATGGCGACGATGGGATAGGAAAGGCCTAGGAGTTGGAAGGAAGCGGCCGTGGCCTTAATTAAGGTACAGCCCCAGCATTTGCCTGGTGTGAAAATGGGAAACCACGGAAAACCATTTTCAGGGCTGCCGATAGTGGGATTCGAACCTACTATCTCCCGGATGCAAGCTCACAGCCGCGCGCCTCTACCTGTACGGCCAACTCGCCCGGTATACTGTACCTTTAGCTTAGTTATAAATAATTTAGTTATTTACTTATTTTATATTACTTACTACTTACTAATTACTGTTTTCCATTGCGCATAATCTTTTTAAAAAGTTCATCAGGTAAGACACAATAGTCATATCTTATGTACAGTATACATCGTGCGGTACAGCTGCGCATATTCACTCAGTTTTATACAACCGTCAGAATATAGTCTAACAAAAATATTAACCTTGGCTACTCAAAATAATGTCTAGCCTCATTACGGCGATAATTTGTTTATTACCGGGTGAGTTGGCCGTGCGGTTAGGAGCGCGCAGCTTTGAGATTGCATCCGGGAGATAGTGGGTTCGAACCCCACTGTCGGCAGCCCTGAAGATGGTTTTCCGTGGTTTCCCATTTTCATGCCAGGCAAATGCTGGGGCTGTACTTTAAGGCCACGGCCGCTTCTGTCTCACTCCTAGGCGTTTCTTATCCCATCGTCGCCATAAGACCTATATGTGTAGGTGCGACGTAAAACAAATAGCAAACAAAAAAAATCGTGTCAACCAAATCAGCACTAATGATAAAATATCGAATGGTGGTACAGAATCGTGAAGAACGTCTCGTAAAGGGATCGAATGACAGACAGTATAGTATTCATATAACCAAACTTCCTGATAACTCATGGTAGCCGCGAGTGCTTAAAGCTTAGAGGAGGTTCCGATTCTGATGTAGGACAAGCATTTTCATTTCGTTGTCAATGTTCGTGTGAGTCGCGTTAATGAAGACATAAATGATGATCAGTTCTCATATTGCAGGTAGGCCTACTCTGCGGTGTTTGTTTTAAGTAGATCTTACACGAGCTATTTGTTGTAAAGTAAACTATTACCGACGGAGGTGCAATGGACTTGTGTACGGCCATTCGATTAATGAAGCGAATATTCAAAATAACCGCCTCCTTCGTTTAAGTATATCTGAGCGCAATGGAGGAGAGAGATTCTTGCACGTTACAACATCCTCCCTGCAGGATTCAGTCTGAAGTTCATACAGTAAGTTGTCAGCCGTTCTTTGAATCAAATGTGTGCTGTTACTTTGTTGTGAATACCTACTAAATGCAACTGAGAGAGTCTTTATATTAAAACAGCTTCTGAATGTCACGAACCACAACCAGGATAGATTTCCCTATCTGGAGAGGTAAAAGACAATACCTAACCCATTATGATACTAAGGTATTTTTAATCTGCTAATAGATTTTGACGGTCTCTACGTCATCTATTTAAGGCTTCAAAGAATATTGTTTGTTGTTTCATTTTAGGGTCTTAGTGTGTCTGAATTATGTGTAGAAGTTCTTTTGCTGTGGCATTTGTATAAAACATCAAATCGATTTACACTGGATTTGTTTATTAAAGGATTGTCTCAGGATGAGTCGTAAATTACCTTGACAATTACCATCCTGGCCATTATGGTATCATATTTGAAATCTAACTAATCTTACATCTAATCGTGGGTAACCTACGTTCTTCATTCCAGCTAGATTATTGTTAAAGTCTCTATTTACACTCGGAGATATTTTATTTTGTTTAGATAGCATGTTATTAACTTCGCCGAACATTTTCACTCATTCCGATACCTGTTTGTCGGTAAACATAGCAGGTTCATAATGTAAGCAGCGTCTGGATATTCTACATATATTTCAGATAAGGAAAATAATGGTGGAAATATCATCTTTAAGACGTCCTTAAATTAATTTTCAAAACGAAAATATACAAAAGAATCGGTCTGTGGAGCAAGTAAACCACTGTTATCAATCTTTCGATATTCTTTCTAGTATGTCGTTTAATTTTTAATAATACACAGCCAGATGTTAGTTAACTTCCTATATACAATGAAAATACAACACTGCTCAACCGTCTTCATTGATCATGCTCAGTCATGTTTACGTAAAGAAGTACGATAGAGGTGCCACATTTCTCTTCCATGATGGATGAAAATACAGTATAGCGTCATCCAATCATCTCGTTTTAGTGGTGATAGCCGCGAGTCCGGTCGTTATTATGACGCCTCTTCCGTCACATTAGCCGACGATCTATCTCAAGTGCTCATCGTTACCAGTGATACGATCTCTTTAGGACAGCAATCCATGAAGACAACACATAAAATGACTTTCCCCTCCTAAAGAGGACACTCCATTACGTGACCTCTGTATACAACTTAACTATTTATATCACCATAAAGCGTTTACATTAATCCTGTTCCATAACAGAGGGAAATAGCTTTCTGAACTGCATTACGAAATGAAATGGCCGAAGCTCAACATAATCATCTTACAAAGTGGCGAGTCCTCTGCTAATAGGCTTCTGGGAGATACGAAGATAATCGGAAGTCACCCAGTCTTGCGTTTGAAACAAAATGCACTTAGTTTTGCTTTAGTAGAGATCTTAGAAAATATAACGAAACTGTGTGTTTGTTTTCCAAAACGTGTGTGTAGGAGTTAGCTGGCCACGTGGTGTAGGGGTAGCGTACCTGCCTCTTACCCGGAGGCTCCGGGTTCGATTCCCGGCCAGGTCAGGGATTTTTACCTGGACCTGAGAGCTGGTTCGAGGTCCACTCAGCCTACGTGATTACATTTGAGGAGCTATCTGACGGTGAGATAGCGGCCCCAGTCTAGAAAGCCAAGAATAACGGCCGAGAGGATTCGTCGTGCTGACCAGACGACACCTCATAATCTCCAGCCCTTCGCGCTGAGCAGCGGTCGCTTGGTAGGCCAAGGCCCTTCGTGACTGTTGCGCAATGGGGTTTGTTTGTTTGGTTTGTTTGTGTGTAGGAGTTTCATTAAGGACAATTTGGCACTATCAGATGTAGCCTAATAATGTACCGTTCAAAGCACATAAATTTAAATGTTTCTTTAGGATCGTGTAGTATATTTTTAATAAGAACTGAACCGTAAATGAGAACAAAATTAATAGTTTATAGACTCGTTAACCTGTAGAAAGCCGTCGACGAAACAGTTGTTTACTATCAACGTACTTCAATCAATTCTGGTTGCGATGATATTATTACGACGTAGACTTAACCGGGGTGTCTCGTCACAGCCTTTAAAACTACAAATATTATCGTAGTGTGTCAAAAAACTGACATTTAACCACTTATTTGATCGAATAATATAATACTGAAATAATTTAATAATATGCCTTCTGACCGAATAATTTACTTCTTGTTTAATATAAACCAAAAGAAGAATACAATGATTCTAAAATAATTATCAATACAGGAATAAAAATCCTTCCAAGAAAGGAACGAGAGCAAACGTCCTCATGTCACTTGTAACATTCCTTCTCTGGGTACTGGTACCGAAGCGCTGCCGGAGATATTCAGTGCGGGAATAGATGTTACGTCCTGTAATAGTTTCCTAATTCCAGAGACGAGGTTCTTTGCTTCGGAACCCCATAGCCCAAACATTTCATCAGCAAACGCGACAACGTAATTATCGACAACGCATCGATATTTATCACGCTTTAAAACAACTCCTGCTTCTTCTGACTCAGCTACTTAACAGATAAATGTGTAGAAAATTGCACTCCACATCAAAGATTTTCCGTTCCAAGGTATGATTGTCACCTGATCAGTACGTTCACCATCGGATCGACTGGTTCCTAACTGAATTCGAACAGAGAATTGGAAGATGAGGAGGACGATATCAGTGTTTAAAGCACATTCGATGTAATATTTAACATCCAAAATTGCTTTTAGATGCTTCAGAGTTATTAAAACACGAGTTAACTAAAGTGTGTGAGAGAGAGAGTGTGTGTCAAGACTTGAATGATCAGCGGTTCAGAGGGCCCCGGGTTCGATTTCCAGCCAGGTCTGGGATTTTAACTGTCTATAGTTCAGTGAGAGTGTGTTTCTGTTCGTCTCAATACACATATCCTTATTTACACACACCACACCACACTCCACTACCAATCACCACAGAAACACGCAATAGTTATTACATCAACTGTGTTATGTAGCTGTACTTAATGCTGCCTGTCACCTTTTTGAAACGTATTTCAGGATTTTTAGTGATCAGTTTCTCGCAATTCATATGAGCACTCGTGAGTATAATTATATGCGTATTCAGTATGATTTTTTTCATTTTTTCATTTTGATGTTTTAGTTGTAAGTAGAAAAATAAAACAACCGCAGTTATCTCAAAATGTTTGTTTTCGCCAGGTTCCTTTACCTCTTTAATTTCCAAGAATGGGCTAAACTTGTGCCATTTTAATAGGTACTTTTTCATTTTTCGTGTGATTGATGCACACATTTATATTGGTGGTGTATGAGGCATAACAACGACGACTTTCAGTGGCATTGAGGAGTAATAATAGCATTGGAAGGCTCGTAAAAGTAATCAGTACCACTATCATTAGTCTTTAAAAAGGCTCATCCAAGTTCAGAGGCCTGCTATTGTTATTGTGGAAATAATGTAGAGAACTACAGGAATGTACCATTTCTTTGTACATCGACGCTATGGTAATGGTCATTTCTAATAGGAAAGTGGAAGAATGAAAATGTCTGCAGATGAACGGGAAGGGTCGTGAATGGCGTCAATGGTTCCAAAGGCGTCGCGAGCAATCGATCGGATCTGGAAGTTGACCATGAAGATCTGATAGGAGAGATGAATGTGAAGAACCTGTTAACAATAAGTGGAAGTAGATATTCAGATAGGGATCCCGTAATTGGCTCTTCACTTTCCTTAAATATGAAAGCAGTATGGCAACAAACAAGTCTAGGAAAAAATGCGTATTGTTTGTCCTGTATCTCGTTGCGTATAGCAGAAAAAAGTACAATAAGTTAATGGGGCCCTACCTATGATAAATTGTAATAATGAAGAGGCACACACACCCAGTCCCCAGAATTCCCGACCCGGCCGGGAATCGAACCCGGAATCCGCTGGCCGAAAGGCCAGCACGCTAACCATTTAGCCATCGAGCCGGACAAAAAAAAAGTATGACTTGACTGGAAGCAAAGAACATGTGCAACGCGATGGATTGGGCGTTGGCACCCTATCGGCCGGTCGTCAAGAAGACCCGATCTGTACCACTTAGATTACTTCTTTGGGGGTAGATGAATGTAAGGTGTATCACAGAGAAGTGGAAACCCTGCAAAAGCTCCGGGAACGTGTTTTGGATGCTGCTCAGGACGTCAGTTAAAATCACGAGGTACTGAGCGGGGTTCAATAGAATTTTCTCCTAAGGTGCCGAGCTTGTACTATTGCCAAAGGCGGACGTTTCGAATACCTGCTGTAATAATCTGCACAATTTCCCACGACCGATCTGGTTGAGTGTGTCACTCTCTAAAAGGTTGTGTTCACATCCTTTCTATTAAAAGGGTCAACTGCGCTTAGAGTTTCACGTGACCTTTACTTTTGTGATTATAAGCCACGGGATCTCCATTTTTATGTGGAATCCGACCTATAGAACGTGACATTTCCGTGGCGGGAATCAAACCCGGATTGCCTTGGTAAGAAACGAGCAGCGGAGCTACTGGGACTATTTCTATTACACTCCACTTTATCCCATTTTGTCTACGGGGTCAGAGGTTGTACGAAATTTGGCAAAGTTTTACGGCTGTATGTAAGCCTACGTCTTGACGCCAGCTATTAGATGAGAAATACCGCGTGTTATTGTAGTGGTGGTGAGTCTTATTATATGCTGCGTACAAGTGTTGAAGATATCATAAACATCCAGTCCCCGAGCCATAGGAATGCACTTGTTAATGTAATAATCTCTGGCTTGGACGGGGATCGTACCCGGGGCCTCAAGGACAGGAGGCTAGTACGCTAGCCATTCAGCTATGTAATCGGACAGTTGTATTCTCATTGTGATATCATTTAGGAACGGACTGGCCATCCCCAGCAGCATGGCGCAGTTGTCAGCGGCACGCTATTCCGGCGAGTTTGCTGCAATCCGATGGTGAGGGGTTTGAATCCTACTGCCGACCGTCGTGAAGATATTGTTCTGTGGCTTTAAATTTTCACCGTCAGGGCACAAATAAGGAGAATGAATCATCATCATGATTGAAATATTGTTGAATAGTAACCGAACGTTCATTACATTGTTTGTTAAGTGTCTTTAAGTGGTTTAACGTCGCATTAACGCATCGAAGGTTTTCGGCGACGCAAGGATGGAAACGGATTAGGACCGGTAAGGTAGCGGTATGGCTTTAATTAACGTACAGCCCCAGCATTTTCCTGGTATGAAAATTTGAAACCAGGGAAAACTGTAAAGTTTAAAGCTTGAAGTTCCGTCCCGTACTGCCACAAAAGTCTGCCAATGTGCTATTGATAGTCTTTTCCCTGGAAAGAGGATATGGGTGCATATTGTTTTTGTTGAATGCAGACTCTCAACCTTGAGGACACAACAACACACCGCAACCGGTTTGAACACTTGCGCACGTCCCCGGTAGCCTCATCAGTAGCCGCTGCGTTACAATTATTGCAGTTACCAAACACGCCTTTCCTCGACAGCGGTACACACTGAAGACCTGAATCTTGCGACACTGAGATCCTCTCCCCAAGATCTATTACTTGTGGTAACTTTGTGCGTCAGTTACCTTCCACCCTGTATGTCAGGGAACTTTTCTCTGTACGGTCTCTGTACTATGTTCATTGGCGTCAAATTTCAAATTGAGATAGGCTACTCCTCTACGACGATAAGTGGAGGAGCTTGGCATGTTTTAGTACTTAGCTTCCTGCGGTTTGTTATTATTTTATGCCATGGGTTATGAAAGCATTCGCTAGGAGTTACAGGACGATAGAGAGAGAGAAGAGAGCTATTATTAGAACTGTTCCCCTTATCTCATTAGCTGAGCTTCCACTCTTATCGTGCTCGTCCACAGCTATCGAAAATAAAAACGGGGGTGTTCTAGGCGTGATAAAATTCTATGATCCGTGTAATAGGTGGTGCAGTCACCGGGCTGATTATAAGGGTAGAGAAGCGGGAAAGAGAGGAAGTTGATGTAATTGTGATGAGGCGAAGAGTGCTAGCCCATAGCAGTGGCTCGAGAGAAGACCAGCATCTTCGTGACTCAACCTTCATTATTTATCTACTGAAAGCCCATACGGAGCATTACGCCACATAACAGCGCTTGTAATACGTGTATGCATTTCACTATATTAATTCCAGTGCTTTGTGTGGCCTTCTGGCGAAAGCTGGGTGTGGAAGTTGCCAGAAGGAAAGCGGACTTAACTGACTGACTGACTGACCTGTCCATTTCAAGAAAAGTGTTTAGTTGTGATATTATTTTACAGAATGACTGGACAACCTTAGTCCATTTTTCTTTTTTTTAATTCGGCACATTTACCATGTGCATACATTTTGAATTCACGGCATTTTAGTTGCCTACGTGACAATTGTGACGTTCTGATTTACTCTACTTCACAAAGAAACTATGAAATACATACCAATGCGAATTTTTTCATTAAAATCCATCATTGGATAGAAAGTGTCATTTGAGAAAAAGTTTAAATTAATTGACTGGGTGAAGATTGCCTCAAACCCAACTTTCGTCACTGCATGATCATGTGTGTTATACGGAATGGAGTGAAAAATCCTTTAAACACTGCATCCCTCTTTTTTAAGAGAACATACCTGTCACTTTACCCACATTTAAATAAATTCACTTAGCACGGTAAGATAACTCACATACCGAGGGAGTTGGCCTAGGAGCGCGCGGCTGTAAGCTCGCATCCGGGAGACAGTGGGTTCGAACCCCACTGTTGGCAGTCCTGAAGAGGGTTTTCTGTGGTTTCCCATTTTCACACCAGGCAAATGCTGGGGCTGTACCTTAATTAAGGCCACGGCTGCTTCCCTCCCATTCCTAGGCTTTTCCTGTCCCATCGTCGTCATAAGACCTATCTGTGTCGTAAAACAACTATCAAAAAAAAAGATAACTCACAATCAGTCTACAGAAACGTTGCCTATAATATACTAACAAAATAGAATACATCACTATAATACACTATAAGACATTATTCAAGGACAATGCTCGGTACTTTGGACAGTGATATTAATCAGAACTCGCACTTTTCAGCGGTAGTTTTCAAAGCATTCGTCAGGTTGTAACCCATTCAGACGTTCTTGATCTAAGGAGGAAGATGGACTACGTTGCGTAACTCTCTGTTCCGAACATCTTCAGCCACCTGCGAGTTTTCTCCTTTACTGGCTCTTTTTATGGAGCTTTTTTGTCTATCATAGAGAGTAAAACTGTTAATTACTGCTACCTCCAGTAGCCAAAAGAACATTTTTGCCGCCTCTTTACGGATTTCCTAGTGAATCTGTCGGAGAAAGGAAAAAAAACAAAAAAATACTGCGCCACACATATGCTTGTTGTATTGGCGCCCAGCTTTTTAGTTTTCGCACCACTTCATTTTATTTCATCTTTGCTTTCCTTACAATCTCCTGGCTTGATGTTTGTAGTAAATGCACAACATGGACACGGTGCATTTATATTTTCACAGTAAAACGAGAACTTTTCATATTTGCGACAAGCAGTTTTGCCATTTCTTTTAGAGTTTTCTTCTTAGCAGAGGGAGGTCATCTCTTCCTGTTCAACATTACAGTTTCTGTAAACTGGTATGCTATGGTTAAGAGCTCCATTGCTAATTTATACCCTGTATAATACCTGTCAGTAAAAGCGTGGAAATACCGGGCGAGTTGGCCGTGCGCGTAGAGGCGCGCGGCTGTGAGCTTGCATCCGGGAGATAGTAGGTTCGAATCCCACTATCGGCAGCCCTGAAAATGGTTCTCCGTGGTTTCCCATTTTCACACCAGGCAAATGCTGGGGCTGTACCATAATTAAGGCCACGGCCGCTTCCTTCCAACTCCTAGGCCTTTCCTATCCCATCGTCGCCATAAGACCTGTCTGTGTCGGTGCGACGTAAAGCCCATAGCAAAAAAAAAAAAAAAAAAGCGTGGAAGCCTTTTGCACCATATGTACTGACCAAACATTTATCGCGCAGAAGTAACACGACTCGAGCTGTAAATGGTAGATTAGGTCGAGGAAGGGAAATTGTTGTAGTGTCTCCATAATGTGGTTTAAGTGCTACAACATACCCACTAGCAGAATCAGTCAAAAAAAAAAGTATATATATATTAGTCCTTATTTTAATGGTTTGTTAGGATTGTAGCACTTGAACACAATTCTACCCTTGAATCCTACTGCACTGTACTGTCATCTACATAAATATTTCTACCTCGCACAAAGAACTCCATGACATGGATGACCCACCAAATTGCGGATATTTAATTCGTCTAACTCGAACTCCTTGTGGTTACTCGGAGAGAGGACAAATCAGCAGCATCCAGAATATTTGGAGAAACCTGTTCCGACACTGTCTACCGGATGCGAGCTTACAATACAGCCGCGTGCTCCTAGGCCAACTCGCTCGGTATGTGAGTTATCTTACCGTGCTAAGTGAATGTATTTAAATGTGGGTAAAGTGACAGGTATGTTCTCTTAAAAAAGAAGGGCTGCAGTGTTTAAAGGATTTTTCACTCCATTCCGTATAACACACGAGATGTAACATAAAATGGACAGTTAATTTATCTAACCATCCCTCCGAAAAATAGTGCTATAATTATGACTTACTATTCATTGTTATATTTAGAAGCGTGATATCTGTCCATGACTTCCAGATAGGTTCTCACCTGGGAGGCGTAACTTTCAGAATAGTTACGTTCGCGTACTGGTTAGTTTCCTGCATTTTATCAATCAACAGTTCATCAGTCATGAATAACTGAAACAGTTCAGGCTGTGTTGGGTTTATTTCCTTGTGGTGGCTTGTAAACAGACATACCTGTGAAAGGGTTGCACTCGAAGTCCGTATCCGAATCGCAATATTCTCTCCAGCTTTCATTCGAAGTCCGCGCACTGTCGTGCGTTTTGTGTAACGGCTCCATCAGTCTATTCACTATCACACTTCAATATTTCCCCCTGTGAGTCGGAGGCCTTAGAATAACACCCGCGTTATCCCCTGCCTATCGTAAGAGACGACTAAAAGGGGCCCCGAGGGCTCTTGGAAGTGTGGGTTGGTGACTACGGGACCCTGAGCTGAGTCCTGGCATTGCCTCCATGTACTTGTAACAGGCTCCTCACTTTAGTCTCTCCTATCCGACCTTCCTTCGTCAACTCTTATTCTTTTTCGACCTCGATGGTATTAGGCTTGCGAGGCCTAGGGAGTCTTTCATTTTCACGCCCTTCATGGTCCTTGTCTTTCTTAGGACAATACCTTCATTTTTCGAAGCGTCGGATTCCTTACATTTATCTCTCTGATTAATGTTAATAGAGGATGGTTTTCCAGTTCTACTTCCTCTTAAAACAATAATTACCGCCAACACACAATAATTGCGCATATCTTCGTAAGCACTCACATAAAACTTGCTTTCACTGTCAATGAAATCATCACTTTTCATCTAAAAATCTCTTTGCTACCTTCTCACGATCTTCGAAAGACGCCATGTTACTAGGTAATATATGTTTACAAACATAAATGACCCGAGAGAACTCTCTATACGACCCGTTACTAAAGAGAAAACAACCCTTCAAGCATTCAGACCACGAACCTGCTACGCTGGCGTAGCAGGGGGAGAGGTGATACTCCCACGTGGCGCGTCCCAGGTGGCGGATAGGGGGGTCCTAACCGGCTTGCCGGCGGACTTGAGGGAAATAAAATACCTCTCGCGGACCAAACACATTACCCCCTGCGGGTGGGGGACGCACATGTAGAATACACCCGCGGTATCACCTGCCTGTCGTAAGAGGCGACTAAAAGGGGCGACCAAGGGCTGACTGAATTAGAACCATGAAACAAATTTTGAATCGTACCATCACGCGGGGAACACCATAGGTTGCCTGTACTTGCGAGTAGTACCACTAAATTCGGTACGAAATGGGTTTGTGATTAGTAGCAGTAAAAGCCTGGCCTGGTGGATTCCAGTACCCGTGCGTCGTACCCATGTGTGCAACACCGCGGGTCTGGGCGTAGCCTGTGAGTTGTACCACTATATGAGCAGCACCGTGGGTCTGCGTTGCCTGTGATTAGTACCCACTATGTGAGGAACACCACGGGAATACCGGCGCCCGTGTTTAGTACACCTAGGTGGGGAACCTTCTCGGTTTGCGTTGACTCTGAGTTGGGCCATTGTGTGAGACACACCATAGGTCTGCGTAACTTGTACGTATTGCAATACTTGTGAGTAGTACTATCTTTTGTGGAACACCGTGAGTCTTCGCTCCTTCTGATTAATACCCCAACATGACACATACCATGGTTCTATTTTACTCGGGACATGTACCATTCTGTGGGGCCTTAGACGTGGATTTTGCACCCCTTAAAGACACCAAGCATCATTGTGCTTTATGAGTGGTTCCTTGGTCGGTAATCATGTCATTTTCGATCTGTATTGCGTCCGATCCACTGGTTTTTGTTTTTGTTTGTTTGTTTTGTGTTTTGTTGGGTTCCTGTCCATCCATTCATTCTTCATGACATCTTTTATTTTTATTTTGGTCAGTGGATGCCTTTGCAATTTTTGTTCTTTCATTTCGTACCATTAGGGGCCGATGACCTTCGATGTTAGGCCCCTTAAAACAACAAGCATCATCATCATCATCATCAAGCATTCAGAAGAGTCGTCAACAGAGCATACTGCAAGGCCAATTTGGGCGAATGTAACCCAACAACGGAGTTGTATCCGGAAAGATACGTTGTCGGGTGTGTCCCAGCATAGGATCTATTCATATGTCGGGGCTGCCCTGCCGTCTGAGTGCTAAGGATTAAAAATGAGCTCGCTGAATAACCCCAAAGCAGTTGAAAAATAAAACCATTGCGGAAATGCTGCGTATTTCCTGGACCAATACTGTCACGTTTAGAAGCTCTTTAGATGCCCAGAACAAACGGATACCTAATTATTAAAGCGGCAAATAATGTCGCAATTTTTTTAAAAATCTTGGACACATTTTATGTGGAAATAAAGTATGTATCGCTTTCTCCAGCTGATTCTGAAAGAGAGATCGAGGGAAGACGGATTCCATGTCTGGGCAACTCAAGACATGAACAGGTATACGCAAACCAATCTGTCTTCAGAAAGCTATTTTTTGCTAGTTGCTTTACGTCGCACCGACACAGATAGGTCTTATGGCGACGATGGGACAGGAAAGGCCTAGGAATGAGAAGGAAGCGGCCGTGGCCTTAATTAAGGTACAGCCCCAGCATTTGCCTGGTGTGAAAATGGAAAACCACGGAAAACCATCTTCAGGGCTGCCGACAGTGGGGTTCGAACCCACTGTCTCCCGGATGCGAGCTCACAGCTGTGTGCTCCTAACCGTACGGCCAACTCGCCCGGTGTCTTCAGAAGGTAGGTACGTACTCCCCTCAGTGATCGGGAGACTGAGAAAGGCAGATGATGATGATGATGATGATGATGATGATGATGATGATGGTGGTGGTGGTGATGAACAACAAATGCTGAACAAGCTTCGCGACCTCAACGAGCACAAAACTTATGCAGACGATATACCTTCCAACTGCAACATGACGCTCAGGTTACACCATATTTCAAAACAGTGGGATGGCTACGAATAAATAAACGAAAGAATTTTCACCTAATGACACTTGTTTACCAACTGCTTTCGACCAACACTCCTATTTACCTATCTTCTAATTTTCGTTTCCTTTCCCCATTCCATGAAATTAGTACCTGATCTGGTTCCTCACTTGAAATTCCACTAAATAGAACGAATTTCTGTAATCATTCTTTTTTAGTTACTCCATCGAGACTCTGCAATATACTCCCAATGGGTATTCGGCACTTTACTTCCTCTCATAAATTCAAATCTGCGTAACGAACGTTTTTCCTGGGCGCATAATAACTAAGTGTGGCGAGTCATCGTATGAACTGTATGTTGTGTGAATGGGTTTTCTTTTATCTATTATGCACTTCAATAATAATAATAATAATAATAATAATAATAATAGTAATAATAATAATAATAATAACTGCGCACGCATTCTAATTTGACGCCATCTAGGCTGGTTGTAGGCCTATGTCAAAGTCGACGTTCCGTTTCGATCTACCAGACGGATCTCTGTTAGACGAATTTTATCTGAGTTTTTAATTCATTTTTCCGGTACACATCAAATGTGTCATCAGACTTTTTTTACAACTTGCTTTACGTCGCACCGACACAGATATGTCTTATGGCGACGATTGGATGGGAAAGGCCTGGGAGTGGGAAGGAATCGGCCGTGCCCTTAATTAGGAACAGCCCCAGCATTTGCCTGGTGTGAAAATGGGAAACCACGGAAAACCATATTCAGGGCTGCCAACAGTGGGGCTCGAACCCACTATCTCCCGGATGCAAGCTCACAGCTGCGCGCCCCTAACCGCACAGAGATCTTTTACATGCCGATATCGTACGTCATGAAGTCCCGAATTGAACCGCCCTTTAGAAGTCTTGCTATCTCTGCCAGGTTTGAACCCGCGATCTTCAGGTCCGGATACCTAGAGGTGATCAAGAACCAAAGATTAAACTGGATTATACGATTAACAGCTTATTATGAGGGAATTGAAAATGCTCACCTTTCATACGCCAAGCTTCTGATCTGTGGACCAACTTGAGTTATTTGTTACTTGAACAGTTTGGGAGAATTATTGCTTTGCTTTCTTAATGAGTGGTTCAAATTCAATCTCCCTTTAGAAGGTTGGTTCATCTTAGCCGCTCTATTAATTCGTAGTATGTTCTTGAATGAGGACATACGGTACTGTTTTCTCATGTGGAAAGTAATCAAGACGTGAGCTAATATCTTCTAGCTATGAAACCAGAAGCACATAATATAACATAGAATCGAACTTCTGTTACTCCCCTCAGAGATAAACGTGTACTTATAATGTATTTGCAGCTCCCCGGTTTGAATTTCCCTGATGACTTACAATTTAAGATTCTTTAAAACGCACTTTATAGTTTTACTACACTAAATTTTATTTTCTGCAAGCACAGAGCAGGGCTTTCATCAAAATAGAAATGCAACTAAATGAATAGGGGAGAGTGTTGTACCTTGGAACGTTTGTACCTTGGAACATTTGCATTATCTTTGATGTTAGTAAACATTCTTTAGATCAGTTGAGTTGAGTTCATTACTTTGCCACCCTGGGCAGCACAGTTTTTCTGGTGGCATCCATTGTGGTTTCAGTTCCAAGTTATTTAAGTGTAAAGCATTTTGGTATTTTTAAAGTGATTTCAAATTGGCATGTTAGTAGTTCTCACATGTAAAAGAGATTCCTTCAATATTTACACTAAGTTAGTATGTAAATGGACTAACTTCTAGACAGGTTTCATTATTGTTCTACCTAACCTATAAAAAGAAATTCATGTATTTTTCTGAAATGGCTACATCATGTACCTTGGAACACGCACACCTATTGTACCTTGGAACATGTTCCAAGGAACATTACAAGGTACACTATGTTCTTTTAGATGCTATTTTGAAACATTATCTTGTTCTTATTCTGTATTCACCTGAATCCAACTCAGTATTAATAGATCTAGACCCAACAATCTGAAGCACTCTACAGATCTTGATCTTCTCTTGATCAAAACAGACGTCCTCTCATATCACATCAAATTATTAGGCCCCTCCCCACAGCTGAAGAGAGGAAATCAGGGAGCACCAGGGGAAGAAGGAAAGTCAACAATCCTAACAGCTACTCCTGACAAATATGATCGCCAACCTAACTTGTCCACTATGAAAGAAAGTAATGAATCTAAAACTTCGACTTCAAAGACAAGGACTGAAAGGAATATTCAGAGGAGCCTGATTTTGTGTCTAGTGGTTATGAAGCAGATTATGCAGCTGATCTTCCGGAAGAGCAGCAAAAGGATGACTTTGCATTAAGCCTACACTTTGATCACCCATGTCTTCCAGGAGAATTTGTTCTGATTCAGTTTCAAACAAAAAAGTCTCTCTTACATTATGTTGGTAAAACACATGAATATGAGAAATGTTGTTCCGAGTATAAAATTCAGTTTTTAAAGAGACAGGGTAACACTGAAAACTTCATCTTTGACAAGGATACACTATATGATGTTCCCAAGGAAGACGTCATAATGAAATTGCCTCAGCCAAATGTCTCTGGTGGCACCCAGCGACAAAAGAAACAGATGCACTTTGAAATAGATTTCATAACTTCCACGTACAACGTTCACTGAAACAAACCTGTGTTTGATTGTGCTGTTGCTATAATATGAAGTGAAACTGATAACAGAACTAGTTTAATCTGATTCTTTTTATTTTTTTATTAATAGTCATTTTCATCAAATTGTTAAGTCATTTTTTTATTAACTTGTAATGAGAGAATAACACTGTGTCCAGTGACCTGTAATATTATGTATGTATGTACAGATGAATAACATCATTTCTTGTTAATATAATATTTTTGTAACATTCCGTAATTCTGTCATAACGGTTAAAGTTGTTCCAAGGTACATGACTATGTTGTACCTTGAAACATGTTGCAGAGTTTAACAAAATGTTTTTTAAGAACTTAACTCTGACACTGAGCACAGTGCAAACTGCATTAAAATAGGTGGAAAGACCTATATTAATGGGGAATAATAAGTACGATTCATGAAATATAACCAAAAGAAAATTAAAAAAATTAAATGTCAAAACTGTTCCAAGGTACAACACTCTCCCCTACGTTTTAAACCTGTTTCTAGGTCCGTTCTTATAAATAATTCTCTCTCATTCTCCAGCTTGTGGATCAAGTGCATTAGTTTTCGTCGCAGGTGAACTGAGGTCCATTCATGACGGTTGTAGAGGAAGCTGGGGTTGTTGAATTGTGTGAAGTATACGAGGGAAATGGTGGTGAGTACGATAGGGGATGATGCTGTGTAAATGGTCTTGATAGACAGGCAAAGAGCAGCCAGCTAACGGCTCGCCGCTGCTGTTTAGAAAGACATTACCAGATCTCTTCCTCACACTTCCCGGGAAAATAGGAGCTTCAATGGACTAGAACAGCTAGCCTCTGACTTTTGAAGTGAAAGAACCAACTGCACACTGAAACTACTACAGTCCAGTATAAATCGACTTGTAAGCCTCGCTTTGTACGTACGTCTGCTAGGTTGTAGTCGTAGTATACACGATAAAATAATTTTGTTATGATAGGTATGATAAAATGTACAGTATACTATTAACAATTCTGAAATGGGTTTGGATATGAAAGAAAATGACGGAAAGAAATTGGTCACCGAGACACATGATGCACACTTTAAACTAATTTACAAACTCACAACTGAAACTGTAAATCATTCCCAATTTTTGTACTCGTGTCCGGCTCCTTGACTGAATCGTGCCGGTTTCGATTCCCGACCGAGCCGATTGTTTTAGGGGCGTTTGGTTAATTTTCTACCTCGGTGGCAGAATGTTTTTTTATAGTCTTAACATGCATATTCATTTTGCATAAGACACATCATACTACCAACCACGAGAGAAACACGCAATAGACCACAAACACCTGGCGTCAGGAAGAGCTTCCCTACAACGGTTTAATCTACATGATTGCCAAGAGAAAGACCAGGAAAGAAGAAGAAATAACGGTCATTGTAAGGAATTGGGTTAAAATAAAGACAAATGGCGGCCTTGTTTCCAACCATCAAAAATTGTATGGAGAGCTGAACGTCAGTCATCACACATAATTAAGTTCATATTGGCACAGAGACGAAGATATACGGAGGAACAGGGGTTATTTGAATATAGTAACATACATCATTGATAGGCGCACTCTTCTCCACAGTGTACGTGCCTCTTGTAGGGAGGAGGAGGAGGAGAAGAAGAACTCTGAGAAATGGATGAGGTGAGCGGAGGAGTGATGAGGGGCAAAGCAAACAGACGAGATCTGCTCCAATTTCTCATAAGATGATATCTTGTGTGTGCTTGTGCTCCGTTTCTTATAGATGTCACCTTCTTTCCAGAATGGCTTAGCTACGACAAAATGTAAGTATCCACATCAAAATAAAATAAAAGAAAGAGTGAGAGAGAGGAGGAAGTGAAGAAGTGGGAGGGGCGGAACTGAAAGACAGTTAAATATTGAACTCGATTAAGCCTTCGTGTTGAAGTACAAGAAAGTTGCCGAGGATGGCGTATTTTACTCACCATGAATCTTCTCCAAGTGTGTGGTTAGTGAGCGAGGATTTGGATGAGTGCCGATATCGATGCACGTTCTCAAGAACTATCACAGTGCACTACGTAGCTTTATTACCCTGTAATTGTGCTAAAACTAAGGCTGAAATAATGACCGATGTAAATCTAAGAGGTTCGGCCTTGACACAACGCGACGTCTAGAATTTTAGACGGTAACAATCATTACAGGCAACAGTTACATAAAGTTACAAATAATCCTCCCAATATTTGAGATTTTAAATTTATACAGCTACATTTCAGTCATATTAAGTTGTAGTAAAAGGACAACCTCGGTTATCTTTTGTCCTCTTTCTTTGAATGTGGATTCGATCCCGGGTGTGGACAGTATTTTGAATATTTAACTTCGAGAATTCTCTCATTCCTTTTCGACACATTAAATAAATGTTACAGAACAAACTTCTGAAACACCGGGGACTGTATCAATTCAAGGGACGTTAAACTATTATTATTAAATCAGAGAATAAACGACCTCCGGGCTCGACAACAACCAAGGAGCTTTGGTAGGTTTGATGTGCCTACATCAAATTGGTCCCTTCACCATCTGAGAACCCCATAGTGGTGGTGATGTGGTGGAAATCCTTATTTTAAGAGGAAATAAAACTGGAAAACCATCCTGTCTGTCATTTGATCTTTCTGCCTGTTATAAGCCTTCAGCTTGAAGGCTGGTTAGATCCTCAAAATTTACCATCAAATGTTATGTGGTTATAGGTAAAACACAAAAATAGCTGACGACACCACAATGAGGCATGCAAAGCATGGTGAGAAATGAGGTAGGTTGCATTGCCTTCCTCTCTGGGCTAGAAAGGACTACTGGAGCACGTCCGGCCCTATGAGCAGCGCCTTTCATAACATCCAGATGCACTAGTGTCATTACTCAGCACCACCCAGCAGCGTCCGTAGTGTCAGAGACATGAATTAGACTATTTAAGCGGAAATCATATTTTGCTCTGACCTGTGCCAACAGACCGATGCGGAAATACGCATACATCAAGAACTAGCAATAGGCTAAGGGCTAAAACCATCCTCTAAGAACTCATGAAGGACAACACCGGTGCACTCGTTCCGTTGTTGTGTTATCCGTTGCATTATAGAATCTACAGAGAGAAAATGAGAACTGTTAGAAATAAGTTTGAAATATAACCATTTTCAAAATGATTCCTCCTAAGGATCGTTACACTCGCCAGCTAGTGAATAATGATTATTATTATTATTATTATTATTATTATTATTATTATTATCATTATTATTATTATTAATCTATAAGAAAAGATAACTCTGATGTTTTATAAACATTTAGTAATAATAAAATCAAACCTCTGTCTTCGCTGGAACTACCCAGGCTCATTACGGGGTTTGACAGAGGTTTTAAGGCTGAATGTCCTTCCTCGCGTGACATGACTTTTCATATGAAAATTTGACTCCAAGTTTAACCAGGATTTGAATATTAGCTGTCTGGATGGAAGTGAGCAGCCAAGCCATTGCACTGTTCACGGCCCTCAAAGTTCTTAATAATAATAATAATAATAATAATAATAATAATAATAATAATAATAATAATAAGAGCCTCCGTGTGGCTCAGACGGCAGCGCGTCGGCCTCTCACCGCTGGATACCGTGGTTCAAATCCCAATGACTCCATGTGAGATTTGTGCTGGACAAAGCGAAGGCGGGACAGGTTTTTCTCCGAGTACTCCGGTTTTCCCTGTCATCTTTCATATCAGCAACACTCTCCATTATCATTTCATAGCTTTTATCACTCATTAATAAATCACCTTGGGAATGGCGACCCCATTGTAATAACAGCCTATATGTGTTTCATTCATTACATCCCTGACCCGGTCAATGACTGGAAAACAGGTTGTAGGTTGTCATGTTCAATAATAATAATAATAATAATAATAATAATAATAATAATAATAATAATAATAATAATAATAATGCAAAGAAGTATATGAAACATGCAGCAGGATTTCAGATACCATATGCAAACGACGGGTTTATTTCTTTGGACATATTGCCGGGCTGAGTGGCTCAGACGGTTGAGGCGCTGGCTTTCTGACCCCAACGTGGCAGGTTCGATCCTGGCTCAGTCCGGTGGTATTTGAAGGTGCTCAAATACGTCAGCCTCGTGTCGGCAGATTTACTGGCACGTAAAAGAACTCCCACGGGACTAAATTCCGGCACCTCGGCGTCTCCGAAGACCGAAACAGTAGTTAGTGGGACGTAAAGCAAATAACATTATTATTATTCTTTGGACATATTTCAAGAATGCCCGACTACCAAAATGTTTAACCATTTCAACAAGCCCAATAGGTACGGCAACTCTTGTGACAAATGGTTTAACACCAAGAAGGATCTGCAAGAAATGAACATTGTGGGTCAAGATATCCGCAATAAAACCACTTTCAGAAAGAATATACACATATTTGAGGGGTTCCTAGAGCCAGAAGTAGCGACCAAGAGGAATCAACATTGGGCGGCTGAAAAGAGAGAAGCTCTAAGCAAGAGAATGATGGAATACTGGCGCCAAAGAAAACTTAAATCATGAAGAGTTATTTTGGTGGTCCACAGTTGACCAAAATCGATTATGAATGAAAATAAGAATGCAGGAATTGTTCGTTTGTGTTACTGTAAATTAGTTATTTTAGATAACGAAAACTCTCGTGGTATTGTAAAACATTCCAATCAATTTTATTGCTTATATCAATATCGTACTGAAATTTTATGCAATACTGTTGGTGAAAATTATATTAAAGTGGAAAACGTGAACGATTTAGTGAAGTTTACTACCATGAACGTTGAAAGTCTCGATAGCTTTCGCAAATTGTATTTTAGATAGAAATAATCGTGAGTAAAACTGGCATACAGCTCAGGCTTTTCCCCGAGGTAGTCTTGCTTCGCGTGCTGGTGCTTTACGCCTGACAGGTGTGTCACAATATTGTGACACCTTGCTCAAACATTCTGTCAAGGACAGCGCACGAACCACTTCGTTGTTTCGCCCGTACCTCGTTAAGTCAAGTTGAAGATTCTTAGGAGAACCTGATTTATTCTGAAGCCATATTGTTCAGAACTGCCGACCAAGCGTCCACCCCCTCCCGTCATCTCTTGCTAATGACGTAAGGACATACCGTATCAGATCTGATTTAAGGTTTCAGTTAAGAGTATAGTTTGTTCGTATTAACCAGATTTCGTAAAAATCAGCTGCTCATGAACCATGTAAGGAGTTTGCCACCGTCGTTTTGGGTTTTTCTCGCCTAACGATTTTTGGTTCGATTCCTGGCCCGTACGAATTTAAGGCCTAGTTGAAGGATGTAACGAAGAGCACAGCTAGAAAGGGATGTAGGTTAACATTCCACTCTGATTATTATAGGCTCCATGAACCCAACTGCTCCCAAGACGGTCCACTACCTTGCTTGTTCCCCTGGATGGCGTTTACTGGTCAACGAACCGCAAGTGGTTCTTGATCATCGCTCAGACTACAGGAGATTTCACTGCGGGAGGTCATTCTTCATTCGTTCGTCCCTCTTTCATATGGTAAACACAAAGGAGACTTGTTTTTATGTTCAAAAGTGCTAATGGGTTTTTGGATACGTTTGCTACTACTTATTTGGGCGAGCACCTGTTTTCACAAATTAACTATGCCAAGTCAAAATCCAGATCTGAAGAACATCTGTTGACGTACCTGAAAATAGCTTCAGATTTCAGTGAAATAATCACGAATATAATTTAAAAGTTAAATTGTGTAATTTATTACTTGTTTACTGTAGTCCTAAGTACATATAAACGGCAATAAGTATTTTTATAAGAATCGGCATCTACCACTGAACTCATTGTCCACTTGTGCTTCCATTTACCGGTGGTGGTTACTGGCTTTGCGGTTGCTTTTCAAGTCGTTCGGGATTGCTCATACTTGTCCGAGATATGTATGTCTTAAACGACAGCAAAAAGTGATAATGTTACTGGCTTTACGTCCGACTAGCTACGTTTACGGTTTTCGGAGAAGCGGTGATGCCGGAATTTAGTCCCGCAGGAATTCCTTTACGTGCCACTCATTCTATCGACACGAGGCTGACGTATTTGAGCACCTTTAAATACCACCGAACTGAGCCAAGGTTGAACCTGCCAAGTTGGGATCAGAACGCCGGCGTCTCAACCGTCTGAGCCACTCAGCCGCCAACAGAAAAAAAATCTAAGTTCTTTAACAACCATTCCCTTACGTTATTTAGTTGTCAAGCTGTTGAAAAAGGTTCAAATCCAGGAAGGTATCTCATTTGCGTTCCAGACATTTCAATTAGCTGGCAAGAAATTTCCTTGCTAATTCTGCTGTAAGAAGAGCCAAAATACTTTGGCTTGTCAATTGAACGATATCTCTGGGATCGTATCTCCAGAGCACTGACAGAGCAGGTTATCTGTAGGTTTATGTATAGACCTGTCAAACACACAAGTTCAATATAAATATTACCTTATACACACTATTAAACAAGGAGTTAAAGTAAACAGTATATATATATTTTTTTTACTTGTGGCTTTACGTCGCACCAACACAGATAGGTCTTTTGGCGACGGAAACAGTATTAAACAAAGAATGACATGTTTCGCTTTTAAAAGAGCATCGTCAGATTCAATCAAGTCACACTCAGCTCACACTCAGTATTTGGAAATATATATGTCTGTCCAAACACGTAGGAATTTGAAATTTGGAACTTACCTCAATGAAGTCCTGCTTTGTCTCCACTGCAGCATACAATGTTTTTTAAAGATAATTACGTGGTAGCGGGTATGAAATAGTCAGCGTGCTGAGTACCTTTATTTCATAGTAACAAAATGCCTACGGATTTCGTTCGCTGTAGTCTTCTTACTCTAAAATAAACATGTTAATCCTTTGCATTAACGATGCTATATTCATTTAGTGGAGTGGTTTAATAATCGATGAACTTCCGATATCTACAATATAGTTTCTCCTCACGCATAGCTTTGAACGTATGTTATGAAAGTCGAGAATCCATAAAACTAACTTGTTCTTCAAATGAGTTTCGAAGATAGCATAAGATTGCTGATGATAAAGGAAGACGGGCTTTAGAAGGTGGGAGTCAGTTTCCTTGTTGATATTTTCCCCCTCTCTCCTCTCTTCTTTACCCTTCCACAACATCCATCGTCCTCGCTCTACCTAAGGCTAAAAAGAAGCAGATGATGAGAGGTTTCGGTCAGCGAATATGACATAGTTTCTTCGCTTGCTGGCTGGGTTGTGAAGTCACTGCGACTCGACTACTCTACAACCGTGGTGAGCTTCTATTGCACTATTGCCTGTGTCCGTTCTTCCAGTCCTCACACCACCTCGATTAGGAACCTCAGCCGCTATAAAGCTGGGCGGAGAAGACGATGGTCATAGCCCTGTCGTTTGGACTGACCAGGCGGGTTCTCCTCCTCTCCCAATTTCACGGAAGGAGGAGTCTCCGCCGTGGAATGGCTCGCTTTACGATATGGATGATGGAATGAATGACACAGACGGTGAGGTTATGTCTCGCTGCCTTCTTCTCTTGCCACACTTCTGAACCGCACTGGCTTCCCACCAAGACAAGTGCAAAGTGCTTCTTCCTTCAGTTAAATTTTCTTTTCCTTAACTTTTTCAGAAACTTTGAGAAACGACTTAGACTACTTGCATTTAGTACGTTGTAAATGACTCTTCAAGACATTCTTATTTACTCCATTGCAAGGATAACCTGATAATGACGATAATAATAATAATAATAATAATAATAATAATAATAATAATAATAATCCTCGTGGTCTCCGGAGAGACCTAGTGCAGGTGCAGGCGACCTGCGCATCTGTGAAGATGGGGCCGTGCCTAAGATGAATGTTGAAGATGGCACACAAAAGAAACCAGCTCCCGAGTCAGGGGAATTAACTAATGAAAGTTAAAAAATCTCCCATCCGGCCGGAAATCGAACCCGGACTCCTTGGACCGAGTGCCAGCATGCTAACGGTGTAGCCATAATTATGATGTGGTGCGTTATTTATTTACTACAGTCTCTGCTCCATACAAAATTACCAACTTTCAATCTCATAGAAATAAACGACGCAATATTTCTTAAATCACAGTTGTATTCTCATTGCACTATATTATACAGAGTGTTCCCAAAATGTGAGAAGCAATCAGGACGTGGATGGTCCACTCCAAAATATCACCAAACGTTCCTGTGAGCATACGTCTTAAGATCAATCGTATACGAGTTATAGACATAGACAAGTTACAACGTGGTTAGGGGCACGAAGCTGTGAGCTTGCATCCTCGAAATAATGGGTTCGAACCCCCACTGTCGGCAGCCCTGAAGATGGTTTTCCGTGGTTTCTCATTTTCATATCAGGCAAATGCTGAGGCTGTACCTTAATTAAGGCCACGACTGCTTCTTTCCCACCCCTAGGCCTTTCCTATCCCATCGTCGCCATAAGACCTATCTGTGTCGGTGCGACGTAAAGCAGATTGGAATAAAATGTTACAGCGGAATTATTGGTAATAGCCCTGCATGGCACCTCCCACTTCGAGTAGCTGAAGCCTTGTTTATGTACGAGAAGTGCACGGAAAATGTTAAAAATCTCATGAAATTTTGGCTTCTCAACAGCTTTCTTTTGGCTGTTGTTGAGAATTGTGCATGACTTTTTCAAGAAAGTTATTTTGGACGTGGATGAAGAACACACATCGTCAAATTCATAGTGATAAAACTGTAAATTAATTGAAACAAGACAGAATTCCTGATTGCAAAGTTTCTCTCGAGTCAGTCTTGTAACATAAACGGGCATAAGTCATAAACGAACGACCAGAGGACACATGTTTATAGGGACGTTTGGGGTATACTATCCACGTCCCGATTACTCCCCAAATGAAATGAAATGAAATGGCGTATGGCTTTTAGTGTCGGGAGTGTTCGAGGACATGTTTGGCTCGCCAGGTGCAGGTCTTTTGATTTGATGCCGTAGGCGACCTGCGCGTCGTGATGAGGATGAAATGATGACGAAGACAACAGATACATCCAGCCCCCGTGCCAGCAAAATTAACCAATGATGGTTACAATTCCCGACCCTGCCGGGAATCTAACCCGGGACCCCTGTGACCAAAGGCCAGCACGCTAACCATTTAGTCATGGAGCCGGACTACTGCCCAAATATTTGGGAACACATAGTATATTTGTTCTGGACAGTTTCTAGATATGTTAAAGTTTGGTTATGGTTGGACATTTTTCTTTGAGTAATTTGGACAAAATGCAACAAATGTACCTTAGATATTTAAATATATCGAAATTTGATAAGGCAAATTATTAAAATAAGTTTAATAAATTATGTACAAGGTGTAGAGTAAGAAGACGATAGGTTTCATTTCGAGGCATTTCGAGGGATGTTTGGGCCTCAGATGATGGTGGTGGTTGTTTTAGGAGGAAGAAAAACTAGGCAACCATTCTCTGTTAACATTAACCAGAGAATAAAAAACGGAAGGGATCCGACACTTCGAAAAATGAAATTACGGGCCACCAGCGTAAAACAACGCTACGTTAGTTGCACCAGAATTCTCGGTTCCTATCCTCGTTTAATTGCCCTGATCCTCTTTATACCAGTCTCTTGGTTATTAGATGTTATTTTTCTGCACCGTGTACTCATTTTTATGGCTGTATAATGAGAAACAGTTTGCGACTGAGAAAATCACTTACAAAATAGCAATTTAATCAAATTGCAGTTTCCTCTATTACTTCCAACCGTGCATGTCTGTAACTATAGTTTAGTATATTTAATGATAATTTTACGGCTAATGGGTTCAACAATAATGATTTATAAATGTAAGAACACAATATTTTCTCTACATCTTCTGAACATTTTCATTTATTTGTTTCACCATCATTCATGATTAGGTGCTCATTTATGAAATTTGAAGAAAGTAATATTGACCAATAGTTAATGCTTTTGGCGTGTTTTGTTGATAGTTGCAATACTCTCTACAAACGTTGAATGCGATTAATAAGCAAGTTATCAAAACTACGGGATACTAAAAGATATAGGATGTAGTACATATCACATACGAATGTTATATGGAATACATTTTACTTCATTTTATAAACTTGTGCAGCGCGTTGTGTTTAACGAAATATACACTTAAATATTGTATGATCATTACTTGAAACCAATAGGTAGAAACTACACCAATGATACACCTATCTTCATTATCCTTGTGTCATTGTTCCTTGAGCAATTTGAAAACTACCAAAATGATTTCTATTGAAAATGTTTTTAAAAAGAAGAGTTGAAAGAGAATAAGATAAAATAAAAATTAGTTACACTTTATTCCTTTTTGTAACTTCGTAATTAGTCAGTAATTTCATAAAATAATTTACAGTCTCTAAGTCAGAAGTTTCTATGGTTGTTTGACCCGTTACATCTACAGTGAATTCATAGTGAGGAAATGGAAACGATTAGAAACAAATTTGAGATATCACCTTCAAAATAATTCCTTTTGTGGATCGTGTCCGTACGTCTACCTTCGCTCACGGTAACATTTCCGGTCAATTTTTAGTGTGATAATTTCTCCTCATCCTCTTAAATATAAATTGATTTTCTTATTGTCTGACTTTTGTTGCCTTTTTTGTTATCTTTCAGGAACTATCAGCTTCATTATATTTTCATCCTTCACCACAGTTGACTCAACACAGTCCGTAATGAGTTGTGTTAATGGTTACCAGTTACCTACCTCTTATTCTTCATTATTACTAGCTACAGATATTCGGATGTCATCTCTCTTTAGTTAACTTACGAGCAAATGCATGATGTTTTTGTATATCCTTATTTAGTAACAATTTGTAACAACTTCTAGAGTTTTTTCTTGTCTTATTATTTCTCTTGCTTTACATGAGTGTACGTTACTGAACTAGATACGTAAAACAGTAAACATGAAAGGGATTAAATAGACCAGTCACTCATTCCTTGGTTCCAAGAAATCGTCATAATTTGAACTAAACTTTTACAAAATGACCATGTATTTGTAAATCAGTTCACTAGAATGAGAAAGATTCACGACTAAAATATTTTATAGAGCATTGCAAGTGAAATATGTTGGGACAGTGGATGGTATTTTCATCCTTTGTTGTCGCTGGTTGCCGTGAAGTATGTTCTAAGATGCAGCAGTACTGTAAACTTTATGTTGTATTGTCTCGTTTGGGGGAGGAGACGGAGATGTTATTAAAGGGCATTCACTTTTATGACTTGTAGACAACAGGAAGTGTAGACTCTAAATGTACGTTATGCAGAACGGTCTGCGTGATACTAAAACCGGACACAGTTCCTACAAGGGATGTTTCTTAGTCCACTTTTCTTGAGATTACTTCTCACTGTACAATATCCGAAGACACAGTTGTAACATTGTAACTCTGTTTTCAGGTCTCTCTCATTTCAAGGATGAAATTAATATCTGTAATGTCATCCTGTACTGTGTACTACACCGTAATACTACCCTCATTTTAACTATTGTTTTAAATAATGGCATGTAAATAAATATGAATTTTTGGATAGAAACAGGCTAATTCCCAATTATGATTCTAAATTAGGAATGTTTCATGGACGAAGAGGAATGAAAAAATGTCTATATGACACTTGAACATTGGAAGGTATCATGAATATACACTATCTGACGAACTGTGCTGTATCGCGTATCCCGTATCCTTTTCCTGCGTTCATAATCTTGCCCTAACTCCGACCTCTTTCAGTGTATAGCATCTCAAAGTGAACCACTCATCTTTGCACTAAATCAGAATTTATCGTTTTCGATTCTCTGAGACTAACACGTGGACTTCCACGCATGGTATTGTTTCCTGTGCCTCTACTGGGGTGTTTATTTGTAACAGGTAGTTTTATCTGTCATTGCCGTCTAAGAATCTACAATAAGAAGTGAAAGCTCGTAATACTTGGTGAAAATCAATTTATATAATATGTCTGAATTGCAGAGAACAAATCAATGGTCTAGCATGGGGAGCAGAAAGGTTGTCATAAGCTTAAAACGCTGTCACCTTAATATTTATTATTTACGTGCCATATACGATAAAATTCAGAATCTAAAATCTGTATCAGTTACTAAAAATTTTCCAACTTCCGATAAATACTCAGTCCATTTAGTGATGTGACGATTATATATATTGGTTAACTCAAAATTTGAAGTTTCACTTTCGTCTAGACATATATATGCTGCTAAACCTTAAGGCTGTTTTTAAATAGGCTATTCATTTTCAATGTTATTATTGGGCATGTGTTGTGGATACATTAATAATTGATGTTTATAAATTTCTAGTGTTTTTAAAATGTTCATGTTTGTATATGTCCAGCCGGTGTCCCTGTATGAGATACAGATAAAAATCCAGTACAGTGTGCCAATAATTTGCTGCATTCAGACAGACAATACTCAGAATAATTTACCATTCGATGTTAAGTATTAATATGGCTTGGCTAATAGTGTAGAGTTAACATTCTTGGATGCCGTCCGCTACGTATTGGATTCATACTTGCGAAATGGCAGTCCGTTCAAATTTCAACTCCAGTTCAGCACTTCTAGTCAAAAATTCTATTAAATCATTCACTCCACTAAACATTTCAGAGACTTTGTTCCATCGTCAGCTGGTGACATGGAGGCATATATTGTTCCACTACTTGATAAACAATTGTTTTCAAAGAATATGATACTGTTATGTACATTTAAGAGTAGGAGCAATAAACACAGGAGTGTGCCGTGTCAGAATATACAGTGCAATTGCTGCTAAAGATTAAGACTGTTTTTAAATACGCAAGTCATTTTCAATGTTATCATTGACCATATTTTGTGGATGTATTGATAATTGAGGTCTATAACTTTCTTGTGTTTCTAAAATTTTCATGTTGTCCCTTTTGAATTTGTGTGTAAAATGGTAAGAGAATTCCCTGTATCAGATATTTCATGTCATGTAGATGCGCAGCAACTGCGGCTACTTATGCATCCGAAGTGCCACCATGTACTCTTGAAATCTGATGTCAAATCCTCTACCAGTTTGTCCATTGTAAAAACATTCACACTCTCTACAGATGATTTTATATACCAGTCTGTATGAATTTAAGTGGTGTATTGACTAAGTGTGGTAGAATCTGCCCAATTTTGTTTTATGGTTGAGAAGTTGATTTTATATTTTGCTCATTGAGGGCTATTTGGTATGTTGCTTTTCCGATGAATGGTACGCTGTGATATTGGATGTCTTGTTTGTGGGTATTCTCTTGCATGAATTGTTTTTTTCTTCATTACGTTTCTAAGCATTTTATCTGCCTCGTCCCCACTATGGCAGCTAGCGAACGTGACGAACTCGGGAACCTGCAGTTCTCAAGTTTTGGTCTAGATTTTATTATTTATATAATGTCTACCCTGTGACAAAGTCTCACAACTGCAGCTCGTTCTGTATGGCTAACACATATAACCAATCATAATATAAAAATTGATTTGATATGAGTATGTGGATTGTATCCAGTTTTAATGGCCATTTTTGTTATGAACCGAACTTCTTTGGCGAGGGTATGTTAATTTGTAACTGGCAGTTTTGTTTGTCACTACAGTGTAATAAAACCTACATTACAAATTATAAATAACAACCTCTGCAAATGTATGCTTCAAATTTGGTAATAAAGTCTACCATCTGGAATATGTAGCTATGGGATTTTGCTTGTCGGGGTACTTGACAGACATTTTTTTAATCAATGAAATCACACTTATAAATGAAATCATATATTATCACAGGTTAATCCTCTTCCATGCAAATACATAAAACCTCGGTTCCTCACATTGAGTAACTCATGTCCTCATCCCGAGGTGGGGCAGGTTTTTTCTTGCACACCCCCAATGAAGGTGAGCTGCATGTACCATTTGAACCACATACCAGCCCTCCTGCCATTCTTAAATTTCTGACAGTACCGGGAATCGAACCCGGGCCTCCGAGGACGGCAGTTAATAACACTAACAGTTCGATACATACAAATTCAACATTTACGGAAAAGCAACAGCAACCATTACAACTCCTCTCCTCAGTTGTAATCGAGCTACCGAAGAGAGAGGATGTATTGAGTATTAGTGCTGAACGAGGAATATGGGGATTACTGTTCAACAGTATCGGGCGACCATATGTTGATGCCATGGACGCGAGAAGTGTGAGCGTACGGCAAGTGTGAAGAGTAACTGCCAACAATACGGCTTGCAGTTACTTCTGATGTCGTCAGCAGTGGTGGCAGTACTGTTTGTAATAGGAGGTTTTGAGATAAATCCTGGTCCCGGGATGGGATGATAGAGATAATCAAAGAAATAGTCAGAGAAGCTTGAGTGGTGGAACAAACAGAGACCTTACCCAGGAACAATATAAAGAAATGAAGGAGATAAGAGTAAAAGAAGAACTGAAAGTAATAACAGAGAAGATTGTGCAGAATACTAGTGAATTAGAAATACTTAAAACCAAAGTAGAGGGTTTAGAGGAAGAGTTTATAGACATGTAAAGCGGCAAGAAATACGGTCAACCAGGAAGCTAGGAGAAATGTTATTTTTATGTACAGTGAACCTGAGAGTGAAACGAAACAGTGAATAAGTGTTGGACGTTATAATAAAACCGTTTGAAGGTACACTGTAGTGAAATGGACATAGATAACGTGCACAGAGTGGGGAGCGTGAATAGAAAGAGTCCAATTAAAGTCAAGTTATAATCGGTTTTGATGGCAAATACAATGTTAAGGAACACCGGGAATTTAAAAGGAGAAAAAATATGAGTGAAAAGGGGCATGGGCAAAGATACCATCGCAGAGGAGAGAATTCTGGGTTAACATTTGGGAGAGCCAGGAATTCAGGACTCAAGGCGTTCATACGAGGAAAGCGCCTGATAGTTGGTGATGGTAATAGGTGGCGATCTTGGACACCAGTGCAGCGAAAAGTAGCAAACTGTTGCGCGTACAACAAATGAAGGAATACTTGTGCAACAACTTGTGAAACTGCAGATGGCTGAGAGGTTCAGTGCACTGTAAGGTCGGTGATAGGAACTACTAGAACTTGCAGAAGTCACGGACGTCAGAGTGCTTGACAGCGGGTTCGAATAACATCCAGGATCCATCAGAGGGACAGATGATATAAATACTGGCCAGTGGTAAAAGTTTAAAGGACTTCTGGTCCAAAAGGTGTAAGTTACATAAGGACAGTGTGGACAAAGAAAAATTATAATTCACCAGAAGGCAGTATCTTAGAAGTAGAGAAAGCAAGGGTAACAAGAAGTACGGCTACCAACCTGACCGAGGTTTAGAAAAACTAGAGTGGAGACTTGGTGGTGTGGATATAGGGGAATTTTTGAACAAGATAGGAAACGAACAGGTGAAGCAATAATGGCCGAAATGGAGATTATCACCTTTATTGAGAGATGGAATTCAACCATGATATGAAGTCCACATAGACTGTTTTGAAATGTATATATAGTAAGAAAAATGGAAAGCTTCGTATAGGGAGATACGCTGGTGGAACGATATACAAGAGAGAATTAAACTGAGAGAAACAGTTCTTTGGATAGAAATAAAGACGAATCGGAAGGGAGAAATAAGCTTAAGTCGTGGGTTTGTCTACGGCTCTCCTGAAGGCTCTTCCTCTTGCAAATAAAGATTTATTCCAGGAGTTTACAATAGAAATAAACGGATTAAGAAATATGTATGAAGACGTAGGTATTGTGCTGAAGGGAGACTTAAATGCGAGCATTACAGACCAAAAACCTGTGTGTTTAAAGGTAAAGGAAAGAGTAGTTCAAATAGAACAAGGCAAAAATAAAGGGTATAATAGGTACGGCGAAAAATTACTGTAACAATATGGTACCGAAGAATTGTACATTTTGAATGGATGGTGACCAGGAGATGAAAGGGGTAACTTGACATATTACGTATTAGAAGCGGGGAGGAGTGTTATAGATCTAGGCATTACCACTCGTCAAACGGGTAAGTTGATACGACTGCTGGGGTTAAAGCTCTCAAGATATAGTGGGTGTTACAATGAAGAATGCGGAAATAAGAGGACCGAGGTAACGAAAGCATTAAAATCATTTAGAAATATAGGGAGTCATGAAACAAAAATTTGGCATTCTGTACTCAACAAAAGATTGTACAGAACTGTTGGTAAACACAAAGCACTCATGACAGAAGAAACAAGCTGACAAATTAAACAGAGATTCTGAAAGGAAGGGCAGTAAGAAATTGTGGAATAGAAGAGACCAAATATGTATAGAACGAAAAAGTACAACACAAGTGAATAAAAGCCACGGTGAATGGTGAATGGATCCGAACCCACAGCCTCCCAATTTCGCGTCGGTTGCTCTACCACTTGAGCTATGGTGACCTAGGCCATCTTTGTTTTGTTGGAAAGGATCTAAGCTACACGCCTGGCACTACTGCCATCACACTGTAGAGTGCGTTTAAGTCGCCCGTTGAGGGCCAAGTCAATGAATATTGAATTTTCACGACCGCATTGTAATCGAAACAGACTCTCAACCTATTAGGTCGTGTTACGTACGTTTAGTACGTGTTGAAGAGATGTTAAGTGCAGATCGCACTGGTGTCCGATTGGCCATTTTTGTTCTTTACTTAACATCTCTTCAACACGTACTAAATGTACCTAACCCAACCTAATGGATTAAAAGTCTGTTTTGATTACAATGCGGTCGTGAAAATTCAATATTCATAGAGATCCATCTATTTCGTAATAAGGTATCCCAGACTCTTAGTTGAAGTCTAGGAAGTATCTCAAAAGTGGAGTTTAATTATTTATTAAATATATGTCCTAGTACCATTTATGGGAAATATGGTATATTATTTAGTATACTTAAATAATTTTGTAACATTTTTCTTAATTGGATTGGATTGTCTTTCATATTGTGTATTATAGAAAACTAACTGCATGCATTCATTATGATTACAATAATTGAATACTCTCTCCCTAGCTGGTGGTTATCCATTACTAAGAGAGAAGGGTATTCAATTCATAACTCCTCATGCGAACCAACCTTAAAAAAAGACCATTTTGAGCTATGCTTGATAGAGCATTAAGACTACCCTTACCGGATGAATGTAGAACAAACGCCATTCCGTTCATAAAGCAAATGGCCATTAAAATGGATACAGCCCACATATGGTAGATAAACTTAGAATCATCGTGAAGAAAACAACAGAAAAACTGCAAGAAAATAAATACCATAAGCAAAACAGGCAATATCACAGCGTACAATTCATTGGAAAAATCATACCAAATAGCCAGAGCCCTCAAGAAGCAAAATATATTCAGTCAGCTTCTCAGTCATAAACTCTGTCAGATTCTAACTTACCACACTCAGTATATGCACCGGATAAATTCAAGCAGACTGGTGTATATAAAACCACCTGTAAAGAGTGTGAATATTTTTACATTTGACAAACTGGTAGAGGAGTGGACATCAGATTTCAATAACACATGGCAGCATTTCGGCTACATAAGCATAATGAATCAGCAGTAGCTGCACATATACATGACACAGGACATGGAGTATCAGATATTCAGAATTCTCACACTATTTCACTTATTTTGGAAAAAACTTGAAATTTATAAACATCACTATAACTATAACAAATGCTCAATGATAAAACGAGTAGCCTATTAAAAAAAGATATTTATCAGCAACTGTATATTTCTGAAATGACACACACACACACACACACACACACACACACACAGACACACACACACACATACACACACACACACACACACCTATAGCTGACGAAACATAGATGTAATAAATTCAAAATATAGATATCTCGTACTTCTAAATGTAATAGTATAATATTCTGTGAAAACGATTGTGTATGAAGTAGAGCAACAATATATGTCGCCAGTTTTACACGATGATGGAGCAAAGTCTCTGAAACGCGTAGTGGAGTAGATAATTTAATAAAGCCTGTGACTGGCAACAGTTTTTCAGGGAGATAGTGGGTTCGAGCCCCACTGTCGTCAGCCCTGAAGATGGTTTTCCGTGGTTTCCCATTTTCACACCAGGCAAATGCTGGGGCTGTACCTTAATTAAGGCCACGGCTGCTTCCTTCCCGCTCCTAGACCATTCCTGTCCCATCGTCGCAATAAGACCTATCTGTGTCGGTGTGACGTAAAGGAACTTGCGGAAAAAAACCAGTTTTTCATGTTCCATAAATAATTTTTTCACTGTTCCAGACTAGGCCTACATAAGAACATACTTAGATCCAGTCCGCACGGATTTTATAACTCGCTTTATTGAAAAGTTTACATAACGAAAGTTTTAACTAAATTTGAATTGAAGATAAACGTGTACAATTTGACTAAAATCAATATTCGTTTCAGAAAAAATGTTACCTGACGTGGCTTATCGAACCTTTAAGCTTCACACGGCTTGTGGCAATAGAAATATATCTTTATGTGAGAATAATTCAAATTTCATGGACTGAAAGGATAAAAATTTAAAGCAGTAAAGCTTATAAAGTTGGAATATACATTTCCGAGGGTCTGAATATCACTTTCTGCGAGTTAGGCCTACACTACTAGACAACGATGACAGAGTGAAACGAATAAATAAATAAATAAATAAATAAATAAATAAATAAATAAAAAGAAAGAAAAGGAAATCAAGACTACAGCAAAGTAGTTCTGTTAACCGAGAAACCTTCGTTTTATGACCTGCGAGATGTTAACGACTTAACCGATCATTTGTAAAATATCAAATGTGAACAGCAACAGATCCAAAGCAGCAATATAGAGAACTGCATTATCCAAGAACTTCCATTAATGCACGCGCACATGCGCGCCCTTGAAAATATTCTTCATTTATAAACCGGATTGAAGAAATATTTAAGTATCAAAAGGAAGAGAGATTTCATCTTGAACACCAAGGTAAATGAGACTGTAAAACGTATAATGAAGAACTATTGTCTCTTACGCTGTGGTGTGCTGGAATCAAGTACTTCATTTTATTGGAAATTTCTACTTGGATCTTATCAGTGATTTCGAACTAATTTGGAATTATTTGTAGTGCATTAGGTTCCCTGAATAGTAAATCAGGGTTTTGTTTCATATCGACCATATATGTCATGTTTGGAGGCTTTGTTAAATGTACTTCGTTATCTTACAAACTTGTATGTCGCATTCTGTTTAACAATTCTCGTGTTATCGTATTTACCCATATGCTCGCATATCATTGACCATGCGGCAATAAATCTGTATTCCAGTGTGGTTGCTCCTATTTCGACAAGTAGAATTCAGATAGGAATGCTAACAGTGATAGCATTGCGAACTGTGTGCGGGATCTAGAATAGTACACTCAAATAATGTATTTATGGCAATAGCTAATAACTTGCATGCTTGTATATTCTTCATACCTGTACGATATTGGGGAAACGAAACAATATTTATAAGTATTATCGAATACCAAAAATAGGATAGTATATTATTTTGATTTATACAAATATATTTGGGTTATCCGAAATAAAAGGCTACGATATATGCACGCGCGATCGATTAGTGTTTGCTTGGAAATGGGAATGCATTCAGCCTACAGCGGTATGATCAAACGAATCTTAACCAAATGTAGAGCATTAGGAGGGTACATAATACAAGCAGCAAACCTGTCGAATTGGCTCCTCGGTACTGCCACGTAACTGTGAACTTGCGTTGGGGGGATGGGTTTCAACCCCACCATCGGCTGCCTTGAAGTTGTTTATATTTACACCAGACTGTGCAGCTGCTGTCTTCTCTATCCTAACGACACAAAAAATAAAATAAATAAAATTTAAAACGTGAGTTAATTGCAACGTTGAACCACTAGTAAAAAAAAAAATCAAAATGTTCTAAGAATGAGATTCATACACTGAACTTACTCAGCCTACCATTTATTCCTGATTTCAACCTACGATGTTTGCTAATAATAGTGATTTCATTCAAACATGTTCAGTTGGAGGTTATCATCTCTGAAGATGTACGAAATGCAGAACTTGCGGAAGCAAGACTCTTATATAAATAATTAACGAATGCAGGCGTAAGGAGAGGGTGAAACCGGTTGCTAGCACATAGCCTACTCCTGTCGAGTAGCATCAAGGTGTCTGGTCAAGGGTTAGCGTCCCCATCCGACGGACGAATCACCAGCGACATATGCTGTCAATCCATATGAACACTGCGGAGAAGTTTGGAATTGAATCCAGGCTTTTGACACGCAATCTAGTGATTAGGAATTGTATACCACCACCTCTCCCTGCCGGCCAGCATTCTGACGGCGAACATGTTTTCGACCAACGGGACTTGAATAGGCTTACCATGGTGTCAGACCATATTATAGACTTTATGCTTTAATAATCATGGTCGCCAGGCTGGCCAGGGTGTATAAATGAAGTGGTAAATGACTGTAAAGACTGAAAATTAAAAAGCATGCACAAAAGACCAAGGTAATGTAAGCAAAGCAAAGCAAAGTCACCTCCGTACAGACCATGAAGGCCCTTGGAGAGGTGGAAGGTAAAGGCTTCCACTATTCGTAACCTCGGCACGTGATCGGGTAGAGGGTTAGCTCTACGCCCGGCCACCTTTGCCCCCAGGAACTAACCTGGTACTCATTTTTTGTGTAGGCTGATTGAACCTCAGGGCCATATGCACCTCCAAAAGTGGAAATCCCGTTTCTTAAATTTTACGACTTCCTAACGGGGATTCGAACCCACGTTCTTCCGGGCGAACCGAGCACGCCTTTACCGCCTCGGCCAGGCAGCCCCTAACCAAGGTTATGCAAAGAATATAAATTCTGAAAGAACTGTGGATGGGTGAGCCAAAGTTAGAAGTCATCAAGGAAATAGCGTACTTAGAGATGATATTAAGTGGGAATGAAAAATGGTCAGAACAAGAGCAAAACCAACAGGTATGAATGCCTTGTCAGCCATTTACATTTTCGTAAAAAGAAGATGCCAGAAACTAATTACAGATTGTATAAAAATATATTTAATCCATTAGAGCTACGGTATTGTACGGAGCACAAATCTGGAGAGTTGAAGAAAAAGTTCCCACGCGTGATGTAATCACTAGTACATTTGCAAAAATAGTAATGATATTTCCCAGTTGTACAGCAACCTGTGGGGTAAGAATGATTTGCACTGATTTAAATCTACAGGGACAGTAGTGGCGATTAGGCAGTCGCCCTCCCCCCACTTTGTGGAGAAAACCTTACATTTTTATTCCGTTTTAGTTAGCTGATACTGGGAATTATTAAAAGAAACGGCAATTTGTACAAGCCCTGTTGTCTTATCAGGTAATTCTTTCCTTTAATTTATTTAATTATTAACAAAATATTAGCGGAAATACCCACAAATTATTGTTCGTCGCGGCTAACTGATCTGCACAGTAGCACAGCAAAAAGCGAAGAATGGCCCAGCAGCGTATACCATGTGCTGTAAAGAAGGGTACCAGGAGTATATCTTTTTTGCCAAGCTCATGGACACTGAGTTATGATTCACCCGCTTGCCGCGCGCAATCGTCAGTCTAGTCGTCTCTTTAGTGTTTGTTAGTGTAATAGTCTGTAGTCAAATACAAAATGACTTTTAATTGTATAATCTCGCCGTACTTCTATTTAATTGTAATACATGTCTAATTATTGTTCCTTTGGTGAACGTATTGATTCGAAATCTCAAGAAACTATTAATACAGCGCTTAAGTTGGTAAATAAATTGATGGAAAAAATTGATACACGCTACTTAAAAAACGGAAATGTGCCCAAGGCAACCTAGACAATATAACTTTGTTGAAGTCTAGAGCAGTTACGTACTTAGATGTAGCATATAACTAAATCAGAATAGTATTCTAATTAGTTTGCTTGTTTCTTGACAGTTTAAAACGAATATTCACTGGAGATGTTGGACATGGTATGGAGGGGCTGAGGGTAGCTACTGTGGTGACCTTCACTTCGGGTAGGGGACACGTTTCCGCGGTATCCGATATACAGCCGGTCGCAAAAATATTCGTCCGCGCTCGTCATGTGAGGTCAATAGCCAACAGCACCAATACAATGAAGAAGTTAATTGTAAACAAGTAATAGTATGTTTTATTTGCCATCTGAACAGCTGAGGACATAATTTATTGCACCCTAAGTACTCGCATTTGGAACAAATGAAAAGCAATCGCACTGCTTGCAGGAAAGTCACGTTGCAAATGTATTCGTCCACAATAAGAACTCAAGGAATGTTCAGTCATTTCCTAAGTATCAGTAGTGCGTCGAACGTTCTTTGGAATCAATATCGGCTTGAACGCGTTTTGGCATGGATGTCACCAGTTTTTCTGTCACTTCCGGGCCTATTTTGTGCCATTCTTCCATGAAGTATTGCTTCAGAGCTTCTTTATTGGGAATACACTGCTTGCTCAGTTTACACTTTAATTCCGCCCATAAATGCTCTATGGGATTTAAATCTGGGGACTGGGGTGGTGTATGCAGCACATGAGGTGTATTGTAGAGTAGCCATTCCCTAACAACCCTAGCAGTGTGCTTAGGGTCATTATCTTGCTGGAAGAAGTACCCACAACCAAGACCTAATTTTGCTACGCTGGGTGTTAAGTGTTGCTTTAATATATTCAAATACACCATCTTATCCATCCGTTCAGGTATTATATGGCAGTTGCCTACCCCAGCCGCCGACATACACCCCCATACCATTATGGAACCTCCTCCATATTTTACGGTTGGTTGCAGATTTTGACTTTGGAGCTCGGCGTTCTTCTCTCTCCATACACGTCGCTTTCCAGAACAATTAAATAAATAGAATTTGCTCTCGTCCATAAACAACACGTGTTTCAAAAAGGCTGGTGGCTTCATAACGTACTGTATGGCAAACGCCAGCCTCTTCTTACGGTTCACCTCACTTATCCAGGGCTTCTTCCGACTTGTATGCCCCTGCAGACCAGCTCTGTGTAACATACTATACGCGCACTTTTTCTTGAGCCCGATTTTTACGGGGTGAGGAGCAAGGAGGGAGTGCTGCCAGTTCCGGTTATACTGCCAACTGGTTGGAAATGAAATCTGAATTGAATCGATAATATGATCGATGGATGGATATGAATTTTCTAAACATTTATCTTACGTCAACAATTGTGTCACACATACATTATTTAACATTATATAACATGTCTCAATGCGAATCTTGTTACTAGCATGAATTATATAGTTTGGCTTTGCTGTGTAAACAACAACAGTACTAGTTTGCAAAGTGTACGCCAGTTGTCGCTCAGCGACGAATAAGCGATTCATAGTTTGTGTTTCAAAGGTTGCCGATATGGATGTCGAAGATAACCGATTCAGCACTACGGAGCTCCGGGCTCAAGAAAAAGTGCGCGTATAGTACGTCGTACGGTGTCGGTACTGATGTTCTTCCCAGTGGAGGTTTGTACTTCTGTTTGAAGCACAGGTCCAGATACATGGGGATTTTTCTGGATGGTGCGTATAATGCTTCGGTCTTCGCGTGCTGTCAGCTTCCTCAGCCGCCCAGTTCTTGCTCTGTTGAGTACAGTTGCACTGGTCTTATATCGCTGAATGATAGTTGCGACTGTAGTTCGCGGTATTCCGGTTTTTTCAGCAATTACTCGTTGCAAATTACCAAGTTGGTGGAGTTGGATAATTCTTTGGCGTTCAACAACAGTTCGTTCCCTAATCTTACCCATTATATTCAAGGCATGCACTAGATGTTGACTCACCGACACTGCTCGTATCACTGATGGACTGAGCTTGGTTATGTGTCTCACTTCCTCAATGCTGTGTTCGTTATACAAGCCAGTGCACAAGGTGGACGAATACTTTTACGTTGCCATTTCCTAGCCCAACCACACTCATTATCTTTTATTAAAGAGTATTGACGTGCAAGTGATATATTCTGCCGGTATTATTGTACGAATATATTGCATATTCACTACGTATTTGTTTCTGAACGTACCCGAAGCCTTGTAATGCATTTTTGGTGTTCAATATATGAAAAGGACAGATGTACGAATACTTATGAGAGCGACTGTACCTCTATAGCATGTCCATTTCTTCACAACAGTATCTTTAATACTCATTTCAGACCATTCCTTCTCTATTCAGTTCCCAAAACATAAAGTTGTGTTTTGGGAACTGGTTATTTCCTGACATTGTATTATTTATTTGCATTTCTACTGCACGTTTTTCATCTATGCTATATGGTACAAAATTTTTGTTAAAACTTCATGTGCCAAAATAATATATAATATAATATAATATAATATAATATAATATAATATAATATAATATAATATAATATAATATAATATAATATAATATAATATAATATAATATAATATAATATGTGGTTTCCGAGATTATGGAAGACGTGTATTACCTAGATAGGTAGGAAAAGGTTAGGATTATGAAGATAGTGGTCGTGGCTTTAATGCGGGTACAGATCTGGTATAACTATGGATATTAAAAGCGGAAAATGGAGTTTCCCGTATGCAAGCTCATAACTAAATGAGATAAACTGAGTCGGCAATTCATTTTCTTTCATTCATTCTTTATTTATTTATTTATTTATTTATTTATTTATTTATTTATTTATTTATTTATTAACTATGGTTTATATATTATGGTTCATGGTTTGGGTTACTGTAGTCACATCCTAGTTCGTGAACCACGGGTAACGGCTGAGTGGCCTAGTAAGTGGTCCTGAGAGTCAGGATACCTGTTGCTATGGAATGGGAGTGGGCATCTCGGACATATTCTGAGTCATGGCCCTCTTTGTGCTAAGACGGCTAGGACTATACTACCCACAAGTGGTCCCTAACCCGTTAGAGGGGGGGATCCTCACTGAACTATGTGTAAGTAGAGTAGCATCCTGATTCACCAATTTACCGAACTGCCTCGAACCTGTGGGAGTAACGGAGTCCCACTCCCATTTGACAGGCAAGGGACTCCTTGGAAACAACATGACGAACGAAATGGAATTCGATGGGAAGCTATCAATATTAATGGGGCTTATGGAAGAAAGAATGTAGAACTGACTGAGTCAGTAAAGAGGATGCTTCTGGATGTGCTAGGAGTAAGTGATATTCGGGTAAGGGGAGATAACGAGGAAGAGATAGGAGATTATAAAGTGTACTTGACGGGTGTTAGAAAGGGAAGGGCAGAGTAGGGGGTAGGGCTGTTTATCAGGAATACCATTGCACGCAACATAGTTTCTGTTAGGCACGTAAATGAGCGAATGGTGTGGGTAGATTTGGCAGTTGGAGGAATTGTCTCAATGTATTCATCATGTGAAGGTGCTGATGAGGATGAAGTTGAAAAGTTTTATGAACCATTGAGTGACATCCTAGTCAGGGTCAACAGCAAGGATAGGATAGTGTTAATGGGCGATTTCAATGCGAGAGTTGTAAATAGAACTGAAGGATACGAAAGTGTGACTGGGAAATGTGGGGAAGATATTGAAGCTAATGGGAATAGGAAACGTTTGCTGGACTTCTGTGCTGGTGTAGGTTTAGCAGTTACGAATACATTCTTCAAGCATAAGGGTATTCACCGCTACACATGGGAGGTTAGGGGTACCAGATCCATAATAGACTATATATTAACTTACTTCGAATTCAGGAAGTCTGTTAGGAATGCACGAGTTTTCCGGGGATTTTTCGATGATACAGACCACTATCTGATCTGTAGTGAACTATCTCTAGGCCTAGGACAGAGAAAGTGAAACCTGTCCTCAAACGAATAAGGGTAGAAAATCTCCAGGACAAGGAAATTAGACAGAAGTACATGTATATGATTAGTGAGAAGTTTTGAACAGTAGACAGTAAGCAGGTTCAGGATATAGAAAGAGAATGGGTGGCATACAGGGATGCTGTAGTAGAAACAGCAAGGGAATGCCTAGGAACAACTTTGTGTAAAGATGGGAAAAGGCGAACATCTAGGTGGAATGATGAAGTGAAAGCAGCTTGCAAACGTAAAAAGCAGGCTTATCAGAAATGGCTCCGAACAAGGACCGATGCAGACAGGGAATTGTACGTAGATGAAAGAAACAGAGTGAAACAAATAGGTGTTGAATCCAAAAGAAGTCATGGGAAGATTTTGGTAATAACCTGGAAAGGCTAGGTCAAGCAGCAGGGAAACCCTTCTGGACAGAAATAATCATAGGAAAGGAGGGAAAAAGGAAATGAACAGTGTTTTAGGTGATTCAGGTGAACTCATAATAGACCCAGGGAATCACTGGCGGTGTGGAGGGAATATTTTGAACATCTTCTCAACGTAAAAGGAAATATTCCTGGTCGTGTTGCGAACAGCCAAGCTCACGGGGAGGAGGAAACTGATGTTGGTGAAATTACGCTTGATGAAGTGGAAATGATGCTAAATAAACACCATTGCCATAAAGCAGCAGGAATAGATGAAATTAGACCTGAAATGATGAAGTGTAGTGGGAAGGCAGGGATGAAATGGCTTCAAAGAGTAATAAAACTAGCATGGAGTGTTGGTAAGGTGCCTTGAGATTGGACAAATCAGTAATTGCACCTATCTATTAGCAAGGAAACAGGAAGGATTGCAACAACACTATCGAGGTATCTCACTGATTAGTATACCAGGCAAGGTATTCACTGGCATCTTGGAAGGGAGGGTGCGATCAGTGGTTGAGAGGGTGTTGGATGAAAACCAGTGTGGTTTCAGACCACACAGGGGCTTTCAGGATCAGAATTTTAGTATGCGCCAGGTAATTAAAAAATGTTACGAGAGGAATATACAGTTATATTTATGTTTCGTAGATCTAATTGATGGTAGAATGAGTTCTTGGTTCAAGGTACTTACAGGTGTTAGACAAGGCTGTAATCTTTCACCTGTGCTGTCCGTAGTTTACACTGATCATCTTCTGAAAGGTATAAAGTGGCAGGGAGGGATTCATTTCGTGGAAATGTAGTAAGCAGTTTGGCCTATGCTGACGACTTGGTCTTAATGGCAGGTTGTGCCGAACGCCTGCAGTCTAATATCTTGGAACTTAAGAATAGGTGCAATGAATATGGTATGAAAATTAGCCTTTCGAAGACTAAATTGATGTCAGTAGGTAAGAAATTCAACAGAATTGAATGTCAGATTGGCGATACAAAGCTGGAACAGGTAGATAATTTCAAGTATTTAGGTTGTGTGTTGTCCCAGGATGGTAATATGGTAAGTGCGATTGAATCAAGGTGTAGTAAAGCTAATGTAGTGAGCTCGCAATTGCGATCAACAGTATTCTGTAAGAAGGAAGTCAGCTCCCGGGCGAAACTATCTTTACGTCGGTCTGTTTCCAGACCAACTTTGCTTTTCGGGTGTGAAGGCTGGGTGGACTCAGAATATCTTATTCATAAGTTAGAAGTAACGGACATGAAAGTAGCGAGAATGATTGCTGGTACAAACAGGTGGGAACAATGGCAGGAGGGTACTCGGAATATGGAGATAAAGGCTAATTTAGGAATGAACTTTATGAATGAAACTAAACCGGCTTCGGTTGTGGGGTCATGTGAGGCGAGTGGAGGAGGATATGCTGTCTAGGAGAATAGTGGACTCTGTTATGGAGGGGAAGAGAAGTAGAGAGAGAGAGCAAGACGACGATGGTTAGACTCCGTTTCTAACGATTTTAATATGAGATGTATAGAACTAAATGAGGCCACAGCACAAGTTGCAAATAGAGGATTGTGCGACGTTTAGTAAATTCACAGAGGCTTGCAGACTGAACGCTGAAAGGCATAACGGTCTATAATGATGTATATGTATGTATGTTCAGTCCGTCAGCGATTCCCCTGGTGGGATCCTCAACAGTTCTGCCATCAGCTGTCATAGATGGCCTAGGCATCACTGAAGAGGCGTACTAGGGAAATGAGGAGTGAGGTAGTTTCCCGTTGCTTTCCTCACCGAGCCAGAGTTGCTATTACATATCAGTCTGCCAAGCCCACTGAAATGCATACATCAACTGACCCTATGAGCAACATTTTCACACCATTCATAGCAGGGTCTGGCTGCATAAGAATTGGCATTACTAGCATCGCTCATACCTCAGTCACTTTCATAATGTCAAAGCCAAGGATAAGACAGAGACAGATCTATGAATGTAACAAAATTGCTCTAGCCTATACCAGAAGACATAGTGCACTGTAAACACTAGGTCCTGCCAGCTAAAGCATAATAATGATAATGCATTTATTTATTTATTTATTTATTTATTTATTTATTTATTTATTTATTTATTTATTTATTTATTTATTGGTCATGCTTCCTTTTCCTCATCAGAATTACTGTTACTGGTAGAGAACAATGAACATTTCTGAATATCGTACAAACTCTTGGGTGCATAATGTGCAGGTATCCTGTAACGGGCGAATGGTGACACATTGACCACCTCAAAGGCAGAAGACCCCCGGACAGATTGTAACCACACATTTGAAGCTGTAGAAGGCAGTGTTGTAGCATACTCGTACTAGAAGTTAAATTGTTTGTTCCGTGACATGTATAGTATAACCCAACAATCCTGTGCTTTTGATATTGTGTGGAGTAGAATGTTAGGATGACTCGAACCTTATCAAATCAGTATGATTGTAACCAAGAAAATAAACGTCACAGTGCAGTGAAATGGCAGCGTACATATCAGCAAAAGTCTCGTCTTGTGCCCGTTCAAGAGGCCATACATTTTAAAGAAAGATTATTTATCGTGGGAAAATATTCAGGTCTGAAAGGTTATAACAATGGAATTTAACTCTCTTTTTTAACAGAGGTTAAAAATATTTGTCAAACAAGAATTGATCAGCCTGCTGGAGAACGGAGTAAGGTTCTTCCTGAACCTCCTGGGAATTCTGAAGCCTATTTTGTAATTGTTTATATCTCATAGCCCATAACTACCAGGCTGGTATTTCGGTCTATACTTAATCAAAACGGAAGAATGTTAGTAGTTCACTATGCTGTCACTATACTGAATTTGTATTGTATTAATTATTTGTATTAATTATTCTGTTGGCAGAAATTAAGATCCAGTGACATGGATTAGTTTTCTTGTCATGAAGGGATGTTTTAAAACTGGATTGATGTTGGTGGATGGGACTGGGTAATAATGGGGACATTTATTAAAGTAGCCTAATTAGTTACGAGATCATTCTGGATGGATATACGTTACAAGTAAGACTATCTCTCCTCTGTCTGCTTTGGTTATTTATACTCTTGAAGATATTTTCTGCTGTTCAAGCAAATAGTTACATCGCTTTTAAGTAAGGTTTATACGTACTTACCTTAAATAATCCTCTTTAAAGTAGTACTGGCACCTCTCCAGAGGATCTGAGGAAACCTCATTGTACATCAATGTCTCTCTCTCGGTAGGTGTGCAATTAGTGAGATGAAACTGGTGAGGACCACGGACCGTCCTTTAGAGGGTCACCTTCTAGCTCAGACTTTGATTAATGAGATACCAGCATTATTACCCCTCTCGGGTTATGGACCACTGACGTAGACGTGTGTGTTGTTCTCGCTTGATGATACTGTGTGTGTGTGCAGGCAATAGAGAACCAAAGCTCGCTTGTTGTGTACAGTAATGGTTTCCTATAAACACTGTTTTGCTTCAGCTAGTTCATATTTATTTTACAATACTGTATTGCATCTCGGCTATTTCGGGGGAATATAGTAGTAATATATTCTAATTATATCGACCTTCGTGTTTTGGAGTTCTCTTTGCGGTTTGTGATTGTGTGTGGACCTATTATCTTAATGTGTGAAATGTACCGTAGTTATCAACAGATAAGGTGAGCAGTTGTCCAGGAAAGCGAGAACTGTCTTAGACTTATACTCGGTATTCCAAAACGGCACCTGGAACAGGTATAGACGAATGGCGATTGACAGCGATGAACGCGATGGAGGAGGAGACGTGCATCGGCGCGTGGTCCGTTGGGCCTGATCGCCTGAAATAATAAATAATATCATAGTTCCAAAAACAAAAATAATTATTTCGGGACATGGAATTACGACAATTTATTGCATATCATGCGTAATTTTCGTGTTCGTATTATTAAGTTTAGTCATAAAGTCCAGAAATATAGTGATCATCATTCCCATGATTTTACTATTTATAATATGAAACCTGTTACGTGTGGTGATAATAATAATAATAATAATAATAATAATAATAATAATAATGGCACGTGGCCTCCGGAGAGTGCAGGTTTTTCGAGTTCACACCGTATAGCTGAACCACATATATGTGAGGATGGGGCCCAATCTGTGACAAATGCTAATTCTGAAAATGGCACAGAGACCCAGCCTCCGAGCTAGAAGAATTAAGTAGTGAAAGTTAAATCCTCAATCCAGCCGGGAATCGAATCCAGGACCCCTTGAGCCAAAGGCCAGCATGCTAAACATTGAGCCATGGGGCCGGGCATTACTCGAGTAGTAACTTAGCGTTCCTAGTGAATATTCTGTAAATTAACCATGAAGTCTAGAAGGAAACGACCGCATGTTGAGAATAATGTACACTCAAAAAACAAAAATGAATGAGTTCATGGTATTTTACGCTCCTCGCACTTTATATTTTATCAAACATAATTTTAATTAAAGTATGAAGGCTTTCACGGCCGGTGTCAATATAATAAAAATCTTCCAGGCTATTTATTATGCCGTGGTCCACTCCTCTCGCTTCTTCCAGACGTTTCGACTACTGCTGCGGAATCTCTGGAATCACGGCATAATAGCCCGGAAGATTTTTATGATATAATTTTAATTATTGTCAAATTATAAGTCACCTTCCATGTAGATACGAACCATGTGGATACCCTCAACAAACATAGTCTATATCTATAGGTTCAATTGTTTCTGAGAAACGTGTAGGCTACCTGTGAGAAACTTATAAAATTTAACCAAACCTTACGCAGGCTGTGTTGGTAATGGATCCGGTTTCCAGCTGAGATACGGGATTAGAAGAATAATTTAATATACTTATATCAGGACTGGAAATGAAACCTTTACTTCTGTTATGGATAACGCGACTTTTCAAGACTGAGAGAGGAAACTCGACGAGCCAACCAATAGTGAACGCTCTACTTGCCATAGCTCCTCTACCTCCGCTGACAAGGGTTATATTCAGCTTACTTTGTAAATGGAATCTCTGGAATAAAAGTCGTGAACGGGCAAATATTGACTACTGTTCCATACGTGTATGAAGAATCCTCCAAGTTGATGTGAGCTTAAAACGAAATCAATTTTCTACTTTCGTCGAAGATAGAGAAACCGAGGCTGATCAATTTTTAGCCATTTTAGCCATTTCGTTTTTTTACTGCTTGTTGATCCTGATGTATACTGTACCTCAAATCAGTGGCGCCCCTTACTTAAAAAGTAGGTCCCTCTTATCTTCAACGCCAGCGTAAGAGGTGAGGTTAGTGGTGTTTTTCCTTTGGTAATTGTTTGATCTTCGGATCCTTAAACTGTAAAATGACTTTTACATTGGCAACTTGAAGGTTAATAATAATAATAATAATAATAATAATAATAATAATAATAATAGTGGAATATCTACATCAAAAAGTGTTCATCTAAAACCTAAAAATACAACACTACAAACCGGAATGCCTATACGCGAGTGAATGTCTAGTACTGAATTACAAGCTGAATAAATTAGAAGTGCTGGACAGAAAAAATACACGGAAAAAATACTCGGTTCGCTAAGAGCTACAGAACTCTGAAAATCAAGAAGTAATGATGAAATATAACGGAACATAGAAAACATAACAGATACAATGCGGAAGAGGTGATTTATATTTTTTGGACATTTATACGAAATGGATAACAACAGGTTAACCAAACACATCTTCAAATATCTTTGGAACAAGACGTCAACAACTACCTAGATTCGGGAAGTCAAGAAAGATCTGAAAAGAAACAACATAAGGGAAGAAGAATCAACAAAGAGAGAGAGATTTTTAGAAAGAAAATGTTAAAAAATGGAAGGATCCCAAGGTCGGGAGGGAAAGAAAACAGTCTTAAAACGGTCCGAGGAGAGGAAAGGGAGGCATCGTGAGCAGATGAAGGAATATTGGAGGAAGAAGAAGGAACAACAAAGGATGAAGCATTGAAATTGTCTCGTGGTCTCTAGAAGAGCCTAACGGAGAACGAAGAAGAAGATTTGTGCGTCCAGGGTTCCTTAGCTTTGGGTTTGACAGATATTTTCTGCTAATTTGAACTCCTCGACTTTCTGTTACAGAGAACAATGTATATTTCTGATAGAAGGGATAGTAAGGATAAAGGGGCATGATAACTGAATGGCACCGTTGTTAGTTTCTCTACAGTTAGAATGCCCCGTAAAGCTAGATACCCCTGTGCCTATAAGATCACTATATCAAGAGCCTAGTTCGTTTATTTAGCCTACTTAGAAAGTTGGAATAACCTGTCCTCAACATTTTAACCGACGTGCATCTATATTTTTAAAAAGTTTTTAACTGCTTATGTGAGTTAATAATAATAATAATAATAATAATAATAATAATAATAATAATAATAATTGTTACGGGTCTACCCGTGGACCAGCAGAGGTGAACGAAGGTGCCGGGATGAATGGATCTAACTACAAAATCAAAGTTAATTTAAAATTTTAACAAAAGTTATATTTTCGAAAAACAGCAAAACTTTAACAACTTTTTACTTGGTGAGATAACAATAACATAGCAATTTAGAAACAAGACTTAGAAATGAATATTGAATTTTCACGACCGTATTGTAATCGAAACAGACTTTCAACGTATTAGGTCCTGTTACGTACATGTAGTACGTGTTGAAGAGATGTTAAGTATAGAACAAAAATGGCCAGCCGGACACCAGTGGGATCCGAACCCACAACCTCCCGATTTCGCGTCGGTTGCTCTACCAATTGAGCTATGGTGGCCTAGGCCATCTTTGTTCTGTTTGAAAGGATCTCAGCTACAGCAAATACTTTAATATGATAATACCGGACAGCTTGCTGTTTTCAGCGAGAAAGCCGATAGTGCTGCTACCTACATGGCTTGGTGTGACCAACTCTTCAAAAACATACTGCCATCTCTATGATTATTGGCGCACTGCCGTGTTGTTTATAACGTATCGGTGTTTGTCACTAAATAATCTTACATTGCAGTTATATTCCAAGAAAAGTGTTATGCGCTGAACAAATTACCCAGCAAGATAATGGGCATGGGAACTGATAAGGACCGCACGTATTAAAAAAAGTAATGACCTCGCATCTGTGTTGAGGTTACATTCTATGCCCATTGTATTAAGAAATTCAATTAAATATCCTACAGAAATGTTAGTGGGACGTAAAACCCATAATATTAACAAATATGCAACTCTAGTATACACAAGCTTGAGGGTCCATATTGTTAAACAGTGCCATAAATTTCACAACCGAAAACCTGTGGGCCTGTAGCGTAATGGTTATCGCGGTAGTCTTGAAATTGAAAATTGAAGGCCATGAGTTTCGAATCCAGTCACCTTTTCTTTTACTGTAATATAATAATAATAATAATAATAATAATAATAATAATAATAATAATAATAATAATAATAATAATAATAATACTTTTCTTTACGTCCCACTAAGTTCTTTTACGGTTTTCGGAGCCGCCGAGGTGCCGGAATATAGTCCCGCAGGAAATCTTTTACTTGCCAGTAAATCTACCTACACGAGGCTGACGTATTTGAGCACCTTCAAATACCACCGGACTGAGCCAGGATAGGACCTGCTAAATTGGATCAGAAGGCCATCGTATCAACCGTCTGAACCACTCAGCCCTGCGTAAGAAGATTATTTCAGAGTATTATTGGCATAAGCTTGAGCACCAGTCCAACTAATTTAATACGTGTGTATGGTAATTCTTCATGCATAAATTTGTGAAAGAGACTTTTGGAAATTCTGAACGCTTCATCCTTGTCAGGAACATCGTAGTTCACTCACGTAACCCAAATATGTGTTAAATATATTATGTATGTCTGTCTTCAGAAGTAAAACAGAAAATTCAAAGAACAGCAAAAGCGAGATAGCAGCGTGAGGTTGAGTTGCTCTGTACAGTTCGGGAAGATCGGCCGTACCGAAGAAAAATAAGAAGAAGAAGAAGTCAACATAATGGACTAAACTACTGTTTCTTAATTACAGCTTCTTCTCTTTCCCAAAATTTTAATAAATCATGGATGTTGTTATCTGCCCCCTTTGGCTCTTTGGCTGAATGGTTAGCGCTTCGTGCCGCCCCCCCACCCCACCCCCCTTTTCGTTCTTCGGAGTGTTGGACCTCTTCCATTTCCCTTATGATTAGTGTTAGTAGAGGATGGCTGGCCAGTTGTACTTCCTCTTAAAATAATCACCACCACGGAATGGTCAGCGTACTGGCCTTCGGTTCAGATGGCCCTGGTACGATTCCCGGCTGAGTCGGAGATTTTTATCGCGTCTGTTAATTCCTGTAGATCGAGGGCTACGGGTTTATGTTCGTATTCATACTCATCTTGAAGTATATACAACACATCATACGAAAAACAACCATAAAAACACGCAATAGTGAGTACGGTATATATCTCTCCACATATGATTGGTGTTATGAAAGGCATTCGGCCGGAAAACTAGGCTAAGTCCATACAAAATCCTGCGCTATGTAATTGAGAAAAGGCCAGAAAGAAGAGTGTAGTTATTAAATATTTTCCCCAGAGGCTGGGTGGATCCTCAAACAGATTCTGCTTTATAATTTTTAAGACATAGCGAAAGGTACGGCTAACATAATGCTCGTTTGGAGGTTTATGAAGGAGGAATTTCATATTTTAAAATTTCATTCTTAATTATTATGATTATTCAATTATTTTAACAAAATACTTCCAATGAGTGTAGTTCATTCCTCTCAGCTGTAGCATAGACAAATATGCAGTTCACACCAACACGCTAGATGTCACCACCGTCGATGTTCGCACTCCACTCAATGCTGTTGAGATAGAGCTGTTCGGTATTGGTGTATTAAAGTATTTGGCTACAGGTCTGGCACTGCTGCTAGCACACTGTAGAGTGCGTTTAAGTCGCCCTTGTGGGACATGTCAATGAATATTGAATTTTCACGACCGCATTGTAATCGAAACAGACTTTCAACGTATTAGGTCGTGTTACGTACATGTAGTAGGCTACGTGTTGAAGAGATGTTAAGTACAGAACAAAAATGGCCAACCGACGCGAAATCGGGAGGTTGTGGGTTCGGATCCCACTGGTGTCCGGCTCATGAAATTAGTGGATGCAGTTAATTAAATAATGCACGGAAGTATAACTTTCAACACAAACTTGCGTATTTTAAACAGAAAACCCCTATTATATTTAGTATAATTGAAGGCAGGATAAAAGAAAAGATTATTATTATTATAGTTTGTTACAACGTAATACGTTAATTCACGCCCGAGTAATTGTGATGTGAAATTGACGCTTGAGATACACTCCTCAGCAGTTACAACTCCAGAGGACATGAAAGATCGCATAGAGGCAGCCTGCCGTAGGATTGAATTCAGATAGGGCCACGTAGCTGTGAATTTGCATTCGAGAGATGGTGGGTTCGAATCCCACCGTCGATAGCCTTGAAGATGGTTTTCCGTGGTTTCCCATTTTCACATCAGGCTAATGTTGAGGCTGAACCTTAGCTAAGGGCACGGCCACTATCTTCCTAATCCTAGCCCTCTCCCATCCTTGCATCGCCGAAAACCTTGAATGTGTTAGTGCGACGTTAAACAAAAAACTAAGTTACATTATCTCTATTTTTCCTTCATCCCATTTTCTCGGATTGATACATGATTGAACTGGTCGTCCTTCGGATATGGCGAACAGCTTGGCGGGACATGGTGAGGGTAGTGCTGAGGATCCTATCAGTCTCATTCTGTCCATCACGTACATTTACACAAATTTCCCTCGTTTTCTTTCTGTGTTCTCGCTTGTAGGCGATGGCTGCAGATCTTGTCCTAAAATCTGAATCTCATCACGAAAGTCTTACACGACGTTCTGCGTTCTAATCATCAAAGAAAACGCATAGTTAAATACTCAACTTTAACACATCGTTCTCGGCGAGAATTAACAGAATAGGGGTAATAATTTGCGTGTCACTGGTTTTAAAGTTGCGAATAAATCAGCACAAGATAAAGTAGCTAGCTCTATTTCTTTCCAGTGTTATTTGGGACAGTTTAAAGTTTCTTTATGATTCCTTTCTACGCATTATTATTATTATTATTATTATTATTATTATTATTATTATTATTATTAGATGTAGTTAATTAAAATACGCAAAAGTCTTAGAAGAACGATTTTGTGAATGCAATTTAGTTTGTATTAAAACAAGCAGTTTCACTGTTACAACAATTAGCTTATTTTTTTAAAGTGCCTATTGCGTTGTTCGCGTCTACTGATGTGACGTTTAGCATTGCGTCTGACTGAAAATTTTCGTTGCCGGAGGTGATATTTCTCAACATGATTGTGTGTATTAATCAAATGTGTATAGATAGGTCTTTTTTCCTATTTGCTTTACGTCGCACCGACACAGATATGTCTTATGGCGACGATGGGACAGGAAAGGGCTAGGACTGGGAAGGAAGCGACCGTGGCCTTAATTAAGGTACAACCCCAGCATTTGCTTGGTGTGAAAATGGGGAAACCACGGGAAACCATCTTCAGGGCTGCCGACAGTGGGGTTCGAACCTATTATCTCCCCAATACTGGATACTGGCCACACCTAAGCGACTGCAGCTATCGAGCTCGGTATAGACAGGTCTTGATAAACAGCAGGGAGGCTACAAGTGATTAAAAAGATCAATGATGTTATTCTGTCGATAGTTACTCCTGCTCATTATTGGACGATTTTTTTAAAAATCCACAATAATAAAGTTTCGATGAGTGAGATAAAATAACAGTGACGGGAAATCTGTGACAACTATCCTACCCTTTCTCTCTCTCTCCATAACTCGGCAGGAACAGATGCGAATGGCACGCACTTGTACGCCATCAGTAAGCGATTATGGTTCCTCTTGTCTAGTAGGGTGAGACACAGAGTTCGTCATTTCCTTCAGCCTCCTGCCACATCGAGCTTGTGCTCAGAGAGAGAGAGAGAGAGAGAGAGAGAGAGAGAGTAGGGCTAAATCAATGTGAGTGCGACCTCGACTCAACCCGGGTGGGCCAAGCGGGCACAGGAAGAAAGCCAATGGGTTAGCTGCTGATTCGACAGCCAATTGAACAAATCCGAAAACAGATAAGGGACATCTAGTTGCTCAGTTCCTCTCTTTTACATAAAAACAGAATGAGATGATAATATCATGTACAGGCGAAGTTAGTTCTATCCGTGATTGCAAGAGCACTCCTGTTCTAGTCGCTCTGTTGAGTAAGCTTCCACTTCGAAATAATAATTAACATAAAAACAATCCGAGCGTCATTGGTGGTGGTGGTGGTGGTGGTGGTGGTGGTGGTGGTGGTGATGATGATGATGTGGCGGTAATGGTAGGGAGAATATCAGTTACCTTACTCAGGATATAAACTGCCAGCAAGAGGATTCTAATCTCGAGTCACCAAACAGACCAACTACGCAAATATATTAAGGTGCTTGAGATGCTCCATCCCAATATAGGTGGTGATGGTGATTGTTTTAAGAGGAAGTACAACTGGGCAACCAAATTCTATTAGCGCTAATCACAAGGGAAAGAATGGAAGGCATAATTATTAAATTTGAAGGCAGAAAGCATTAACATCATTGATATAAGAAAATAGATGGTGTAACAATACAAAGGAAAAATGATTGGTGGGAAAAGATTGCAACTACGTTGAATTCCCAAGGAAGTGGGTCTGTTCGGGTTGCTGAAAACTAGAGAACTGTTTGGGAGAATATGAAGAAAGCTGTTAGAAAAGCATCGGTAGACACCAAGATGCAAGTGTTGAAAACTGGTGGGGGCACTAATAGGACTGTCACAAACTACCCTATCCTTGAAAGAGCAATAGAACTTAACCGCCCTTCAGTAGAGGGAATGAGCAATACTTATGATGGTGACTGCGAACCATTAAACATCACAACTGTTGTCAAAGGTGTAGTTGTGTTGGCAGAGGGATGTGGAGATCCTAATACTAATTTTGAATTTCGAGCGCTGCAATTGGATTGGTGTCAGTAGCCTATACGTAAAATATGCTAAAGTCTTTCATACACCCAACACTAAAACCGACTGCAGGCTGCATGAATTCGGCTGATCTCCAAGTTTAAAATAATGATTCCACTGAAGCGGCCAGTGGATCTAACATTGTACATGCGCAGAGGAGGACACAAGCGAGACCAAATCATCATTGCCAGATTCAAGTGCAGTAACGTAGTTCTGGCTAACAGGTGCTGGTTAAAGAGGATTTAACGAAGTGCAGAATCTGCGGAGAAAGTGAACTTACTTAATCGTATGGCTTTTAGTGCCGGGAGTGTCCGAGGACATTTTTGGCTCGCCTGGTGCAGGTTTCTCTTTTGACGCCATGGGTGACTTGCGCGTCTGGATGTTTGACGATGACGATGTAGGAGAGAGTGAAACCCGGTGTCGGCACGTAGCTTACTCCTGTCGAATAACACGAAAGGGTCTGCTCAAAGCTTTACGTCCCCATCCGACGAGCAAATCATCGTCAACAGTGCCATGTGCTCTGCGAAGACGTTTGGAATTCAATCCAGGCTTTTGGCACGTAATCTAGTGATTAAAAATTATATCTCACCACATCTCCCACCCTGCCGGTCAACATTCTGACGGTGAAAACATTTCTGACCATCGGGACTCGAATCGGCTAACCACGGAGTCAGACCGTGTAGACTTGACACCTTAACGGCCATGGCCACCAGGCGGGCGGAGAAAGTGAAGAGACAATAGGACACTCTTTATATTAGTTGTATCCCGACAAAAATCAGGGAAGAAAGAGAAACGCGTTAAGGAGACGTCTTGAACGAAAGAGGGGCGAGAAATGTTCGAAACCTAAGAAAACAAAAATCATTGTGTAAATAACCATTTTATAAATACATTTTATTTTTGTATATGTAAGCGTTGTGTATGTTTAACATCGTAAATGTTCACTGTGTAGTAGGGTAACACTCTAAAGGGAAAATCTGCAACGCCGAGAGGCAAGAAATAAAACTACTACTACTACTACTAATACTACTACTACTACTGTTCGTTAATAAAAGACAGAGCTTGATAGCTGCAGTCGCTTAATTGCGTCCAGTATCCAGTATTCGGGAGACAGTGGGTTCGAACCCCACTGTCGGCAGCCCTGAAGATGGTTTTCCGTGGTTTCCCATTTTCCCATCAGGCAAATGCTGGGGATGTACACTAATTAAGGCCACGACTGCTTCCTTTCCACTCCTAGCCCTTTCCTGTCCATCGTCGCCATAAGACCTATCTGTGTCGGTGCGACGTAAAACAACTCGTATTAATAAAAATAATAGTTATTAAAAGTATTATGAATAATACGGTGTATTAAAACCCGGTATAGAAAGTCAAGAATAACGGCCGAGGGGACTCGTCATGCTGACCACACGGCGCCTCGTAATCTGCAGTTCTTCGGGCTGAGCATTGGTCGCTTGGTAGACCAAGTTCTTTCGAGGCTGTTGCGCCGTGGGATTTGGTTTGGATTTGGTGTATTAAAATAATTAAATCTATCTACTCAATTCTTCTAAATAATACCATAATATGTAAGACAACTAAGAAAACTTGTCCTTGTACAATACTCTTGCTATTCGGGTACCAATTATTATTGTTCGTCTCAAAAGTCTGCCGTGGCGAGGTATGTTATATTGATCCAGTAGTCCATCAATCTACCCTTCTGCTAAGAGTTCATCCCATCGTGTAGGTAGCTGTAGATGTGGGTCATCCGCGGGCAGCTCTTGACCAGCTGTTACAATTATTACAGCAATCGCACGGTCTAATATTACATTGCCGAGATAGTTGTCCGTGCGGTTACGTTTGTGTAACTGTCAGCGTGCATAGAGGGTTCTAATTTCACGTCGGCAGCAAAGAAGATAATTTTCCGTGAATTCCCATTTTCACACTAGACAAACGCTAAGGCCGTACAGTAATTAAGGCCACGACCGCTACCTTCCCAATCCTAGCCCTTACCCATCCTCGCGTCACCGAAAATCGTCAATGTGTTAGTGCGACGTTAAACCACTAGAGAGAGAAAAATTACTTTCATCTCCAAAGAAAAAAAAAAAATGTAATTTTCACTTCCTTATGGTAAATGCTTTTTCGATCACATTTCTTATTCTTATTTGCGATTCATGATATCTCCTGTAGGTGTCGAGCTGTATCCAGTGGAGGTATTAAATAAAGTTTACAGGTGTAACCTGCGTCTGCCAGTAACACTGAATCACCATAGAATCCCTCCTTGTTCAAATCTGGCTCGTTGCACACCATTACTGAAAGTGGTAGTCATGACTACTGCCTAGCCATCTAACCACAATTTTGGAAAAAATCAATCTTAGAATTGCATGTTGCTTGTACATTTAGCGTAAAGAAAGCAAACTACTGTTTCGGGAGAGTTCTGCTTCATTACCACCAAGGGATCGTATCCTAATATGAGTGCTGTCCATGTCCCCTATAACCTTCGGAAACCAGGTGATATTTTAAAAGTATATCCATATTTGGAGTATAGATTGAGGTGCTTGTGGAAGGTTAATGTACTGGGGTCCTAAGGCTGCTTTGACAGCATTAATTAAATATGCAATTATGAGCGAAACAGCTTGATTCCTAAGTGGGAGGAAAGAATGTCCTTGTATTCGTGGAACCTACCATGTGCAATTAATATCTTTATGGGCACTCGTGTACTTATTGGTTCTGAACCATCAAACACAATTCGTAACTTTATCGTTACGCTTTTTTCCTTAAGTACTCCATGATGTGGTAGATAATAGACACATTTAAGAGGTTAGTTTTCATCCTTTGACATGTGACCTAATCCTTCCTACAGTTGCATAAACTCGACGCATCTCTGTGTGCTTTATTGCGCTGAAATTTTCGTTCCAGGACAACAAATCGGTGTTCTGCTTGTTCCTTAGAGTCTCCCAAAGATTCTAATTGACCCTTTCAAGGGATTGTGGCGATGAAGCGACCATCAGCATCCCGTGTTTTATTTTTTTACGAAATTCACTTCTATTCTCTTCCTTCAGCTGAGAAAGGTTCTTGTTTGGAACTCTCCTCACTCTTCCAGATTTTCTTTATCCGAAATGATGGAAAAGTTTTCTGCATTGCATATAGTGTTTTGCCTTGAAGGGTCTCATTCTCAGAATTTCGAAAAACAAGTGTAACCTTAAACCCAAAGGCATTTTCAATCCATGCATCAACTGTAAATACTAACTACCCCCCCCCCCCCCTATGCAAACAACAACATGCACCTTTTCTAATGTAAAATCAAACTTTATCATGTAAATAAGGGTGTGCTGTAGATTTATTGCACAGCATATCCTAAATTAAATCCATTTCTATCACCATGTCCATCATTTTAATTCGGTAAACCTCAGGATGAGCCAACATGACACTTTAGGAATTCGAAGGTGTTTTACAGCTAACAGCTCACTGGGAAGGTTTGAAGTACGAATAATATTAGGTGGTAACAAAAACGGTAAAGTTGACTTTAATTCAATATGTATGAAATAGCGCGCTCTAATTCATTTATGACGAAAACATGGGGACTGATACTTAATTTTAATTTTTAACACATTTTTAGACTGAAAATTGGATTGAGGCCCTGAATATAATAACGCGGTACATTCGTGTGCATTGCCATCCCTGTCGAAAACTTCGATCACCGCAGTGGGCAAAACTTGGAATGTCTAATATCTACTCCCCATGTGTCTTGTTATAGTCGACGGCTTCAGACCATTATGCTTTGCTTAGGGAGATTCACTTCCAGTGTGATCTTGCTTCCTGTTGCCTGAACTGTTTTCTAAAAGTATCGTGCATCCTTGAACATTGGTGGCAGCCTTTAGATTTACAGTTAATCAATATGTGACCTGTCCGAAATAAATTTAAATATTTTTAATACCGTTTTACTTCTGAAACTCGTGAGTGTACTGGTAAGTCCAGAAAGGTTTTACATTAAAATAGAAGGTGCATGTTGTATTTACAGTTTATGCGTTGATGAAAAAATGCCTGTGTATTTTAGGATGATGTTTTCCGAAATTCTGTGAATAAGTTCGATCATTTGATGCATTGCTTAATTTGTTCCTATTTTCCAATAACTGATTCTCCTTTTCTGGAAATCCCATGATGGCATCAACAGCTGCTATTTCATCCTCATTTACCTGCAGCTTTTCCCTTTCTCTGCAATTAAATAAATGAATAAACAGTTCCAGTAATCACTTGGCTAACCTAATTCATTAGGGTAGGGGGCCAATACCCCGACAGCTCCTAATTTCCGACACTCGTAACGTCTATGTGGTTTACATTTGAAATAAGCGTCAGATGTGTTTTAGAAACAGTTAAATAGACGGTAACACCCTTTTGCAGTAGAGTGAAACAGTAGTGTTTCGTTTCACTTAAATTGGAAACATGTACAACCTGAGAGTAAGAGAATTTGTAGTATTGAAGATGAAGGGTTTAACCAAACAATGTGTTGGTTGTAACACGGTAGCTGAGAGCTACCGTGGGTTGTAATATGTAGGGCACGGCACGTGTAATCATAGCGCGAAATTTGAATGATAGACGGATTTGTTCCTAATTCCGGACGCTAAATTGTTCCCAATTCCAGGCACCAATACATGCCAACGATATATTGAAAGCTGGTCACGGACATACTATAATTACTCTTTTACGTTTGATAACTTTGGTTCTCAAACTATCAATTCATATTAGAGGGGTGCCCAAGATAAAGGGATCTGACTTTTTCTTCACATATCTGTAGCGCTGTAGATACATTCTGAGATGATGAAATTACACAGTAAACACAAGGTACTATCTGCGTCTGACCAGAAGTCGCGACAGCTTGTAGGTACGGCAGGAGTAACAGATACTGTATTCATTACAAACTTTAGTCGCGAATGAAAAATCAGATCCATGTTCATTATTAAGCTGTTCATTATGCACTACTTACAATTATAGTGAATGTGCAACTAAGGCACAATTGTAGTACCACTTTAAAATTTCGCAACACCACCTCAATTCGCAAGTCTCTCCACGGACGGAACAGGTGTTTATTGTCAGGCCCGCTGCGTGGCAGCAATGCTTACCTCTCGCACCCCTTAACCCGCAACCACACGACTTCTCTCACTTGCTTCTTATTCGAATGTCAGGTGGAATGAGAAAGATACAGTCACAGGGAAAACACACCCTCAAAAGCTATTTCTCTAAGCCCATTGTGTATTACGTTCATGACTACTGAACCCTTATCAAGCATTTTTCCACTTTTAACAGGACAGGCTTGATATGACCCTCAGGGCTGACCAGCTTCGGTTATAGAGGGGTGTCCAAGATAGAGGAGAAATGATGCTCTACCTTAAGCCCCGTATTGAAAAATTTAAAAATGATAAGGACAATACGTGTGTATGTGCTTTTGTCCTATTGACTATTTCAGTGACGTTTCTGCACGAATGGGATCGTTGATTCAGTGCGGTCTGTGCCAGATATTGTTTCACGAAGTATGTGTGAGAACACCATGAAAGAGTGATATTGTGTGTGGCAAATGTGTTGTAAAACAATATGAAATGTAAATAGTATTGTACCGTGCTTGTGTTAAGTTAATTTTAAAATATTGTTTTTATATAAGTATGTAATATTATCTAATGCTATTAATTCCACTAGTATCATTAAAGCATATAATATGAAACTGTATACAATACAGTGGTAAAAATATTCACTGCTATGTGCTATATCCAAACGAAGTGTAGTTTAATATATTCAGTCCTTCAGAAACCAACCATGGTCCTCCGGGCCGGATTAATTTTCTGTGCGCATCATCAAAGATGCATTAAATATAGTTCTTTCAGAACGTCCTCATAGACGACATTGAATGTTATGTGGAAATGTGCAATCACGCCGATGGGAGAACCATTGCATAGTTGAATATATTGGACAACCAGCAATAACGACTTTATCTGAGGGCTTACTGTGTATGGCCTACTATTTGTGCATAGTAAAGCAACGGCATTTATTACAAATCATCACAAGGCTTGTACATACTATACCAGGCAAGCAGTAAGTATAACCTTGCCAAGTCGTGCGTTAGTTGCAACAAGCACGTGTTAGGCGAAATCATAAAATGCCTTTACCTGTGATTCTTATCATAATCAATCCTATTGTATATTGGTTGATTTGTGCTAGCCTATATTTTACTTATTTATCTTATTATTATTATTATTATTATTATTATTATTATTATTATTATTATTATTATTATTATGTTCCTTTTATCTATTAATCGTTAGGTCTACTGTTTCGGTATTAGCAGAATCGTATTGGTACGATGTCAAATATTACAGCGCTCGTGTTCAAACGTGATTCAATTAAGGCGCAAGTAACTTCATACCGAACTTGTGTTGAAAACGTGTATGAAAGTCTTGATTTAACAGTAGAAATTTTGGGACCGGGCGAGTTGGCCGTGCGCGTAGAGGCGCGCGGCTGTGAGCTTGCATCCGGGAGATAGGGGGTTCGAATCCCACTGTCGGCAGCCCTGAAGATGGTTTTCCGTGGTTTCCCATTTTCACACCAGGCAAATGCTGGGGCTGTACCTTAATTAAGGCCACGGCCGCTTCCTTCCAACTCCTAGGCCATTCCTATCCCATCGTTGCCATAAGACCTATCTGTGTCAGTGCGACGGAAAGCCCCTAGCAAAAAAAAAAAAAAAAAAAAAAAAAAAAAAAAAAAAAAAAAATGGAATTAGAGCAGCATTTGAACCGAACAGAGCAGAGCAGCTATTGTCGGACTATAATGAATGTCAGGGCGAGATTATCAATAACTGAAAACGAGGTAGATAAACACCAACTTCATAGATTCTTTTGAGACGGAATACTTTAATATTTGTGCTAAGGCTTTCGGTATGATAAATCAGTTGCGTAGCCCATAATGATATAAACTGTTCGCGTTCAAGCTCGCTACGCGACTCCCGTCGTAATTCGGTGGACAGTTCTCGCAATGGAAAGTTCCAACAATCAAACTTACGCCGTTTGACGTTTGTTATGACAAGTGGGTGGTTAGCCTCTTATGACACGTTTAAGTCCGTTATTTACTCAAATAATCCACTTTCGCAGTGCAGAAATGACATTATTTAATAGTAGGTGACGCAGCACAGGTGATTCAACATCTGGAGGTATAGGGGTAAACTATGAAGCAGCTTTAAAATTACTGCAAAGGCGTTAGCAAAAGAAATCACCTCATGATTCACAGTCTTATTAAGGGTATCGTCGAATTTGCGAAGTTACAGAAACAGTGTGATTCGTCGTTGCGCAATTTATTGAACATTGTACAAGCACTAGGCTTATAGGGTAGGGGGCCCTATATCCGTGCGATTCATAATCGTTAATGATTAGCTTGAACATTTTTTCGTGATAACACACACCGGCATCTTTACGTGCAAAGGACAATGAAAAAATGACGATGCTAACATAACAGTTCATACATAATTCAAATAAAAGCATAACTTAAAGGTATAGGTGAGCACGAACAGGCTATTACCGTAGTCTTCCTATTTTATCGCACAGCCTTTCTCCAGTAAATTTTTAAATCGAGATAATCCCAATTTAACGTTCAAAATTTTGTTGGTGAATAGAAATGTAACTGTTAATTTGGTTTTCTTACGTAAAAAACAAAAGACATAATCTACCCACGTTTTAGCCTGACATTCTATTTTTGAATTTATGTTGTTCGTATTCTTTTGCTTTTCGGTTGATACGGGAAAGCAATGGGTCATTCTGTATGAGTTGTTATATTCTGTGTGTGCTTGTGAGAATTTCCCTTTGTTCCATTTTGTGTTGGCACCGGTTCATGAACCACATGTCCATGTTTCAGGAAGCGGAGAGTGCTATTGCTGCCATGAATGGCCAGTGGTTGGGCAGCAGGAGCATCCGAACTAACTGGGCGACGAGGAAGCCACCCGCCCCGAAGAATGAAGGTAAGACTCTTCTGAATCATTTCTCACGTTTAATGTTTATCTACACGATATCTCTTATATAATTCTCAGCGTTACTCAATTTTGGAAGAAATAGTGTTTAGTATGAATAATAATCCAGTCAAAAATAACTAGTGTTGATTTTGAAAACGATAAATTAAATCGTGTAGGAAATCATGAATTGTTTCAAAGTATGTTCACGAATATTTATCTCCATCTTGGAACGCTAATGGTATAAAGAGATTGCTTTATTTTTTATTTTCTTGCGTCGACTCTCATAATGACACAATGATGTTTCTAGAACCATGGTAGTGATTACTGTTGATTCTGGAGCCATAGTTGCACAATCATACTCCGTGTTTCAATAAGTAATGCTCGCTTTTTTTCTCATTGGATGTTTGTTTTCTTGCAACTGAGAATACACCGCATTGTTCCCTAGTTCTTTGGCAACAAATATCTCTATTCGACACAGTCTCCGTTCACATCTATGACTTTGACTTTCCTCTTTGGGGATGTAAGAGCATGTACACCGCTGCGGTACCATTCAGATGGCTTCCTCATCAGCGGCGTAACTCGGAAGTTTACGTCGCGAATCTAAAAAATTGAAGTGAGAATTTTACGGTGATATCAATATCTCACAAGCAAAAGTTAGAAGTTGCAATTCGAAACTTGCAGGGTACTTATCTGAAGGAGATTCTTACTCATATTCATTAGTGGTATTGTCACTATTATTCGTAGGCAACCCCTTGTCAGTTGCTCTATTTATACAGTAGTACCTCACGAACTATTTGGTGAATTTTATTTGAGTATTGTTAACAGTATTTACGGATGACCCTCTGTAACAAAAGTTACTTAACTTTCACTCTTGAAACATTCATCGTGCCCACACCATGTTGGAGATCTGTGAATGCTCCCATGCTATCGGTATTGTGTCATGTGAATAAAGATCCCAGTGTCACTATCCTTCTTCTTCTTCCTGGAGTGTTTCCCAGTTTATTGGGGCCGTCACTTGATACAGATTTCTTCAATTTTTTATGGCTGGATGCCCGTCCTGATGCCAACTACACGAGGAAAAGTGTACTAAGACAACTATAAATACCTAGTGCCCGAGCCAGAGGAATTATCCATATCAATTGAAATTCCCAGCCCTGCCCGGAATCGAAACCAGGTACCTCTGGACCAAAGGCCAGTATGCTGATCATTCAGCCATGGAACCGGAATCAGTGTTACCGTTGTTACGAATAAAACACTACTTCGTTGGACTAATGACCCAGTTAGTACGCACAGTTACACTTCAAAAGAATGACAACAGTTCACCAATTAGTAGTTATTTACAAAGTCTCTAGTCCTCACGGCCGGTGTCCGATAGGGCAGTCTTTACCTGCAACGGGCAGTAATAATCTCTATTGACACGACACGACTCGCCTTTCACTTTCACTTTGCACGCAACAGACACTTAGCAGCTCCAACGCAGATAGGTTCGAAGACACGAATGTTGGCTATCACGCAGGACGATGACGTTACACTTGGTTCGACTCCAGACAAGGCCGATAATCACAGAATTCACGTGACCACTCCATACACTGAACTTCTCAATACGCATTACAACAAAATTCGACAGCACTAACTCAACACTAAACAAAGACAACTCTCTACTCCAACTCTTCTACACTGGACCCAACAATGACTCCAATACTCCTAGACACTCTAGGACACGCTCCAAGACACTCGACGACGGCGACGATAACGACCACGACGACCACAGTTTATTTTGCTACGATACGTCCGGAATAGGAACATTCTGCTTTCACCTTCCAGAAAATGCATGGAGACACCAGACGAAGAGCACAATACAAGGAGAGGCTGGCACTTGCCCTCATGCCGGATAGGAGGTCTCCGGCCTGATTCACTCATCCCTTCAGGAAATACCAAAGGCGGCTTCCAGAGGGCTGGCAATCGCACGAGCACATAACACTATTATTGTTTATTATTTATAAAGAATGTCTTACTAGGGAAGTATATAATGCTCTAACTTTTGCTATCCGAAATGCCGCATATTTTAATAATACCAGCTGATTGACTCAGGTGGTTGAGCACTGATCTTAAGCTCTAGTTGACGGATTCGATCCAAGCTTAGTCTGATATTTGATGGTGCTCAAATATACCAGCCTCATGTCGCTTGATTCACCGCCATATAAAAGAATTCCTTCGCTAAAAAATTTCTGGCGTTTCCGAAAATCGTATAAGCAGTTGGTTGGACTGAAATAAAACAAACATTTCGTTAATAATAATAATAATAATAATAATAATAATAATAATAATAAAAATAACGATGATAATAATAATTCGTTCACTGTATCTTTAAGATATTGAGGGTGCAAGGTTTGTTGGTATAAAAATGGGTGCTTTAATGTGTCATCAAATATATTTACTCTTTTAATGGTCAAAGTCTGCGCCAATTTGATCCTATGACCGTCAGCATCGGAGATGATGGGGTTGTTTTATTAGTTTATCTATGTCAATGACTTAAGGTTTGTTCTGACTCTACTCGAATCGATGTTGGCTTTCAGTTCTATGAAATTAACATATTCACAATAGCCTCGCATTTCCTTTAAGTGAAGAGAAAATTTGTAAACCAACAACACCTATAACAACAGAGTGAGAGAGGGCGGCCGAGGGAGTTGAATTGCTATTCAAGCAACTCACCCTCCCGTCAGGCGTCAACAGAATAACTGACATGCGGTTCCCTCAGATGTCAGTTACGTCAAAGCCACTAACATGTTTCATTTTGGCTTCCCATGTACACCACCGTACCGAACCAGGTGTTGACATTACAGATTTTTGGTGAGAGACGTAAGTAAGTCGGCAAGCAAACAAGCAAGCAAGCAAGCAAGCAAGCAAGCAAGCAAACTACTGTTACGTGGTTACTAGAAATTGAATCAATTGGCTGAGTAGACCTCTCTGGCGGTGAGGAGAGGGAGGAATGTTTCTGACAGGGTGTGGTTACCCTCGTTCTCTCCCTTATTTCTTACTTTTCTATATAAACATTCATCCCTTTTCCACCTCCGTACCCTTTGATTGTGCATGCAAGTTATTATGTAGGCAATCATACACTAGTCTGCTGGTATACACAATTCACCTTAATTAGCAAGCTAGTAAGCTTAGCAAACAATGTTGTCCAACCTTCCCTTTGGTCAGTCTTTTCAATCCCAGCCAGACTCTCTCGCCAGCCAGAAGGGGAAAGAGAAAGTCTGGCAGAATCTAATCGCCTTGTGCACATACAGTACGTGTATGGTGAATTCATCAACATAGGAATCCTGTATGTCATTTCAGATTCTTACGCACCAAGAATTCATGCAATGGATTGAAGTCAAGCACATCGTTCATATTTATTTTACTTTTTGGTGTACCACTGGTCGCCCCTAATTAAGAGCAGAATATGTTCAGTATGTGGAGTAGCTACATCTGATGGATATTCGAACTCCGTGTTAGCTACCTTAGCTTCTTTCTGCATTACGGCTACAGACCACTCCTTAGTTCTGTCCTGGTCTTCAGGGAATTCGTGATATGATAGTGCCCCTTTGCTCTTGTTCCTGTACGGAATATAAAAAGGCACACGACCATACGACATGTTCGAAAATTTTCAAACACAGTTAAAGATAAAATCCATACACTACACAATTAAAATCCGAATTAGCACATAATTCGTGTTTAGGACGAAGTTAAAGCGAAAAATCGCTTTGAAGCTCTCATTACATTTGTTCTTGTTTGCAAGAAATTTCTGTTCGAAGTACAAAAAGGTGCCACGACAATATCACATATTCCAGTTGAAGAAAAATGAAAACCTACAACCTGTTTTCCAGTCTTTGACCGGGTCAGGGATGCAATGAATGAATCAGACATAGGCTGTTATTACGATGGGGTCGCCACTCCCAAAGTGATTTATATTAATGAGTGATAGATGCTATGAAATGAGAATGGAGAGTGTTGCTGGAATGAAAGATGACAGGGAAAACCGCAGTACCCGGAGAAAAACCTGTCCCGCCTCCGCTTTGTCCAGCACAAATATCACATGGAGTGACCGGGATTTGAACCACGGTATCCAGCGGTGAGAGGCCGACGTGCTGCCGTCTGAGCCACGGAGGCTTTGGGTCCCATATTCCAGTTATCAATCATCAATAACTAACAAACAAACATCTCATTACGAACCCATTACTAACACTTAGGCTACAGCAGCAAAACAATACAAATGAAACTGGTAATAAGATCATTTGCGGTACACAGTTTCCTGTCAGCGCCATAGGTGGCCAGCGCTCCAGCGGCATTATCAAGAAACTTTCTAAATTACAGCTTTATGCTGGGCTTCACAAGCAATTGCCAAGGCCTGTACAGGAAGCGCAATGAGGGATCCAGTCGGCCATGCATTCAATCATAGTGAGCCGATCGCGCCGATAGAGCGCGTTATACTCCAGTTCCTGTTACCAGTGTCGTCGATCCGTTGTTTACTGTAACCACATGCTATCGGCTGTGTGACCTATTGTGTTCAGTTCTTTTCGCGATTTTTGAACTAGTGTAAACAAAGTAAGCAAAGTCACCTCCGTAGAGGCCATGAAGGCCCTTGGAGGAGTGGAAGGTAAAGGTTTCCACCATTGTTAACCTCAGCACTTGATGGGGTAGTGTGGTTGGCTTTACGCCCGGCCGCCTTTGCCCCCAGGAATTAACCTGGTACTCATTTTGGTGTAGGCTGAGTGAACCTCAGGGCCATATGCACCTCCGGAAGTGGAAATCTCGTTTCTTAAATTTTACGACTTCCTGACAGGGATTCGAACCCATGTCCTTCCGGGCGAACCGAGCACGCCTTTACCGCCTCGGCCAGGCAGCCCCTATATTTCATAGTGTAGTGTTTATAAATGTATTTATTATATCTTAATAGCTCAGCGTTTTGTATGTGATCAATAGTGTGTAGGATTAGTGCTCTATTTTGTATAGTAGCTTAGTTTAATACAGTATGACGTTCTGTGGCTATATAGTAGGTTAATTTTAGGCCTGTATGTGGATTTTATATTCTATCACGCCGATGCCTCCATCTAAGAATGAAACTCGCAAGAGAAGAAAGCCCTTCGGACGAGGTACTCCACTAAGGAGCCAGGCCCGGAAAAAAAATTTTCAATATGGGGGAGTATTTCGAGGGGGAGAAAAATAATGGTACGCTTCCCTTGCCTGTTGTGATGCGACTAAGATCAACAGGAGCACAGTTAGACGGAAGAATTACTTTGCCGCGGAACAGACAGCGGGACCGTCCAGGCTTGAAACGCCAGGAAAAAAGAGGAATAAGCGTAAATCGGTAAAGGAATTAGATTATTTTCAACACGATGCAATTCGTACGCACATTTATGCCTATTATTTAAGGAAAGAACATCCCACTCTTGAGAAATTGCTTCGTTCTCTTGACAACAGATGCCTTTTCAGTGGAAGCGATGTTCCTTTAGAAGAAATAATTTAACATCTGGGTTTTAATTACGGGAAGTATAACTGGCGAAATACTTCATACAAATATGCATATCGGCAGTACGGTAAGATTCCAGAAATTGTTCTGAGGGACTGCATATCCATATGTGGCTGGGAGGCGTGACTAATCTTAAGGATAATAATGGATAGGAAGAGCATTGTGGGATACGAGGTTTTGTTTCTTTTTTATTATTATTTAATTGACCTTTATTGTGACAACATTTGATCATCCTACATGTACAATGAACTTTTGTTTCTTCAGCGACATGATTTCGAACATCTGTGTGCCAGTTCTTTTTTAATTTGATGACGTCGTCGTCCATGATTCGGCACTCTGCGAGTCTTTACTGTACGCTGGGTTTATCATCTCAGGCTGTAAAAATTCTGGCCTTCTGAACCCAAATTGGTGTGTTCCATTCCACCTCAGTACATTAGATGGCATTCGGACGTACAAATACGCCAGCCTCGTGCCTGTAGTTTTACCGGCACGTAAATGAACCCCTAAGGTATAAAATCCCGGCACCTTAGCGTCTCCGAAAACCGAAAAGTGGTTATTGGGACTCAAAATCAATAACATATTATTAATACTATGCAAGTTTGATTTCTGCTTCACAGCTGCCCTGACTGCAAACTAACGATCCGGGTTCGACATTTTATTTTCCTGGCCGAGTAGTTAAATATAGATTTTATAAATTGAGATCCTTCGTTTGTTCTTCCCGAAATTATCACTTCCACAACATGACTTTCGGCAACGTGACTGTGTTAATACATGATTTTTTTTTATCACTGAATTGACCATATTAAAAATGCAACAAATAATACTACCAGTTGCTCCAAGTTTAGAGAGACATATTACTGAACGAGTCTGTTGCGCGGTTTGAGTCGCGTAGCTGTGAGCTTGTGAGATAGTGGGTTTGAACGCCACTGTTAGTAGTCCTAAAAGCGGTTTTCCGTGGTTTCCCATTTTATACCATGTACATGCTGGGCCTGTACGTTTAATAAGGCCACGGTCGCTTCTTTACCAGTCCCAGCCTTGTCGTAAGCCATCGACGCCATTAAACCTACCTATGTAGATGGAGGTAAATAAATAGGAAAAGATAGACATACTCATAGATTGATATATACATATTAATTCTCTGCACAAGGCTATGCCTGGTTGTGTTAAGCTTGAGGTTCACATTTCAAATTAAGCTGTGCATACGGTATGTGTAAGAAAATTACAAGCGTTCTATGAATTCAGCGGCTGTTAGAGTGGGTGGGAAGGAGATGGTGGTGCTAAAGAAAATGCGGTCATCTGGCGAGGCCATCGTAGCGTATACTTGTAGAATGCTGGCTTGAATTTAACAAGAAGAAAACGTTAAGTTAAAGGCAAGAAGAGGAAGGAATTGTGGACCACATTCTGCATATTCTTAGTCAGCAGAAAACAGACTAGAAAGGAACAAACAAATTGGTTTGGTAGCCTGTAGCAGCCGGCACTGCCCCGCCACAATGTGAGGGGTGTCAAACGGGCGGGGTGTAGAGTAGGATTCCCACAACCCTCATGCATACGGTCGAGTGTGACTACGGTGATAGGTTTTTCTCTTTTACATTTGCTTGCTACACTTTCTTTACCATTCTTATTTAACTATAATAATAATAATAATAATAATAATAATAATAATAATAATAATAATAATAATAATAATAATAATAATAATAATAATAATTGACGAACGGGCTAAACCGAGACGAGCAGCCGAAGAGAAGACACGGTGCCCCTTGGACAGAGGAGCGTAAGCAGGCCCACTCACAAAGAATGAGGGAAATTTGGGCTCTAAAGAAGGCCAAGTACAGTGTCAAATGCAACAAGACTTAACGTGGTCATTGATGGCCCCAGCGAATTATATATATATAATAATAATAATAATAGTTAATTTCACATACGTCTGTTTGATAATTAATCAGTAGATTATCATGCATTGACCGGGATTCGAACTACGACCACCTTGGTGAGAAGCCAGTAAAAAACTAAGCCGCTGTGCTATCACATGTCCTCAGACTGGAAGAGAAATAATCAACTAGGAGAGGTCTGAATGGAAGTATAGGAGAGCTGAGTCTAGTGCAAGTAATTGGAGGTAATAGACTTGGATGGAGACTCACAAGTTGTCTCTCCGGACGGAATTTTATGAATGTTACTGGAAATACGCCCCACTAACTACTTCAGCGGTTTGCCGAGGCGCCGGAATCTCGTCCTGCTGGAGTTCATTTACATGCCGACGTATTTGAGCACCTTCAAATACTATTGGATTGCGCCGGGATAGAACCGGTATCTTAGGCTCAGAAAGTCAGCGCTTTATCGTCTGAGCCGCTCAGCTCGGAGTGTAATGTATGTGTACGGTCGTACGTAATACCCACACAAAATAATGTATTTTATTTCAATTAGGGAGGTGAAGGCAGAATATGGATCTCTTCTGTACGTCTATATGTCTTCTCAGACTTTCACATCAGTTGCACAAGGTTTTTATTTTTTTTTAAAGGTAGAAGTGGATTTGATTGAATGAGAGGGCGCCTCATTCCCTTTACCTGCAGGCGAATCCTCTCTCGGCTACACCTGCCAACGAAGCAAACAGAATATGAGTTGGCGAGCTTTAAAAGTCTAACCAGTGTATAAAGTAAATAGCAGTTGAACCTTTCCATTTTCCGCTATAAATTAGAGAAACCAAGCAACCAACCGACCAACGAACGGATGATATGCCCTTGTGGTGTGCAGTGATCCATGACCAAATCCTGAGGGGTTAGTGCTGTAAAACCACACAGTTCTCGCAGATATTACATATTTTCTTTGGTCATTTTAGCGTTATACTTCCCTCTGCCCCGTCAATGCTATCCTCCCCTCTTTTCTCTTAACCAACCATCAAACCAAAATAGTCTGACGTTTTTGACGCAATTTTACTATCGCACCAAATACTGCACTACCAAATGGAGAAGAAAAGCTCCCTAGCAAATATGCAAGTTACATTTTATGTTACGTAATGTTTACATAGGTTTAGCGTCGGGAAAACTGGTATGTAACGATGTGGCTAACTTTAGTAACACATCCATTTCTAAAACCAACAAGTAAAGCTGAACATACGACGGACAGTCATGTGCATTGCTACATAAAAATGAAATGCTATTTTAAAATGAATGGAATCACGGTTCAGTGGCGCATAATGTGGAAGCCATCATCCACAGTTACCTTGTGTAACATAAGCTCATGGGAAATGAACACGAGTTACCTGCTTGCAGCATTGCGTCAATAAACAAGCCCGGCTATAACACTAATATTGTCCTAGCATTGTGGGCTTGCTATTTCTGCTCACTAGTCTAGAATATTTGTCCTATGCTTCACTATGGGTCTTAACATCCACATCGTTATTTTAATATTAACGTATATAACATTAAAAATACTTTGAAAACTTTGTGATGTCTAAATCCCACCTGCCTGACCTACGGATCGTTATACCAATTTTGTATGCTTAATACCTTCTGTGTTGTTGGATGGGGTTGGTTACCAAGTTGTACTTCTCCTTAAAACAATCATCACCAATATTGTTGGACAGTGTGGGACAGCTGTTGTTGATGCTTTTTGCTGTATCTCCAGTCTGGCATGTCAAATAGTTAACACGATTTTTGAGGCTCTGAGGTTTCCGTTAAGTTTCCTGTAGAGAAGGATGTGTTCCTTGTCCGTTTTTGTGTTAAGGTTCTGTATGTTACATTTTATGATCTGTGTATATCTTGCAGCGCATACGCTTGGGACATACGTTAGGTAGGAGAAAGTTACGCTGTTTCCAAGTAAAACTATGTTATAACTAACAATTTGCATTACGACATGATGAATGTACAGGAATAATTCACAGTACTATTCCACTGAGACACACAACGCAGGTACAAACTTCGAGTAAGCTATGCCGTCTACATGACCGCGAGTATTTTGGGCGCGATAACGTCTGTTCGCGACGAAGGAACTGAAACTAAATTTACAATGCAATGTGTATTTGTCACGCCGAATTTTTGTAAGTGCCAGTTTCATGAAATAATCAACATTTTCTCTATTTCTTGAGAATCAAATTCACATATTGGTATATCACAAACTAAGATAATGTAAAATGTTCAGTTTCCAGATTTTAAATTGATCCGCTGCATTGATATATGTGTTTTTTAAAGACTTTGTACACTTTTTAAGCCATAATGTAAGTCGCTGGACAAAATTTGGGAGACAGTCCGAGTGTGTTTCCAGGTAGAGGGGATTAAAATAAATGAATAAAAGTAGTAAATATTTTTTAATTTATAGTATGTCGTAACAATTTTTTTAATGTATTAAATTTAATTCACTAGAAGTAAAATGTTTCAAAACATACATGGTTTCAGTCTAGTCATGGTTTTTACAAGTGATGCCAGTATGACATGTTGAATTACATATTCTAATTATGTTTAAAACACTTGCACTTCTTTGTTCTGCAGTGCTTTTATTTTTGCAGGAATATCTCTTAAATCCTTGGCCAGTACCAAGGGAAGACAACTTCACCAATTTCCTTACAGTTTCTGTATTTTTGGGAACATCTTTTTCAGGCACTTTTGAATATTTTATACCCTGTAGGCAATTCCTTTCAAGTCAGTGATGTACAGTGCCGTATTCAGTACCAACTTTCTATTGTGCATCAATTTCCTGTAAGACTACCTCAATTATATTTGGATTACCTCTACATCTGTCGAACTAGTTCACACTTATTAACACATTTTCCCCTACTTTCAAAGAATACATGTTTTTGTTTAACCTGTTAATCATCCTTTCTACTTCAGATGATGATTAGCAACAAACTGTCTACTTCGCACTGACAAACGATTAGCAATTAGGCACACAATCCTGTCGAATAACACCAAGGGCTCTGCTCAAGACTAACGACCCCATTGGACATAACCGAAACCAAAGGATCAATATGAGCAGTTGTGGTCCCTCAACCCAGCAACTAGTCCTTTAATGTAGAATTACTTTTATTTGTGGATGTCTTGGCCTGCCGTTCACAAAGACTAAATGAGGCCACAATGATGCTTCTTCTTTTATAATTTGAGTTGTAAACTCCCTTCCGTTTTCAGATTGTATTAGTCTGAAGGCTGGTTTGATCCTCAACAGTTCCGCCATCAGCTGTCATGGATAGCCTGGGCGTCACTGAAGAGGCATTCGAGGGAAACAAGTCGGGTGTTTTCCCGCTGCTTTCCACACCGAGCCAGAAGTTGCTATTACATATTAGTCTGCCGAGCCCACTGAAATGCATGTGAACCAACTGACCCTATGAGTGACATTTTCACACCATTCATAACAGGAACTGCCTCCATAAGGAATGGTATTACTAGCATCGCTCGAACCACAGTCACCTTCATATCGTCAAAGCTAAGGGTGAGACTGCGACAGGTCAACGAAAATAACAAATTTGATCTTGATCATACCAGAAGACAAAGTGAATTGTAGACACTAAATATCAGCAGCAAAGGCATTGTAGTGCATGGGAAGCACCAAAATTGAGAACATTTGTAAAAGTATTCCTGCAACTTCTATAGCTTTCTTGCATTTTAAAGGTCTCAGTATTTTGTTAGATATGCATTAACTGAATATTCTTGATCATATTGGTTAAGAGCACGCACTCGAGTCGGATGAACTACTAAATTATTTGAGAGGTTTTGTTCCCTCTCTTTCACACTTACGTTTTAGATGTGAAGTTCCCACGGTGTGTTAAATTATGCAGTTCTTCTTCCGCGTTAAACAGTTTTGTTTTTTGCGTATCTTGTGTACAGATTGCCTTTGTTTCGAATACATTGTGGCATTCTTTGTCAAGACGGCTGATGTACCCCTACTCTATCCGAGTCTCTCCAGGCAGCTACAATCAACTGCGAGGGTGGTTACTGTGCCTCTCCTCCTTCTGGCTGTCAGATGGGAGTTACCGGTGCTGTTAAGAACCTCAAGTTACCAATTTACTGTAAACAGAAAGTAAATTCGACATTAATGTCGAATATCTAGACTGTTTCTTCATTAGCAAAGATTAAATCATGAATAGTACTTGGAACTCTGTGAAATACAAATGTATCAGCAAACTGAATCAAACTACACCTCAAGGTAGAATATCACATCGTCGCTGTATGTCATCTTAATGCTTGTTAAAGGTTATTATTGTGCACATCTATTCCTGTTTTACATAATCGCAAGACCACAGATTTAAAAAGTTAATAAATGACTTTACAGTGAATTTTTGTGATTCTCTCCAGAGTATTTTATAGGTTTTATAGAAACACTTTGACAGAAATGTTCTGTACCATTTTGTTAAGACAGACCAGTTGAAACTGTGTTTTATAAGCGCATAAGAGGAGGTCGAGTAGCTTTCCTTGTTTTTGAGAGTGTGGGGAGAGAGTAATATTACTTAGATTTCTCATTTTAACGAAATTCAGCCTAGTTTTAATATATTTTAAGACGAATAATTACAGTATGAAGTACAAAAGTACGTATGGATTAATATTTGACTTAAGTACACAAGTATCTACCTACAACATGAACCTGTGACTTCAGTATTATTTATTATCATTTTTTTCTCATAGCTCCTCATCAGTGCTTCCCCAGGGGTATCCAGAAACACGCCAGCAAGAAGTATGAATGCTACTGTGAAGTAGTCTTTTGTTCATTCGTTCGATTCTGTTCTAAATTCTATCGGAACAAACAATAATTGTCAGGCATTGAGACGCAGTGTTAATTTAATGTTTTGAATACTCAGACAGGATTTCTGTTATAAGAAGACGTTAACGTTCAATTTCCTAGTTTTTATATGAAAAATAAAATAATCCATTACTGTGAGCTTTTAACTGGAGGGACTGACGCAGGTTGCTATAAATATTCGTTCTGGGCAAGGTGAGTAGGAAAGTGATGGTTGATGTTGGGTATAATTTAAAATTGGTATACTGTATAGTGTTAACCATACAACTCTGTACTAGAAGTCAATGTAGTAGACCCTTGGTCTCCTAATACTTCTTTGATCAATAGACTACTATAAAAGCCATGAAACTTGTTCTTTGGAGTGTGCATAAGATCAAATTTCAGTGCACTACATTCAACTTATCCAGGTTCTTACTTTTAAACCCAGAAGGGAAACAAACTGAAATTGTTCGTCGGCACAAGTCTGAAAATACTTCGTTTTTCGCAAATTGATATGCAACCTTTGAATAACATTGATATGTTACTCAAACAGGAATAAACAGTCTAACTTATTTTCGATTACACCGAGTGGAACACGGATGTAGCGCCAGAATATTACCATACAGTCCTTTTAGCATATAGCCATTTTAATTCATATTTTTATTTTACATGTTGAAGATCGTCCAAAAGAGGGTCTATCTCTGAGTGTCATTTTATGATTTGTTCTTCAGGATACTATATTTTATTGTCTTACTAACATTGTTCTTAACGCAAACATGAGGTAACTGAAGGAAGTCATTCCTTCCTTGTTCCAATCTAAGGGCCAGCAACCGTGTTTCCAGGATAGGTGATTGGCTTGTGATTCTTGTTCCGTGGAGGATGCATAACTTCGAATTTCAATGCACTACATACATCTTATTCAGGTTCTTATTTTAAACCCAGAAGGGAAACGTAAACTGCTGTTCTTTATTTATGTCTTGGGTTAACTTAAGTGTGTATATGGTACAACAATGAATTCTGGTTCCGTTCTACTGAACATTGCATAAATAAATTCTCACTAATCACAGTATAGTTGTACTGCGTAATTGGCCAAATTCCAGAGGAGTGCAACAGGCTTCGGCAGCTGGCACAATTCCTATCCTCGCCGCTAGATGGGGGCTTCATTCATTCCATTTCTGACCCGATCGAAAGACTGGAAACAGGCTGTGAATTTTCATTTTCATTTCAATTTGCCAAATTCTATTTCGAATTAGTCTACTTTAATGAGAAGTTATTTTCTAAATCAGACCTCAGCTCACTAAGGTTAAGCTCGGTATTTGCAGTTGGTACACACACGAAAGCTGTTCATTTCTGGCTAGACTTGAACCTCCCTCAAAGAAGGTAGAATAGCTGTAAAAAACCAGGTATTTTTCTGTTGAGCAAGGATAACCAGCTCCTGTCGCAAAGCACAAAATTGTCATGTGAACTGAGGCCAGTAGGAATGTTTTTTTGTTGTAATTTTTGTATCCTCGTTAATTGTCCAAATATGCAATGTTTTTTAAGTAAAGTGTTATGCCGATCGAATCGGCTACACAATACAGATCGTGTAGTTATAAACTTGCATTCGAGAGGTTGTGGATTCGACCAGCGCGAATATAGTTTTCCTCGATTCCCCATTTTTACAACAGGCACATGTTAAACCGCTAGTAAATAGTTTTGAGTGGCACAATATCGTTTTATTCCCTGACAAGTATAAATACAAGTTGTTGCATTAAGTAGATAATTAGGAGTGTAGTGAGGAAATTCAGTGTGAAATGAAATGGTGTATGGCTTTTAGTGCCGGGAGTGTCCAAGGATATGTTCTGCTCACCAGGTGCAGTCTTTTGATTTGATTCCCGTAGGCGACCTGCGCGTCATAATGAGGATGAAATGATGATGAAGACAACACATACACCGAGCCCCCGTGCCAGCGAAATTAACCAATGATGGTTAAAATTCCCGACCCCCCCGGGAATCGAACCCGGGACCCCTGTGACCAAAGGCCATAACGCTAACCATTTAGCCATGGAGCCGGACATTCAATGTGAAATCAACGGAGAGACTAAGCGCTCCATCCTCCTCCTTCGTTTTTGTTGTCTTCGGCAACGCAATTGCTCATAACATGAGTGGCTAATCAGACATCTATGCAATCACATAAATGGGTTTCACCGAAGTCTAAAGCCTTATTCAGATGAATTAGTGTGACCGATAGAAAGCACTGATTTAGTTCAAGTTGTACTATTATCAGACCTGAAGATGATTTCCCATGGTTTCTCATTTTCACTCCAGAAAAATGATTGATTAAGGCCATGGTCGTTACCTTCACAGTCCTAGCCATTTCCTAACCCATCGTCACAGTAAGCTTATGAGTTATTGCGACGTGAAGGAAAAGGAAATTCACATAAAGAATATATTGACGTTGCGCCTCGAAATACCGTTGTGTGTTGAGGGGAGAAATACTGACCCGCATCACATGTATCACTTAGAACAAAACATCGTTCATATACTGTAGTAATAATAATAATTTCGTGTGGCTATTTCTAGCCGAGTGCAGCCCTTGTAAGGCAGACCCTCCGATGAGGGTGGGCGGCATCTGCCATTTGTAGGTAACTGCGTGTTATTGTGGTTGAGGATAGTGTTATGTGTGGTGTGTGAGTTGCAGGGATGTTGGGGACAGCACAAACACCCAGCCCCCGGGCCATTGGAATTAACCAATTAAGGTTAAAATCCCCGACCCGGCCGGGAATCGAACCCGGGACCCTCTGAACCGAAGGCCAGTACGCTGACCATTCAGCCAACGAGTCGGACATATACTGTAGTTAGAACCTTCGATGACAGAACCTTTCTGGTCGGAGTTCTAAGCTGAAATATTATCACATAGTGATCACACAGTGCAATGACGATACCTGGAATTTAGAAATAAATTCATGCAATAAATCTCAGTTAATTCATATATTTTAATAAGAAATAGAATTTGAAATACAATCTTATTTACAGAATGTTTCTATAAACATGCAGCCCGACAACAAAACTGTCAGCTTTTGTTCGAGTAGTTTAACCAAGCACCAAGCGGGCAAGCAGACAATCTGTGTTACTAAAGTGGTGAAGTGTTGGTATTTAACGGCGGCGCGTTGAGAAAACTGCTTAAGGGAATCACGCTGGAGGATTAATCACGATTCCGTGGTGAGTTGCCAAGCTGGCTGCTGTTGGTGGTGGTGGTAGTAGTGGCCTAAAGGTCATCATGAACTGCTGATACTATCGACACGCGAGCGCTGAAATGGGTCAGCTGTGGTGTGGTTCTACCAAACTCTCCCTCTCTCACAGCAATTGAAATTATAAGCGGGATTTAACACGCTCATGAACGAAAAATAAAATAAAGAGGTACAGAGGTAGTTCAGCACACCGTCTTTGGTTTTAATAGCTAGGGTTGGAAATATGTGCAACGCCGTATCCTTCTCTAAAAATTATATCAACTGTTTCTCGGCGATATGAAGTGGAGTGTCTCCAGAATTAAAGGATTCAGGTTGACATAATGTCACACTGAGTGGGCTACAAGAATAGATCTGTGAAGCTTGGAGTGTAACACCAACGTCGTAAGTTGGTAGTTAGGTAATGCATTCTTAGATATCATGAGATCATACTTTATACTGAGTCCAAATTCCTTTTACACATAAGTGTCATGGCTATATAGAATAGGACACACTTTTACTGACGAGATTTGGAGGGTAGTGCCCTAGAGGAGGATCAATAGGCTTGAAATATAATCACACTTCATAAATACTGTGTAAATATGGAAAAAAAATGTGAAGAATATCTTCTACAGCTTTACGGTAGCTCTTTCACATCTAACAGGTTGAAACCTACCATTTGAAAGCGATTTTAATAGAAATATACATCAAAGCACTTTTAGAAAACAGGATAATCTTGAGTGAATCACGTTAAGTACAAAACGTTTTTGGAACAGTTCACTTAACAGTATCATCCACACCGGGCGAGTTGGCCGTGCGTGTAGAGGCGCGCGGCTGTGAGCTTGCATCCGGGAGATAGTAGGTTCGAATCCCACTATCGGCAGCCCTGAAGATGGTTTTCCGTGGTTTCCCATTTTCACACCAGGCAAATGCTGGGGCTGTACCTTAATTAAGGCCACGGCCGCTTCCTTCCAACTCCTAGGCCTTTCCTATCCCATCGTCGCCATAAGACCTATCTGTGTCGGTGCGACGTAAAGCCCGTAGCAAAAAAAAAAAAAAGTATCATCCACAAACTGGATGGTTCAATATATACTAATGTTACTTTGTATTTCCTGACCCCAGGCAATCTGAAAGCGTGGCAAACTGTATTGAAAAAAAAAAAAAGACCAATATGGCCAGGCGATGCTGGAAATAGTATCAATGTCGTGAATTGGTGCGGATGGAAGATACATTGTCAATTAAAATATTTAATGCAGGGAGTATCGTCAATTCTCCTTCGTTATCACCAACTGCCTCACTGTCTATTGCAACTTAACTTCTCTACGTGATCAGAATTTTACGAGATGCATGTGGTGCACTATTCTTACATTCTTGGTTATTGACCAGTCTGGGAAAGAGGCTCAACCCTAAACAGTTGCTAACAGGGACTAGAACCTCGATTATCCGAGATATAAAACTTCACACAGCTATAATTTAACTTAGCGTGATCTGTTACGAAGGTTAGTAGTCAAACCGAGCGCTAGACGTTTTTCATTTTATTCATTTTAAATTTTCATTTTAAATTTAATATACCAAAATGTATTTATCATAATATTCTGCGTAAAATGCAATGTAGGACATATATTTTACCTTAATAGAACATGCTACTTTAAGGCAAACTCCTGTCTTTCAGCTAGAAATATTGACTCACGTTGCTTTAATACACGCTGTTACATGTTAACTGTGGTCCCAATATTTTCTATAGCTTCATAAATTAATCTTTCGTCGTTAGTACTGCAAATATTGTTGATTCTAGTTATATTTGTTGAGTCCATGTGTAATTAATCAATCAAAAATACGCTCTGTGTTCATCAAATATTAACGACTGCTGCGCACGAGAATTTTTCTCAGTACAGAACAGTTTTGTTAAGTTTCTATTTCCCTTTCTTTATGATAACTCGAAACGCCAGGGGTCTGATCCTTGATTTCAGTCAATGGTCTGAATACTGCTACTGAGTATTTCCGTTAATTATTCTATCAACGGGGGCTAGTTATTAGCCTTGAGATGAAAAATTAATCATACCGTTGAACTATGCGAGTTCATATTTCTTATTCATTCTTCTTGAACCCAAAAAGCTCATTTGTACCCATTACCAGTATGAAACAAAGCAAACAGTGTAATGAATAAATATGTAACGTGGTCGCTTTAAGTATATTTTTATAAATCATACCAAGAATTTCAAATTAAAAAATACTTAGTCTATAATTCAATAACATACCTTTTCGTCCAGTGATAATCCCTTCCTAATACTCGGTGAAAATTTCTTCATCCATAAAGGTCACTGAACGTAATCAACATCAGTTGTACTTATTATTTTTATTGTTATTTCAGGAACATGTAATTAACTAAGCCTCAAAACTCAGTTTGTGAACATTCCGTTAAGCACTGGCCTATGTATTCCTTCTTTCAATAGTTGACATGAATATTGGAGGGAATGTTGATGTCCGTTATCTAAAAATGGTCATAACTAAATTTATATTAATTAATTTACAGAATATAACATTCATTGACTTTCCTGAAAGTTTCAGTTTAGAAGGTGTCAAATGGAAGTAACTACAATTTACTCTAACCTATTCTTAAGATAGGAATTCCCGCGGTAGTCTTAGCATTGTAAGTGATCGTGTTTACTCGGTAGTTAATATGATGGGGATTGTCTTTTAAGTGGGAAGCATTTAGCACTTACATCTCTAGTGGGTAAATTTATATTTGCTAAATGATGGGAATAATTATTTGGAGAGGCAGACATACTATGTATTACGACTTAAAACATAATTATTTTCTGAGAACTTCGGGGCTTGTTTGTGTTAACAAATAAAATTTTGCTATGTCTCATTCAAACCCTTCAGTTTAAGCTTTCATAATTGTAGTATTTCGATTTTAATGCGCTACTTTCGTTGTGCAGAGGCTGCCTGCCCGACGCGGTAAAGGCGTGCTCGGTTCACTCGGAAGGACGTCGGTTTGAATCCCCGTCAGGGAGTCGTAAAATTTAAGAAATGAGATTTCCACTTCCGGAGGTGCACATGGCCCTGAGGTTCACTCAGTCTACACCAAAAATGAGTACCAGGTTAATTCCTCGGGGCAAAGGCGGCCGGACGTAGAGCTAACCACTGTACCCCATCAAGTGCCGAGGTTACGGATAGTGGAAGCCTTTACCTTCCATCCCTCCAAGGGCCTTCATTGCCTGTACGGAGATGACTTTGCTTTTTGACTTTTATTGTGCTCTGGCATTTGATAGCTTCTGAAAAGTTTAAGCTGCACGTTTTGTATCTTCTTGATTAACATTGTGTTCACATGCATGGAATATACATAATAATTTAATGTTATTGGTTTTCGTCCCACTAACTACTTTTTTACGGTTTATGGAGACGCTAAAGTGCCGGAATTTAGTCCCACAGGAGTTCTTATACGTGCCGGTAAATGTACTAACACGAAGCTGGCGTATTAGAGCACCCTCAAATACCACCGGACTGAGGCAGGATCGAACCTGCCAAGTTGTGGTCAGAAGGCCAGCACCTCAACCGCCTGAGCCACTCAGCCCGACATAGAATATACATCTCAGTTTATATTCAAGCGGACAGATAATCAGATAATGGGCATTATAAACTCTTAAACTATAAATATGTTTCCCCTTCTAGGTTTACGTGATTATAAATAGATATTTGTAGCCATGAACACACGATGTTACCTGTAATAAAGAACTGTAAATAGATAAATAAATTAATTAATTAATACTGGCCTCATAATATTTCATCTTGCACCATTTTCTATACAACAAACGAATGTGACATTCGTTCTTCGTGATTAATTTACGATATTTTAATATTTCATCATTCTTCTTTCGTTTAATCGCGGAGATATACATTTGAACTGAGTTGCGGCGTGTTATTAATTTAGTTCACTTCTCTCAAAGGAACGCCTCGTACTTCTGAACCTTTAGCTCAAATCTCCACAGACGATGTGAAGGACAAGTCGGATTAAGAAAACGTAAGTAGGGATTTATTCGGAATTAACTAGATTGAACTTGGTCGGTGAGACAAATTAGAAATAACGTGTTACTTCTACAGATGCCCGAAAGGAACAGAGCAGATTCTCGGCAAAAGTCTGTTTTCTGAAATAAAAGAAATATATCTATGACCTCCATAGCTATTGAAGGTAACTCACATAGCATTTATGTCAAACATAAATGTAAATTATCTACGTTACAACGATAATCAGCAAACACACAAATATATAGGACCAAGAATATCCCAAGCACCTATTGCGAAACAACAGCAGAAGTCAGTATCCTGGAACCATATAAACTAAAGCACGATTCACTCATGATTTGGACCTTCATTGTGCTTATAATCAATTAACTGCCCATCATTTAAAAATGCTTTACAGTGCTACTGTGAATGAGCATCCTTGAGAGGGTTGAACGTGCAAATCTAAGCTTTGACATCGGATATGCTATTTTATTTTCAATTATCGACAAAGCAAAGGATGAGTTCATTGCTTATTTCAAGCCCTAATATTTACAGACATAAAAATAACAAGTTCAATTTAATTTGAATTGAATTTATTGGTTGAAGCAGTTGAGTCCCTTTTTGTAGCCTGTACAGTATATTGAATACAATATACTATTATTTCAGAACAAAGTGAAACAGAAACTTCGTTCTAGACATTTCTTGAGAGAGAAGGCATGTGGGGCGGGGAACTGAAAGTGCTTTCTTCGCCATAAGACCAATCTGTGTCGATAGACGTAAAGCCAATAGCAAAAAAAAAAAAAAAAAAAAAAAAAAAAAAAAAAAAAAAAAGCTTTCTTTAAAAAATTATATAATCGGGTTTCTCAGTCCAATAAAAATACTGTCATAAGTCTTTAGTAGTCAACTGCAGCATTAAACCATTTTCACGTCGAAATTGCGTCAGTCTTTAAACGCAAATAACATAGAGTAATAATGTATGTATGTATGTTGGGTATTCAGCCCGAAGGCTGGTTGGATCCTCAACAGGTTCACCATTAGTTGTCATAGATGGCCTAGGTGTTACTGAAGAGGCGTACTAGGGAAATGAGGAGTGAGGTAGATTCCCGTTGCTTTCCTCACTGAGCCAGAAGTTGCTATTGCACATCAGTCTGCCAAGCCTACTGAAATGCAGGCACCAACCGATCCTATGAGCAACATCTTCACACCATTCATAGCAGGGACGGGCGCATAAGGAATGGCATTACTAGTGTCACTCATACCTGAGACAGGTCAATGAAAGTAACAATTTTATTCTAACCCATACCAGAAGACATAGTGCACTGTAAACACTACATCTTGCCAGCAAAGGCCTATAATAATAATAATAATAATAATAATAATAATAATAATAATAATAATAATAATAATAATAATAATAATAATAATAATAATAATAATAACATACATACATTATCATTATAGACTGTTATGCCTTTAAGCGTTCAGTCTGCAAGCCTCTGTGAATTTACTAAACGTCGCCACAATCCTCGATTTGCAACTAGTGTTGTGGTCTCATTTAATTCTATACCTCTTATCTTTAAATCATTAGAAACCGAGTCTAACCATCGTCGTCTTGGTCTACCTCTACTTCTCTTACCCTCCATAGCAGAGTCCATTGTTCTCCTAGGTAACCTATCCTCCTCCTTTCGCCTCACATGACCCCACCACCGAATCCGGTTTTAATAATAATAATAATAATAATAATAATATCCGGCTCTATGGCTAAATGGTTAGCGTGCTGGCCTCTGGTCGCATGGGTCCCGGGTTCGATTCCCGGCAGGGTTGGGAATTTTAACCAGAATTGGTTAACTCCTCCGGCACTGAGGCTGGGTGTACGTGTCGTCTTCAACATCATTTCATTCTCCTCACTACGCGCAGGTCGTCTACAGACGAAAATTCAAAAGACGTGCACTTGATAAGTCGAACTTGTCCTCGTATACTCCAGCACTAAAAGCCATACGGCATTTCATTTTTTATAATAATAATAATAATAATAATAATAATAATAATAATAATAATAATAATACCGAGCTCGATAGCTGCAGTCGCTTAATTGCTGTCAGTGTCCAGTATTCGGGAGATAGTGGGTTCGAACCCCACTGTCGGCAGCCCTGAAGATGGTTTTCTGTGGTTTTCCATTTTCACACCAGGCAAATGCTGGGGCTGTACCTTATTTAAGGCCACGACCGCTTCCTTCCCACTCCTAGCTCCTTCCTCTCCCATCATTGCCATAAGACCTATGTGTGTCGACGCGACGTAAAGCCAATAGCAAATAATAATAATAATAATAATAATAATAATAATAATAATAATAATAATAATAATAATAATAATTGTGGTGAAATTTGTTGTTTTCCGTGAAATATAGGCCGTATGTATGTTTATATATCATGGTGCTGTGTCCTTTCTAATATATAATATTTCTTATTTTTATTTACAGTTTCCTGTATGGGCTGTGCTTTATACATTAATTTCCGTGACGTTAAAAAGTGGCTCTATTTTAAATGAGACTTCTTGTCTGCTGGTCAAACAATCTCCCTCTCAACAAAAACTTGTCTTCTAAAGCCGGTATCAAATTAATTAATCCTTTCCCCATTTCCCGTTCTCGTAAATACCGAGTTTCATTTCCACAGAATTTATCATACAGCTACCTCTTGCCAAGTCGTGAGCCTGTTATACAGTAGTCATATCTTTTGCATTCATTGAGCCTTGGTACATTTAGCATCACTTGATCAATTATTCAGAAGACCGTAAATAAATAATTACTCTCGACATAAATGGTTAACACGTAATCATCGCGGAGTGAAGCAGAGGAAGGGAAGGGCCGTATAGAGTAATTATTTAACTCATCGTTGTACGTAGGATACCCTGGAGCTAATTACAGCTTAGAGACCTAGGTAAAGTGAGGGCTTACCTTCTCTGTGCAACGCTGCTGACAGTAAACCTCTGGCCAATGAAATATTAACTCTCACAGCCCGGCTTGCTACCTCCATCGTACTTTCTACACTCTGTTGTAAGTAAGATAGGAAGATAGAGAACATTCATTTTCAAGTAGTAAAATCTTACTCCTAATATTAACTGAAGAAATTCCTGTTTTTAGTTTTCTTCCTGCAAAATGAACACCAGTCACTGAGTAAACATCCATTTTGCACAGCTCTGCAGTATTTGTCGATCCCTTTTTCTCCTATTCATTATTGTCAACGTCATCAGAGACACTGACCAATGCAATCCCACCACAACTGCCTACTATTTAAAGATTTGATGTGGCTCTTTTTTTATCGTAAAAGAGTCGGTATGTTCTCTTCACAGACATTGAGCTTCGATTTCAGGCTAATCGATAAATTGACAATTGTGCGTTTGCGCATGGAGTCCACGTACTTAATACACCTCTTTATCTGTGGTGATCTTACAGGTTTTTATTCTGAGTGGTATTCGGGAAAGCGGCAACCATAGCATCCGTGATGGTACTAACATACACCAAACCATTTGAATACCAGCTCTTCTTTATGGAACTGAAGCTTCGGCACTGTACATAAGGCACACAGTGTGCCTGAAGGAATATCAGTGCTGTTATATGACAATCTTTAGATCTTTAGATCGGCGGGCTAACGTCCCCGTCTTGGAACGAACATTACCAGTATCGAGACCATGATTATCAAATACCATCTTAGTGTTTCAGAATTTAGTCTTTCAAAGACAATCTGTATTTTCAGTTGAAGGATTGCCAAAGACCCAGGGAGAGCAGAGAAATCTTGGCAAAGGTGTTCTAAGTCCAACATCAAGAAATGTCAAATCAAATCTGCTGACTGGGGAGTTTACGTCCAACCGTATGGCTTGACGTTGACTTGTCCACGAAGGCCCTCAACTTTTCAGAGGATGGTTGCCTTATTCGTACTTCTTCTTAAAATAATAATCACCACCACCTCCTCAACTTTTCGAGCAGCAAAGACGGAGACTCGAAACTGATGGGTGTTGTGCTAGTAAAGAAAAGGACGCTGCTCAGAAAATTCAGTCCTCAGCAAGTGGTTTTTAACTTTGACAATGTGTGTCGTCAATGTGGAAGAATTTGTGCTTTCAGGATAGAATCCTGCAGCCATCTGCTAGCCCACAGACAAGACTGGTGGTACCTAAGAAGACAGTATTACTTATCAGTTAGCGACAGCCTGTCATGGTAACCTACTTGGTTGCCATGATCGTTAGGGCATCAAGTCTATATGGTCTGACACTGCTTACCCGGTTCGAGTCCCGTTGGTGGAAAAATGTCACCATCAGAAGGTTGGCCGGCAGGTTACGAGAGGTGGCGATATACAATTTCTAATCACTAGACTGCGTGCTGAAAGCCAGGATTCAATTGCAAATGACGCTGTTGCTGGTGATTCGTCCGTCGGATGGTGACGTTAAGCCTTGAACAGATCCCGTGGTGTTATTCGACAGGAATTAGCTTTGTGCCGATACCGGGTTTCACCCTTTCCCTAACCAGCACCAGCAGCAGCAGCACCACCACCACCACCACCACCACCACCGCCGCCGCCCCCACAACCACGCGCATGTCGCCTACGGGAGTCAGATTGAAAGATCTGTAGCGGGCGAGCAGAACATATCCTCAGACACTCCCGGCATTAAACGGCATACGCTATATAAATAAATAAAAAAATGGTCGTCGTCGTCGTCGTCATCATCATCATTAGCATTATCATAATCATCAACTGTCCTCTAAGAGTGAAAGGTAAAGATAGATGGACATGAAATATCCCCTATAACCGTAATACGAATGGAGTCAGAAAAGAACAAGAGGTGATCAAAGAAGCTTGGACAAGAAATACGGAGGAGACTATTAGGAGTGGAAATAATACCACAGCCAGCCACGTATGCCCTAATTGATGACCACGGACACCCCATCCCCGTTTCGACTGAAACGATTATGAAAATGATAATTGTTGTTTATGAGATAAAATGAAGCCTTTAATTTTCCACCGTCGAATGTGTGTATGTATGAATGAAAATAAAAATAGTCGGTGAAATTTAAAAATCAATAATAATAAATTCGTATGGCTTCCACAGAGGCCTGGTGCAGGTCTTTTTAAGTAGACGGCCTATATTTAAATCTATGACTTGTTACATTAAAATAAGATAATCAGATAATTAAAAACCTAAATAAAAGCAAGGAGACATTCTTCCTGTAATAATTTGAAACACAGTTCAAATAATAAGGTTATGTGTTTTAAGAATTATATAAAATAACAAAATATACTCGTATGAGGTTGAATAGAAAACTGTTATTCTAAGAAGGAAATAATAATAATAATAATAATAATAATAATAATAATAATAATAATAATGCACCCGTCCACCTCCCGAGTCCCAGACTAGCATTTATCTCAGGGGTGTCGGTTCATTATTTAAATCATCAAATATAAATATAACGGCATAATAGAACACGGGGATGAACGGAGCAACTTAAAATTAAAAGGGGGAAGGCTCGATTGTAACTTGAATTTAAGGACTCCATGATAGGACTAGGAAGTGACTGTTACTTTAAAAAGGGCATCATCTAACTACAATAAAAAGATTATGAGAGTGGTTTCCTTTGAAATAATTTGCCAGAAGGAGCGGTTTATTACGCCATTTGACGTATAAAACTTTGATACACGTGGCAACAATATTTGAATTTACACACATGTTACATATATAAATCACTTGCCATACCGCAAGTGGTATCAATATCTTGCTGCGTTGCTTCTGAAATAAAATGACATTTTGGAGGTATAATTTACGGATCGATTCCATTTGAATCGAACCGTTACTCAAGGATATAGCTTCCTTCTATCGGGAGCCCGAGCATAACCCATGTTACGGTCGGCTTCCCGATTTAACTAAGATGATGTACTCCGGCTATATACATTTTTCCGAGACCGGTACTCGGACTGGGTAATGTTTCTCGTGAAGTGCGAAAACTGGATTCCACGGACAGTTCCTATCCTACGATATCCAGCTGATGCCATACCAATGAATCAGCATTTACATTTTATTTACATGTGATCTGAATTGTTTCCAGTTAGCCTCAGTAGACTACTGACACAGATGAGATAACGAGAAGCGGTGGGAAATACCGTGGCCATGGCCCCCCCTCGCATCGCGAGCGAAGTAAACAAACACGCAAGTATGACTGTCACATCGTCCCATACGAAACCGTACAAAAACGAGGCAACCAAAAGACTCTAATATTATCACTCTCATTATTCAAACAGACGAATAGAGGGATGTTGTCACCAAACAATTTAATCCACGATTTTATCATCCTCGAAATTATTATTATTATTATTATTATTATTATGCAACGGTTCCTGGCACTGTCACGTTTGATTAATATCGTCATTATTATGCGGGATGCAAACACCAAGTGGTTATTACTGTTATTATTATTATTATATCCCTCTCGTGGTTATTATTATTATTAATTAATAGGTGACTCAAGATATTATTATTGTTATTCACGTCACTTAAGAGGTTATTATTATTAATAGACCGGTCACTTCCGCCAAATTATATATTAAGAAATCGGTCGCAATTACAAATTAATTCACTGATCAACCAACGACATCATTACAGTTATTATTATGACAATTATTATTAATCTGACCGCGATGATTTAACATTGTCCTTACATTGTTATTATTATTATCGGTTGCATATTATCATTTAGATTCCCGTTTAACCTCTTTATCAACGCTCAATTAATTAAGGCGGTCCAATCCTTTATCTGCAATATTTATTATTATTATTATCACGACATCATGATTGTCCTCACTCGTTATTACAATGAATACAATATACGACCATTTCTGTGGAATCTGAACTCTCATTATCCTTAGATCCGTTGTATCTCAACGAACAGCTGTGCAGTCTATTTATTTCGTACATGCTGTCATGGGTTCGAATTCTACCCGCTGCGTAACTCAGTATTTCTCTGTGACACTGCCCGTACATTTTACACTCATATCAATATCCTAAGTGTCTCTCGTACGGAATTTATTTTCCTCTCTATCTCAATATTCCTCGATTCATTTATTTATTCCTCACAGAATTATCAACTGACTTATTTATTCATTTCGGACATCGTACGACCTTTTATTATCTGACTGCAAATTCTTTCACATTTTCTATCTCATTTGGATCTATGCCTTAGTTCATTCTCCACAAATAATCGTAACATCTTGAAATTATATTTACCAAAATTTGACAATCATGGTCTCGTAATATTAGCACTACATGTTCCGGCTAATGAATCGCAACTTCAAAACGCGACATTTATACGTAAAAAAAATTTGGACCGTAATTTAAACCACACGTTCATTAACATGTACGGATTATTAACACCGATCTACATTTGAATATTATTAATCGATCAAATTAAGTTATCACGCACTTTAATTCCGAGTTAAAAACGACCTCCCGTCATTAAATGATTCCCAATAAACTCAACACTTGATCACATAAATTATTATTATCTCCAAATCATATTTAAAAAAGAAATATCTTCTTTAAAAAAATAGTTATATTATTTATTTATTATTATTATTAATAAAAAAATAATAATTTCGCCTGTAATACGGTAGTCCACTCTTATTATGTTTAACGCATAACCCCTTTTACAAATTCAATTTATTCTGGCACTAATCACTCCAGATATGATTTACTTGGAAATATTATATTAATCGCATCTCACAAATTTAACAACTTCACTTTGAAAATATGACCATATTAATTTCAACAAAACACTCTTGGTATGGCGAAGCTGGATTTTCCTTCCATGTCATTAAATGGCTCGTTAAAATTGACAAAACATAAAAGCACATATCGGGTCTTCTTTAACTAGCATAATCAAAATCAAATGTAAAGAAAATTATCGACTACAAAGAAAATATGAATGCATGCATGACTTAACGTACTACACTATATATACAAATTTACATCTCCAACAAACTGAATACATAAAAGACCCGATTATTTACATTATTATGATTTACTACTGTCCGTGCTACAAATTTAGGATGGGGTCGTTAAGCGACCCATCTTGTTACAGAAGGTAACCAAGTATAATCAAATTATTCCCATTTTTCCCATCACGATAACATTTCCCAAATATATTTTACAGTTTAGTACTCATCTTAGTTATCGGTATTCCATTGCAGCTTTGCAGACGAGAGGCTTCATCCAGCCCCTCTCTGCGTTTTACTCCTCCATCCTTGATGGCGTAGTTTCACAAAAGATTTCCTGGCACATTATTATTTTACTCTCATATCTTGATTACCACAAACCTTCACCATTTACTACGTTAACACTGTATACTTTAATTTGGATACAACAAATTTCTATCCTAGACCCAAGAATTTAATATATTTACACTATTTAATCTTCGTCCACCTACCGCACAATGGACCTGGACACGTACGACGAGGTGTCAACTATTTCGCCCGTCGCGATACGCCCGATTTATACGGCATTCTTGACGTGTTCATTACATCGGTTCGGTATAGCTAAGTACAGGCTACTACTTCCTTAAAGTACTGTTCGTCACACAGTCTATTATGTACATACTTATGGTGATATATTTTATACTACACTCTTGCAGGATAATTACTTTACGTCACTGATTATTCATAAATAACAAACACTATCCTACGTTAACTATTTCCAGATTTAACATGTTGCTTGAGCGCGATCACACTTTACAAACACTGGCGGATGCTCGCGCCATTAAATGACTGTACGTCCGTAGAATTCTAAGTTACCGGCGACCAACAGTTCAGCTCCCGATATTCAATTCACGTGTGCTGGCGACCGTCAATTCAGCTCCAACGATTCAAGACAAGTGTGCTGGCGACCGTCAGTTCAGCTCCGTATATATGGATGAAGCCTTTTTCCCGCGGATTTGTTGACGTCATACCCCTGAGGGAGGGGGTGGATTTTTAATATCGGTACTTGCACTCCGAATTGGAAGTTAAAATTTACATCAAATTAATCCACTCCGCTAGCATATCTGCTGGATAAAATATGAACTCCTGGTGATCACAGATTTAGGAGATATGGGAGGATTTAGCTCCTCACATTTCGCGCCTTTGTAAGCGTCCCTGACAACGTGGTCTTCTTTCAGCCAATGAGATTCAAGCTGTCCGGTTTCCAAGAAATCCAGCCTTCAATTTAATTAATTTGCCAATAAGTATTGATTATTTTTCCATGCGTGACATCTAATAAATTCATTACATCCATCCGCGTACTCATATTAATTTATTACTGAATACTTTTGTAGTTACGAAAATATCTCATCCATCATTCCTTAAGATGGTATCACTGAGTCTCCCATCAAATTTTTACTATTGGCCGGCAAGCGGTCACGTGATTTAAATCTCCACCTGCTCGAACTTAGGCTAGCGAACGTACACTCAGCCGCTGTAATTTTCCATGAGGTCATGGAATTTCCGTCCTACCAAAAATATCCCAAGGTCTTACTCATGTGGTGGGTTTTCTTTGTATGACTCTCACCCTTCCTCTTTCTGACCAAGACTTATTTGTGGACTCTGTATTTACTTGTACGCCAACTAATGATATTCCCTGCTGTGAAGTAGCTAAAAGTTGTCGTGTTGAGCTAATCCGTCAGGCTCCAGTCTGTCGTCCTTCCTTCGCTCTGATTTCGACATTACCTAAACGAAACATTTTCAACTACACTCCTCTGTATTTCAATAAATGTACCATATTATTTTACCGATCAAATCATGATTGATTATGGGCCTAAGTCACTCGGGTTCATCTTCCTCTTGCCCAGGTAAAAAAAAATCTAGTGAGTATCATGAGATTTTTTTTTATGATGTGTCCATATCATCACTATCATGATTTGACATCGGATCCTCTGTTCTGCGACGGCTATTGATTTCGTCTCTCAACATCTGGTTCCTGACCTTAACTCCTCGTTCTGTCTTTCGATATCATGGATCGCATTGACAAATTCCTGCACGTCTCTGTCTATCTCTCCACACTCTGGACATGGCCTTGCTTCAATTGGTGTATGGATTACTTGGACTTCTTCTTCCCTTCCGTCATCTTCTTCATCCTCTTCTTCGACCTCATCTTCTTCCGGCTCGTCATCTGCTTCCTCTCGTTCATCCTCTGCTTCTAGTCACATCTCTTTGTTTCCTTGTCCCGAATCGAACGTCGGTGCATTTGGGTTCAAGTTGCTGCCACCCTTCCTTGCTCTTTGGAATTGCAAGCTCTCCGCTCCTGTCGCTTCCTCATCACGGCCCCGATCATGGATCGCCTCCTTCCATTTTCTCTTGTTCAGCTCTTCTATGTACCGCCTAGACTCTTGATATCTGTCATCCTTCTCCTGACGAGATCCTCCCTGGTAATATCTCGGGTTCCCTTGATTCCTAGCTGGATACGGCCTATAATTACTTCTCTGGAATCCACGGTATCCCCTGTCGGCTCGAAAGTTCCCTTGGTTGGTTTGCCGGTTGCCTTCCGCAAAATTCCTTGGTCTCGTCCATTGTCGCGGCTTCCACTCCGTATTATATGCTCGACGAGGTTCTGGATCAGTACTAGTTCCCTGGTTCTTCGTACTAGTGGTCTTCGGTTCGATTGTCCGTTCGATATTATTCACCTGTTGGTCCCTGCTCCTAATTTGTCTTGGGTTCGAATGATGCGTTGTGAGGTCTAATTGACGTAATAAAGCCTCCGCATCGACAGCTGTCTGGACATTTGACGCTATCATCATTCGTTGGACCTCGAATGGCAATTGTTTTCCAATGGCGCTAATCAATTCTGTTTCGCTCATTGGATTATCAAGCTCCCGTAGCTTGTGAAATTGTGCCACAAAGTAATCAGAGAATTTCGTGGGTGAAGATGTCGAATATCGTCTGGAGTATACTTCCAGCCTTAACTCCTGCTGTTCCTGAATACTCCAGAACTTTTGGAGAAAAGCCCGCCGAAATCCTTCAAAATCTTCAAAAGTATACAAGAAAGCCCTGAACCATACAGCTGGTGCTCCGTCTAGGAATTTCTCGACCGTTCGCAGTTGTCGCTCTACTGGTATTTTATTCTCACTTATATAACCGGCGATTTCCCGGATGAAACCTTTCGGGGTGACATGCCCACGGGCATCGAACTTTGGTGGCTTGTCATCAGACATCTTAATGACGTGTACCACCGATGTCGGGATAGCATTTGATGACGTAGATGACCCATCTCTGTTTTCAAACTTGAAACCGTGTGTATCAGCATGGGATAGGCCTCCTTTCTTATGAATCCCCTGGTTATCATGGGGTTCGTATTCGCGATATTGGCTAGACGCTGATGGTTCCAACCTAGCCTTCAACATCTCCAAGTCTTTTCGGATGTCATCCATTCCGTCGGGATTACAACTGGCTATTTCTTTTGTGCCGGAATTTTGCCCATTATACGCCTTGCATTGTTCTAATAGGCGAACTTCCGTGTCGGCAAATGATTGGCCCTGTTCGATTAGATCTTCCGTCCGCTGGAATAACGCTAAGTTTGCATCTTCGCACTTAGTTATTCTCTGGCTACGGTCTTCTAAATTTACAGTTAGTTCTTCGACTTTGTTTTTCAGTCCTGCTACGATGACAAGTGTACGTGCGGCTTCCCCACGTAACTCGTTCATGCCCTTGTCATGCTTGTCCAAGGTGCCAGCTATCTGCGCGCATTTTTCTTCTACTTGTCCCCGGACGATGTCATTCTCCTTCCTACACTCATCCCGAATTTCCTCTATGTGTGATTCTATGTCTTTTTTATCAGTTAATCGCAGAGCGGCGAGTTCCTTGACACTAGCGTTCAATTTTTCCTTAATTTCTGCGCGTTCCATTTGAGCCTCATCTCTAACGCGGTCAACCTTTTCATTAACGATGGTAATGTACGCATCCATGTGCACTTTTAATTCATCTTTCGCGAAGTGACATGCTTCCTGGACTTGAGTTAATTTGTCCCTAAGTTCCTGTCCCATCGCTACGCTCGCGGCCTGAACTGCATCTATTTGTGCCTTGAGTTCTGTTTTATTAACTTCGCACGCAGCCTGTACTTGGTCTATTTTGTTTTCTAATGAAACACTATTAACCTTCATTTGTTCTGCAAGTTCATGTTTAGCTGAAACATTATCGGCCTGCATTTGATCAACTTTATTTTCTAATGAAACACTATTAGCCTGTACTTGATCGAACCTACGTTCCATTGCAACATTATTCAAAGCCAACGCTTGCATTAAGTCCTCTAACGTGAGAGCTTTCACCTCTCCCTGTCCTTCTACCAATATGTCCTGGGATTGCTCCCCACCGTCGTCAGACATTATAACTTTTCTTGAGAAAGCAAAAGGGCCGATCGGCCTCTCGCCTTGCTGCACACGAAGGAATACGCTACTGGGTCTAGGCCCTATCCTATGACATTATACCCCTACACTAACTTTCATTTAACAAAAAAAAATTTTGACTATAAAACTTGTTTACATTTGCAGGTCATTCACCTTGAATGCTGGCTTGCGCCTAAGATTTCACAATAAACCGCTCCAATATAACAACAACAACAACATTAAAAAAAACAACGATGAAGTCGGAAATCTCCTGCCCTAAAATACGTTAATTTTAATTTATACCATCTCAACCTCTTTTTAACTAATAACTTGAACTGGTGCTCAGTAATATTTTTACCATTTCAAGCCTTCCTAAACAGCTGTTTATAATATTCATCTCATGTCCAATGACATTTAAATGGAGTCCTGAATTACCAAAATAATATTAAATTTCATATGGGAAAAGGAGAAACATCAAATCTTCGAGCTTATTGAATTTTGAATCATTGCCAAACTTGAAGAGATTAGCAATGGATTATATTAATAAACTAGTCAAATCTAGCTCCGTTCGAAACTAACCTTACTCTAGCATGATACTACGTTACAAGTGAACACACACTTGACCGTGATGCGGTCATCAATTAATAAAATTCAAAAATTTAAAAATATAAAATTTTGAAAAAAGTATAAAAATATAAAAATTGATTAGCAAAAAAATTGGCCTCTCTGTCGTTCTTAAAGCAACACTTTGCCGTTCTTAAAGCCCCACGTTGGGCGCCATTTTGCACCCGTCCACCTCCCGAGTCCCAGACTAGCATTTATCTCAGGGGTGTCGGTTCATTATTTAAATCATCAAATATAAATATAACGGCATAATAGAACACGGGGATGAACGGAGCAACTTAAAATTAAAAGGGGGAAGGCTCGATTGTAACTTGAATTTAAGGACTCCATGATAGGACTAGGAAGTGACTGTTACTTTAAAAAGGGCATCATCTAACTACAATAAAAAGATTATGAGAGTGGTTTCCTTTGAAATAATTTGCCAGAAGGAGCGGTTTATTACGCCATTTGACGTATAAAACTTTGATACACGTGGCAACAATATTTGAATTTACACACATGTTACATATATAAATCACTTGCCATACCGCAAGTGGTATCAATATCTTGCTGCGTTGCTTCTGAAATAAAATGACATTTTGGAGGTATAATTTACGGATCGATTCCATTTGAATCGAACCGTTACTCAAGGATATAGCTTCCTTCTATCGGGAGCCCGAGCATAACCCATGTTACGGTCGGCTTCCCGATTTAACTAAGATGATGTACTCCGGCTATATACATTTTTCCGAGACCGGTACTCGGACTGGGTAATGTTTCTCGTGAAGTGCGAAAACTGGATTCCACGGACAGTTCCTATCCTACGATATCCAGCTGATGCCATACCAATGAATCAGCATTTACATTTTATTTACATGTGATCTGAATTGTTTCCAGTTAGCCTCAGTAGACTACTGACACAGATGAGATAACGAGAAGCGGTGGGAAATACCGTGGCCATGGCCCCCCCTCGCATCGCGAGCGAAGTAAACAAACACGCAAGTATGACTGTCACATCGTCCCATACGAAACCGTACAAAAACGAGGCAACCAAAAGACTCTAATATTATCACTCTCATTATTCAAACAGACGAATAGAGGGATGTTGTCACCAAACAATTTAATCCACGATTTTATCATCCTCGAAATTATTATTATTATTATTATTATTATTATGCAACGGTTCCTGGCACTGTCACGTTTGATTAATATCGTCATTATTATGCGGGATGCAAACACCAAGTGGTTATTACTGTTATTATTATTATTATATCCCTCTCGTGGTTATTATTATTATTAATTAATAGGTGACTCAAGATATTATTATTGTTATTCACGTCACTTAAGAGGTTATTATTATTAATAGACCGGTCACTTCCGCCAAATTATATATTAAGAAATCGGTCGCAATTACAAATTAATTCACTGATCAACCAACGACATCATTACAGTTATTATTATGACAATTATTATTAATCTGACCGCGATGATTTAACATTGTCCTTACATTGTTATTATTATTATCGGTTGCATATTATCATTTAGATTCCCGTTTAACCTCTTTATCAACGCTCAATTAATTAAGGCGGTCCAATCCTTTATCTGCAATATTTATTATTATTATTATCACGACATCATGATTGTCCTCACTCGTTATTACAATGAATACAATATACGACCATTTCTGTGGAATCTGAACTCTCATTATCCTTAGATCCGTTGTATCTCAACGAACAGCTGTGCAGTCTATTTATTTCGTACATGCTGTCATGGGTTCGAATTCTACCCGCTGCGTAACTCAGTATTTCTCTGTGACACTGCCCGTACATTTTACACTCATATCAATATCCTAAGTGTCTCTCGTACGGAATTTATTTTCCTCTCTATCTCAATATTCCTCGATTCATTTATTTATTCCTCACAGAATTATCAACTGACTTATTTATTCATTTCGGACATCGTACGACCTTTTATTATCTGACTGCAAATTCTTTCACATTTTCTATCTCATTTGGATCTATGCCTTAGTTCATTCTCCACAAATAATCGTAACATCTTGAAATTATATTTACCAAAATTTGACAATCATGGTCTCGTAATATTAGCACTACATGTTCCGGCTAATGAATCGCAACTTCAAAACGCGACATTTATACGTAAAAAAAATTTGGACCGTAATTTAAACCACACGTTCATTAACATGTACGGATTATTAACACCGATCTACATTTGAATATTATTAATCGATCAAATTAAGTTATCACGCACTTTAATTCCGAGTTAAAAACGACCTCCCGTCATTAAATGATTCCCAATAAACTCAACACTTGATCACATAAATTATTATTATCTCCAAATCATATTTAAAAAAGAAATATCTTCTTTAAAAAAATAGTTATATTATTTATTTATTATTATTATTAATAAAAAAAATAATAATTTCGCCTGTAATACGGTAGTCCACTCTTATTATGTTTAACGCATAACCCCTTTTACAAATTCAATTTATTCTGGCACTAATCACTCCAGATATGATTTACTTGGAAATATTATATTAATCGCATCTCACAAATTTAACAACTTCACTTTGAAAATATGACCATATTAATTTCAACAAAACACTCTTGGTATGGCGAAGCTGGATTTTCCTTCCATGTCATTAAATGGCTCGTTAAAATTGACAAAACATAAAAGCACATATCGGGTCTTCTTTAACTAGCATAATCAAAATCAAATGTAAAGAAAATTATCGACTACAAAGAAAATATGAATGCATGCATGACTTAACGTACTACACTATATATACAAATTTACATCTCCAACAAACTGAATACATAAAAGACCCGATTATTTACATTATTATGATTTACTACTGTCCGTGCTACAAATTTAGGATGGGGTCGTTAAGCGACCCATCTTGTTACAGAAGGTAACCAAGTATAATCAAATTATTCCCATTTTTCCCATCACGATAACATTTCCCAAATATATTTTACAGTTTAGTACTCATCTTAGTTATCGGTATTCCATTGCAGCTTTGCAGACGAGAGGCTTCATCCAGCCCCTCTCTGCGTTTTACTCCTCCATCCTTGATGGCGTAGTTTCACAAAAGATTTCCTGGCACATTATTATTTTACTCTCATATCTTGATTACCACAAACCTTCACCATTTACTACGTTAACACTGTATACTTTAATTTGGATACAACAAATTTCTATCCTAGACCCAAGAATTTAATATATTTACACTATTTAATCTTCGTCCACCTACCGCACAATGGACCTGGACACGTACGACGAGGTGTCAACTATTTCGCCCGTCGCGATACGCCCGATTTATACGGCATTCTTGACGTGTTCATTACATCGGTTCGGTATAGCTAAGTACAGGCTACTACTTCCTTAAAGTACTGTTCGTCACACAGTCTATTATGTACATACTTATGGTGATATATTTTATACTACACTCTTGCAGGATAATTACTTTACGTCACTGATTATTCATAAATAACAAACACTATCCTACGTTAACTATTTCCAGATTTAACATGTTGCTTGAGCGCGATCACACTTTACAAACACTGGCGGATGCTCGCGCCATTAAATGACTGTACGTCCGTAGAATTCTAAGTTACCGGCGACCAACAGTTCAGCTCCCGATATTCAATTCACGTGTGCTGGCGACCGTCAATTCAGCTCCAACGATTCAAGACAAGTGTGCTGGCGACCGTCAGTTCAGCTCCGTATATATGGATGAAGCCTTTTTCCCGCGGATTTGTTGACGTCATACCCCTGAGGGAGGGGGTGGATTTTTAATATCGGTACTTGCACTCCGAATTGGAAGTTAAAATTTACATCAAATTAATCCACTCCGCTAGCATATCTGCTGGATAAAATATGAACTCCTGGTGATCACAGATTTAGGAGATATGGGAGGATTTAGCTCCTCACATTTCGCGCCTTTGTAAGCGTCCCTGACAACGTGGTCTTCTTTCAGCCAATGAGATTCAAGCTGTCCGGTTTCCAAGAAATCCAGCCTTCAATTTAATTAATTTGCCAATAAGTATTGATTATTTTTCCATGCGTGACATCTAATAAATTCATTACATCCATCCGCGTACTCATATTAATTTATTACTGAATACTTTTGTAGTTACGAAAATATCTCATCCATCATTCCTTAAGATGGTATCACTGAGTCTCCCATCAAATTTTTACTATTGGCCGGCAAGCGGTCACGTGATTTAAATCTCCACCTGCTCGAACTTAGGCTAGCGAACGTACACTCAGCCGCTGTAATTTTCCATGAGGTCATGGAATTTCCGTCCTACCAAAAATATCCCAAGGTCTTACTCATGTGGTGGGTTTTCTTTGTATGACTCTCACCCTTCCTCTTTCTGACCAAGACTTATTTGTGGACTCTGTATTTACTTGTACGCCAACTAATGATATTCCCTGCTGTGAAGTAGCTAAAAGTTGTCGTGTTGAGCTAATCCGTCAGGCTCCAGTCTGTCGTCCTTCCTTCGCTCTGATTTCGACATTACCTAAACGAAACATTTTCAACTACACTCCTCTGTATTTCAATAAATGTACCATATTATTTTACCGATCAAATCATGATTGATTATGGGCCTAAGTCACTCGGGTTCAATAATAATAATAATAATAATAATACCGGGCGAGTTGGCCGTGCGCGTAGAGGCGCGCGGCTGTGAGCTTGCATCCGGCAGATAGTAGGTTCGAATCCCACTATCGGCAGCCCTGAAGATGGTTTTCCGTGGTTTCCCATTTTCACACCAGGCAAATGCTGGGGCTGTACCTTAATTAAGGCCACGGCCGCTTCCTTCCAACTCCTAGGCCTTTCCTATCCCATCGTCGCCATAAGACCTATCTGTGTCGGTGCGACGTAAAGCCCCTAGCAAAAAATAAAAAAAATAATAATAATAAATGAAAGTTACCACTCATGAAACTAGAACTTACAGAGTGGAAGATCTTGAGGAGGATACTAGGACCCATAAGAGAGGAGGATGGCACCTACAGGATTAGGCACAACAACGAACTCTACAAACATCAGGAGGACATAGTCAAATGTATGAAGAAAAGGCGACTGACTTGCTACGGGCACATGAGCTGCCTGAAACCCTGCAGGCTCACCGGCAGAATCTTCACAGTGACAAGTAAGGGAAAGGCTTCCAAGACCAAGTGATCACCTCAGTAAAATCAGACCTAGAGGAACTCCAGATCCCATTAGACACTACAGAGAACCGATCTCAGTACCGAAAGGCCATCCAGCAAGGAGTCTTCCCACTGTCCCTCACAAGCAAAACGAGTACAGGGACCATCAGACATAAGTGGACGGATGGAAGGAAGCATGCACATAGCCAGAAAATTAAAGCGTACTGGGTCAAGGAAGAGCAGAAGACCATAGCTAAGAGTTAAGGCGAGCTCTGTGGTCCCTAGTAGACCAAAACGAACCAGACTACTACTACTACTACTACTACTACTACTACTACTACTACTACTACTACTACCACTACTACTACTTTCAATTGCTATGGATTTTTAGACACCAGTATGTTTGAATTTTGTCCGAAACGAGTTCCTTTAAAGTGCTAGAAACGAACTATACAGAGTTATCTCAATTACATATCCACATATACCACTGACCTCTGCCGAGATTGAAGTCTCTATCTTGCGAACAGGAAGACAACGATTAACTGACACCTTCTCTGTCAATGAGGTAGGCATCGTGAAAAAGAGACCCGGGACAGTCCGAAGACACATTCGGCTCGGTTGGTGCATATATTTCTTTTTGAAGCCCATGGGCGATCTGCTCGTCTGAGTCTAGTGGTGGTGATGGTGGTGGTGGTGGTGGTGGTGGTGGTGGTGGTGGTGGTGGTGGTGGTGGTGGTGGTGAAACTCTGTGTCGGCACATAACCTACTCCTTTCGAATAATGTTTAACGGCTCCATCCGACGGACGAATCACTATAGGCAGCAGCATACGCTCTCAGTCCCGTATGAACCCTATGGAGAGATTTGGAATTGAATCCAGGCTTATGGCACGCAATCTCCTCTCCCACCCTGCCGGCCATTGTTGAGTATGTTCATTTCTCGAAGCCTTACGTGTAGCCTACAACATTCGATTTTGTAATGGATGAATACCTTAAAAAACTAGGTCCATATACTACTCAAGCACGAAAAAGTTCCCAATAAGTGATGAAAATGATTATTCCTACTTTAAATTCGAATTTCGAGAAACTGGGAACTGAGGTACATATCCCAGAACTAATTGGAGGAAAACAATTTCATATACACTTTTATTGATAAGTTACCTTTTTTTATTTTGTAGGTGCTTTTGAAGGTGCACTTATTTGGTTTAATATGATTCTCTTTATTCATGTCATTTTAGGAATTAACTCTAACTTCTAATTTTCAACAAAATATCTGGTGTAAATAATATTTAAAACTCCATAAAGAACTCGGAGACCATTCGATAAAATCTCCACGGCCCCTAACAGGATCGTGATGTCCTAGTTGAGAATAGCTGCCTCGTTCAGGGACACAAAGGAACTTGACGTCGGTGAGAGGGCTTGTGTACTCGTTGATTCCGAAAGCTGTGTCAGTAGGGTTGCCCATGCTGGACTGGCCACGGGATTGAGCTAGACTAACAAGGTGTCCTCTGAGTTGCCTGTTTGTCTTCATTCCTATCTGTTCCTTTCATATCTTAACCGTAGCCTCCTTTGCTGAAAAGATCACAGAAATACGGATCATCCCACAGAGTTTTGTACCAACACCAAGTACACAGCAAGCATTGATAAGTCCAACCCACGAACAAGGTGGAGTAAGCATACAAACTAGAGATCCCAGCAAGGTATCCGTACCTCCTGGGAAGCCAACAAGTGCGTCATTGCCGACGTTGCCTGGGAAGGGCCACGTTCGGCTGGGAAGGCCTCAACCGACAGGGCGGAGGAAAGACTTCCCCAACTAGGGCCCTCCTGCCAATGCGCAGGAAATCCGGGAGAAGGGGAATCCCCACCGCACCCTGAAAGTTTGGAGAAGAAGCCATCTCCAACTTTATTGGGGTCATCGCACTTCCGAAGATGACTGGCAAACCATCTACCGGCTCTCCTCCAAACAACACAGAAAGGCGGTCAAGAGCAAGAGCGAGAGGCTCCGTCGCGACGGCCTCATACTCGATCAGATTCTGGGGAACCTAGTTCTCCCAGGAAGAAGACCCACCGTTGCCGATCGAACGGCTCTCCATCCATGAAATGTTCAGTTGCCGTATCTCTCATCTGACGGGCAAATGGAGGGTGCAACATTCATCATCGTGGTTGGTGACGACGACAATGACGGTGGAAATAGACAGGTAAGTGGACGAAAGAAGGACATGCAATTGTCCGAAAAACAATTGTTGCACTACTCATCCACACAATGGCACTACTACAGTGGAACTGCAATAGTTATACGTATCGCGTAGCTGAGTAACGTCAATTGATATCCGTCAATACGGCTACCATCGTCTGTCCACTGGAATCTCTTCTAAGGACATGACATGACTATGAGATGATTTCGTTTCTACTCCAAAGACCGAGTAGCTGTAGATGGCGCGGCGACTGGGAGCGTCTGTATTCTTGTCCGTTCCGATGTCTTCAGTGAAGATGTGCCGATACTAACTCAGTTGGACGCAGCTGCATTTCACGCTCCGTTGCCTGCAATAAAAACTGTGTGCAACGTGTACTTTCCGCCGGACTACAGTCTTAACGTGCACACAAAAGAACTCATGTATGGCAAAATTCCGGCACCTCGGCGTATCCGAAAACTGTAAAGGTACACTAAATTAGTTAGTGGGACGTAAAACCCATAACATTATCATTATTATTATTGTTATTGTTATTATTATTATTACTACTACTTTTTGTCTGCTGTTTGTTTTACATCGCAGCGACTTAGAGAGATATAGCGACGAGATAGGACAGCACTTTCTTGCTATGAAAATGGGAAACTACCGAAAACAATTGTTGTTAATCTACTGATAGTGGGCACTAAGACATCTTCAATTTGCTGAACTACAGTTGTTGGTGCCTTCCTAAGCATTAAATTCTACAGTACATAGCCTAAGAAGAACATCTCACTAAAATGTTAGAACAATTTATTCTATGGTAAAATGAAAGATTGTTGTTCACAAGCAGACTGTACGGAAATAGGAAGAGAATCGTGGGCTGCACACGTGCGATTGATTGATTAATTAACTGTTCATTTCATATGGGGAATTTCATTTTACATTGTGGAAATATTTTTAATTCGCTCATTGTACAGTTCAACGGAGTTATTTTCGGTTTTACCTGTGTGGCTCTCCTTTGTATGCCTCCCAGCAAGCGGGATACAGTATCTTATCCTTTATGGGCGACCGTAAAGAGAACTTTTTTGGTGAATGAAATAAGTTTGCTGGCCGAGGCAAATAATACATGGTAGCTCGTGGGCGCATTTGTGAACCTGGCCGCTTCTCATTTGCAGCAGTAGCAATCTTTAAAGCGAGTAATTAGTTTCTAGCGTTAAAGTAGATGTCTTTGACAGGCGAAAGTTTTGAAGAACACGGCAGAAACATTCACATTCTGAACAGAATTATTATTTCTCTGACAGAGAAAGATTTTGCTCCGTAATTCACGGATATATCGGAGCAATGCATGAGGAAGGAAAGTGAAAACTTTTCGCCCCCTCACTACAATGTTATCGTTACTGCTAGCTAACGTAAACCTGTCATTTCATGAATTTAAGAGAAGTGATATTGTCAGTATACCATCTTGTCTGTTTTTTATATTTTGCCACTGATTTTTTCCTATTGGTTTTACGTTGCTCCTTCTCAGTTCTGTTGCTGTTTCTTATTGTTCTTGTTGCTGCTGCTCTTTTGAAGGCTTGGGGCATCGTAGCCAATAGCTCTGTTTAGTTATCATGTGTCAAATCTTTCTGATAACCTGTGAAGCTCTATTGTCTTTGGTTGTGAGTACATTTGTAATTAATTGAATCTCGGATTAAGAAAGCGGTCATGGGAGAAATTAAATTCTACTCATCTGAAGTTGCAGTGGAAAGCTATTAGACACTACTTTCAGGATGGACAGGACTAGAATTTGAACCTACAGTACTCCCCATCTCAGCTGTCGTACATGCAAGAATTTGAAGGACACAGCCAATAATCGAACCTGGAGCAGTCGGGCAGGCAACTAGGGTACGACAATTGTTATCACCCTTTATATTTCGTGATCAGTCTTCCTTAGTTAACCTCTGGTCATGCTCAATCTGTTTAGTCAAGGTCTTTTAATGTGCTCCTTTGAACCTTCCATTCTGGTAGTCGTTGCCGCCAAGAACGTATTTATGGTATTCTGTTCTCATCCATTCGGCAGACGTTGCTAGTCCGCCTAAGTCTCCTTGTCTGTATTGCTTTTTCAGTAGTTGGCTGGTCATTACACTGCTGCTGAATGGTTTATTTCCTTACGTGGTCACGTAGGCTAAAGCCAAGAATCAGACGGGGCACCTCACTTGGAAGACTTCAAACTCCTGAAGGTTCTCTTTTCAGAAGGGTTCATATCTCAGAATCATACAGTAGGACAGGTAGAATCTACCTACAAACTAAATGGATGTTGAATGTAGAGGTCAATGCTCTTAAACTCACTGTCGATTAATCAATCGATCCATCCATCAATCAGTCAATCTTGTTTACTGAACGTATGGTGAATTCGCTGTCCATTCAGCCAAGGAGTTAGTATTGATTATAGAGAAACGTGATATTAAACATTGTCCGTCCACATTGCTTTAACCCAAAAATAAGTAAAGCATCGGATCCCTGAAGAAGAGGTATTCGAGATTTAGAAACTCACAGGCCGTAGTTAGCAAAAGGCACAGATTAGTCTTTGAGTCACCTTGGAAGGTACATAGGCACAAGTATTTCACATTGAAATCATGTTTCCCTTCAGTGAGTGTCCGTAAGAATGTTTTCCTTCAGTGAGTATCCTTGAGAACGGATAGTGATGACGATTTTTGTTTGGAACTAAAGTATGAGATTATTCCTAGGATATTGTTGGTTAAACTAGGAGCAAATAGACCACAGTTCACTAAAGAACACCTTAAATGGAAAGGGTTTACAAATTTACAAAATTAAGACATTTATTCTCCTAACACCATACAACTAAACCCTGTAGCCTATACGGCCTAAGACGACGGCTCTCCAGCAGATCACTTGGTTGGCGTGACGACTTCCCAAGCAATAGCGCTTGTTTTTCTTGCTGCTTCCTCTGCCTCTCAGATCACAGAGCTACCAAACCAAACCCCATGGCACTACAGCCCTTGAAGGGCCTTGGCCTACCAAGCGACCGCTGCTCAGCCCGAAGGCCTGCAGATTACGAGGTGTCGCGTGGTCAGCACGACGGATCCTCTCGGCCTTTATTCTTGGCTTTTTAGACCGGAACCGCTATCTCACCGTCAGACAGCTCCTCAATTCTAATCACGTAGGCTGAGTGGACCTCGAACCAGCCCTAAGGTCCAGGTAAAAATCCCTGACCTGGCCGGGAATCGAACCCGGGGCGTCCGGGTAAGAGGCAGGCACGCTACCCCTACACCACGGGGCCGGCGATCACAGAGCTACTCACTTGAATTCGTGAGACAGAGTGAGACCCCTTGCAGCCGTTAGTACAGGATTAAAATCCTTGGACTTACTAGTAACAAGTTGCTTTTACGCCGCACCGGCACAGATAGGTCTTATGGCGACGATGGGATAGGGGTGGGAAGGAAGTGGCCGTGGCCTTAAATAAGGTACATCCCCAGCATTTGCCTGATGTGAAAATGGCAAACCACGGAAAACCATCTTCAGGGCTGCCATCAGTGGGGTTCGAACCCACTATCTCCCGAATACTGGATACTGGCCGCACTCAAGCGACTGCAGGTACCGAGCTCAATGGACTAACTAGTAATCGAACCAGGGGCCTCGAGGAAAGAAGTTACCTCGTCGCCAACATCATAATCTTTTACTCAAGAATCCTCGCACTTCTAAGCTGGAACCATGGGTACCACCACAGTATTTTGTGATTCAGAGGACAGGTCTGTTCTAATACTACTGTCCGTGATCATTGAAAGTTTTCCTCGCTTTCTAAATTCAGTATTAAGCAACTGCTGAGCAGTGTCAATTCCATACATCATGGTGGCCATGATCGAGGCGTGAAGTCTCTTTGGTAAAACCCCGCAGTTAGCCAGTTCGAGTTTCATTGGTGGAAAACTTTCAACCCTCCTTCCAAATCCCACGTCACTTAACGCCCTTGAGAGGGCTTTGGCCTGCCCAGCGACCGCTGCTCAGTACGAAGGCCTGCAGATTACGAGGGCTGCGTGGTCAGCACGACGCATCCTCTCGGCCGTTATTCTTGGCTTTCTACACCGGGGCCGCTGTCTCACCCAGATAGCTCCTCAATTTTAATCACGTAGGCTGAGTGGACCTCGGACCAGCCTTCAGATGCAGGTAAAAATCCCTGACCTGGCCGGGAATAGAACCCGGGGCCTCTGGGAGAGAGGCAGGCACGCTACCCATACACCACGGGGCCGGCGTGGAAAACTTTCACCATCAGAATACTGGCAGGCAGGGTAGGAGAGATGGTGTTATACAATGTCTAATCACTGGACTGCGTACCAAACCTCTCCGCAGTGTTTATATCGAGTGACGACATTTGCTGTTGATGGTGATTTGCCTGATTTGCCCGTCGGATGGCGGCGTTAAGCCTAGAGCAGGCCCTTGGGGTTATTCGACAGGAGTAGGCTATGTGCCAACACCGGTTTTCATCCTCTCCGTACATCATCATCGTCATCACCCCACGTCCAGACGAGCAGGACGTCGATTGGCGTCAAGTAGAAGAAGCTCCACCAGACACGGATCTCTCTGCCTGCAGGAGGCACTCGACTCATACCAGACTGGATTACTGCCGATCTCGTCATTCGCTTTTAAGTGTGAGGATGGATTAATCAAGAGCATAGCCTATACATTTCAAGTGTGCGGTTACTCAGGGACTTACGTTCCCTTTTGATGCGTTTGTGCCCTTTCTGGCTTAATAAAATAATTTCATTTTCAAATTCATTTTCAAATGTCTTCCTTGAATAGATAGGTTTCTTTGTTTCTACTTAGTTTGTTCAGAGAGGATGTTTATCTATTTGTACTTCATCTTGAAACGAAAATCTCCATCGCCACTGCGTGAGGCAATCTGAACATGTCCTCGGATACCAGCCGGCATTATAAAGCCGTATTTAAATAAATAAAAACAATGGACGCTTTCTTCTCATTTCTAGCCTGATTTAGAGATAGGCGTACCTGTGCAGACACTGTAACAACATACATATTATACGCTCAGATTTCTTGTACACGAAGCTGATAGCCACAGTCTGTGAAGACTCTAGATGAAACACCATCTCTATCAATAACTTGGTGTTGTCAATGTTCATGTACTTAATGAGAGTATTCGGTACACCACTTTAATTTATCTCAGCTAGGTCTTGAAAACTAAATTTTACTGTACCTTGATGCAAATGATATACTAAATTGAGAGTTGCACTGTTCTAGTTGTATGTTTATGTGGTGCATTTCCATAACAGTAGATTAACTACACAAAGTTTGAAACTGTGCTTTGTTCAGGCAGAACATCCGACATAGCATATTGAGATACATTGCTATGACAGCTGTCTTCTGCACTAACTTATAATAGCTGTTTGAGTCATTAGACAGACAGCAAAACTCGTCTATTTACGTCAGCGAGTGCCGTTAATTCCATGTTACATCGATCGGCTAACCCCATGACCTCGGAAGTTACCTTGCTATCGCATTACGTCCGTGAACTAATAGGGATGAGGTGCGCAGTCAAACTTTGATGAATACAATTACCTAAAATATTTTAATATATCCTCTTCATTTACGGAATTATGGGGCATTATTGTTGCAAGACAGTTACCCATTCTTATAAATACAAAGTTTGATGGGTGAAGACTACATTGGGTTCGCGGACTGATTTTTCTTCTTCCGGTGCCGTCTCCTCCCTTAGGATTGGTGATTACCGTGAAGTATTTTGTATTTCATATATCAGAATTCCCGTATCGTGGAAGTCGAACCAGTGTCGGATGTTTGGTGCCTGGAATAATCTTCTCCACCCACGCCTACGTTTCCCTTCCTTGATCAATTTTATCGGGCTGCATTTGTCATTTCGGAAGATGTGACTGAAATAGGCTGCTTTTCTGCATTATATGAGGGTTAAGACTTGACAACGACGGAGAACATCCTCGGTGGTGATGTGGTCTCTCCATGCGATGCAGTCACTTTTCAAAGGCCTGCAGTCAGTTCACTGACGAAGCCTTCGATATTTTAAGACACAGAATACTTCACGACACACTCACGAGCTTTGAAAGAGAGATCACGGTTGTACACAAGATGTTTTCATTTTATTAACACTTCTTGCAGTGCAAATTCACGTTTTCATTTCTTGATCTCGATCCCATTCTTGTGTTCGCGAGCGTCCTAGGTAGGCTACATGAAAAGTGACACCCTTTCAGTGATGTTAACGTCCAGGATAGTAACAGTTTGGTGATTTTTCTGCTTGCATTGTTGTTATTTACTAAGTATAATTAATCCTCTGGTATTAGTCCTAACTGGTGGGCGATCCAGGTGGTACTCACCGCTACACTAAATAGACTGTAGGCGGTTTTGTAGAGTCTTACAAGTTCTAATCACACGTACTGTGTATGTTATTACTGGATTTTATGTTGTTTCTGAAACTGTTTCGTATGCAAACGTGTTACATTACTCCGACATAGATGCAAAGCATAGACTTCTCTGTACAGTCCATGAACACCCTTGGAGAATCGGGTCGTAAAGGCTTCCACTGTTCTTATCCTCTGTACTGTGTGGAATGGTAAGGTTAGCTCTATGCCTTGCCAGCTTTGCCCCCAAAAATAATTTGGTACTGATTTTGGTGTTGGCTAACTGAACCTCAGAGCCTCTCCAGAAGCGTAAATCTCTTTTCTAACTCTTTTGTCTTCTTAACGCCCCGTTTCAGGAGCAAAAGATTCCCTGCAATGTGTCGCGTTATAGTACTGTCAGGTTTTACGGAGCTACGCTAGTTAGAGTAATCAGATCAAGCCACAGCGATATCACGAAGTCAATGAAGGTTGCAATGAGTGGTCGAGAGAGAAAGGGCATGCCATCATTCTGTTTCTGAGGACACAAAACACGGAGCCTGTAGGTACCCATCTATGGACTGCGTCTGTATTTCGAGGTATGCTGATCTTCGTTCCACAAGTGGTCCCGAGAATTCGCAGGTAGTCAAACAACTGTGAAAGATTAAGCCCTCAGATTTCGAGTAGCTCCGGGTCCCTCTTCTGTTCCCTTTCTTTCAGTACCATCGTCATCCGCCTCCGTAGCGTAACGGTTAGTACTATTGACTGGCGTCCTCCAAGGCCTGGGTTCGATTCCCAATACTGCCAGAAATTTTAGAATGGCACGAGGGCTCTATGTGGTTGAAATGGTACTTGCAGCTCACCTCCGTTGTGGGTGTGTCTGAAAGGAGCTCGGGATTGAGGACACAAGTTTACTTTACTAGTACCATCGTCATTCACTCCTGACGCTACATCTGGGTTACTGACTAATGTGGTTGTATGATACCTGCAGTGGACTACATACTATTTAGTAGTCAAGTGGCACAGAGCTTGCATTCATACATTTCGCAGTAATGGGATCAAAAAATGCGTACTCTAAATTTTCCATGTGCAGTATCGTTGCACTTGAAAATAACGCTGTGTGATGTCAGACAAATGCCGACCAGTAGCACATATTATATCATTAAAATAACGAGAATTCTTGATATAATTTGCAACATAATATACCTTACCAACGAAAGTTTTAAGGTGTATTGAAATCTTGTAATTTTTCTATACGCAACAACAACATATGCGAACATAAAAAGCAAACACACCTGTGGCACATCTAGGTTATAAAGGTGCTTTGCGTACCAAGACGACTGATGCCGAGACAGGTGGCCTGCGGGTGTTACGCAGTCAGTGAGACGACGGTCACCAGCCGTATTGCTTAGCTTCCACGACCGGGTCCGCTACTTCTCGTATCAACAGCTCCTCAGTTGTTTTCACGAGCACCGGTGAAAACCATTCAAGCCCTCAGCTCAGAATTAGTAAACCTGGAGTGGCCCAGAATCGAAACTAAAACCTCAGGCACTCTAATAAATTCACGGTTGGGTTATAATGGCAGACTGTATTGAAATCTTGCAATTTAATATATTGGAACGTAAAACAAGTGAACTGTTACAAGTACTATAACTTAAAGTGGCAAGTATGAAATATGAAAACGAAATAAGTAGATCATTTCAAGTATCAGAATATGTACTGCAGGCCTACGCAGTAAAAGTGAATCAAAGGTGTAGCAAATCTAATACAGTGAGCTCGTAGCTGGGTTAGATGGTATTATGGAAGAAGGAAGTGAGATCGCACACTAAATTACTATATTTTTATATTTTACTCATATTCTGAAAGTGGCAAACATTAATGTAGGGAGAATTATTGCTGGCACAAAGAAGTGGGAATCATGTCGGGAGGACAATCATTATAGTAGAGAAATGGAAACTAAGTTAGGAGTGATCACAAGAATAAAAATTGGCATGTCAAGCGGCTTTGATGTTGTAATGGTGTGAGGTTATTGAAGGATCATAGGTTAGCAAAGAGTGTAGTATCTACGTAGACTCGGCCATGAAGGGTAAGAGAAGCAAACAGAAGAAGAGACTACAGTAGAAGCACGTAGTGGCTTGCTGACGTAATACTGAAAATCTGTAATTAAGTATGCACCTACTGCATGACTTGAGATTAAATTGTGTTAAGATTACTAAAGAAGAAGTGTTAAGACTAGCTGAATTTCTACATTATCAGTGTCAGCGATTGACGATTGCGTTTTTTGTGTCGAACAATATGGTATTCGTACCACCGTGCTGAGTGGCTCGACTATAGAGTTCTGGCCTTCTAAGCCCAAGTTGGCAGGTTCAATCTCGGCTCCGTTCAGTGGGATTTGAAGGTGCTCAAATAAGTCCCGTCTCATGTCTGTAGATCTACCGGCACGAAAAAGAACTCCCGCGGGACAAAATTCCAGCTCTTTTGTGCGTTCAAAAACCGGGAAAGTAATTAGTGGAACGTAAAAACATTATTATTATTATTATTATTATTATTATTATTATTATTATTATTATTATTATTATTATTCAGATTAATTGCTCTTGGCGCTTCATTAAAGAGTAGATAGGGAATATCTCCCATAGTTGAGCTCCCTTTACTCTATAGTTTTAAAATGTGCGAGAATTAAGCTTGGTGAAGTATGATTACGTGACATTGGGTTTGTGTAGTTATCTCCAGCGGAAGTCTTTAAAGAAGGCCATGTAATCTTCTCTCCCTCTTGTCTTCTGAGCGTGGGCCGAAGGAAAGAGGGTGCCGTCACCATGTTGTATCTCTCTCGCACTCTCTCTCTTTCTCGCTGTAAGAAACATATCGGCGGTGCAATCTTCTTCCTGCACAGATACAGAGCTAATGAACATACGACTTTAATCCTGCCTGGATGACACTTTTAACAAGACGTCTTCATGGAGGCAGAGTAAAACACCTTGTCTCGTTGACTAAATTATTAAGTGGTCTCTTAAAGACAGGTGCGACATTTAACAGTGGTGACAATGTGAGGTATCATGCTCTTTTTACAAAGAAGTAGTATGTGCAAAACTGCAGCAAAACCCTGGCAAAACGCTCTTCAAGTAATTGCACATGAACAGGGACCGCGTATTAAGCGGAAGTCAACCAGATACGTCCAGTATAGGCCCTCATCATCCATCCAGGTATTCTGCCTTTTGACAGGTCTTGTCATGGGATGAACCTCCTCCACTTTTGCCTGTCCTGCGCCAAGTTTTTCATGTCCGAATATTTCTTTATTTTGATATTGTCCAACAGACACAAAACATATTCAATTCATTTTAACATTTCTATTGAGATATAGCGCACCCAATATTGTAAATGCAACATTTACTCTAAGATATTACACCATATTTACATTTTTCAACACTAGACCTAATAATGATATAGTTCTACTACGCGTAATTCGTACGAAAGAAAGCTTCATTCATTGTAGTCTGTACCGTACATGAACCCGAACAATAAGTAATACGTAGGCGAGCTGTTCGACTAAGCGGTATGTTTCGAGCTGTTAGTGGAGAAATGACATTAGTAAGTGAATAAACTTGAGTGAGTGGGGCTTTTAAAGGTCGGAGAGTTGAACATAAAGCTAGAATTCAAGAGGACAAACTGGGGCAAGTATTAATTTATAGGGAGAGGAATTAGGGACTGGAATAATTTATCAAGGGAAATGTTCGATAAATTTCAGATATTGTATCAATTAAGGAAAGACTAGGTTAAGGGAATTTGCCACCTGTGTGACAGCCCAAAATGCAGATCAATGCTGATTTGATTGATTGATTGATTGATTGATTGATTGATTGATTGATTGATTGATTGATTGATTGATTGATTGATTGATTGATTGATTGATTGATTGATTGATTGATTGATTGATTTTTAAAGGTTTTATGAATGAGATGTGTAGGGACCTGAGAAAAAGTGTATTATGCGGGATCGTGTATTAAGCAGGTGCTTATTATCGAGATTTCACTGTACTTGTACATTGACTATGTCTTAAATGGTATCATGTCTTAAATGGTATCATCTAGGGACCAAAAAGAATAGGCCTACTTCCCTCTTGTTCAATGGGTAGCTAACCACGTTTACTGTCTGGGAAATGCTCAGAGGTAAAGTAAGCTCTAGTGCCGTTATTTTGTTAATAATAATAATAATAATAATAATAATAATAATAATAATAATAATAGTTCCCTTTAACACGCTGATCAATTTCTGAATCACTTACGAATGTTATAATGTGATTCGTCATGTTTTCCGGACACCTTGTGTTTATATTGTGCTATAGAATATTAACTTTTGTTAAATTTGAATCATTTTCTGGTTAAATAAGGGCCAATGGCACAAACCCTCGGACATGTATCTGTACAACAACCTTCGAAAGTTTGAACGAAATCAGTGACCTCATAGCCGCGACTTCCCCTCGTTAGTATTACATGTGGGGGTGTGGCTTACAATCTTAAAACGGCTGAGAACCCCTACAGTATATTGTATCTTGTGGTTTTGATGTGCCTACTAGTTTGTTTATGATGTCAAGCTAGTTGACAAGTGCGCTATAATCGAGGATTGACCGCTAGACTAGTACGACAGGCGACTAATTGACAGTTGAAACACACGCATGTCTCTTCGATGGGAGAACAGGCAATCAAACTAATGCTGCTACTCGCCCTTTCTCTACCTGCTCCTCACCCTTCTCTTCCCTTGCCTAGCCTCCTCCTCCCTAATACACTCCCTTATCGGTTGCAACTGATCAATCCTCGTATGGCAGTCGGCAGTAGTAGTATTGGATATCATTTACTCTAACCCGCCAATTTATCACCCAAGCTGACAGTTCCTTAGGCAAGGTGCGAGATGATTCTGACTAGACACGGAGGGAGAGATACAGAAATTCATTGAATATGTTTCACGATTGATAAGACTCATGCAAATTAAACTGACCTCATTTCTTTATGATATGGGCTGGAGCGAGAGAGCGTGTATTCACTAGGCCTAACATTTCTGTCACCTATTTACATGGTTGTTAATGGGCACAAGTTATTACAAGAAGGTGTTCCTTGTACTAATTCGCCATTGTCTTACTAAGGTCTTACCTAGCTTCCTCTGTGGATTAGTGATAGAATGTCGAATTTCGGATCCCAGAATCTAAAATATAAACCCAGCTGAAGTAGTCGTATTTTTAAACGGTAGAAAGACGTCCATTGGACACTTCATGTTGTACGATGTTGGCATATGAAATATTTCTACTTACACGTTGGGTTATTACCCGTCAAATTTAATTAAAACCCAACAATGGGAAAACTTCCAGTTTCTCTACTCTCTGGTAATATAAAACGGAACGTCGAAATTGACGCACAGACAACACAAATAATGCCAAAACAAATTGTCTCGACACGAGAGCTGAAGCTATTATTATTATTATTATTATTATTATTATTATTATTATTATTATTATTATTATTATTATTATTTGAAGGAGGGGCTATTGCTTTCTCCTATTTAATCTATAGCTATAGACGGAGGTGATGGTGGTGATAATTGTTTTAAAAGAAATTATAACTGGGCAACCATCCTCTTGCCCAATACAGTTAATTCCTTAACACTAATTGATTTTAAAGATATATATATATAATCAACATTACAAATAACGCTTATTATAAGCTATTGTAACAGTCTATCAAGGCACTTCGCTGTATTTACACCCTTTGTCCAATTTCATGATACGGGGTCAGGGTATCAAGGCACCAGTCGGGGTATCAAGGCACTTCACTACTACGTGCTAAACACTTAAATTCCATCATTTATATGAAATTGTATCCTTTTTCCCAGGAAAAAGTATCTTCAAAGATTCTTAAACCTACGATCCAATCGTATCATTGATTTCCCTAAGAATGTTCTCTTGTTACAAGTCAGAGAATGTCATAAATACGAACTAGGAGGCTCAAGCACATTTTCTTTGACCGTATGAGTTGTTTCGCAGAGCACAGAATTAGACAAATGAAGATTCTCTGATCCGTGACGAATGCAGTGACGTCCACAGGTAAGCAATGTGAGGGAGAAATAATAGAACTGATGAACAGGTATAAAAACTAGAAAGCAACTTACACATTTTAAAAATGTGTGTGTATTCCGAAATATTTAGTGCTTGAAAAATATTCTAAAACACTGCCACGAACCTGCTACGCAGAGGTGATACTCCCACGTGGCGCGTCCCAGGTGGCGGATAGGGGGGTCCTAACCGGCTTGCCGGCGGACTTGAGGGAAATAAAATACCTCTCGCGGACCAAACACACTACCCCCTGCGGGTGGGGGACGCACATGTAGAATACACCCGCGGTATCCCCTGCCTGTCGTAAGAGGCGACTAAAAGGGGCGACCAAGGGCTGACTGAATTAGAACCATGAAACTAATTTTGAATCTACCATCACGCGGGGAACACCATAGGTTGCCTGTACTTGCGAGTCGTACCACTAAATTCGGTACGAAATAGGTTTGTGATTAGTAGCAGTTAAAGCCTGGCCTGGTGGATTCCAGTACCCGTGCGTGGTACCCATGTGTGCAACACCGCGGGTCTGGGCGTAGCCTGTGAGTTGTACCACTATATGAGCAGCACCGTGGGTCTGCGTTGCCTGTGATTAGTACCCACTATGTGAGGAACACCACGGGAATACCGGCGCCCGTGTTTAGTACACCTAGGTGGGGAACCTTCTCGGTTTGCGTTGACTCTGAGTTGGGCCATTGTGTGAGACAAACCATAGGTCTGCGTTACTTGTACGTATTGCAATACTTGTGTGTAGTACCATCTTTTGTGGAACACCGTGAGTCTTCGCTACTTCTGATTAATACCCCAACATGACACATACCATGGTTCTATTTTACTCGCAACATGTACCATTCTGTGGGGCCTTAGACGTGGATTTTGCACCCACTTTATACACCAAGCATCATTGTGCTTTATAAGTGGTTCCTTGGTCGGTAGTAATGTTATTTTCGATCTGTATTGAGTCCGATCCACTGGCTTTTGTTTGTTTGGTTTGTGTTTTGTTGAGTTCCTGTCCATCCATTCATTCTTCATGCCATATTTTATTTTTATTTTGGTCAGTGGATGCCTTTGCAATTTTTGTTCTTTCATTTCGTACCATTAGGGGCCGATGACCTTCGATGTTAGGCCCCTTAAAACAACAAGCATCATCATCATCATCATCTAAAACACTGATGTAATTATTTAAATAAACCTTCAAACTAGAAAAAGAGGAGACAATTAAGTCTTACTCAAGATGTTAAAATAGATAAATTGTATGCATTTTCAGATTAAAATAGCTTTGTCATTTATGCAGAGGACTGTGCAAGATCGGTTGGCACTCAAAGGATTATAGATATTGTTTTTCCCCTAAACGTTTTTGAATCAGTTGGACTGTCAGTGATAGAGAAAGAACTTAGGCCTAATTGAAGAGAGGTAAACATATCCCGAGGATCAAAAGGGTGCAGTATATATTTTGATTATTCATTCAGCTCATATCTCTTTGCCCACTTTAGGGAAAGGAAGAGATAACTCTAATACTTCGGTTGTTCTAACAAGGTCGAGTGATTTATATGAGCAAGATTTGTCGTGAAATAAATCTTTGGGGTTAAGTTACTTCTACTCGTTTGCTTAAAGCAGAGCGAGATTACATTGACACAACTGTGCTGGGAGGGGAAGGCTAAAAGTACATGACACGAGATTGACTAACGGAGAGGCTCAGAATAACATACGGCCGCTCGTATATCTCTCTATACTACACGGTACTGTTAAAGAGAAGAGAGGCGGGCTATCAGAATCTAGATATCCAACAATAGTTGTTGTAATTTAAACTAGCAGCTTACCATCTAATTAGTAATAGGTTCTGTGTGGGAAATTGGTCCGCAGCATGTGTAGAAGAGCAGGCAGATTTGTTTTGAATGTCCGACTGAAACTGGAGTTACATTGGTTGAAAGTACAGCTGTGAATGTGTGCACGTTCACACTTTTCACAGTGCTGTTATCAGCGCGATGATAATTTCAGTAAACGGTGGGCATCTTTATTATATAATCTTCCTATCAGACCAGGTTCCGCTGCGAATAAGACTGACTTCAGTTTTAGATCCTGGAGTACTCACCCTCATAAAAGTAAACCCTGAGCCATCCTGGAAATAGTTTTCCGTTGTTTCCCCACATCTTTACTTCTGTGGTGTTCCGGTATGGTACCTAATATACAGTGGCTCAAACAAATATTCGGCTGGTTATGGTCACATTACATTATTGAAAAGTAATACCTGTTAAACGACGAAATAGCTGTTATACATAATGTTTCTAATAAGGCATCGTCTAAAATAACATTAAAGTAGGCTGATATGTTCTGGTTTACAATCTGGACGATTTACACGATCGAAATTGATATGGCACATCGATTTTGTTGTCGAACAAGTATTCGCCTAGGTAACACGATGCCATGAATTGATGGACGCAGGCCTTGCGTACATTTTCATGTGGTGTACGAGGGAAGCATACAGCTTGCTTCATCAGTAAAACTTGCTTGGGGGACTTGGCCTCAAACGAGACGAAGAAATTAGGAAATTGACGCAGAAAAGCAAATTCAGTAAGGAGTTTTAGAAAGGGGAAATCTTTAAATATACAGTATAACAGATATTATAAATATTAACATCGGTGTAGCTAAGAGCATTATCTACAGGATTCGTCAATAAAATGAATAGTTTTGTCTGTACATTGCTTAGAATTTAAAAATAATGGTATTTCTGTACCGATCATGTCCACAGTAACAAGGAAATGCACTTTTTAAATTTTCTGTCGTCGCTATATGTAGGCCTATGTATGCATGTATGTATGTATGTATGTATGTATGTATGTATGTATGTATGTAAGCGCATCACGAGAAAATGGCTGAAGGGAATTTAATGAAAATCGGTATTTAAATTCAGGGAAAGAGGCTCTACGATCTAGGCTATAAATTATTGTATTAACGCTGAGTGAAATGGTAGTATAGGGGAAGGTCTAAATTTATTTATCAAATATTTATGTTATTAGTGGTTCTATCAATATATACTAAATAACTAAAGTTATATAGAATCAAATTTCCAATCATTTATGTCTGTACATTTTTAACGTACCGGCTATAATAACAGAGATAGGCTCTATTCATGAATTTGGATTTTTGTTGTCGTCCATATCAACGCCGAACCACTAGAAAATGGGTGAACAGAAGTTAATGAAAATCGATATGTAAAGTCTTTGAATAAGCTACTACCGTCTAGGCTAAAATAATTTTATTCATACTGGATAAAATAGTAGTTTAGGGGAAGGTTCCTATTTTTTTTTAAATTCCCGTGTTATTGGTCCTATCGGAAAGTATTAGATAACAAAATTTATAGAGAATACTAGTTCCGATCATTAATTTCTTATACAGTTTTACCATACCGACTATGATAATGAAATTCATGAGTTTAGACTTTTGTTGCTTAGTCCATATCAACACCAAGCATTGCTAACATGGAAATATTTTTTAATCGTGTTAACTGGTGATAATTTTTGTCATGATTGTTTAAGGCGTAAAACTGCGTGGTCATCGGTCCATATCGACAACGAAAAATAGTGAATATGATTATTAAAAAAATTAGAAAAATCGTAAGGGAACGTTCGCCTGAAAAATAAGAGAGTACCGGTGAAGAAGGAAGAAGGATTTCCTTTACATTAGATGTCCTAATATCACAGAGTCGTAAGAAAAATAAATGACCGGGCGAGTTGGCCGTGCGGTTAGGGGCGTGCAGCAGTGAGCTTGCATCCCTGAGATAGTGGGTTCGAACCCCACTGTCGGCAGCTCTGAAGATGGTTTTCCGTAGTTTCCCATTTTCACACGAGTTAAATGTTGGGGCTGCACCTTAATTAAGGCTACGGCCGCTTCCTTCCCACTCCTAGCACTATGCTATCCCATCGTCGCCATAAGACCTATCTGTGCCGGTGCGACGTAAAAAAAAAAAGAAAGAAAATGTGAAATCTATCGTATCGAAAGCTCACAAAATGGATCAAAAATAACATTACATTGACCATTGTTTGTCGTGATGTGCTTTTTCTCTTCTGCTGCCACTCGTCTCTGATAGACTGGATTACTGCTGCGTCCCGGGCTAAACAGCATGCCTGAATATTGGCGAAAAGTAGCTAGGGAGTTAGACAACCTTGCACATGCTATATGGTTGCCCCGTCAACGACGGATACTACAGCTACGAATAGTTTACCAGTAAAATATCGAGGTAAGATAAATTGTAAAAACGCACGGTATTTAATTATGATCAAACAAAAACTGCCGGTTCGTGTGCATCTTACCTATAATGGAGGCTGAAAAATTATGAATATCGCACATAAACATACACTCGTCTTAAATGTCACTATAGGTTCGTTGCATAATATACTATACTATTAAATCTATCTTTCTTCTGCTAGACTTATTTTAGGTGTGAAGGTTAGATGGAGGATATCGGACATTAAACTAAGAATAAACTTGTTGAATGAAGTTGTGCGTACAGACCGATTTCAGTGATGGAGTCGTATGGAGCAAATGGAAGGTACTAAGGTGGTCGGTCATGGAGTATAAGAGAAGCAGAGGGAGACCTGTGAAATGATGGGTAAATTCTGTTTTTAATGGTTTAAAGGAGGAAGGCATTACGAGTTGATGAGACCTCAGTGTACTGTAGCTGCAAATGCAGGACAGGAGGAGCTTCGCAAATTTACGAAGTCTTAAGTGTCTGGGGGGGGGGGGGGGGAGTTGACACATCTTATCACTTCAAGATTATCAATTTAGAGGAAACACTGTCGAACTCCAACTTATGGATGAATCCTGCCTTCGGAATTATCAGTATACTGCCGTACGGACGAGAAATCATCTCAGCTGTTTTCATAACACTGAGGGAAGCCTGTTTCAGACTCCATCAGATCCAAAACCCACGGACAGTAGTCTAATACTCTAATCCATTAAACGAGAGTGGGAGTCAATACATTAGATCAACAAACATGAAACTAGAAGATTCATTTCGACTTTCCATTTGTCAGTGATTTTTACCTTCTGACAATGCCAACGAACATCCGAGTGTTCGGATAATTCCCCATAAATATAAGGACGATTTATTAACTAATTTGATATATCACGATTTAGAGTATGGCCTTGCGAGCTCAAGCTCTAGGTTCGATCCTGCTCAGTCCGGTGGTATCTGAAGGCACTGATATACGTCAGCCTCGTGTTGGTAGACTTACCGGAACGTTAAAGAACCCCTGAGGGACAAACTCCCAGCACTTCGGCACCTCCGAAAACTGTAAGAAAGTAGTGAGATGTAATATTATTATTATCATCATCATAATTAATTTAGAGTGGTCATAAACGTACACTTGTTTGTGAACAAACCATACAACTTTAATAATAAGCACCTCTCCTTCATTAACATTGCTTCTCTGAGGACAGGCCGCAGGGACCCGAGAAGGTTACGGGGCGATTAGAGTGGTTTCTTTGCCTTTCCTGGCACGTCTTGTACAAGTAGCCTACTGCACTACGACTAGCACCTTGGGATTTACCATTTGAAGTTTCTTCTCTCTCGAAGGTCACGTACTCCCTTAGTAATAGGCAGCCCGGCGGTTGAATTCCCATCAGGCTTGCAATCCTAAAAGTGGATTCCTGCGGGTTCTCACGCGTTGGTGTTCGAGAGAATTAACTCCATGGTCCTGAGAAGAGTCCATGAATCTTGTTCTTGGTTACATTATTCAAAACGGTGACATACATCACACGCAGGAGAGGCTATATATATGTACACGTTTTTACTTCTCACAGATTTGCTGTCCTTCCTCTACAGTGGTCTCTTTTTAAAAAGATCCTAAATCTTAGTAACATAGTTCACAATCAACTGTTAAGAGATTTTGACTGGGTAGTTACTTCGTATGGAGGTCCGAGGTTTGCAACCCGACTCTTGACAGGAACCATCCTTACAATGGCTCTCTTCGAACGCCATTTAGTTCTTCCAAGAGAGATAAAAGTATTGTAAAAAGTAAGTTTAAACGTAACTACTTAAATTCTCTCAAAAAAACTGAATATAGAATGATAAGCATATGTGTTTCGTCTATAAAGTCAATGTTTGTTCCGTATATGATATGATGGGATATGATGGGAGTCTAAGGGCCGGTATTATAATAGAGGTTTAAAATGTTGGATCAGTTTAAACTTCGGTTCATCTATTAGTCGTGTATTATAAAACTTAATCTTAAGTTTAACTAGAGATTAATATTACTGCCACTCATCTACCGTTTAAGCTGAAGTTTAAGAAAACATAACCTTACAAAATGCCAGAACGAATGGATCTCGAAGATATTTTTGAGGTGTTTGAAGAAATACTAAGCGATGACGAAGAAGTGGTTCAAATTATTGAACGACCACGGGCTCTAGGAGTTTTCTGATCAAGGTGACGTCATTTTCATACATGGAATGAAAAATAGTTTCTAAATAGGTTTAGGCTTATAAAACAGACTGTCATAACCCTATTTCCGCAAATTGGTGCTAGAATAAAACATGCAACGAAAAGGTAAGAATATACAGATGACTTTTTGAACTGCTTGCAAGTCAAAAGTGTAAATTTTAGAAAATAAAGTAACTTCCTTCTGTTTCAGAAATCATGCTGTAGAACCCCTCAGTCAGTTACTAATAGCATTGCGGTTTTATGCCTCCGGTAGTATGTTTATTACAATAAACGATTTCGGAAAAATTCATAAGGCCACTGTTTCACGTACTAATTGCACAATCAATTCTATTTCCTTCCAAGTAAAATTAGGAAAACGGTTTTTGCTTTTATCCACCATTTTACCTACAAGAAGTAAACAAAACATTATCGATAGTCATCTTTTCTCGCAAGTCACTGCTACCAAGATCGTATATTTCCTTCTTCACCTCAGTTTAACTTAGGTTGGCCTTTATAAGACTCAACATAGGTTTAAACTCAAGTTACAGTTTAACTCAATCTTCAGTTTAAATCCTCATTAAAATACCGGCCCTAAACCTGTCTGGATGGCCTTCATAACCTTGGCTGCTGCGTCATTTAAAGAGGATTTCCTACCTGCATATAATTAGAAATATTGTACCTTTTGTAATGGGTTTAGTATGTAGTATGATTACTACAGAAAGACAAGTTATCGGTATACAAGTTATACACGGGAGATGAGAATTGCAAAACACTTCGTCGTGAAACGAAACAAGTAGAAGTATATATTCAGCAACCTGGTTGTTACTGGGAAGCGCGTGGGGGCAGATATAGACGGCATCCGAAAATAACAATCAGAATATCCATATATTATTTATTTAGTTATTTTCATTTATACATTTCTCTTGTTTATATCCCGTTACATACGTCTTCAACCTGGGAGAAATATTATCTGTGGAAAAGTACTGAACTTCATATTTACGGGATTAAACAGGAAAATGTTTAAGATCTTCGTAAAAGTATGTTATCTTACTGATGCATACGTCGAACGGAAGGGCGGTCAGATAATTAACTGCACTTTGAATATCGAACTATAGTCAATATTCGAACTAGGATATTGCTGTAATAAGATACTAACGTTTCTCTTGCGACTACAGTGCGAGCTGAATAGAGCATTTGGTTAAATGCTCTTTTTCTGTGCTCTGGGTTGTACCATCTCCATGTTGTTGAGGGCGTAGAATACCCTTTCTGATGTGTTTGTGTGCTTTTTCGGCTTTTTAACACTATTTATATAATGTCTCAGTTCATTTTCAAAATTAATTAATTGAAAGTACTGAAAACCTATATTTATTTGTTATTTTTTATTTACATTCATTTTAAGGGAGGATGGTTGTCTGGTTTTACTTCATCTTAAAATAATCACCACTACAACCACCACTTGGCACATCCTTATGCTGAGGAGACTGGTGGCTTCACATTTGTCCAAGGGCTCATCGTCCGTGGTTTACCAATTAATTGTTTGCACTTATATCATAGTCCACTTCCTTCTCGGCATTAGTCCCAAATTATCACTAACCCGACCGCCATGATAACACAAGTTAACAGCCAAACTCATGAAGCTGAATCTGGCATTGCTTCCACTTGTACCAGGCCCATCACTTCCATCTTTCCTATCCAGCCTCCCGTGGTCAACTCTTGTTACTTTCCAACCCCGACGGTATTAGGTTTGCGAGGCTTAGGCATTCTTTAATTTTCAGTCCTTCGTGAATCTTTCTATTCTTTTACCGATATATTCATTCTTCGAAGAGTTGGACCCCTTCTACTTTTTCTCTGATTAGTGTTATGAGTAGGGCACGGATGTTTATGCAGTAATAGGTTAGAATGCAAACTTCCTGAAGCGAGTAACAAGTATAGTCTACCTTCACAACGACTATGCTACGGGGTTTGCATAAACAATAGGGGTACGGCCCATCAAAACCCCTATAATTTATGTTACTCTTGCTACATTATGGAAGAGCGGGTGGCCGACACTTCCTACTAACCAAATTAGTTTGCAATCTAAGCGGTTATTGCATAAAAATCCGGGCCCTAGTTATGAGTGATGATTGCCCTGTTACAGTTCCCCTTAAAATAATAATCACTAACACCTATCGTGTTTTATGTTTAGAAATAAATGCACGTTTATTTAAAGGGTCATTTGTTCGACTGTCTGCTGCCCTTTTGAACATACCCTGATCCGTGCCTGCCTTACATACGATTCGCCCAGTCCACACTATAAGCAAAGGTGTCACCAGATCGCGCGTCACTTGAGAGTTCATGCCGAACAACTGTTCCGATCCTAACGAGCGCAACTTGGTGTTGAAAGAACGAATTGGTTCTATCAATATTTTATCCTGTGCCAACAGAGAAAGGGAGACACAATGTGACTGAAATTAGTTACCGTCAGATCCTGGTGAATGGGCTGGCGTTGCAATGCATGATGGGATGGGTGGCTGGGATGTGGTTGTTTGTCAATGCCTCGCCAGGTCACCAGATGGCAGGGCGGTGCACACACAATGGCGACCGCTCAACCGAGTAAATGTCGTCCCATATATCGGGAGTTGAAAGGTCACTCGACCACAGTCTCTATATGTTAGGCTAATTTGAGCAATGATGCACAGATAAATGAAAAGTGCACGAGTGTCAACAATACACTGATTGCGTTATGTATAATTATTTTTTTGTTTGAGATTATCTGGTTTTTATCTACTCCGATTTTTTAAATAACTGTATTCTTCTACGTGTAAAAAGTAAACAAGTAGAGCTCACGGATGAAATAAATGCATAATAAATAAATATATTCCCGGTGAACTGAACCAAAAATGCATCCAAAATACGGCCGCTGGAATATCGCTGTTTTAATTATTTTCATGCTCGACTCAGTGACCTGGACGGAATTTCCAATGAAGTGTTCGGTGAGGCGACAACTAACTGAAGTTATATAGCCATGAGATTTAACGACGTCGAATATCGTAACATTCGGATATGAGAGGCGTTGATATATATAAAAGGTCTTACTTTCCAGCAATTAGCTCAAAAGAGCTCTAGCTTAAATAACTTTTGGAATACGCAAAATATACTTTATATGAATTTTCTTTCCGCGAGCTCTGGTTGGAGCGAATTATTTTTTAATGCGGCGGATGGGCTAACGCACAAGTTGTTGGAGGATGACCTACAGCATTGGCTAATCGTAGGACGTCATGTTAACTATATTGTTGTCTACTTGTTCATCCAAATAATACTTCCTCTTGTATGCCTCCGTACCATAAGAAGTGTTACCTCAGTTGTACACTGAAATAAGCTGATGACGTATAGAGCAGGACGTATAGGTTTGGACAGATTTACTGTGCAAGCCACTCGATCTTAAGAGATAAGGTTGGACAGCAAGGCCAAATATTGTTTATTGTTATCTACCTTCTGATTCGTTGTGTGTGTATTTCCATTTAACACCATATTTGTTATTAAGATGTTTATCACTTGTCCCTTGTTAGTATTCTGGATCCCAATGCCTGCAATTTCCAATATGGGTGAAGTCCGCTGTCTGAATAGGGAATAAATAAATAAATAAATAAATGTTTTACTTCGTTCTAACTACTTTTACGGTTTTCAGAGACGCCGAGATGCCGAAATTTTGTCCCTGATGTGTTCTTTAACGTGCAGGTAAATCTACCGAACGTGGCTGACGTATTTGAGCACCTTTAAATACCACCGGACTAAGCCGTAATCGAACCCGTTAACTAAAGTTTAGAAGGCCAGTGCTCTACTCTAAATTACGACACATCATAGTAGTTAAGGCATCGTCCGGAAATTTATGAGGAATTATACGTACACTTGGCTGTTCATTGGCCAGCGCTCCACTGCCTGAACTACCCAGCCCGGCTAAAGAATGAAAAAAAAAAAAAAAAAAAAGAAAGGAAGAGAGAAAATAGTGGATTTCTGGACAAAAAGTATTTTTCTATGATTTACGGAGAACTAACTGCTCTTAAAAGGTTTGTAAACATGTATGATGTAGATTCCAAACCGTAAGACGCTATCATAATCTTCCAAGAAGCAGCAGGCATCATAAACATGTGTAAAAGGATCGACGCATCGTCCCAGTGAAAGTTATTGCTTCGGCACTGCTTCTGACATCAGACCTGAATTATGTCACAAAATATGATGAGAACATGGGTGAAAAGAACGTTCAAAAGACGCCTAACTGAACTTTAAATTCATTCGAAAAACCTTCACAGGACGCCGTTGGCAAGTCAAAAGAACCCCAAGTTTGGGATTGATTATATCCAACACTATTAATGACTTCTGAAAGACATTTTTGGATAAATGAACATTTTATGCCGTGGTATGGAGATTTACACCCCATGAGAACATTTCCATTGAGTGTAAATCATACCTGATACTTGCTATTAGTTTATGACCGAGCAAGTTGACTATGCAGTTTGGGTCGCTTAGCTGTGGGCTTGCATTCGGGAGATAGTAGCTTCGAACCCCACTGTTGGCAGCCCTGAATGTGGTTTTCCGAGGTTTCCCATTTTCACACCAGGCTGTACCTGAATAATTAAGGGCACGGTCACTTCTGTCCAAATCCTAGCCCTTCCCTATCCCATCGTCGCTATAAGTCTTGTCGGTGTCTGTGCGACGTAAAAAAGATGGCCAAAAATATGGATGTATGTGCCAAAGTTGGATGTTTTACTCCTCTATTTCCAGTATCACCTGGCTTTATTCTACTGCATTCCGTTACTTTTCTTTGAGATGTATCTTTACCTCCTATCCTAATATTATGTCCTTACCATCCTGCAGTTTAACATTCTCTGCAGACCAAGATAATATGGCATTAACAGATCAGTTCCCTCTTTGGATCAGTGGTAGAGTGTCGGTCTCTTGAGCTCCAAGATCGCGGATTCAAACCGACGATATTACGAGATTTCTGAATAGTCCATTCGGTGCTCCATGCCGTAAGGTAAGATATCAGCATCTGAAACATCTCTGGTGACGTATTTTGTGCCGTATTTCACTCAACAGAGATCCGTGTCGTCTGGTAGAGTACCCCGGAACCTCGAAATTGACACACAGACAGCCTAGATGGCGTCTAATCAAATTACTTGCACACGGTAGGTAGCTGAAGCTATAGGATTATTATTATTATTATTATTATTATTATTAATTTGCAAGTTGCTTTACGTCGCACCGACACAGATAGGTCTTATGGCGACGATGGGACTGGAAAGGACTCCAGCATTTGCCTGGTGTGAAAATGGGAAACCACGGAAAACCATGTTCAGGGCTGCCGACAGTGGGGTTCGAACCTACTATCTCCCGAGTACTGGATACTGGCCGCACTTAAGCGACTGCAGCTATCGAGCTCGGTTACTGTGATTTTTTTTTTTTTTTTTTTTACCGGAGGGAGGAAACAGCAAATCCAACTCATCTTTTCTTCATAATGGTACGATTTCGTATCTTTCATTTGTTTTCATTGTAGAGACACGCATTTCATTCTGCTATTTATCAAGTATCATTTACACACACTGAAACTTCATAACTACGACATACGGGAACAACAGGTAACATTGGGAACACTTATAACTGAGTTAGAATATTAAGTACGACACATTTCAAGAATCAAAGAAAGCATGCGAACTCGTGTTCTTCGTGGGAAGACTGAGAGTATTGTTGTAGCCGCCCAGGTACGAGATTACTAATTTTGAAGGTCTTCGTTCAGCACGTGAGTTAATTGTGTGTAATAGAGCTGAGGAGCCTAATTGTACCGTTGCCGATGTATCGTGTGCTGTGCTGTGCTGCGGCGTCCCTCAGACCTGTTGCTCGGCGCTTCTTCCCCTCTCCCTCCTTTCTTCTCCTCTGCCGTCTCGTCGCTTACCTCCTTGTCTGGAGACGTCACTCTCAGCTTGCCAACGCTCTTCTTACACAGTGCAGACGATGTCATATTACTAAGTAACAAGCTCGAGCCAGAGGCTCCGCTCAACGAGAGATCTTGGCTGCTACTACAGCTTCTTAAACGTGACGATTCCGTCTACAATATTGTGATTTTATTGCTTTAATAAGCCACAATTGAAAAACTTCTTTACAAAAGATACATCCAAAAGAGGAAATTGAATCCTGGACAATGAATAATAATAATAATAATAATAATAATAATAATAATAATAATAATAATAATAATAATAAGGGCTGGAGAAAGACAGTATACGAACATTTTTGTTAGAATGAGGAAACCGGAATATCTGCTCCAAGGGTGACCGACGCAAAGTGGTCCCAAATACCGAAAACGTGTGGCCAAAGGTCCGAAATATGTACAACTTTTCAAATACTGCACATCTATATACTGTATAAGTGTTTTTAGGTTGCTGAATTCAAATCTGACATATTTTTTTAAACAAAATGGCGGACCCAATATGGTAGACATAAAATTTTAATAAAATGTCATATTAATAGAAATAGGAAGGTAGGGGTTTTTAAGGTCGCTGATTCTGAAAGTGGGTGCCCTGTGATTTGTGCATTTGTAGATGGCTCATTAGAAACTTGGTAAAATCAAGGACACCGTCATCCCACTATCCACTTGTTGTCAAGAATCTCTCATGCATTATGTTACATTGTTGTTACTTCGTTCTGAATTTGTCGAATAACTTCCTAAACTCAGAGTAAAAGGTTGTTTGTTGATATTGGACAAACGATCCTCGATCAGTTCACAAAACATTGTTTTCAGCGTAAACAACTTTTCAATATAAGTGCTTTTATGTCGCTGAATTCGAATCGGACAATTTTTGAAAAATCAAATGGCGGACCCCATATGGTGGGCATAAAATTTTAAAATAATTTCATATTAACAGAAATACGTAGTAAAGAGAAATATATCTCTTCTACTGAGATACATTTTTCACCTTCATTACAACTTTCTGAAAAAAATCAGGCATCAATGTTTAAACGATTTGGATTGGTAACATAAACATTGTATAAATTGTTCAATTCAGTATGTTACTTATTTTCATTTACTTTTTCAAAGAGTTATTAAAAATGAAAGTGATTAAACATCAGTTTCATTAATTAAAAATGTAATAATAATGTAATATATAATCAAAACAAAAGGTAAAAATAGTGTCATATCTCGAATAAAGTAAAATTCACTTTTACCAAAGAATAATAATTTAAAATGGACAAGAACGGGCACCTGCCTTCTTGTGTAATTTATAAACAAAATTATGTCAGAAGCAGAGAATATTAAATTTATGGCGGGATATTGTGGGACTTTTAACTTATACACTATGAATGAATATCGACAATTTTTAGGCTATTTTAATTGTTTCAATTATGTAATAACAATTACATTAAGGATATTTTATTTACTATGTACAAATATACATACTTTCAATAGTTTTTCTGTGATAAAATCAGTCGTGATAACTGACAGGCACTAACTTTCAACCAGTCGAACATAAAGCTTGCGCTCGAATCGACTCTTTACGTGAGGTTATGAAAGTCGCATGCATCTTTCGAACGTTCGAAAGGCTCATTTATAACGCTGCAGGTACCAACCTAACGATTTAGGGTCTTAAATGTCCCCAAACTGAACTTTGTTTTAAGGAATTTTGGCCAGGTTTTCGGCATTTGGAACCACTGTGCGACGGTACGATTCGAACTCACCTATCCTCAGAGTCTGTGGGAGCAGTGACCTAACATGGGCAGTGTCAGTGAAGGTAGAAATATCTGCTCTTTTAATGCAGCGCATGCTGCTTCTACAATAGTCTAAATATAATAATAATAATAATAATAATAATAATAATAATAATAATAATAATAATAATAATAATAATAATAATAATAATAATAATAATAATAATGTCGAATTCAAAATGTGTGAATGCTATTCCTCCACTGTTCGAGGCTCGGGATAGAAACAAAAGAGAGACGAAAAAAGAGCGCGATGTCCAAAACTAAGTGTGAATGTATCAAATGTGGTGTTATGTATTTTTCATGTTCTTTTTCGAATTAAATATTGTGTAAAATTAAAACCCACAAGTATTTTGGGGGTCCGTCCGGGATGAACTAAACACGCGAGATACAAGACTAGAAAAAGACGGTGAATAACAAAACCTCCTTCATGAGCGAATGCCGGTAATCTCCACGACGCCGAGACGTAGGTAAGACGAATTCACACATAAAAATAAAACCTCAATTATTTTGAGAAATAATCAACAAGACGAACAATTATTGTGAATAACTTTAATTGACGACACTTTAAGGTTATGTATCGGCGGGATCTTCTTGATACCAATGATGTTTGTGTTTGCCGCCGTTTGACAAGATACGAAGACGGTTTATAATTGAAGGTAGAATTTCTGCATTGGAAGTTCTGATATCGCACGCTGGAGATACTAGGCCAAATTGGAAGGATTAAGGAACAGATTAACAAGACGTAAGTTAAATTGTAAGGGCTGTCCACGTGTTTATTTTTTTAGAATGATGGTAATGTGAAAAATAGGAAAAGGTTATGCGAATTTAAAGACTTTTCTTTTAGCGAGGGTTCTGAAGAACACTTAAAATGAGATTCAGAGTGCAGACCAGAATTTATCATTAGGTGATTTTAAATCTGCAATTTGTTAGATGAAGATTATACTGGTACCAAGGAAGAGTTGATAAGGATTTGCTGTGACTTATCAGATCTGGACATGTTAAATCACCCAGAATATAATGAAGAGGACGGCGAATGTGAAGAAGAATGTGGAAAAGTAGAAGAAGTGGTGGAGGAAACACATAGCCTGCAATCAGTTGAGGTTAGAGATGATAGCTGTGCATCAATAAAGTACTACAACCAAGCTTCTGTAATGTACCCAAAGTTCACAATGAGTTTCCGGGACGTAGAAGATTCCATTTCGACGGGAGCGACGCATATCGAGTTAAAAGGTGGATTATGGACTTCAAGGATGCAGCCAGTCTTTTCGGTTGGAATGCCATGCAAAAGCTGGTGTTTGCAAAGGCATTACTGCGGGGTTTTGCTAAGTTCTACAAGAATTCAGGGCGAAAGTAAAATAAATGCCTGGGAACGGCTTTCATTACCTTTGAAGGAAGGATTATCTTAAGAAAATAGGAAACCTGTTAAGAATATTTACCTATTATGAAGGAGATAGCCAATAGAAGAAGAAGCAGCCTAGATTCAATAAGTCATTGATGGCATCCACGATGGTACCACCTAGAAAATACAATTATAATCTATGATTCTACAACAGTTCTACAAGAATCCAGGATTTCAAAGAGAAACTAAAAATATATCAAAAATAAAGACTTAAGACCCCTAATGTCAGGAGTGCTCCTACGCATACCAGGAGCATTGTGCTGAGAAGTTTTACGAGACCTCAAAGGAAAGCGGACGCTTCAGCGCAGATAAAGGCAACTGAAATACGCTGCTTCAACTGTGGGAGTAAAGGACATAAGTCCTCTGAATGTAACTCCAAGCAGCTGGGATTAAAATGCTCCAAATACAACAATTTAGGGCACATTACCAAGAAATATTAAAAAGGACCAGTCATGAGATGAGACTCCAATTACGATGACGTCAGAAATGAAATCGAATAAAATTTACAACTTGGTCTTTAAAATGTTTACAATCTGCTTTACGTCGCACCGACACAGATAGGTTTTATGGTGACGATGGGATAGGAAAGGACGTTGAGTGGGAAGGTGGCGACCGTAGCCTTAATTAAGGTACTGGTGTGAAAACAGGAAACCACGAAAATGATCTACAGGGCTGCCCGAATGCAGGTTGATAGCTACGTAACCCAAACCGCGCAGCCACTTGCTCGGTAACAGCTCTTTTAGGAAAATGTTCAAGAAGATTGAGATAAATGGAACAGCAGTTGATGCCCTAGTAGATACTGGAAGCCGAGATAACCTACTAAGGGAGCGCATCTACAGCTCCATTGGATTGCCTGAGTTGGAGAAAGTAGACTTGTCTTTCTTTTGGGACTGGGAGAGTAAATGTTTAAGTCTATACGGTTCCATTGGAAAACGAGAAATATAACAATGTATATGATACCGAGAGCCGCAATACCAATGGTGGAGGCTATTCTATGAAGAGAAGTTTTGGTCCAAGTTGAAATGCAAATCGGATACGATGGGATGAAGATCGTTAAAATAGAATATAATCTACCAGTCACGAACATAGAAGTCTCCATGCCAGTAACGAGTTAGTTATTGGCCCTTACCGAGTAAAAAAAATGGGTGTTGCAGAAACAGTAGGGGATTCTACCTGAGAAAACAAAGTTAGCAAATATGGAGTTGAAGATCATTGTTAAAAACGAGCAGCCCATAACCAAAAACAACGATATCTACCATTCCATGAGAGAAAGATTGTTGATGAAACAAGTTGGAAATGGATAAGAGAGAGAGAGAATTGCAGAACCCTGCATCTCATAATTTGCAAACCATGTAGTTGTAGTTAAAAAATAAGAATGGTGGTCCAAGAATCTGCATTGACTACATGAATTAAACGATGTTACAATCAAAGATCGATACCCACTACATTTGATATACGACATTTTAGATAGACTACAACAGGCCAGAGTATTTAGTACAATAGATTTAAAGAATGGGTTCTTCCATGTAGAAGTTAAGGAAAAGAGCCGAAAATAAACGCCATTTGTTGTGCACAACGGGCAGTTTCTGGTTTATGAAACACACCTGCAGTTTTACAACGCTTCATACACTGTATTTTTCGATCCTTGATGAAAGATAACATAGCTATCGCTTACATGGATGACATCATAATGTTATCTTCAAGTGAGGGGGAAGGGGTTTAAAGACTTAAGCTTGTATTGCAAGTTGCCAGAGATCATGGTGTGGAAATAAATGTGAAGAAGTGCCACTTTCCTTCAGAAGATAAAACGAAAGTAGTCCTGAACTTTTACCGTCCCTACAAATTTTAAGTAAGTGTGAAGTTTTCTTGGCTTGACAGGGTACTTTAGAAAAATTCATACCCTGTTATATAAAGTTGGCTCGACCTCTGAGTGATCTTCTGAAAGAAGAAGCTGTTCTTCAATTTTGCGACGAAGAAAGATCAGCGTTTGTTCAGTTAAACAAAAGGAACGAATTTACAGAAGAGGTTCTGAGATAGAACTTCACACAGACGTCATTCAGGAAGAATACAGTGCGACACTACTGCAGAGATCCTCGTGTGACAATCTCCTTCATCCTGTATACTACGCCATCACACACTGAAAGGAAATGTACGATTTTATTTTTTGCAAGTTGCTTTACGTCGTACCGACACAGGTAGGTCTTATAGCGACGATGGAGCAGGAAAGGGCTAAGAGTGGGAAGGAAGCACCCGTGGCCTTAATTAAGGTACAGCCTCAGCATCTGCCTGGTGTGAAAATGGGAAACCACGGAAAACCACCTTCAGGGCTGCCGACAGTGGGGTTCGAACCCACTAACTCCCGAATACTGGATACTGGTCGCACTTAAGCGACTGCAGCTATCGAGCTGGGTAAATGTACGATTTATGAACTGGAAATACTTGCCATCGTAAAGGCAATGAAGTAGTTTGAAGTATACCTTAAATGTCATAAGTTCAAAACGATTACAGACTGTGAAGCTTTTCAAAAAACAATGCAAAAGAAAGACATGACAACTCGAGTGGCAAGATGGGCTCTATTCCTGGAAAATTTCGGTTATGAGATCGAACAAAGTTCGGGCTCAGGAATATGTCATGTAGCATGGAGTCGATGCCTAGTTTGCATAATTTCACTAAGCATCACTAGAGCTAGGAAATTTAGGTGCAAAATTTTGGTTTAAAAGGTGCAAAAAAGTCCTCGAAAGAGGAGCAAAAGAAGGTGTAAATTTTATAGGTAAATACGAATATTCATACAAACATCGTCAAAACCAGTTTTACATAATTCACTCGTGTTATCGTGTATTAAAATCTGTATAAAACAGGTCTCAGAACACAATGTTATTAAAATAGCATGTTCAGAGAACTGTTACATTTTATTTTCAGTGAGGCCACATATTCAGTCCCTAAGTAAATGATTACACATAGAAAATGAACATTCTACGATACAACTGGTGCTTGTTTTGCTTGCGGTCGATAACTTAAATAATTATTTGTTGCAGCATATTCAACAACAGGGTTTTTGGCTAAGCTCTGTTCTAGTACCTGCTTTGCAGTACCCTCTAATGCTTCCTTCACGTCCACCAGAACAGCCCATTGTTCTTCTTTCTGAGGACGCTGCTCCTCCAATTTTGTAATACATCCCTTACATACTAGTCAACAGGAAGCAAGAGAAGAAAGAATGGTACCTGCACCCGTTACATAAAGAGGAAACTTCTCTGCCCACTCATCATGTTGATCTTTTCTGACCCTTGGAATCAATATCTAAAGAATACAAGTATAATATTCTAGTTATCATTGTTTCCTTTCGAATGTTGTCAGGAAAGAGCAATCATGCATAGTAAAATGTTCATCTTGCAACTACTGTTTACCTACTAGTTCTTTGGCCATTTTTACAGCTGAACAATCATTTGGTATAACATCTAAAAAATTGCATACGGCCTTAGATCCCGATTAGTGCAGAATCGGGAGTCTACGATCCTAGCGGCGAATTGAGGAAGTACGTAGAACAGCTTTATAGAGGAAACCCTCATCTTTGCCCGGCCTTTATTGTAACGTTCGTTTTCGTTTTTCCGTTTCTTTTCAAATACAATGTGGAAAAAGAGCGAAAAAATATATCAGTCAAGTAGAGAAAGATGCTGACATTAAGGAAAGGTGCGAACAAGTGTTTGCATTGAGAAAAAGTGCTAAAGGGTGCTAAAAGGTGCATCCAGAACGCAGTTAGAGATCTTCATCTAATACTTCTTTTTGGAAGACAAGCTCATTTGGGAGTTTTGATTAAGAAAAGGGTCCTTTAGTCATCACTGATGGAATCTTTCAGAAAATCCGGAACAATAATTTAAAGGATCCGAGAATTAAAACCATTTTAAAGAGGTACTTAAACATAAGCCGTACGCTAACTACAAGCTGAAAAATGAGATGCTTTACAAGATAGATAACTAAGGACGGGAACTGCTGGTCATCCTAGCTTCGATGGATCTGGAACTAATCAAGAATGCGCATGAAAGAGGGAACTTCGCTGTTAAGGAACTTATTGCCCGAGAGTATTACAAGATAGAGAGTTGTATCGCTTACTAGTCAACAGGAAGCAAGAGAGGAACGAAGGGCACCGGCACTCGTTACATAAAGAGGAAACTTTTCTGCCGCTTATCACGTTGATCATTTGGGACCCATAGAATCAATATCTAAAGACTATCATTAACTCCTTTCAGGAGTTTTCATGGCTATACCATACAAAATCGAGTACAATCAAAGAAGTTATCGACAGGATCATTAATTAACAGAAAGTATTTCTTAATCCAACAGTAATAATAAGCGACAGTGGAAGCGGATTTATATAAGTAAAATTTGAGGCATACTGCGAGGAAGGGGATATTTAAAAAACGGCCAGCCTACCTCGCACTAATGGCCATGTCGAAGAGACCAACTCAATCATAAACCCAGTTTTGGCGAAGCTAATACTCGATAATCACAGCCAGTGGCATAAGCATGTGGACAGAATGCAGCAGATCCTGAATTCTACTTATCAGAGGAGCATTGATACTACACCATTTGAACTACTCATCGGAGTGAAAATGACGACCAAAGTTGACCTTCGAATAAAGGAGATAATAGAGGAAAAATTGAAGTCATACTTAGGAACGTCACGGGAAGAACTACGAGCTAACGCAAAAGAAAACATCTTGAAGATTCAGCGGGAAAACAAGAAGTACAATTCATAAGGCACCAACAAATTACTTCATCGGAGAACTAGTCGCAATAAAGAGGACTCAGATGGGAACAGAGCTCAAGCTCAAGTCGACCGTATAAGATCATTAAGGAAAGAAAAGGAATGACACTTACGAAGTCGAAAAAAAGGCTTTCACGGGAGACCAGCCTATACATCTACGTGTGCTGGAATGATGAAGCTATACGTCGGCAGGAGATATTCATGAATGGCACGAAGGCCGAGTTGTGGGAGTGGAATCAAGATGTGTGTATTTTGCTATTCTTTGATTGTTAGAGTTTCGGGGATGGAAACAAAACAGAGACAAAAAGAACTGTTGTCGAAAACTGATAATGAATGTATCAAATGTTGTGTTATGTATCTTTCATACTTGCTGTTGTTCCCGAATTACATCTGGCGAAAAATTAAAAACCAATAATAATAATAATAATAATAATAATAATAATAATAATAATAATAATAATACATGAGCTGGGATACCGTTATACAAGACCTTTAAACTGATGGCATCGGGGTGAATCGAGCTTCAATTTCGACTTTCTGTGTTCGTTAACACATTGCACCACAAGAGCCAGTGTTCCTAGAAGAAACTGAAAAGAGTGTATTTTTTCTTTAAAACAACATGACCACAGTTCGAGATATAGAGAGATTCTTTCCGAAGAAACATCTGAAGTGTTCATGATAGTTTCGATATGAAAGACATTGGTGTGGTTTAGATTTACCCATGTTCAGAAGTTCAATAACCGTGATGGGAAGAGAACTGAAGATCAAGAGTGCAAGAAACTAGCATGCTAACAGCTCAATCATCTCTGCTGATTTGTGTTGACTCCAGGTTGTCAAAACAAATAACTGAGTTTACGAGATACTGCAACAAACCACGAATTGCTGCAATATTTTTAGCTGGGGAGGCAGTAAGTAGCTAATGTGTCATATTTTTATATACAGTGCAGAAGGACTAAAAGTTTAGAAAATCTAAAGCGTTGCGGGCACGACATGTGAATTGACAAAAGAAAGATTTTACAGTAAACACGAAACAGATTTGCTCAACGAGTTTAAGTTATTGTGCGCTGAAGGGGGAAGGCTCTGTCATACTAGTACCTTCCTCACTCTTAGAGTCATGTTGTCCATCTCTCTTCAGCATGAAGTGACATCTACACGCAGAACACAAAACTCGAGGAAAATGTCGTAAACTCACTCATTAAATCTAATGAAAGAGCTTGGGTAGTTTTTACGGGCTACTTCCTGTAGTCCACCATTCTTCACAAGGATATTATGTCTTTTGGCCTCTAATTCTTTTCATCCTCACTGTCATGGTGCGGATTGTCTTCGGCTTCCGGAACGCGAGGAGGCGATGAGCTCTTACTTGCCGTCGCGACGTCAACACCCGTCAAAACCGACGTCGCCTGCCGCCAATCCTCTCCGTTTCGCCTTGCCTTAACCCTTCAAAAAGCTTCCGATCCAGCCAGCAAGATAAGCGTCAGGGGCTGGTGAAGGAGGGAAGGGGAGGTAGGGAGAGCGCCATCCAGCCACCCACCCACGCGTCTCCCGGGCAACGGGCCCCCACATCCCTCCTCTCCCGTTACATGAATTCATTTCCTCGCCGATATTTACTTGGAAGCGCTCTGCTCAGCGCGAGCCACCACCAGCTAAGAGAGGAAAAACACTGCTGACTTTTTAAAGCCATTTTTCGTACCGTCTGTTCCTACCTCACTACTACTCGAATATGACTAAAACATCAGTATTTTTATTCTTGTTTAGTTACAATCCAGCCATAGTAGAGTATAGCGTAAGAGTTTGGACATTGAAATATTGTTATCTATCTGGTGGTCACTACCAATTGATAATGGAACAATCCAATAGTTTTATTTGCATTATCTATTTTCCCTTCCATGAGATCACCTGTACAATATGTTAATATTTACATTTCATAGAACGGTATTCAGATAACCAGAAATGTATTAAGTAAGTTTGGTCGATATTGGCATCCATGGTAATAGCATTAGGATTGAATACTAGTAGCCGGGCTGTGTGGCTCAGATATTGAGGTGCTGGCCTTCTGACACCAAGTTGGCAGGTTCGATCCTGACTCAGTCCAGTGGTATTTGAAGGTGCTCATATAAGTCAGCCTCGTGTTGGTAGATTTACCAGAACGTAAAAAAACTCATAAGGGTCAAACTTCCGGCACTCTGGCGTCTCCGAAAACCATAAAAAATAGTTAGCGGTAAGTAAAAAATAACATGTTTGTTATACAGTACTAGGAAGGAGAAGACGTACACAAATCTATGGCTGTGAAGTGAGTCGCAAGAAGAGGACAAAATTATATGAATTGATGGCAAATAGGCTACGTGGGCTGAGAAATGGAGCTAAGACGAATTACGGATAAACAAACATAACAGTTGATTCTCAACGGTGATCTAAAGAGGTGGTTCACATAATTACCTTCAAATAGCCAATATTCTTTCATAATACGTTGGATGACTCCACCATTTGTAGATTTGAAGTTCGAATACCGACGCCGATAGTGGCTATGCAGAGAGTTGACTTTCCTTGCCCTTTCCACTTCAGTTTCACATAAAAGGTGGGATGAAATCTATTTCTAGTGCTGAACACGAATTCAAACCCTAGTTGCACAATGCAGCGAGCTCGCAGTTGCGATCAACAGTATTCTGTAAGAAAGAGCGAACTCCAAGACGAAACAGTTTTCACACCGGTCTGTTTCCAGATCTACTTTGCTGTACGGGAGGGACAGCTGGCTGGATTCAGGATATCTTATTCATGAGTTAGAAGTAACTGACTAATAAGTAGCGAGAATGATTACTGGCATAAAGAGGTGGACGCAATACTAAAAATGAAAAGATCAAGGCTAAGTTGGGAATGAAATGAAATGAAATGTCGTATGGCTTTTAGTGCCGGAATATCCCAGGACGGGTTTGGCTCGCCAGTTGCAGGTCTTTCTATTTGACTCCCGTAGGCGATCTTCGCCTCGTGATGAGGATGAAATGATGATGAAGACAACACATACATCCAGCCCCCGTGCCATTGGAATTAACCAATTAAGGTCAAATCCCCGACCCGGCCGGGAATCGAACCCGGGACCCTCTGAACCGAAGGCCAGTACGCTAACCGTTCAGCCAACGAGTCGGACAGTTGGGAATGAATTCCACGGATGAAGCTGAACTCATAAACCGGCTTCGGTGGTGGGCCCTTATGAAACGAATGGAAGAGGATAGGTTATAAAGGAAAGAACGGATTCAGCCATAGAATTCCAGGGAGTCCAAGGCGACGATGGTTAGATTCAGTTTGTTTAATTATTAGAAGATTAGAGGCATGGAACTAAACAAGGTCACAGAACTACCTACAAATAGAGGCTTGTGGAAGCGTTTAGTTAATTCACAGAGGGCAACAAACTGAACGCTGAAAGTCTATAATGAAGATGAGAGAGAGACAGAGAGTGTGTGTGTGTGTGTGTGTGTGTGTGTGTGTGTGTGTGTGTGTGTGTGTGTGTGTGTGTGTGTGTGTGTGTGTGTACTCCCAACACAGACCACTATAAAAACATTTTGACCAGGCGAGTTGGCCGTGCGCGTAGAGGCGCGCGGCTGTGAGCTTGCATCCGGGAGATAGTAGGTTCGAGTGCCACTATCGGCAGCCCTGAAGATGGTTTTCCGTGGTTTACCATTTTCACACCAGGCAAATGCTGGGGCTGTACCTTAATTAAGGCCACGGCCGCTTCCTTCCGACTCCTAGGTCTTTTCTATCCCATCGTCGCCATAAGACCTATCTGTGTCGGTGCGACGTAAAGCCCCTAGCAAAAAAAAAAAAAATTGGTTATCATTTCCGCACGCAAGGAGATGGAAAATATGACCAAATTTGACCCAAGCTCACGGTATGGGCTAACAAGTAATCCAGCAAGTATATTTAAAGTGATTCCAGAACAATTTTAAGTTGTAGTGCCATTGTTTATCGATGGTACAGGGTCCGGTGAAAACATATGACGTGTTTAGACTGGCTGTAGCTTCAGTCAGGAAAAGTGCATGCAGACGGGAGAGGAGGGCATGAACTCCACTCTCCATGCCATTTTATTCGTCATGGGGCTGTGGAATGCTGCGCATCCTGCGTTTGCTGTGAATACATTTTTTAAGAAAGGTGGCTCTGTAGCTGTTACGCAGCGAAGATCCCGGCAACATTTCAGTGTGGGTCGACATGTCCGAGTTTCCGACCACAACACGATATTGCTGTGGGTTAACAATTTTAGAATAGCTGCATCGGCATCTAACCGGAAATCAGCAGGAAAGGCGAGAATCGCCCGTATGCCTGAGAATATCCGGGCAGTGAGGCAAGCATTTTTGAACAGCCCTGAACGTTCGTCACCCGTCACGCCGTTGTTCGGTGTCTTTTTGAATGGTCAGTGAACAAAATCTTACATAAGGATTTCATGTTCCGCTACTACAAGTTTGTGGCTGCGCTAAAGTTGAGTCCTCGTGATTGCGAAAATCGAAGAGTGAAAATGTTGGAAATGGTGAACGATGACATGATTATCATGATGAGTGACGGGACACATTTCCATCTCTACGTTTGTTGGAATAAGCAGAACTTCGATTCTGATCAGACACGAATACTCACATCCTGTACAAGTGTCCCCTTCGCAGTGAACGTGTGACTAAGTGGTGTGGTGTGAGCAACTTTGGGATAACTGGACCGTATTTTTTTTCGATGAGGACAGTCCTTGCAGTGTCAGGCAACGTTCTGGCACCGGAACTACACAGACACCGTATTGATACAGGTCGATTTAGTTTTCAGCAAGATGATGCGAAAGGCAGTTTTAAATCATATGTTCCCTGGACGTGTCATTTCCCGCCGGAGTGATGTTCCAGCAGGGCTTGCTCGTTCACCGGATCTTCGTGTGTGGGACCACCTTGCGTGGAACTACCTGAAAGGGAACGTTTATTAGGCCAAACACCGCACAACGAATGACTCAAGGAAGCAATTCGTCACGAAATGTTGGCGATACCGGAAGATGCGGTACAGCGCTCTGGGGAGAACTTCAGAAGCAGGTTCGAGGAGTGCGTGAGAAACAACGGGCAAAATTTGGAGGGTGTTATTTTCAGATCTTAATTGTTGTTCCAAGATATTTCTTCCAGGTAATTATTAAATGGCAACAATGTTTATTTCCAATGAACAAATAAAAATCAACATAGGCTACATTTAACTACATCATTTTTTAAAATTTTCGAAAACCAACAGATCTTTTTGCCGGACCCTCTACTGCGCCTACTTAGAGACTAGGATGGTTGTCATACAAGTTACAAGGATCAGTATTTGTTAGAACAGGCAGCCACTGGTTATGGGTGGACCTCAGAGTGCCAGTGGCTTTATAGAGCTGAAAGTCATTCCCGGTCGAGTGCACGGTATTTTCTCACACAGGAACATGGCACTCGGTAGCTGAGTATGCAAGAGTAGGCGAAGCATTGCGAAGTGTGTTAGCATCTAAAACTTGGGTTAAAGGTCATATCCCTGCCTCGGTCTGTCTGTCTGTCTGTCTGTCTGTCTGTCTGTCTGTCTGTCTGTCTGTCTGTCAGATTATTTCTTACTTCAATAAATTGTATCAGAGACTTGTTATATAACTCTCGTAAATAAATAGTGTAATTATTAGTCTAATATTATATGTTCAGAGGTTTAGTTTATTTTGTGTTTGTAATTTAATAATACAGTATGTTTACATATTTAGTTCATTTTGTTAAGTCAATTCTATGTGATTTTAACTTTTTCATGTCCGACTTTACATTGACCTCTGTTTAAACTAGGAATTTAAGAAATATGAGCGTAGCGTTTTAGCATTTACATTTTAACATCTTTGTCAGGGCCGTGCTTATTAAAATAAGACTTCGAAGATAATCTGAGTTGAATATTTGTTGTAACACATTAGTTACATGTAGCTGTCTTTATTTATAGGAATTAAAATCATTGGATAATTACTTGTATCGGCAAAGAACAACGTGAATTCGTATCAGGAATGTATCAGCAGTCGTATCTTTTCCTTCTCTACTATCCCCCTTTCAGTATCTCTTCTGACAGATCTTACCTCTTACTCGCCTTTCTATTACCCAACTCCTATCTTGTCTGTGTTCTTTCAAGACCAAACTTTTTTCGCCTTTCTTGTTCTCGCAGCAACAACTACCTTTGCTGATAAGAAAGAAGCCCTATTGAGAGCACCTACCGAAGTGGTATTTGAGACTCGCGGTTTTGATCCACTAGTTTGTATCACAATGTTGGTTGTTGCCTACATGAGAGGAACTTTGAAGCTAAGTCGGTAACATTTTAAAGGAATATGATAGATATTCTCAGTATCAGATAGCTTAACCCGTTAAAGCCCAGTGTCCTATTTCGATGACTGAGCTTCAGTCCTATATGTCCTGCATGAATGAAACAAGATTTTTGTCTGTAGGCTTACTTTGATCAGAATTCTTGAACATTGGTATTTCTGTGTCAGTCATGCCCATAATAAAAAAATACTATTTTTTAAATCTCCATCATGGCGTAGCCTATATATGTATGTATGTATGTATGTATGTATGTATGTATGTATGTATGTATGTATGTATGTATGTATGTATGTACCGGGCGAGTTGGCCGTGCGCGTAGAGGCGCGCGGCTGTGAGCTTGCATCCGGGAGATAGTAGGTTCGAATCCCACTATCGGCAGCCCTGAAGATGGTTTTCCGTGGTTTCCCATTTTCGCACCAGGCAAATGCTGGGGCTGTACCTTAATTAAGGCCACGGCCGCTTCTTTCCAACTCCTAGGCCTTTCCTATCCCATCGTCGCCATAAGACCTATCTGTGTCGGTGCGACGTAAAGCCCCTAGCAAAAAAGTATGTATGTATGTATGTATGTATGCATGTATGTATGTAAAAGTTATATGCGCGCTTCACGAGAAAATGGCTCAACAACATTCAACGAAAATCGCCATTTAATGTCAAGGGAGAAGGCACTACATACAATCTTGGCTATCGATAATTTTATTCACGATGGGTGAAATGGTAGTTTGGGTAAAGGTGCAAAAAATATTTCTCGAATATCTCCGTTGATACTGGTCCTAGTGATAAATGCAACAAAATTGTTGAAAACAAGATTTCCTATCCTATGCGCAGTGCAAATTGACCCCACATCGAATATTAACGTAAATATTGTAGAAAGGTTACCGGCCCCAACACTTGAATAAAGCGTCTAGATGCTTACTTTCGTCTGCCTGACGTGCTATTTGGGAGAGTTAACTTGCCGAATGGAGCAGTCTGACTGTATATGCACGGGAAGGAGTTAGGGAGTTAGATAACTTCCCTTTTTATCTTACCATTCCTCTGGATCATACATATTCTAATAACTATTGGCACTTGACCCAATGATCCATCATACTATTCGAGCTGTTCGATCTGCCAGGAATGGGGATGTCACTTACTGAAAGGAACACAGCAGAACAGTCTTCGCTGCTGTCTATGGCCAGGCCATTCCTGCACTGAAACTTGGCATTGGAGGCCTACTGTTTCACTAGCATGGCTGATCTATCGAAGACAGGTTCGATAGCTAGTTAAAAATAATGTCCATGTCATAATTTCTGTATTTGTAATTGTAACTAGTAAACTAGAGATGCTTACGTGTTATCTGTGACAAGACATGCGTTCGCTAATCAAACTCATTCGTAATTTATTCATAGTTAACATATTAATTGGTTGTTATCTTTACGCATTCCCAGCAGTACAAATTGAGTTACTGTGTCCAGGCGCATTTAAGAGTTCTTCATTAAATCGTTGGATTAAGTAAGTCAAATGATTTCAGCCACCTAACATAAATAATGGCATCCTTAAAATTGACGTTGATATATATTTTTAAAGTAAACAGCCTGCTTTACATTTAAGGTCGTCGTATTTCGTATTTTAGCCACACTGATGTCGGTACTGATCTCATGCCGTCCCATCAAAAACAAAGATGAAATATCTCCTCGACAAAAAAATTTGAAGGAAAGTAAATTATGCAGGTGAATCATACTACCCATCAAAATACTGTCAGCAATCAATATGATGGTATCTGTCCATATTTGTGTGATATGTGTGCTTTTCAATGAAGAATGATATAAGCGTACGTGCTGTTTTAATTATTCAACCTTAGCTCATGGTGCATATATACTCTTCAGTGAAGGCGTGTCCATCCGACCACCCTCCTGGTTCCCTTGACGATAAATGCAGGTCACGTCATATCACGCAGAAAAAGGAGGAGACAAAAGTGTCAGCAATTAATGTAGTAATATCCGGCCATACTAGGGTGGTGTGTGTGCTGCAGCCCCAGGGGTCTTCACATGGCTAGGGCACGCCCTAACTCGCTCCTCTCACTGCGTCTCCTATGGTCCCAGTGGAACTGGACGCTGGGTCACACACACCGCGCGTCGCGTCATCACATTCACCAGATTAACTCCCTCCGTTTCAGTAGAGAAAAGTCACTCACTGGTTAACTTGGCCATCTGTGGAAGTAGACGAGAGCCTTTCGCCTCCAGTTTGTTTCATTTAGTTGAATAATTCACCTTCTCTTAGATCTAGCTACAACACAAACATAATCCACTGACCATAATTCCAGAGGGAGTGTTGCATATAGGCATGTTAGACTTACGGCACGGTTTTAGCCGGAATAGTACGCAATTTTCCCGATTTGTTCCGCATACGGTGCATTCCGAATTTGAAAATGACTGCATGACGACTTGTATTTTTGAATCTAACGGCAAATTACCTATTGCGTTGACGAAGAAAAAAATGAACAGCTGAACTGATTAGTGCATCAATGCTGAGTAAGATTTCAGTTTTAAGTACATTTCCATCAAAAGTAATCACAGAAAGTTTTCTGTATTATGAATATGTTATTTATTTATTTAGGCTTATTTATTTATTTATTTATTTATTTATTTATTTATTTATTTATTTATTTATTTATTTATTTATTTATTTATTTATTTATTTATTTATTTATTTATTTATTTATTTGTCGTATGGCCTTTACTGTCGGGAGTGTCCGAGGAATTCGGCTCGCCTGGTGCAGGTCTTGCTATTTGATGCCCATGGGTGACCTGCGCGTCTGGATGTGGGATGATGATAATGAGAGGATGAAATCAGGTGTCGGCACATAGTCTTCTGTTGAATAACACCAAGGGTTCTCTTCAAGGCCATTCGGTGTGGACGAATCATCATCAAGAACATCATACTGTATGCCCTCATTCCATACGAACAATCCGGAGAGGTTTGGAATTGAATCCAGACTTTTGGTACGCAATCTAGTGATTAGAAATTGTATACAACCACCTCTCCTATCTTGCCGCCCAACATTCTGGTGGTGATTTTGTTTCCACCTACGGGACTCGAACCGGTTATCCTCGGTGTCAGGCCATAGGCACTTGACGCTTGGCCACTAGGTGGTCTTCTTATTCTTCTTCTTATGCTAGTATATTTAACGTCGCACTAACTCAGTTTTCGTTGGCGATGGGATAGGAAATGGCCAGGAATGGGAAGGAAACAGTCGCGGCCTTGTTAAAGTACAGCTCCAGCATTTGCTTGGTGTTAAAATGGGAGTAAGAGTTTTATGATCACTATAATTCAAGAATTTTGTATAAAATAAAAAGTTAAGCTATCAACATATGCATTGTGTGTAGTGCATTATTGTGACATCGTCACTGGCTTGTCATCAAAGCGGCCGCGGTTCAAATCCTGATGTAGGCTACGTGGGATTCTTCAGATGAAAAGTCACCTTCTTGGTTCATATTCTACATAAAACTGGAAGTCCCGTAGTTATGGTCACGTTATCATCACTATTCAACTTCCATACAAGCTTACTTGCTTACTTTTTGTATGTAAACACTACTTTCAGTAAACTAGCTTGATGTACGCGCGCTTCGCTACGGAATTCTCAGAAAGACTGTCTTTGTGGTTTTACCAACTGAAGTCAATATAGGTCATTACAAAGACGTCGGTAGGAATGTCGCGATGGAATTCAAGAGGACAAATTGGGGCAAATATTCGTTTATAGGAAAGGGAGTTAGGGATTGGAATAACTTACCAAGGGAGATGTTGAATAATTTTCCAACTTCTTTGCAATCATTTAAGAAAAGGCTAGGAAAACAGCAGATAGGGAATCTGCCACCTGGGCAACTGCCCTAAAAGCAGATCAGTAGTGATTGATTGATTGATTGATTGATTGATTGATTGATTGATTGATTGATTGATTGATTGATTGATTGATTGATTGATTGATTGATTGATTGATTGATTGATTGATTGATTGATTGATTGATTGATTGATTGATTGATTGATTGATTGATTGATTGATTGATTGATTGATTGATTGATTGATTGATTGATTGATTGATTGAAGAGCAATGTTATATAAAATACTCGATCAAATGAAAACCGCACATGGTTCTCACTTTTAACGAATAGTACTACGCTGCCGATCTAAACGTCCAAAGTTCCAGAGCTGAATTGACCAGGCCGCAGACAGCCGCGAACACTCCTATGCCATTATCCTGTTAAATGTGGACATTTCTCATTCCATTCAGTGCCTCAGAGTAGGGACTGAATAACTGGAATGCTTTGATGAAATGGTGTATGGCTTTTAGTGCCGGGAGTGCCCAAGGACAAGTTCGGCTCGCCAGATGCAGGTCTCTTGATTTGACTCCCGTAGGCGACCCGCGCGTCGTGATGAGGGTGAAATGATGATGAAGACAACACATACATCCAGGCCCAGTGCCAGCGGAATTAACCAATTATGGTTAAAATTCCTGACCCAGCCGGGAATAGAACCCGGGACCCCTGGGGCCAAAGGCCAGCACGCTGATCATTTAGCCATGGAGCCGGACAATGCTTTGATGAACCAGTGTGTTACATACCAGTAGTATCAGAATATGAACCAGAGGAATGAAATGCTAAAGAAGAGAAAGATCTAACTCCCCAGCTACTTTCAGACAATATTCAGGCAGGCTGTCATACTCGGTACGTAGCAGTAATCCCATTTATCGAAGATGAGTGGCAGCAGAAAACACTAAGCACGTCACAAAGAGCAATGGTCAATGTAATGTTGTTGCTGATCAATTTTATGATATTTCTATATTGTAGGCCTTCACATTTACTTTTCTTCCGATTCTGTGATATTAGGGCACCACCATCACCACCAATCTTATCATAGTCAGTGCGATAAAACTGAAGAAGACGTAAATGATCGGAAAATGTATTCTCTATAACTTTTGTTATGCAGTACATTAGTGTCCAATAGTTAAGCATAAGTTACGAGTAAGCAGGGCAACAGGAAATACACAGCAAATCGCACGGCATATGCACCTACCAACCTTATGTGTTCACTCTGTATAGGAAAGGAGTGTTCGCTGCTTTGACTAGTGGCGTAACCTCAAGGCAAACACGGTCAGTTCCTGAGCCCCATATTCCCTCAGTCGTGTTTGCCCTGTTGTAGTGTGCGGAGTGTAGCCTCGTGGTGAACGTGACAACATAATGGCACAACGACGCCATTTGGACCCCGTTTTGCAGGGTAGAATACACGGTCGCCTGGAAGCAGACCAGACACAGACCGAAGTCGTCGTATCCTTGAATGTGCCACAAAGTGGCATTTCCAGGCTTTGGAGACGATTTCGAGACACAGGAGATGTTAGTCGTAGGCCAGTACCAGTTCGACCAAGGGTAACCACCCCACAGCAGGACCGATATCTGACCTTAACCGCCCGACGAAATCAGAGTGCACCTGCAAGACAATTGTCGGCGGAGCTTGCAGCCTTCTAAGGGTTGCCGTTTCCCAGCAAACTGTGCACCGGAGGCTCAGAACAGCAGGGCTGTTTGCCCGATGTCCAGCGGGGTGCGTCCCGCTCACTCCAGCACAGAGACGGGCCCGTTTACTGTGGAGCCGTCAACATCGAAACTGGACCATAAATGAATGGAGGCACGTGATCTTCAGTTTGCTGAACGATTCCCGTCGCACATTAATCTGGAGAGAACCGGGTAGCCGATACAACCACAGGAACATAGTAGAACGAGGCCAGTGTGGTGGTGGTGGTGGTGGCGTCATGGTGTTGAGCGGCATCATGTTGAATAGCCGTACGGACCTGCACATCTTCATGTGTGGTCGGAGGAACACTGTTGACGCTCGGAGATACAGGGATGAAGTACTGAGATCACATGTTTGACTCTTCAGAGGTACGATTGGTCCAGACTTCCTCTTAATGGACGATAATGCCCGACCGCACCGCGCTGCTCTGGTGGATGAATTTCTGGCTGGGGAAGACATTCATCGCATGGACAGGCCAGCGAGGTCTGCGGATCTGAATCCTATAGAACATGCCTGGAATGCATTGGGGGAGGCGAATTGCATCCCGTCAGCCTCCACCAAGGACCCTCCAAAACCTTCGCAATGCCCTTTCGGAGGAATGGGATCGACTGCCACAAGAGATCTTGGACCATATGATAGCATGCCACGTCGCTGCGAAGCATGTGTGGCCGTTAGGGGTAACCATACGCCCTATTAACAGCATATTTTGTTGTGGAAGACATTGCCAAGTTTTGTTAGTTGTTATCAAATCAGAACCTTTCTGACACTGATTTTTTTTTTTGGACAAGTTGTGTGACATATAGTGTGTGAGTCAGCTTCCGTTTGTTCAGCAATCCGTCTGACATTCCTATCAGGCGGTATGGCCTCATTTAGTGATTATGATTAACATTTAGACACTAGTGTATAGTACACGAACCTTTTCTTGAGCCCAAGTTCTCAGTCAGCACTATAGAGCCCAGGGCTCAAGAAAAGGTTCATGTACTATACTTTTCGATAGGACCAATAACATAATGAATTAAAAATTAAATTTTAGGCACCTTCCTCTAAACTACCATTTACCCAGGATGAATAAATTATTTATAGCGCAGACTGTATTTCCTTATTCCCCGACTTTACATACCGATTGTCATTAAATTCTGTTGACTTATTTTCTTGAGACTACGTTCATGAATATCTCTGTTAACGTAGTCGGTACGGTAAAATGTATTTAAAAAATGTGTGTCATAAATGATCGGAAATTTAATACTATAAAACTGTAGTTGTGTAGTATTTATCGATAGGACCACTAATAACATAAGAATTTTGTAATTAAATTGTAGGCCTTCCCCTAAACTATAATTTCACTCAGCGTGAATAACATTATTTATCGCCGAGATTTTAGCGACTTACTGTCCGACTTTACATACCGATTTTCATTATTTCTCTTCAGCTGTTTTCTCGTGATGCGCGTACATACATACAGACAGACAGACATACATACAGACAGACAGACAATACGGAAAATTAAAAAGTACATTTCCTTGTTACTGCGGACACGACCGATACAGAAATATCATTCTAATTCTGAGCAATGTACAGGCAAAACTCTTAGTTTATATATATATAGATGAAACCTGACCCAATATTAAAACCGCGTTGTTTAGTTTTCAAGACCACATTCTCAACTCAGGAATCAGTTAATATGTGCTAATCGAAGAAATAATGAAAGTGAAAATGAAAGAAATGGTCGTATTATTATTATTATTATTATTATTATTATTATTATTATTATTTACTTCGAGTCGGCAATACTTGTGGATTTCGTCCATTTGTACGGTCAGATGACCTTCCTGACACCAACCTTACGTGGAGGTATCCAGCAGTGGTTGTTAGTGTGGTGTGTTATGCGTCTTATTGAAAGCGAAAGGGGAGTCGCAGATCTAATTAAATTTCACTATTCATAGATCTTCCTTTTCCTCATCGTCATAACTCTACACCTGTAACGAGATGAACGTGAGTGATCAGGAGCGTACCGGTGGAGATTCTAGAAACTAACTTCCTAAGTTTTCAATATTACTCCAGGAGTATTTCTTGTGGTTTAGACTGTGCTGAAATGGTCATATTCCGGGAAAGATCAAACCTGTGACGAAACTTATCATTGTGTACTACCAAAGCCGTTTTGCAAAATATTTGCTTTAGACACCTACCCGCTAGCTCTTTCATTTCATAGTCAACACCTACTATGTTTACATTAAGTTATTGTCTTTTGTGTGGGATGTTTCAAGAAATCTTTTGGTTAAAACAGAGTTCCTTTACGAATGCAGGCTCACTGATTTGTTTACACCTTCTGACAATCAGATTTGTTATCTAGGGAGTGAAAGGTATTGATTCTAACCCAAATGCTATAAATATCTCTCTGTGGCGACGATATCTCAATTCTCTAATTCTAACTTTAATTTGTTTGCTAATATAGTACGTTAAAAAAATATGTGTAAATGCTATTACGTTAGTGGTATATTATTTTCTTCGTCTTTTTCTGTTTCTTCTTTCTTCGTCGGTTAGCGCCAGTCCAATCCAACGTCCTTCGTCTCTGATCGACGCTGCTAAAGCTGGAATTATTCTCGCTTCTGTCGATATAATTTTTTCATCCGGAACTTTCCACCATTTTGTTCGCCTGACTTGTATTAAGCTTAATTAGACTGTTAGCTTGCTTCAGTGATTCTTTGATGCTTTAACACTCTGCCTGTTACAAGGGGTAACAAAAATTGTTCTGCTTGTTTAGCTTGTGGAAAAGAGGAAATATATTTTGGAGGACGGAGAATATTTATCGTAACTTTTTGAAATTATTATGATCTTTGTCGTTCACGGTGCGTCTTCCCTTTTGGACTTTATTTATTTATTTATTTATTTATTTATTTATTTATTTATTTATTTATTTATTTATTTATTTATTCCGCCTGACTGTTAGACCAACACTATTCGATCGCATTCCTGCTATGTCTCCCATGTTCTTTTTATGACAGATTAGTGTTTAATTTGGAATATGAAAATGTTATTGCGTGAAGCAATCCGAAACCTTCAGTAAATGAATACTCTATTTATAATGTGGAGTCTCTTGCTACGTGCCTTCTTAACCACGAAATCATCATTCTGAGACTTAAGAATCGTTTCGTATGTAACCGACCCTTATACATTAGCATCACTTCATCTCACCAATCCGTATAGCTTCATCCCAAGGGGTATACTCCTTAATTAGGTGCTACCTCTTCATTACGAATATCCCTCTGCCATTTTCATTCCTGTCCGTAATAAGTCATTTCCACTAGTTTCAAAAATATCCCATGTCCGCCCTTTTTTATTCTCATATAGCAGATTCGATCCAAAGAGTGATGGAAGGCTAATTTCTTTCGCAAATTCACACTGTAATGAAGCATTATCACTGACTATAACTGCTAACTCACTGCGTCAGCTGTGCTACTCCTTTCTCTCACAAGGAACATTCGCGAATTGCCTGACTAATAATAGTATAAAATTAAATACGAAGGAAATCAATGCTTATTGTACAAATTTTAGCTGCCCGTAGCGGTAATTATACATATTTATGAGCCTAAATTTTCTTGGTATAATAACAAATACGACAGGAAATTCGACTACAAGTAATTATTTTTCTACTAATTTTAGCTGTCCTATACTTAAATATGTTAAGCACAAATGTAAACGACCATAATCACACTAAAGGAATGATGCATGTGTAGTTGGGAGTTCAGAAACTGGAATCTTCAGTGACCCAGATAACATTATCGGGAGCATTAAAGGTATTACATTCAACTGGAAATGTAGCTTTCTTCCAGGCATGTTTAATCATGTTACTGAATATGGAGGTACTGAACTGCTTATGGATAAATGCATTGCGTTACCGCTCTGGAGCTCAAGAGCAATAATGTCGAGTAAAACGCGCTCACAAAAACGTGTTATGCATTCGAAGGTTGAACAAGGGAAGTTGCGACAGTAGGAATGGTTGTCACCTCTATGTGTTTATTCGGAATTACGAACAGATTTTTTTTTTTTTTTTTGCTAGTGTGAAAATGAACGAGTCAGTATGGGCAGTTGAAACTTGCGTTACTTTCATCTAGTGAATCATTTATACCTGTTTACGAAAGATAAGATAAATACCCGCTAGACATTTCGCGAATGTTCCTAGCCAGTATACTACAGTACCATAATGGCAGAATTCGCTTGCTAAGAACTTGAAATGGCCCATGCCTTCAGTTTCAGTATTCTGCCTGGCGTTGAGTTTCCTTAGGTATTTTTATTCCTTACACAATTTTCAAACCATTTTCATTGCGCTTTTCAAAGTTCTCATATATTAGATTGCAGGTTCTGTCCACATTTGGCCGTCGTATTGTACTTATCCAACTGTATCTAAATCTGCCTATATATGCCTTTTAGTCAATTACACCTACTTACTACTGTATTTACAATAAGGGTAAAAAAAGTTCATGGAAAGCAAAAGCTGATTTTTTAAATGTTAATTAATCTGTTGAGAAAACTAACGAAGTTTGTACAGCCACAATATTTCAATATTAATATGAAAAGGAATATAGTATGTTCGAAATTAGAAATCAGCATTTCTAGGGGTAAGGTTTTGTGAGTTTAGTTAAATTGAACGAAGGAAGAAATAAAGATCGGAATGTAACTGAAAACGTGACTGGTCTTAACGAGTACTGGGCTTGAGAATTTTCACTCATTCTTCACTGTGGAATACACACTACCATTTCTTCACATTTCAGGAATTTTGAAGAAACAATTGACTTAGAGTTAAGCCACGAAACACTGGAATCGAGTTGGTTACAAGTGCACAGAAATTGTGATGGTAGATTATTAAGAGACAGTTGTTTGCCGCGAATTCGTATGGGTGTCTTGGAGCGTGATAGAGAGCAATGTTAGGTGAAATCATAAATTACCGTATCAATTCATTCTTCGGTGTTCCATTCATGAACTTATTTATTACCGACATTCATCATCATCATTTCCCTTTATCCAGCTGTAGCCGGGTAGGGGCAAATATGGTTCCTCTCCACTTTCTTCGGTCTTTCCACCACTCCTCCTCCAACACTGTGTCCCAGTCCAGGTTTCTTTCTATAATGCTGCGTTGGATTGTATCCTTCCATCTCAATCGTGGTCGTCCACGGCCTCTCCTTCCTTGGATTTGCATTTCCATCACCTTTTTTGGCATTCTTTTGTCGCTCATTCGCTTTATGTGCCCAAACCATCTTAGTCGGCTCTTCTCTATTCTATCATTCATTTTTTCCACTCAAATTTCTTCCCGGATTTTCTCATTCCTTATTTTGTCTCTTCTACTCTTCTGTATCATACTCCTCAAGAATTTCATTTCGGCTGCCTGTATTCGACTCTCATCCTTCTTTGTCATTGTCCAAGTTTCTGCTCCGTAAGTTGTTATGGGTACGTAATACATCTTGAACATAGTATCCTTTGCTTCCATTGGCACATCTTTGTCCCATAACATATTTCTTACACTATGATAGAAACAACTTCCAGCTTGAATCCTTTTACTAATCTCAGCATCCAGTCGAGCATTCTCCATTAATTCACTCCCCAGGTATTTAAACGTTTCCACTACTTCCAGGGACTTGTCTGCAAGTCTAATCTGACCTTTCCCTTCTTTCTCCCCTCTAGTCATAACAAGAGTTTTACTCTTTTCTACACTTATTTTCAATCCACATTCTTCAATCTTCCCATTCACCACATTCAACTGTTCTTGAACCTTCCTGTCGTCTTCTCCCCAAATCACAATATAATCTGCAAATAACATCATGTTCATTTCTCTTCCTCCATATGCTGCTTTTGCTGTTCTCATGATGTCATCCATTACTATTGTAAACAGGATTGGTGATAAAACACTTCCCTGTCTCAGCCCACTAGTTATTTTGAACCAACATGTCCTGCCAACTTGTGTTTGCACGCAACTACAACATTCCTTATACAATGCCATGATCATTTTTATTAATCCCTGTCCAATTCCTTTTTGCACCAGACTGTCCCAAACTTTCGTCCTAGGGACACTGTCATATGCCTTTTCAGTATCAATGAATGTCATCACCATATCATTCCCGTACTCCCAATGCTTTTCCATTAGTTGTCTCATAATGAAAATGGGCTCTATTGTTGATCTTCCACTTCTGAAACCAAACTGATTTTCCTGTATCTGCTTCTCAACCCTCAACCTTATTCTACTTTCCAGTATCCTTTCCATTATCTTAGCAACATGGGATATTAGAGTAATTCCCCTGTAGTTCTTCAAAACTTTCTTATCACCTTTCTTGAAAATTGGGACATTATCCTGACATAATTTCCTTATAAAGGTAAGGGTATATTCTGCCCGAAGGCAGGTCCGAACCTCCGCAGAGGTGTGCCTGTGCCGAAGTTTACGTATGGTAGAGTGGCCAGTTCCTTTCCGCTCCTCCATTCCCTTCCCTTTCCCCCGCCAACAGCGTGTGGCAACTCATCAAAATGTTGGCCATGCCCAGTGTTGCTTAACTTCGGAGATCTCACGGGATCCGGTGTTTCAACACAATGCCGTTGGCATTTCCTTATATAGACACATCAGTTATAGTCTATGTACCGTATACTGTGCATAAGTTTTTCTTAATGTATGGATGTCCCGAGGATATTCATTTTCTACGCCGTGGTCTAACGAGTGTGCTTTAATGAGCATGGATTCGATTTCCATATCTTGTCATTATTTCAGATTGGCAGTTGAATAGGGTTAGCCCTGTCTCGTGAGTCAGATTAAGAATCTGAGTACATCTTTGATCATGAAACCTTTATTAACGGCTGTAATTCATAGTCTGTGAGTCGAACGGCCGCAATCTTGGATATGAAAAGCCAACATAATGTACTATACACCACTAGACATTACTCGCTAACCTTTTGTTTCAAACAATGTACGAGTACTTTCAAAATATCTCGTACTGGGAGAAAGAATGGCACAGAGTCATATTTAGAGACGAATTTTGACTGTCTGGCTGAATCAGGTTTGTCAGAACAGTTTGCCATGTGAAAATCTGCAATGTTGTTATATTAAGTTGTTATTCATGATTGTTGTGGGCACAGAACTTGCTTATGTGGATGCACAGGTAAGACAACCAAAAAACCCAAACCTTGTAACTCACCAGTATCCCAGAAACTCACCGTACTAACACCCCCAATAAACCCCTCAAATCATAATCACTTTTTAAACCTAAGACTTTATTAATACTGAATAATCACATGAACTTTATTCTTAATGGGTAGAGGTACCTGTTCATTCAATGGCTGTCTCTCTCATATCCATCTTTACAAAAAGGATGTTTCAGGTTGAAGTGGACAATACGTGTTCATGTACTCTACACATCTAAAGCGGAATTCGTCAAGGTAATATAAATTGTTGACCTGCAAACCTACCGCTGATTAGAAGCAATGAGTCTCTGCGAATTATGATAAAAGGAATGATAAGTTCATCAACCCAATTATTCGACAAGTAGTTTATTGCAATAGTCATAGAATGAGATTTCACTGAAATTTACGATTGTCATAGTTTGGATCACTCATTGAAATGAGATACACACAAAGGAATCAAGAGGAATACTAATAACAGTAATGCCGGCAGTAGGGGTTAGAGGAACGCAAAACTATTATTATTATTATTATTATTATTATCATCATCATTATTATTACTATTATTATCATTTTCGTGTACTCTACACATCTAAAGCGGAATTCGTCAAGGTAATATAAATTGTTGAACTGCAAACCTACCTCTCATTAGTAGCAATGAGTCTCTGCGAATTATGATGATAAAAGGACTGATAAGTTCATCAGCCCAATTATTCGACAAATAGTTTATTGCAACAGTCATAGAATGAGATTTCACTGAAATTTACGATTGTCATAGTTTAGATCACTCAGTGAAATGAGATACACACAAAGGAATCAAGAGGAATACTAATAACAGTAATGCCAGCAGTAGGGGTTAGAGGAACGCAAAACTATTATTATTATTCATTGCACGGTAGGCTATTAAGAATTCGACTGTGACATTTACACCGACAGTTGCTAGGAGCTAAAGTGAAAAACCACCGAAAGCAGCTTCCGAGACTAGAACTTTTACTCAGTTGTCTTATCTGAGATGGAACACACCTCGTAGCAGTCCGTCAAACTAGTCATAAATTTGTTCCCTAGCCTTGAATCCAAATCTGGTCAACCATATGGGAAGTTGCTACGTCAAACCCGAAATTACAGGGACAATTACAGAATTACAATGAAACAACTTCGCATCACTCAGTCGAATATTAGGCTTAGTCAACATCGGTCCTTTTGGTTTTCTTATTTCCATTCTATGAAGTAGTTTACACGTTTTAACCGTCTAATGCCCCGCTTGATATTTTTTGTCACAGAGATTATTAAAATATAAATTCATGCATGACTTTCCTGCCGGAAACGTTCACCGCACTGACTTGAAAGTGTGCGTTTACATAAGAACTTAAATAAGAATATCGAAGTATATGATAAACTTTTGAAAAATTATGTATAATATTGTGTATTTCAGCAATTCATTCTCAGAGAGCAATCGTGTGTGTTAAATTTTGTCAATGCAGGTCTTTTTGCATAACATTCTGAAGTAGTGTCAGTTGTACTCTAGCACGGAAACATCTCACATTTTTCGTAGTAAATGTCGGTAACAACAAGATATTAGCGAGAAATATCTAAGAAATGTTCTAGCTTGTGTTACTTGCAATAATAATGTTATTGGCTTTACGGCCCACTTTTACGCACCTTCAAATACCACCTGCCAAGTTGGGGTCAGAAGGCCAGCGTCTCAACCGTCTGAGCCACTCAACCCGGCGGCGCTGCTTCCGAGCTTGCGATGCTGTGTCGGATATATATCTCTGTGCGTAGGAAATGAGAAGATTTCTTTTGGGCACCCTGTAGCTTCTAATGTATTCTTATGCCTTTTAATACCAATAGTTACTAATATGTCATAACAATGACAAATAAAAGGTTCGAAAAAACTGCGGAGTGTTTATTGAACATAAGGCAGTAAGTTGAGGTTATATAAAGTAGTTTAAATGAAAATCAGTTTTTAATAGCACAGTTATGTTCGCCTGAGCATTATAGGGTTAACTTCAAGGTTACAATGGGAGCTCTCTCAAGAACAGGTTGAGCGATAAACATTGACGAGTGATATACTGTATATTCACAACAAAGGAAGGAGGGGTCAATATCGATCGCTTCAGAATCGTCGGTTCCTGTTCTCGAAAGTTTTGGCCTCTTGGGATCTACAGGCGAAAACAATTCGTATCTCTTTTAATTCGTGTGATCTTTCATGCGTATGAAATCTCCGAAGTTTCCCGGCTCTTTGCTAATTAATGAACGTGAGAAGGAAAGAAAAAACGAGAACCCAAAGCATTTACTTTAAAAACGGTAGAGATATCCAGATAGACTACAGCACCAAGAGGGAAGTTCCTACTGCACAAAAGAAGGGAAGATCGTAGAAAGGGACGAAAATAATAGTATGGATATATCTCTTTTGATCTAATATCGCACGAGAAGGCAAGGGAACTAAAGTTGACTAACGGACATTCGAGCAGACAAGATGAAGTGATGAGGCACAGCATAAGTGTATCAATGCCAGCATGAACACTTGATAACCCATCATGTTCCACAACTTTTGACAATATTGTAGGCTTGGAAATCAATTAAAGAAAAATCGTTTCTTTGCCTCTTTAGAAATATATGCTGCGTCATATTCATCAAGATATATTACACTTGGTTTTACGTCGCACCGACACAGATAGGTCTTACGGCGATGATGGATAGGAAAGGCCTAGGAGTGGGAAGGAAGCAATCGTGACAATAATTAGGGTACAGCCCCAGCCTTTGCCTGGTGTGAAAATAGGAAACCACGGAAAACCATCTTCAGGGCTGCCGGCAGTGGGGGTCAAGCCTACGATCTCCCGGATGCAATCTCACAGCTGCGCGCCCCCAACTGTACGGCCAACTCGCACTGTTTCAATGGTGGTGATTTAGAACTCATAAATGAGGGTACTGATCAACCTGGTTCTGGTGCGCTAATCGCAACTCCCACGACTCCGCGTGGTACAAAATGTAGATTTAACTTTCGCCCGTAATATTGACGTGGATCTGTTTCCGTATGCACGTTACTTCTTCCATCACAGACTGACTGTACTTCGATTTTGTCTTGAAAATGTCTAATTAGTTTAAAAATTAGGAAATAAAATTTCAACAATAAAATATCAAACCGATATTTGACTAGATACTATATTTCCTCAATACTCATCACGTGGTAAGTATTCTACGTCGAAACTTGCGGCCTTGATCCCGACACAGACGCGTTCGAAATCCTTGTAGTCTGCTATCTGAGGTTACCCACGTATAAGGTGAACGAAGTTATTCCAACCCTAACAGAGAGCATTGAGCACGAACACAGCATAAGTTGCAGGATCCAAATGAATGAAAATCCACAGCCTGTTTCCAGTCATTCGACCGGGTCAGGAATGGAATGAATGAAGCCCCCGTCTAGCGTTAAGGATAGGAAATGTGCTGGCTGCCGAAGCCTGTTGCACTCTTCTGGGGCAATGATAAATGACTGACAGATAATAATATATAATTTCGTGTGGCTATTACTAGCCGAGTGCAGCCCTTGTATGGCAGACCCTCCATTGAGGGTGGGCGGCATCTGCCATATGTAGGTAACTGCGTGTTATTGTGGTGTTATGTGTGGTGTGTGAGTTGCAGGGATGTTGGGGACAGCACAAACACCCAGCCCCCGGGCCATTGGAATTAACCGATGAAGGTTAAAATCCCCGACCCGGCCGGGAATCGAACCCGGGACCCTCTGAACCGAAGGCTAGTACGCTTACCGTTCAGCCAACGAGTCGGACATGACTGACAGATGAAATGAAAATAATGTTAATGGAGAGTGTTGCTGGAATGAAAGATGACGGGGAGAACCGGAGTATCCGGAGAAAAACCTGTCCACCTCCGCTTTGTCCAGCACAAATTTCACATGGAATGACCGGGATTTGAACCACGGTATCCAGCGGTGAGAGGCTGGCGCACTGCCTCCTGAGCCACTGAGGTTTCCGGATCCAAATATTGAAGAAAAAGAAAAAAAAACGTTTTTCGAGCGTTCTGGTCAGTGACATTGATTCTATTATACCAACTTTAAGAAAGATAATATGTACTCGGAACTCTGAAAATGAAAATCCACAGCTTGTTTCCAGTCATTTGACCGGGTCACAAATGGAATGAATGAAGCCCCCATCTAGCGGCGAGGATAGGAACTGTGCCGGCTGCCGAAGCCTGTCGCACTCCTATGGGGCAATGATTAATGACTGACAGATGAAATGAAATGATATTAGAGAGTGTTGCTGGAATGGAAGATGAGAAAACCGGAGTATCCGGAGAAAGACCTGTCCCGCCTCCACTTTGTATGTACTGGAAACTCTGCCTCCTGTTAATTTCAACTCGCAAGACTGTGCATTCTTAAGACTGTCTGGACGGTTCAATTTCTTAAAGTGAGCGAAATCTCTTAGCTGATCGTAGGCTTATCTTAAAATTAATTTCAAAACATTGACTTGTTTAGAATTCTAATAAATTTTTATTTCATCTTTGAAATGGTAATCTTTGGCAATTTATTACAAGGTTAATGCCCGTTATTTCTTCATGCAGCTTTTGGTTGTGGCTGGTGTTTAGTAGTTAATTTGATTGCAGAGAGATAGGCTGGCTGTAGCGGTCAGCCATTGTGGTATCTGGATTTATGGCACTATTTAACATAGTGGGTAGGGAGAAGAGGAGGGGGGGTTCTCGATTACCGGATAATACGCGTGTAATGCAGTGGGAGGTGGGGGAGGTTGCGTGCAGGTACAATGCAACTTGGCTTCCTACGAGCGATGTCCACTTGGTCCCTTATCTGTCACCAGGATCGCACGTACGCGTCAGGCTCCTACTACCTTGGCCAAACCCATGATGGTTTACCGTCACGACACGGTCACACAGACCACATGCTGACTTGCCAGTGCGATACCAAGTGCGATGGCAAGTGCCTGCTGTGAGATCTGAACCAAGGGAAATCTTGTGCCTAAGACAAGGAGAGAAACAGTTATGGCCTTCATATATTCGACTTTATCCTGGGGGCTATTGACCACCAGCTACTCCGTCATTGTGGGGAATCAGACAAGAAAGCTTGTGCATATGGAGGAAAGGAAAATATTATTTTTGCTAATTTTTTATGTTTTTCAGTTCGTTGAATTCGTTGTAAGAGCATGGACTTTGACGCAGTGACTTTGAGACGAGGGTGGCGAATTGATATCAGATTGGTACGGAATTTGCTCTACCCCTGTTGAAAATACTGCAATGGATGGTTCTTCAATGAGATGTCGTCGCTTGGGGAGTCAGTATTGTCTATAATTGTTTTATTTTTTTAACAATTGGCTTTACGTCGCACCGACACAGATAGGTCTTATGGCGACGATGGGACAGGAAAGGGCTAGGAACGGGAAGGAAGCGGCCGTGGCCTTAATTAAGGCACAACCCCAGCATTTGCCTGGTATTAAAATGGGAAACCACGGAAAACCATCTTTGGATATCGATATTGATAAGTTATAAGTTATACATATTATTCTCAAAGTGATAGAAAGAAAGAACCGTTAAATAATGTATCGTATTAACCTACAAATATTATTTTCGTAGCGAAGACTTTACTTATGTTATACTTAACAAGCTACATTTCATATTCTTCCATGAAAAACATGTTTAAAAAATACAAGGATATTGAAAAGCACTTTGATGGCTCATGAAACTATTTAAAGTGTTTGAGCGTCGTCAAATAAGTGTAGTGGATAACACCAGAAATTTCAAAAATATGATGTGCAGCGTGAAGTAGAACCAGTCAATTAACACCTATTGTGTTTTGAGTGAAACTCTTCAGTGCGCACGACTTTCATTGCATCTGCAAGTGTTCTGCATATAGACGAACAAATTTCCTTTTGTGCGGTGTTATTTTGATGCCATTTACTGTTTGCTAAGTACAGCTTTTCATCTATTTGATTTACCTGCGGGCAATTCTCATTTAGTTCCAATATTGTACATTACTTTTCAGGTAGATTTAATTACAATTCGTTAATTAATGTAACGTAAATCTATCTACTTCAACTAGATTATGTTCATTATTGAGAATTTGCACACAGTTTATACTGAAATAATTTCTCTACTTCCGAGCAAGTTGACTGTACGGTTTGGGTGACGTAGCTGTGAGCTTGCATCCAGGAGATAGTGGGTTCGAATCCACTGTCGGCAGCCCTGAAGATGGTTTACCGTGGTAGCCTATTTTCACATCAGCCATGTGGCTGCTTTGTCACAGGAGTATGTCACAACATAATTTATGTCCCATATACATTCATGTCATACGGTGTTTAACACTTTACTTAAATATTTAAAGAAATAGGCACATCTGTTGTGAATATCTACCTTTTACAAAATATGCCTAAAGCAGTTCAGAAGGTACCTGAAAAATTGTGCCCAACTGTTCTCTGGTATTATGAGGTCCTGTTTTCGTTGTGATATTCCTGATACCTAGCAAAAACCCTTTCGACCCGCTTGTCGAGATACGATCCAAGTACTTTTTCTTTTGTAGTGAGTGTCCACTTTTCAGCATTTCGATTTCATGACACCTGTGCAGGTTAATTTTCAATGAGATGATAAAAAGAGGAAGGATGATCCTTGCCCACCATTTTGTTAATGCGACTATGCCAGGCCTCGAACTCTGTCATGACAATTGCATGTTTTCGGAGGGAACATTGGTTTTCTTCGCCATCTACCATATCTTCCTAGAAATTGTCTCTATGTAGCCCAGCATAACCCGAAGATGTTTATCAACCTTCATTCATCAACGCCAAAACTTTAGGAACGTCGTTTTCAGAGAACAAAGGGAAGTGCTGGTATACAATTGTGCACGAAGTTAAACATTTTCCTCCTTCATGTTCAGGGCCGCCAAACCCGTATCCTGTGCATAGTGGGAAAAAGCAAGCAGAAGCTTCAGTGTTGAGATCATCTTCTTCCACGGCTTATATGGATGCGAGCTTATAATAGGTTGTTATATAATAAGACTATCGATTTCTCTTAAATCGTTTCAAAACTTGATGCTCAAGGACGCGAAAACTTCCCTGGTATGTCCTTTTGTCACACTTCCTTGTTAGTACAAGGATAGTATACTTTGCAGTATATAGGCCCTACTATACAACTGGGTTGTAATTTTAGGAGCAACCTCGAATGTCCATTACATATACAATATCTGTAAGTATTCGTAAGCAATCCTCTGAGAAAAGTATAATTACTCCTTTCTGTACATCGAGGTGAAGCAGCCAAGGTCTTCCATCCTTAGTCACTGTGTACTTTTTTAGGCAAATTTTCAGTTTCTTCCGTATTTCTGGGTTCAAGGGGCAAGTTCTCCCTCCTAATACGTCTGAAGGTTCTTCTCAATGTTTACTTCTTCGGGAGTTTTCATTTGTTTCGCTAGACGTTGAAGCAATCGCATTTCGCATAATCAATGAAGTTGCTTCCGCAGACGTGGCAGCTTCTGTAAGTTCAGCAACTTTACAGGCTCCCCAGTCAGAAGCATGACTATGTTTTCTGATTGCCCAGACGCTCCACTCTCAGTATTTGACGTAGTATCATCGTAGAATATCGATGTCTATGAGCACAACTCCATCGCACACCAATTTTTATAGACCTATTTTTCAGGTGCATATAACCCTTACAAGCCAGATCCATAGCCCGTTATAGCGGGATAAATGAATTTCGTTCATATGTCATTTCAAAGTTCAACTGTACGATTTTTTAATTTTGTATCAGCTGAAGACAGAAGCCATTGACCTAGTTTGGTAGTGTTGAGTGCTGTGTCTGTAACAATCTAAATCAGGGGTTCCCAACCTGGGGGGCGTGAAGTGATTTTAACTCGAATATTACAATTTTGTGTAATAAACATTTTTCGAATCTCTCCAAGTGATTGTCGCGCCAAGTCAATCGTTCAAAAGCACTGGTAATTGCCATCTGTCGGCACAAACCTCTGCGGAGCCGCGAGGTTGGAGGTGAAATAAGGAATTTGCTGTGTTGTGAGAAGCAAAATGTAGCCTGAGAGCAGGTGCGGGAACAAGACCACTCAACGCACGTTTAATTGCACACTTTGTGGACATACTTGCGTGAATGTAAACTATGACCATACGCGACATGTTTCAACACATCAACGATGTAGTAGTTGCTTTCATTTTCCAGTATTATTGTTACATACTGTACAAGGTTTTTCTCATAAACAAAATATATTACATGAAGGAGATAATCGTATAAATGTCGGTATTATATCAAATTGATCTAGTATCGAGAACAACAGGAGATAAGGAATTAATAGTAGGCTTATTTATAATACATTTATTTGATATGACATGTCTGGCTTTCACGGCTAGCGTGAAATTCTATGTAGGCCTACTGGTATTTTGGGCTACAACTAATTGTTTAACCACAGCAATTAATGAAACAGTGACATTTTCTCACCAAAGACCTTAAGTGGCAATGAGTTACTACAGTCAGGAGTCGATATTAACTCTGAAGAACAAAGAAAATCGGAGTTTCAGAAGCAACAAATGTAGTGGAAGTTCCTCCTTCCCTCTCACCCTGCTGCATATAGACTCGTTTTGTGGGTAGCTCGTCCTTGAATGCTCTGTTCCCACCCCTACACATTCTTATTCTAACCTTGCAGTCAAATTGGCGAGAGCTACATAGTACAACTGTCCCATCAGAGATGGCGCAGTAATGGCCATGACAACACATCGCCGATAGACCATCAGTGGCCAGGCCCTTCGACTGTTGATTCTGTGCCTCGCATACTTTCGCAGTGGACGTGTCTGTCAAGTTGTTTATTGTGAGTGTTGCGTACGCTTCGCTGTAAAAGTGCGACTGTGTGAATTGTGTTATTTAATACTGTGACTTTTTAAAATTGATAACGATGTCCAAGAAGAGACTGTACAATGATGACTACATTAAATATGGCTTCACAGTCGTTGAACGGAACGGAATACAACAGCCTCAATGCGTAATCTGCCACTGTGTTCTGAGTAACGATGCGATGAGGCCCGTGCGTTTGGAGAGACATTTAAACACGAATCATTCACGCTTAAAAGACAAACTCACAGAATTTTTTGCAACTAAACTCAACTCACTAAAACGTATGAAATTAGATTCATCGGGTACTTTTAACCAAGAAAATGAGAAAGCAGTGGAAGCATCATATGAACTAGCTCCTCTGATTGCCAAAGACAAAAAAGCACACACAATTGGGGAAACATTAGTAAAGCCGTGTATGTTATTAGCTGCAAATATAGTTTTGGGTGAAGGGAGTCGGCAGAAATTGTCTAAAATTTCTCTTTCCGATAACACAGCGAAGTGCAGACTTCAAGAACTGTCAGAAGACATTAAAATGCAAATTTTGGAGAAGGTGAAAGCATCTCCAGTGTTTTCAATTCAGTGTGATGAAACAACCGATGTGGCCCATTGTTGTCAACTGATTGTATATTGTCGATTTGTCGACAGTGGAATTTTAAGAGAAGAAATGTTATTCTCCCAATGTTTGAAAACAACTTCGAAAGCTTGTGATGTGTTTTCTGCCATCGATAGATTTTTCCAAGAACATGGACTTTCCTGGGAAAATGTAGTGGGTATATGTACGGATGGTGCACCTGCTATGATCGGGTCACGTTCTGGGTTTCTCAAATTGGCCAAAGATAAAAATCCAAACATCATGGGAATCATACAGTGGATTTTAATAACACTCTAAAAGTCGTTACAAGAATTGTGAACTCTGTGAAGACAAGTTCTTTACAGACAAGATTGTTTGAAGCCCTTTGTGTTGACCTTCAAGTCGATCACAAAACTCTCCTTTTCCACACAGAAGTTCGCTGGCTATCAAAAGGGAACATGTTGGCTCGGCTGTTCGAATTAAAGTCTGAAGTTGAAATTTTTCTTCTTGGTGAAGGTAAGAACGATCTGTATGAAGTGTTTACTGAGGCCAATTTTATCGTCTCATTAGCATATCTTTGCGATTTTTTTGAAGCTTTGAACAGTTTGAACTTAAAGCTCCAAGGCAAAAACTCCAATATTATGCTTGCTTATGATGCCATCAGAGCTTTCCTGGAAAAATACAATTATGGAAACGCCGGCTTCCCTGGCACAAGAATTCAATTCCTACTTTCCTGATATCTCGTCAGATGAATGGTCCTGGATGTTAACAAGAAATCCATTTGCCATTGACATTGAAGCACTGCCAGCACAACTTCAAGAAGAAGCCATAGATTTGAAGTGTGATTCAAAGCTAAAAGATGATTACAAAATATTAGGACTGGGCGACTTTTGGGTAAACTGTCTTGCAGTGTATCCTGAAATAGCTAAAGTAGCATTGCGTGTCATTGTCCCATTTTCAACGACATATTTATGCGAGTCAGGATTTTCAACGCTGAGTGTCATAAAAACAAAGCAGCGCTGTCGGCTTGATGTTGCAAGTGATCTCCGCTGTGCCCTGTCAAATATCAAACCGAACATACCGAATCTTACCAAGATAAAGCAGTGTCAACCCTCTCACTGACACTTGTTGATTAATTGAAGGATTTATTGTAAAAGAAGTGTGTTCTTTGTATTGTGCTAGAATGAAGTTAGTATGTCGTAGATATAAAGCGCGTACTTCATATTATTTTTCATAAAGAATTGAATAATGGAATTTTCTAGTGTCATTAGGTTAGGTCACTATCCTCCACGTCAGTATATCGGAGAGGTTATAGAAGCGACCGGGGGGGGGGGGGATGACCACCCGTATCTGAAAAGGGGGGTGTCAGCTGGAAAAGGTTGGGAACCACTGATCTAAATGGTTTTGTTGTTGTTGTTATGATCATAAGTCCATAGACTGATTTGATGCAGCTCTCTGTCACTCTGCCATGTGCCAACCTCTTCATTTCTACGTATCTACTACATCCAACATGTACTCTAATCTGTCTATCGTATTCATGCCTTGGTCTACTCTTACCGTTCTTAACGCATACACTTCCCTCAAAAACTAAATGAACAAATCCTGGGTGTTTTAAGATGTCATCATTCTACCCCTTATTCTGGGCAAATTTCGCCAAATCGTTCTCCCCTCACCAGTTCTATTCATGATTCGATCTACCCGTCTCACTTTTAGTATTCTTCTATAAAACCACATTTAAAAAGCTACTATTCTGTTTCTTTCTGAGCTGGTTGTTGTCCAGGTTTCACTTCCATGCAATGCCACGCTCCAGAAGGAAGTCTTGAAAAACATCTTTCTAATTCTTATACCGATGTTCGAAGGGAGCAAATGTATTTTATTAAGAAAGGCCTTCCTTTCTTTAACTAGTCTGCATTTAATCTCCTCATTACTTTTGCCTTCATTAGTTATTATACTACCCGAGTAACAATATTCATCTAATTTTAAGACTTCATTTCCTATTCTAACATTTCCTGCATCAACTGACTTCGTGTGATTGCACCCCATTACTTTTGGAGGACACGAGTTTACTTTACTTTTGATTTTGATTTATTTATTTTCGTCTTGTACTACTCCATCAAGACTGCCCATACCATTCAGCAGTTTCTCTACATCTTCTGCGGACTCAACAATATTATCGACAAAGCTCGGTGGTTTGATTTCTTTTCCTTTGATTATGAACCCTTTTCCAAACTCCTCTTAGATTTTCTTTACCACCTGTTCTACATAGAAATTGCAAAGGAGAGGGGACAAACTGCAGCCCTGTCTCTCTGTTCTGGATTGCTGCTGATTTTTCATAACCCTCAGTTCTTATCACTGAAGGCTGCAGACTGGTTTTTGTACAGGTTATATATAAATCTCTGTCGGAATCTGATCCTGATCACCTTCAAAATATCAAATACCGAGCGAGTTAGCCGTGCGGTTAGGGTTGCGCGGCTGTGAGCTGGCATCCGGGAGATAGTGGGTTCGAATCCCACTGTCGACAGCCCTGAAGATGGTTTTCCGTGGTTTCCCATTTTCACACCAGGCTGTACCGTAATTAAGGCCACTACCGGTTCATTCCAGTTCCTAGGCCTTTCCTATCCCATCGTCGCCATAAGACGTAGGTATCTGTGTCGGTGCGACGTCAAGCCAATAGCTAAAAAATAAAAAATAAATCAAATAATGTAGCTTCGTCGAATCAACGTTTTCAACTTGTCGACATCCTATCTCCTTGCATTCCTGCCTTTCTTCAATTTCTTCAACTTCAGACGGCATTTCATGACCAAGTTTCGATCAGAGTTAACTTATTTTCCTGTGTACGAATCTCTCCCTAATCATAAGTCTATTTAATCCCTTTCGGACCGAGCTCGATAGCTGCAGTCGCTTAAGTGCGGCCAGTATCCAGTAATCGGGAGATTGTGGGTTCGAACCCCACTGTCGGCAGCCCTGAAGATGGTTTTCCGTGGTTTCCCATTTTCACACTAGGCAAATGCCGGAGCTGTACCTTAATTAAGGCCACGTCCGCTTTCTTCCACTTCCTAGGCCTTTCCCATCCCATCGTCGCTATAAGACCTATCTGTGTCGGCGCGACGTAAAGAAAAAAAAAATCCCTCCCGGTGTCTCCAGGTGTTGTCCACGTACAGCATCGTCGTTTGTGGTGTTTGAACCAAGTATTAGCAAGGACTAAATTAGGATTGATACAGATTTTTACCAAAACAATCTAGATATTATTTTAAAGTCTGAATGATATCTAAATATTATGGCATAATGTCCATTTGACATAATTTTAATGTGGAGTGTTGTACCTGTGATAATATTAATATCGTGACGTGTCTTTGTGGTCTTCTGTTAAACAGTGAGAGAAAGTCCATGGTACGTTCTAGTTGGGACAAAATGTCCGGATAGGGAGGTTTCCAAGATAATGGAATTAATGATGGTGATTCATACATTCCAAAGTCTGAGGAAAGTGCAACAGATTGGGATATGTATCAAAGCGTGACCGATTCCAAATTAGTCACTTCATTAATGCTCTGATATGAAAAGAAGTGTGTCTGCAGCGGAAGATGCACAGTGATTTTCTAACCGTATCATCTGATTGTCCCTAGTAATGAAAAGACTGTCCAAGTATTTTATAAAGAGGGGAAATCTTGTTTCTATGTAAGGGGAAAAGCTATATCAGACTACAGTTCTACATCGGCAAGAACATACTGTAATGGTAGGGAAATGGCTTTAATAATTTCCTCTTCGTTTACACTATCTAGAAATACGAGTAATCCATGAGAAAGAAGGCTAAAAGAGCGATTTCTCATGATATCTCCAAATGAACTAAATTGAAAATTATCCACCAAGATGGTTATTGTATGCAAGTCTCCATTATTCAGAAAGTAGAATGTTCGTCTGGAGTCCGATGAGCGATGATATGTTGCCTGTTGTTTTACCTTTTCGCTGCATAAAGAAAAGCCAAATCAATAGTACGAAACTAATCTATGAAAATGATTCTGGTTTATTTCTTGACATTATTTACTTTTTTTAACAAATTTAATTCCATCCTGTCTTTTATTTCTCTCACTGATGGGATTTTTCGTCTAGAATTAGTTGGGATCAGATGTACCTTTTGAAATACTTCATTACCTAGCGGTATGGCCTTACTTGACTTCGGCTACGAAATGAAGTGTGTGTTGTGTGTGTGGGTAAATTGAACCTCACTATCGACATGAGAATGTCGATTAATCGGATTGGAATAGCCTACTCTTATTTACGCACATCACTATGACAGCAAGAACGAAATGGCAAGCTGCGAATCTCACTAAAAACTAGCCTGCTTACTAATTTGAGCAACGACACTGGCTTTTTAAGGTTTTTTTTAACGTTCGTACGTTGCCCGTTGCTATAAATCATGTATTTTATTTCCTGAATTGCCTTCGAGGAGTTCTCCTAACCCAATGAAGCCTGAATTTGTCGATATAAATGGTATATGTACGCAATGTCACTGGAGTAAAGCTGTGTGTGTGTTTACTTATTGTTATTGCGAACGCTGCTACCATACGTCAGTAGCAGCAGCAATAGAAGCTGTGCCCACGATTTAGAACCACATCGCTGCTAGCATGCTTGTTGAGCGATCACCATAACTCAGGCATGGCTGCTAATTGTACTTGCTGGCGGAAATATTGCCACTGTGCCTGCCAGCCTGCTTGCTTGCTTGCTGCGCACGTCTTGAGAGCGATAGCATTCTAAGTCACGCCATCTCACCTCATTTAAAAACGTGAACAACGCATTCGTTTCTTAAACCATTGTTTCATCCCGATTAAATCATAACGAACAAACAAAAGAAATCTACTATTACTGTGAGACAATTCTAGAACATATTGTAGCAATGCTTGCGTATTAGACATCTGGCATCGACTACGTTAATAAACATAGTGAATTGTCGGACCAGACGTCCAGTAACACCGCTTCTATTTTGACATGGGAACTGTTTGGCTTAGACCAGACAGATTTCAATGAAACTTCCGTGTGTAATTATATAATGCATCCTAAACTTAATGGTAATAAATCAAATCATTTTGCCCCTGAATTAACTGTAGTGAAAAGGTCAGTTGCTTTACAGCAGGCAATTGCTGGGGCTGTATCTTAATTAAGGCCACGGTAGCTTGCTTTCTCAGAAAGAGAAGTTAATAAGCGAATTTTCAGGCTGCAATCGACTAACTACTATCTATAAGAAGATCGGTATCAAAAGCACTTCCTGACAAAATCTGAGTGGACACGGCTACCCATTTTCTGAAATTTTAAATTCATATTTTCTTTTAAAATACAGTGTTTAGGATCTGTAGAAGGTATATAAAAGACACAGATACCAAGTACTAACAATAATTGTTATTTCCATACACCTAATAATGCTTGGCAAAGCTTTATAATTTATATGGTGAGCAAAATGTAACATATCTTAAGGACTAATGTTTGAAACATTGTAACGTTGCATCACCATTTTGGAACGAATTTATCCATCACTATTATCCCCTGTTCATATCTGAAGGAGAAAGACGTGCTCCATGCCCTAATGAGCAGATTAAATCGTATTTAGACGAACAAACGAATCTGTTGGCTGCACTGCATTGTCTGTGTGATGCGATGAGCTCGATATCACACACATACACTCAAGGGATCGTTTTATTGGACATAACCTAATGTACTGAGCTGACGGAAACAACGCTTCTGCTGCCTTAAGCAAAGAGGAGGGAACTGGTTTCCTTTCATCCTTTGTAGTAAGTGCTGAAACACACATATGCATCGGGGTGGGATAGAGAGAATACCTACAACACACAATTCCCTCTATTATTCCGTTATTTTATTTATTTCCCATTTCCTTCTCTTTTCCCCTCCTTATTTCGTTTCACGTAACCACTTTGTTCCGTAGCTGTGTGAAACAGTCTGTGTAGAGTCACCAACCAACCAACAAACCTCCTAGTCCAAAACCAAACTCGTATAAAAACCGCACACAGACCCTATCTAGCCCTTCACTTCTTCCCAAAAGGCATTTCCGGTGTTTGAAAACATTTGCAAAACAACTTGCAACTTTTCTCATCTAAGTTGTACGCAGAACTTTCTATCTGAAGTTATTTTCTCCCCTCCCCCTCGCGCCTTTCTGCGAGAGGACAAACATCCCAAGGATGGCACAGCGGATGGTAAGAGACTTGCTGCTGGGTCTTCTTTTCTCATAGCTTTATCGTCTGGTTACTTACAAACAATGTTCGCAGTATAGACGTTCTTGAGAGTCAAGACTCAAGGGAACCATCTAGCGAACGAGCCAGAGTACAGCCTTAACACTAGTCTGCCCAACATTTCTGTCAGCCAATCGAGAATAATTGTCTGGAATCAGGAGAAGGCAAGACTCCGACTGGACCGATATCTAAGTGAGACCGGACTCCATTTCCACACCACTCGTTCCATAAGAAAGTAAAGTAGCTTACCTGATTAAGGGGTTTTCTCAAGACTTTATCTACCTTCGCCCTATGGAAATACTGTAGCCATATTGTCTTTCAACCCTTATTTATTTATTTATTTATTTATTTATTTATTTATTTATTTATTTATTTATTTATTCACCACTGATCTACTTTTAAGGTTGATATCCAGTTGGCAGATTACCTATGAGTTGTTTAATTTGCGATGCAACCGAGAATCGAGCTCGGGCCAACCAGATTGTGATGCTAACACCTAGAATACGGCGGCGGACTGATACTCGAAATAACATCGTATTTAGAATTCTGGACCTTAGAAATAAATCAAAGCAATATGTTACTGCACGTTTCAGAAACGTGCCTATAATCTGAAATGCGAGGATCCTTCGATACTAAGTTGCGATCGAGGCTCCTTTTAGTTTTGGCGGGAGATTTAAAGTCTGATGCAATGTGATTTTTCAGGTGAAAATTCGAACCCAGTATCGACCGGGTTTCGAACCTTAACCGTGCGATCGGAAAGCCAGCAGCCTCGCCTTGCAACGACTGTTCCTGTGGTCTGCTGAGACCCGTCTTATTTACTGTTCTATATTAAAAAAAACTAACTCCATGTAATAAACGAATACTTTCTCCTCAAACAGGAGGGAATAATGACACGGGGGTACTTCGAATGAGGAAATGAAGGCTAAGTTATGAATGAACTTGATGAAGGTCTACGCAAAACCGGCTTCGGTGGTGGGCTCATGTGAGGCGAATGGAGGATAGTAACCTAAGAGAGAAACAGTCTCGTTCACGGCGGGTAGAGGGAAGTAGAGGGAGACTAAGACGACGACGGCCAGACTCAGTTTCCAATGATTTAAAGAAGGTATAAAATTAAACGAGGTCGGCTTAACTTAGGGCCACGCTAATACCACTTCACTTTCTTCTTATCATCCCTTCTTCTTTCCTCTTTCTCCACAGTGCCTTCATTCTTTCAGAAGGTTGTGCTCTTCTCTCTTCAGTCCATCTTCCTTCTCTGCGCTCTTTCTTTTCTCCAACAAGAATTGTTATGTTGGGGAGTCTTTTCCTGAATTGGTCTCTATCTGCTTGGCATATCCCCCCTGGCTATTCAGTAGTATATTTTATTAAACATTTATTTATTTAACCTTGCTGGATCCATTCTGACCATGAGTCCATAGAATTGCAGCCATCTTTTCCTTATTGTTGTTCCTAGGTCTTCTGTTCTTTTGTATATCTCCTTATTTGATCGCAGTCTGTAGTTTCCCTCTACCACTCTTGGGCCGTAAATCCTCCTTAATATTCTCCTTTCAATCTTCAGTAGTTTTTCCAGGTTCGTTAGTGTTGCTGTTACCACCCCATACAGAATCACTGGTTTTATCACAGCATCATAATGTCTTAGTTTGGCATTGATGGAAAGATTATTTTTGTTGTAAATGGCTTTGGTGGCAGTGTTTAGCCTTTCCAACTTGTCTCCTACTTTCCATGGCCTCTTTATCCATCCCGTTGCTGCCGATAATCTCTCCCAGATATTTAAACTGCTTTGTGACCTTCACTTCGCCATATTTCCTCTTCATTGTTCCCTTCACATAATTCCTGTCCGTGCTCATCATCTCTGTTTTTGTGAAGGAGATTTTTAAACCTGTTTTCTCGGCTATCTCCTGTAGTTCATTAATCTGTGTTACTGCTTCCCGTTATGTCTCAGCGAAGAGTACCAAATCATCAGCAAAGGCCAAACACTTGAGTTTGACATGTTTGTTTTTACTGCCTATTACAGCACCTGAGTCATTATGTTTCCACAGTGTTTTCATGACCTTATCTAGAACCACGTTGAACAGTGTTGGTGATAAGCTGTCACCCTGACTCAGACCTAATTTTATCTGGAAGGGTTTGCTGATCTCTCCTCGAAATTTCACTTTGGATATGGTGTATGTTAGTGTTAACCTAGGTAAGTTGAGTGTTTTTGATCGATGCCATATTTTCTCGAAATGTCCATCAATGTGTCTCTATCTATCGAATCGTATGCTTTTTGAAAGTCATTGTAATATTTGATTATCATTTTTAGACTCAAGATTTGATCCTGACAAGAGCGCCCTCTCCTGAAGCCACCCTGATACTCTCCCAACTTGTGGTCAATTTGCGGTGTCAGTATGTTCAATAGGAGTGTAGAAAAAAATCTTATACGTGACAGATAAAAGTGATATTCCTCGGTAGTTGTTGACGTCTGTTTTCGGTTCCTTTTTATGTAGTGGGTGTATTAATGCCACTTGCCAGTCTTCTGGTATTTTGTCATCTCCCCAAATATTCCAGAACAATTCTGTCGCTTCAGTGATAAAGGCGTCATTGGCTATCTTCCACAGTTCTGCTATTACTCCATCTTCACCAGATGCTTTGTTGCTTTTAGGGCGTTTATTACTTCCCTTACCTCTTCCTCGCCTGGTGGTTCGGAATCTGGGTTCTGGATTGTGTCCTTCTCACTCTACAATTTTTCCCATCGTGATTCAAAGTTATGGAGGTCTTCAAAGTACTTTGCAAGGATCTCACAGTTATCTTTATTGTTCAGGGCAAGAGTTCCAACCGTTTTGTTGAAATGCAGGCTCGGTGCTATATGGCCCTTGATTTTATTTTTAAAGGCCCTATGGAAGTTCTCATCCATTTCTGTGACTACTGCCCTAAGGTGTTCTCTTCTGACTCTTCTCAGTGTTTGGTGTGTTTGTTTCCTTATTTCTCGTGATTTTTCCAAATTTGTCACAGTCTTATTCTCGTTCCATGATTTCCACGCCTCAAATCTTTCTTTGATTGGATTTTCGCATTGTGCATTCCACCATGCATGCTTGCTTCTACGTTTCGTAGATGCTAATTCAACTGCTGGCTCCTGCAGATCTTTTGTCACTTCATTCCAATTTTTTGGCACCTGTAGCTTTTTCCTGTATTCTACCCTCTTCAATTTTTGGCACTCTATTGCCGCAAGTATGTTTTTTTCGTCCAGGTATGAAATTAATCTTAATCTGTGATAAGTAATGGTCTGATGTTACACTAACTGCTTTTCTAACTTTGACGTTATGAATTTCCTTGTAATTGTTCTTGGATATCGCTACATGGTCGAGTTGAATCTTTTAAAAGAGCATCCGCGGCTGAGGCGGGACAGGATTTTCTCCGGGTACTCCGGTTTTCCCTGTCATCTCTTATTCCAGCAACACACTCTATTAATATTTCAATCTCATCTGCCAGTCATTTATCATAACCTGAGAGGAGTGCGACAGACTTCGGCAGCCGGCAGATTTTCTATCCTCGCCGCTAGATGGGAGACTTCATTCATTCCATTCCTAATCCGCTCGAATGACTGGAAAGCAGGTTGTGGATTTCCAATAATCTTCTTTAAAATAGGCCTAATCTCTACCTGGTGGGCCTAAGTGACTTACATGGTCACTAACTCCTTACTTTACACTTGCTTTATGACGATAGAAACTCGCACATTCACACAATTGTAACTCCATACAACTCAAAGTGTAGTTAGGGTCCTACAGTTATCGAAAACATACGTTATAGTCGTTCACAATAAAAATAAGGGACCTTGCTATAAATTTCATTGGAGGTCGCCGCTTTGACTCTCTGGGTGACTCACGGCAACATTTCTTCTTTCACACAGGGTAATCTACACTAATATTACTTGGCACACATGATAGGTCAGCCGGTTTTGTGCCTTTGTACATTTACAATTTAACAAACCCTCACGTCATGCAAAATAGAATGGTATTACTAAACCTGATTGTCCCTCGACGACACCTCGGTTAGCTACGGGGCGTCCATCCTGGTTTTAGTCCATGTTGATAGCTGTAGATTCCATCTGCTGGCTGCGACTGCTACTGCAAAACTCCATAGTCCTAGGCACTGGAAATCTTCAGTATCTAAGGCACAGATCCACACACAGTTAATACCCGTTCCGTTCGTCTGCGTCACCGAGCACTAATCTACCCGATTTTTGATTAAATATCCCGGAATCAAATATATTAATACAGGGTATTTTAATCGTATCATACAGCTTATTGATAGCTCGACTCCGAATTAACCCCGGTATCACTGCTCATTATAGTGATGCTTATACAATTACCCGTCTCCCTTCTTTGTCTTGAGTGACGGAGATGATAATAATAATAATAATAATAATAATAATAATAATAATAATAATAATAATTCTATGAGTTCAACTGATTGCTCAAAAATCGTCAAAATAATTCCACCGTGCACTTAATTATATCCCTTTTTAGTTCTACTCGTATACCACTTGAATTAAGTCGTTTTGATTATTCTCTGCATTAAAAGTTCGGACAGAAAGGGAACTTTGGCCCGATACCGACACAAATCTGTCCCTCGCGAGATGAAAACACGGACTGCCCTCGAGTACCGCATCCCAAACTTTATATATACGAGCTGATGTACCCGTGCTTCGCTACGGGATTCTCAGAAAGACTGTCTTCGTGGTTTTCCTAACTGAAGTCAACTCAGGCCATTACAGAAACGCCAGTAGGAATGTAGTAATTAAAAGTAATGCTATCATATAAAACACTCGATCAAATGAAAAACCGCACATCTAACGGTCCAAATTTCCAGAGCTGGAATGACCAGGCCGCGGACAGCCGTGAACACTCCTCTGCCATTATTCCGTTAAATATGCACACTGCTCATTCGAATCAGTGCCTCAGAGTAGGGATTGAATACCTCGAATGCTATGATGAACCAGTGTGTTACGTACCAGAAATATCAGAAAATTTATGAACCAGGGGCATGGCATGCTAAAGAAGAAAGTTATCCAACTCCTCATCTACTTCCCGCCAATATTCCGGCAGGCTGTTACACTCGGTACGACCGGGCGAGTTGGCTGTGCGGTTAGGGGCGCGCAGCTGTGAGCTTGCATCCAGGACATAGTGGGTGCGTACCCCACTGTGAGCAGCTGTGAAGATGATTTTCCGTGGTCTCCCATTTTCACACCAGACAAATGATGGGGCTGTACCGTAATTAAGGCCAGGGCGGCGTCCTTTCCACTCCTAGCCCTTTCCTATCCCATCGTCGCCATAAGACCTATCTGTGTAGGTGCGACGTAAAGCAAATTAAAAAAACTCTGTACGCTGCAATAATCCTATCTATCGTTGTTGGGTGGCAACTGAAGACACAGAGCGCATCACAACAAACAATGGTCAATGTAATGTTATTGTTGATTAATTTTATGAGCTTTCTGTATTGTAGGCTTTCACATTTAGTTTCCTTTCGACTGTGATATTAGGGCGTCTTACAAAATTACGTATAGCGTGGACTGTAGTTCCTTATTCCCCGACTTTGTGTACCGATTTTCATTAAATTCTGTTCACCCATTTTCTCGTGACTCGGCGTTGATACCGACTTAGCAACAAAATTCAAAATTCATGAATATCTCTGTTATCACAGCCGGTACGGTAAAAATGTATAAGACATAAGTGATCGGAAATTTAATAATGTATAACTTTAGTGATGTAGTATTTGTCGATAGGACCACTAATACCGTAACTATTCGAGAATTAAATTTTAGGCCTTCCCGTAAACTACCATTTCATTCAGCGTGAATAAAATTATTTATGGTCCAGATTATAGCAACACATTCCCCGAATTCGCATACCGATTTTCATTATGATAGGAGCACTGGCAACATACATATTTGAGAATTAAATTTTAGGCCTTTCCCTAAACTACCATTTCTCTCAGCGTGAATAATATTATTTATAGCCTAGATTATAACAACATATTCCCCGTCTTTGCATACCGATTTTCATTAAGCCAGGACAACTAATAACATAAATATTTGAGAATTAAATTTTAGGCCTTCCCCTAAACTACCATTTCTCTCAGCGTGAATAAGATTATAGCCTGTATTGAAAGCGACTTATTCCCGGACTTTACGTATCGATTTTCATTAAGATAGGACAACTAATAACATAAAAAATTGAGAATTACAATTTAGGCCTTCCCCTAAACTACCATTTCTCTCGGCGTGAGTAAGATTATTTATGGCCTAGATTGTAGCGACTTACTACCGGACTTTACTACATACCGATTTTCATTAAATTCTCTTTAGCCGTTTTCTCGTGATGCGTGTACACATATACATAGAATACAGACCGACAGAAATTACGGAAATTTAAAAAGTGCATTTCCTTGTTACTATGGACACGACCGATACAGAAATGCCATCATTTTTAAATTCTGAGCAATGTACAGACAAAACTCGTATTTTATATTCCGGTACATAGGTTTTTTTTTTAACAATTTGTTTTACGTCGCACCGACACATATAGGTCTTATGGCGACGATGGGATAGGAAAGACCTAGGAATGATAAGGAAGTGGCCGTGGCCTTAATTAAGGTACAGCCCCAGCATTTGCCTGGTGTGAAAATGGGAAACCACGGAAAACCATCTTCAGGGCTAAACCTTATATTAGCTGATAAATTTCCCCATCTCAAATTTCCTATACACCCTAGTCTCGGTGTATTTGAGGCGCAATAGTGCGATAATCAGGTGACCAGTGATCTTATAATATGGTTAAGACTCGCCCGGGTGACATCTGATCGCAGAATCCCCTGTTGAATAAATAACTGTCTTCGATTTTTGGCTCCCTCATAGGAGTCTCCCTGTCAAGTGGGTGTCAAAACATTTAACACATGGTCTCTGTAACATTCCACTGTTATGTAACAGAAGATGATCACCATAAAGGACGGTACACACTCTAAATAAATTCACGAATCACGAACAACTCTTTTGAATCGTTGTACAATGTAGTTTTATTAAAATCGTTAATTCCTTTAATGTAGGAAACGAAGGTGGTCGTGCTCTTTTAAAAATGATTCCCAGATTACGATGCTAAAAATTGTACCTCTTGCATTCACCAACAACATGTGGTGGGGATAACTTCTGCCTCCTTTCCATTCAGGGATTCCCTAGTTCTTCTTGGGAGAAATATATTCTAGCCACGCCCGTGGCGTTCCAAGCTTCGAGTTCCAGCGAACTCGCTCCCAGACAAAGAAATGCGCGCCCTCTTGATCACTAGTCCTTGGTTCATGTTCCTGTCCGGTACAATAGGGAATGGAATATAGCGAAGAAGTCAGCTAAGAATAACGTGATGGCAAACATAACTGGCAGTCATACAAATTTTAGTGAAAAATGGGTAAGGGACTACTCAGAAACAGGTTCCATGACGACAATCCAGGAATCATTAATAGACAAAGGGAGTATGTATGTGAGGATCTACAGAAGGCAGAAGTATTCGTTCAGCAGGATGTGTTGTTGGTTACAAGGCTAATGTCCAGATACAGGAGTTGACTAATGTTAACGGAGTAAAGTATTGAAATTTACCTACAACAACAAACGCATTTACAATAAGATACAATTTTTTTTTGCTAGGGCTAGGGAAGGGCTAGGACTGGGAAGGAAGCGACCGTGGTCTTAATTAAGGTACAACCTCGCATTTGCCTGGTGTGAAAATGGGAAACCACGGAAAACCATTTTCAGGGCTGCCGACAGTGGGGTTTGAACCTACTATCTCCCGAATACTGGATACTGGCCGCACTTAAGCGACTGCAGCTATCGAGCTCGGTCAGATACAAAATTTGTATGCTAGAAAAGCAGCTGGAATTGATAAGATTTCTGAGGATATGGTAAAGACAATGGGTTGGGATATAGTACCATATCTGAAGTACCTACTTATTATTACTGTTTGCATGAAGGAGCTATACCAAATGAATGGAGAGCTGCTATAGTAGGCCGTGTGGATAAAGGAAAGGGTGACAAACATAAAGCCGAAAAGTACTGGTCAATCAGTTTGACATGTTTTGCATGTAAGCTTTGGGAAAGCTTTGTTATATTAGACGTGTTTGCGAAATTAATAACTGGTTTGATAGAAGATTGTTCGGGTTTAAGAACAGTTATTCAACTGAAGCTCGACTTGTAGGATTCTAGTAAGATATAGCGGATATCTTAGATTCAAGAGATCAAACGGACTCTATCGGGTTCGACGTATCTAAGGCGTTTGATAGGGTAGATCTGGGACACTCTTGACAAAAATGATTATAATTGATCTAGACAAAAGAGTGACTAAATGGGTGGCTGTATTTCTAGAAAATAAAACTCAGAGAATTAAGACTAGGTGAAGCATTATCTGATCCCGTAGTCATTAAGAGGGGAATTCCTCGAGGCAATATCATCGGACCTTTATGTTATTTTATAAGTAATATGAGTAAAGAATTGGAATCTGAGATAAGGTTTTTTGCATATGATATCATTCTGTATAGAGTAATAAATAAGTTACAAGATTGTGAGCATCTGCAAAAAGGCATCGACAATGTTTTGAGATGGACAGCAGGCAATGGTATGATGATAAAACGGGGTTAAAAGTCAGGTTGTGATTTCCACTAATAGGGAAGTCCTCATTTTTATTACTATATTGACGGTGTGAAAGTTCCTGCTTGGAATCACTGTGTACCTAGATGTTAATATGAGGAAATATCTTCATTGGGGTATTCACATAAACGGGATTGTAATTAAAGGGTACGTATCTCTGCACGTGGTTATGAGGGTATTTTAGGGTTGTAGTAAAGATTTAGAGAAGAGGGCACATAAGTCTCTGGTAAGACCCAAATTAGAACATGGTTCCAGCGTATAGGACCCTCTCTAGGATTACTTGATTCGGGAACTGGAACATTACAAAAGAAAGCAGCTAATTTGTTCTGGGTGATCTTCTAGAGAAGAGTATAGTTACGAAAATGTTGCAAAGTTTAGGCTGTGAAGACTTGGGAGAAAGGAGACGAGCTGCTCGAATAAGTGGTATGTTACGAGCTGCCTTTGGAGAAATGGCGTGCAATGACATTAATAGGCGAATAAGTTTTAGTGGTGTTTTTAAAAGTAGGAAAGATCGAAGATGAAGTTAAAATTCAAGAGGACAAATTGGGGCAAATATTTGTTTATAGGCAGAGGAGTTGGGATTTGGAATAATTTACCAAGGGAGATGTTAAGTAAATACCCAAATTCTTTGCAATTATTTAAGAGAAGACTAGATAAACAACAGATAGATGACTGCCCTAAATACAGATCAGTGGTGTTATCGATTAAAACTCAAGAGTACATAAAACGTTAACTAAAGTGTGATATCCGTTTTTAAAACTAGACTTATATCAGTCAAATTAATGTTGTATGGGAATATAAACTGCGTCTATGGGCGTGATACATTTAGCTTTTCGCCCCTTCTATTAGCCTTCATTGTTCATTGGGTCACTGTTGCTGCTACTGCTGCTGCCATGACTTCATGTAAGAGACTTATGATATCGTGATCGACAGCCCCGTTCTCTTAAATGTGTGGAAGTATGCGCGAGAACTGATGCAATACGGAGTCTATACTGGCAAGTGTATATTTTATAAATTTGTAGTAGGGTTGCTATGGAAGTGGCCATAGGCAATTCTGAACAACTAGCATCGCATGGAGGGGACGTGGTCGAGAGCAGGGTTTAAATCCTTGTTGAATTACGTTTCTTGAACCGGAGAGGATCACATTCCAGTCTCTTAGACTTGATGAAGTCTGAATTCAACCAAGGATATCCGGACAAGAAATGGAAATACTAATCCCTTTACCACTGTGTCAGCATATTTACCATGGCTACAGAAAATCCTTCAACATAATAATAATAATAATAATAATAATAATAATAATAATAATAATAATAATAATAATAATAATAACAATAATAATAATAATAATAATAATATACATTGGTAATGAATAATTGAATAAACAAATTAATATTTTTGTAATTCTCTTGCATTTTTACTTGAAGAAATTCCAGGAGAAAGGTAAAATTACAGCCAAATCGGAATATAATTCAGCGAGTAATTAACCTTTTTTTTTGAATAATCAGCATTGTGAGAATGGCTGTACGAAATGTTTGAAGTTAATCTCGACATCAAAATTGATTCTATTCTTGCTTGTCAGGAAACTTAACGTTCTAAATAAATTCCAGAACTTCTTTCCCCATGTCGTGAACTTGATGAAAATAAAAGCCTACGATACAGTGCATGCAATGATATCCAAAGACCTAAGCACAAAAATTATTCAAAAATCTCTACTTTGACCTAAAAAGAAACTTCTGCCTTTAGGACCATATACTTTTTACGACCCTTGTTCGATGTTTTTTAAAAAGTCCCAAAGCTGTTGTTCAAGTCGATAGTATCTGTTGTCATGATACATCGAGTTGGAGGAAGGGTGGGAGGTAGGTGGTGAAGGGATTTGTGGACGGGGAGGAGGGACGGAGGTCTGTGCATGGCGTGGCGCACCCGAACTCTACTGTGTGTCACGTGATTTCTTGCTTGTGATCACGCGATGAGAACTGGCGCTGGTGCTGCCGCATGAATTAGGACAGATCGCCCCCCTCCTCTCCTTTCGTTATCCCTTCTCCTCCTACTTTATAATTCCTCCCCCTTCCCTTCTTTCAGTTAAAAGGAAGAGAAAACATTTGTTGGATTTTCGCTAATTACTCTTAGTTTCCCCCCACACATACACTTGTGCTAGTAAGCCGACCCCCGTGCTACCGCGTACCACAAATACTCTTCACGACATCTACACATGCACTGTGCTTGGTAAACCTTCCTCTAACAATACTGCACTCATTAAAAGTGAAAGACAAAGTTTTAGGAGCTTTTATAGGCCAACGGGAAGGGAATTCGTTCGTTTGAAGACAGTAAAGATATAGTGTTTCTCGTCGTGGTACGGCTAGATATGGATCGTGTCCGAACATTTGTAGTTGTAGTTAAAATAACATGAGTTCGTTCAATTGGCAGTTTCATGAGCTGTTCCACTGGAAATAAATAGAGAGGCAAAGTGGAGATTAAGCGTTGATGTACGTCTTTATCTCCTAAGATATTGCATGGTTGTGAAAGGCTATGGCAACATGAACAATATTACACTTTATTTCATTTTTTATATTGAGTGGTGTAAATATAGGTTAAGTATAAAAAATAGACATGAGTTCATGAGGCACTTGGAGACACCTTGGACACACGTCATTTTACTTCCAAGATTTCCAGAGAAATTGAAATCCCGAAACTCCCCTAGATCACAGAGTTTTAACATCGAACCCTGAGAAAATGTCGACAGAAATATTCGAAATATCAAGGAGTTACGGAAAACTAATAAAAAATGACCATTGAAGTGATCTCATTGGTTTGCAGTAGGTGAGGGGGTGAGGGGCCTGACGCAATTAAAATACATATTTAATCTGGGTTAATTCGCTGTCATTACTATGCTGGTCAATAAATGTCAGGTTAAATTAATTAAAATAACTCAGGTGCTTGGTATAAAGTATTTTGAACTCTGTTCGAAGGAACAAACGCTTAGAGTAATAAAAGTATTAAATAATGTTAGGAAGATCATAATTTATTTTTTAGAATTGGCTCCTTGTAATTATAATAATTCATGTGTGCGGCAAGAGAAGAGTAGTTCTGAGACGGTGGGGAGCGCCCTCTTAATATACAGAGGGGTCCAGAAAAATGTAGACACTCTTCGATAGTCAATATTAATGGAACAAAATGGCATACCGTTACAGTTCTTGCACGGAGAGAAGGTTATTTTATGTGTCGAAGTGACCCCCATTAGCAGCCAAACAACGTCGATGCCGCTGAACTGCTGACCAAACTGCGACTGTCAGTATTGCTGGAGTGATAGCCGCACAGGACGTCTCGATGGTTTCTCGTAGCTCGTTCAGTGTAGCTGGATTCTGTCGATAAACTTCATTTTTCAAGGTCTCCCACTGGTAGAATTCAAGAGGTATAAGTCTGGAGACCGTGGTGGGTACTCAACAGCTCCACTTCGACATATCCATCGTCCAGGTAGATATTCATCCAAGTAAGCTCTAACATCTGTGTGGTAGTAAGGCGGAGCGCCATCTTCTTGTAGGTAAAATCTTTCATTACCAAACACCTCTCGGATGGCAGGTAAAATCAATGGTTGCAGCATATGGAGATAGACCTCACCAGTTACGGTACCTTCAAAGAAGAATGGACCAATCGAACCGCTCTATGATAGACCACACAACACATTAACACCTGGTTGATGAACATGTTTGTCCACGTGAACGTGAGGATTTTCAGGAGCCCAGTACACGCAGTTGTGGCGGTTTACAGTATCGTTCATTTTGAATTGTGCCTTGTCAGACCAGATAACCATCCCTGCAAACCGTTCATCCTCGCGAAGCATGCCTCACTTCGCAGTACTCTATCCTTCGATATGGGTCGTCCTCGTTCATAGCGTGCAGCGATCTTGGAATGTACACTTACCCCCTTTGCAGCCTTCAGAATTCGTCGTACGGTTGATCGGCTTACCGCGCTTTCACGTGCAACCTGATTCTCAGATTTTTGAGGCGACCTAGTAAAATGTTGCAACACAGCAGCGCAGGAAGCTCGACTTGTTGATGTTTTGTTTTTCGGCCAGACCTTTTCTTACGCACATCCTGAACAGTACCGTCGGCTTCAAATTTTTCCCGAGTACGATGAATTATTGTACCGGTACCTGTTGGTGGTTGAGTTCCGTACACATTATGCCATTGCCGTTGTACCTTCAACACGTTTCCGTACTTCCAGTACCACTTCAATACGGCCCTGCGTTGTTCAAACGACAATCTGGCTCCATTCATTGCTGCACTGTCATCTGCTGGAAAACGTGCTCCAAGGTTGTCGCGCCGCTTCATCATCTGTTGAGAAAACAATTAACTACGGCACAGTGCAAGAATTGCAAAGATGTGTCATTTTGTTCCAAATATATTAACTATCAGACAGTGCCTACATTTTTCCGGACCCCTCTGTAAATAGCGTTAATATTTGTTACCAATGAATCAGACTTATAAACTGGGGCCAGTTCGTTAACAATAGGCTACAAGAACTGCAATGATACGTGCAGAGGATTCTGTAATCCTACAAACCTCCAGAACCACACCAGATCGGTTCAGTAGGAAGAAGATATATAATTTCGCGCGGCTATTGCTATCCTAGTGCAGGCCCTCCGATGAGTGTGGGCGGCACCTGCCGTGTGTGAGAAACGGCGTGTTATGGTGAAGGAGGAGAGTGTGGGGTGTGAGTTGCAGGGATGTTAGGGGACAGTACACACACCCTGGCCCCAAGCCAGGGAAATTAAGGTCAAAATCTCCCACCCGACTGGGAATCGAACCCGGTGTTTTCTGAACCGAAGGCGAGGAGTTTGAAGATGATAGCAATATACTGATCATAAGGATGTCACAACATGTCAGGGACTGACAAAATTAACTGAGCAGCATATCTTATTCTCGAAATCGATACGAGGTTGCGTAGAAGGCACACTTCAGGAGGTTTATATCTCGATAGATGAGGCAATACGGATTATTATTATTATTATTATTATTATTATTATTATTATTATTATTATTCATGAGGTATATTTTGGGCTTATGCTGTGTAATTAATTATAAAAACACACTCAACGCGTTTCGAAACGAACCTTGCCTTTCTTCATCAGGAGACAAGAGAGAAATGAAACGACGCATAACAAGTTGCTAGGAGAAAGCAACAAGGGACTTGAAATGGTGCCCCACGATGTAAACGGGACGCCATTTTAGCACCAGATAGAGACAACGAATGGCAACAGTAAAGCATTACTCTCTAATGGTTCTGATAATAGGTAGCCATGATTCACTGAGGTTGTAGCCTGTATCGCGGTTGAAATTATCTGGGTGTTTACGTATTTCAACCGCCTCCCTGATAATTCTTGGGCGATATTGCTTTATACGGGCAATTTGGCCGTGCGGTTAGGGGCGCGTAGCTGTGAGCTTGCATCCGGGTGATAGTGGGTTCGAACCCCACTGTCGTCAGCCCTGAAGATGGTTTTCCGTGGTTTCCTATTTTCACACCTTAATTAAGGCCTTTCCTATCACATCGTCGCCATAAGACCTATCTGTGTTGGTGCGACGTACAAAAAACCTGTCTTCTGAATGCAAGGTAACAGCTTCGCGGTGCGAACTGCGTTACGAATTCACTCATATGGCGAGTTTTATGACTGCTCTTCCGAGACTACTACTACTAGAGGGAGAAAAATCCTCAAAGGATAGCTGACCTTGCATTAGTCTTTTCAAGTAACATTTCATTATTATTATTATTATTATTATTATTATTATTATTATTATTATTATTATTATTATTAAATTTCTCGTACAGTAAAGAACCCTATTTTACATGGTATATTAGGGTTACAGATGAACAAATCAAATTATACATTATTTCTACAGATAGAGTATTATCATGCAAGTTTACTGAGGATGTGATGAATGTGTGAAAATGAGAACAACAACACTGTCTTTTAAAGACAGAGTACAGAGGTTTAGCCAGTTCATTATTGCACTAGTTTAAACGGCATTCTAGAGTAAATCTTGCTCTTCCGAAAACAGGACAGTCAAATAGATGATCATAAAGAGTTTGAGATGATCCAGAAAAGCAAGAGTAACTATCTGTTGTCTTAATCTTAAATCGCTCGAAGTATGACTTAAATTTACTGTGGCCAGATAGGAACTGAGTAATTAATTAATATTACTAGTGAAAGGTGCAATTGCTGTATGCGTAGCTTTCGGGAAGGGTAATTATGTGCATTATAATAGTTCATTTGAAATTAATAATTGCTTCATTACATGACGTATTACTCTGTAATAGATTTATAATTAACTGTAGACCTTAGTACGGAAACTAGAATTGTGTTCAATTACCTAGTGTTTGAAGATTAATAATATGAAGCAAATGTAATGATATATTTTTGACAACAAGCACAAGTTCCTGTTCATTAAGTTGGACAGCTCATTTAATGGTAGAACTATTTAGAGTATCAAACTGTCCTTCATACCCGACTCATTTTACTCTGGAATGCACTAAACGCCAAGCAATAACTATAAAATTACAATGGACCGGGCGAGTGGCTACGTGGTTTGGTTCATGTAGCTGTCAACTTGTATTCGAGAAATACCATAGTGGTTCGAACCCAGCTGTCGGCAGCCCTGAATATGGTAGCGTGAAGTTTTTACATCCCCACTAGGCACTACAGCCCCGAAGGGCCTTGGCCTGCCAGGCGACTGTTGCCCAGCCTGAAGGCCTGCAGATTATAAGGCGTCGTGTGGTCAGCACGACGAATCTTCTCGGCCGTTATATCTGGCTTTATAGACTGGGACCGCTATCTCACCGTCATATAGCTCCTCAATTCTAATCACGTAGGCTGAGTGTACCTCGAACCAGCCCTCAGATCCAGATAAAAATCCCTGGCCTGGCCAGGAATCGAACCCGGACCGTTTGGCTAAGAGGGGGGCTCGCTACCCCTACACCACGGGGCCGGCGAAGTTTTTACATACCAGGGGCTGTCCGTTAATTACGGCCTCGGTCGCATCCTTCCCCATCCTAGCCCTTTCATACCCCATCCTGTCTGTGTCGGTGCGACGTAAAACAAATAGATGTAAAAATGGCAAGGTCTGGACGTGTTTATCGGTGTAATGTGCCAGAGGCTCTCCAGTCATACTCAAATGACAGCTAATATTTTTATACAGTACATATACGCCTAGAGATTTAAAGTAGATTTCTATTTCTCTGGCTGAGCTTTCTTGCAATATGTCGTTAAGAATAATTAGAAGTCAATGATGCATAATTATTTAATCACTTCGTAATCCTTGTCCTAGTTTTTAAATCTTCCTTCGGCATTACCATTCTTCAAGCCAGCCATTAAAATACCATTTCGTGTATGAGATAGCAAAGCCCTCATACTGTTAAAACAAATGAACATACGCTATCGACATAAGTGAACTGAGATAGACTTGCATTATGCTAATTTCAGCCAGTGAGAGAGAGAGTAGTTTGACAAAGGTAATTGTGTGCAGGAGAGGAGGAACATTCTAGCCAGAGAAACTTCGCACCGCACCACAACGCACCAAACCAAAGCGAAATGGAGTGAACCGTAAATCTTTCGGTTTAATAGTTTCCTTCACATTTGGGGCGGTCACACAGAGAGTGCCAAGGGGTTGGGGTTTGCAGAGTAACAAAACCCGTTATCGACCGCAAGGAACGGGAGGAAATCAGGTCTGACTTATTCCTGTGTATTGTGACATATTTTTAATTTGCGGTTCATTTTATGTTACAAGAAGTGTATTCCCTAATCTCTCAATGCAACTCTCCTAATTTAAATACCAATCAATGCATGGTAAGAGTTTCCGTATTTCATAAGTATGTACATCGTATTCCAAGTAAATCTACTGTATAGACTTTATTTCCATATTTAGGAGTTATGCTTTGTATTCTAAGTGAAACAACTGCATAGATTCTTATCATTTGTGCGGTAAAAACAATTTCAGACAACTAATAACAAGAAATCAGAGTGTAGCGTAATGAAATCATATTTACCTCAACTATAGTATGTTCATTATTCAGAAGCTCATTTTTCATTGAAATAATTTCTCGTCTACCGTCCGGCACAATGGCTAAATGGTTAACGTGCTGGATTTTGGTCACACGGTCCCGGGTTCGATTCCCGGCAGGGTCGGGAATTTTAACCATCATTGTTTAATTCCGCTGGCACGGAGGATGAGTGTATGTGTCGTCTTCATCATTTCATCCTCATCACGATGCGCAGGTCACCTACGGGAGTCAAATCAAAAGACCTGCACCTGGCGAGCCGAACATGCCCTCGGACACTCCTGACACTAAAAGCCATGCGCCATTTCATTTCATTCTCGTCTACCGGGTGACTTCCGTACAGTTTGGGTCCCGTAGCTATGTACTTGCATTCGGAAGATAGTGTGTTCGAACCCCACCGTCGACAGCCCTAAATATGTTTCTCCGTGGTTTCCTACTTTCACACCAAGCAAATTCTGGATATGTACCTTAATTAAGGTCATGGAAGCTTCCTGGCATATCCCATGGTCATCGAAGGACCTGTCTGTGTGGGCGCATTAAAACAGTAATCAATAAAAGATTGCAAAGGATACTTACACCTGGGGTTGGAATCTGGAATGTTTCATCTACGTACTACTCTGACTTTCCTGTAGTGTGTTAGCGGAATAATGAAGATAAAACAACGCGATAATAGATTTACATTGACACTACAGAGCTGGGCAATCGTCGAAATATCGACGCTTTCTGGTTCGAGGTTTAATGGATAATTTTCATCTGTAAGTTTTGTACAATTGCTTCACACTGTAAGGGAAAAGCCGGTTCCTTGTCCTAGTTTTTAGACTCTTCTTCTGTATTGCTATTCCTCTAGGCTTCCATTAAAGTACTATATAGTGTATGAGATAGCACACTATCGACATGAGTGAAATGAGATAGACGTGCATTATGCTAATTTCAGCTAGTGATAGGGATTACATTGACAAGGTAATTATAAGGTAAAGATAAGTCTAATTAGCCTGTTACTCTCCTCACTCACACGCCGGTTGATAAAATTTCATGCTTAGGTTTGATTATTTGCTTCGGGTCCGAAATTTCCCTCACCTTCCACAAATCTCGCGTCCAGACATTTTCTCCGGGCGGGACAGTTTCACGCAGCCCATGGCGTCCTTCTCAGTGAGCCAAGCTGGCCAGACGACGAAAGCTTCCTAGTAGTAGCTTGGCAACCTGCCTCAGGACAAACAAACACGAGAAGGCTTTCTGGGGGTAGCGCTTATCAAAACTGGCGACTTTTTCTTATTCTTTATTTTCATTCCCTTCTCTTTTTATTTCTTCTTACTCGTACTTTCTTCTGCAAAGAATCTATGTCACTTCTCCTTTCCCACCACCTAGTTCTTTTCCGGCAATTCTCTCCGACGTCAACACTGTTTTCCACTCTGTCCGACCCCCCATTGAACTATACAGGTATTTAGCGTGAGTCTGTGTCATATAAATCTCTTTCCCTTCGATTTTATCGTTATTACTCTTAAAAATACTCCTTTAACTCATGTCATTACACAACTAAGTTTTACTCATTTCCCAAACTAAATCCTCTGTCAACTGCACTTATTTAAATTCGAATGTTTCAGATATGGAACTATATTTGAAGGATGCAGATTCCTTGAGGAGGTACAGAGGCGCTCATCGACCTTTAAAATAACGAAGAAGTTACAGTAATGAAATTTACGAACGTGCAAGGTTATAATCCAGTTATCATGCCATATTTTGATGTATTATACAGGTTGTTCGCAAAAATGTGGGAAGTAATCGGGGCGTGGAGAGTACACCCCAAAGCAATACAAAACATTCCTATGATCATACGTCCTATGAGCTATGTTCGATCCCTTACTAGTTATGACTTTTTGTGTTTATCACCTGGAATGGAGAGGATCTTTCGTATTCATTTTGAATTCAGCAATTCTGTCTTACGGTCTCTTATCATTGAATTTACCATCGAATCATTACGTGTCCACATTGATAACGCCATTCGCGATTTCCTACAACACTCGAAAATACGCTGTTCAGTTGCTGAAAACACATGACACTTGTGACACGTTCTGAGCACTTCTTTTTCACAAGTTGGCTACAGCTACTCGAAATGGAATGTGTCTGTTACCAATAATTCTAGAACAACAATGGAATGTCTGTGACTCGTCAACCATAGGACATACTGTATCTTCATGTCGAATTTTTGTTTTCTCCTGGGATGCTCCGAATACTTCGCACAGTTTTTTGGAATACTCTGTATAATTAAATGACTTAACGGAATTAAAGTCGCTAGATATCCCGGCGTAAATTTTCCGAATTCTGCACGATTTATTTTTACAAGCTGTGGCTGAGATTCATTCCAATAACCTGGTTCTTTGTTAGGGAAGTACACTTTTATTTTAATACTTGAATTTCGGCCGGGCTGAGTGGCTCAAACGGTTCAGGCGCTGGCCTTCTAACCCCAACCTGGCAGGTTCGATCCTGGCTCAGCCCGGTGGTATTTGAAGGTGCTCAAATACGACATCCTCGTGTCGGTAGATTTACTGGCACGTAAAAGAACTCCTGCGGGACTAAATTCCGGCACCTCGACGTCTTCGAAGACCGTAAAAGTACGTAGTGGGACGTAAAGCAAATAACATTATTAATACTTGAATTATGTAGTCAACATGTAGCATTATAGTATACTGCTAACGAATCTTTTGAGACTATGCAAGTGAAGTAAAATACTGTATATTTATTTATCCGTGTCCGAAATAACTACAATATATTTACAACTACTCTATTTACACTTTGTTTTTCCAGTATTCAACTGTCGAGATGGCACATTCATTGGCTTCCACCAAATCCTTCATACTACATGGTTTAGGCAGATTTCTACAGATGAGAAGATGTCCATGATCTTGCTTTTCACCACACTCACACAAATCTTGTTCACCGTACCTCCACCTTTTCAGGTTGGTTTTACAACGTGTCACTCCAGATCTTAATCTGTTAAGTGTCTTCCTCAGATCAGAGGACTAAAAAGGGAAATAACGAGCAACGACCCACACAGCGTACACCACCGGTTATCCCTTAGGATCTCACCATTATCTGGTCTATAAATACGTGATATCCACATCACACTGTCGCTTAACGGCCAAACAGGAAGATGCCTCCACGAAGATTGTAAAGACAATCGGGCGTACCCTGGGCAACGTTGAGGAATCCTCAGCGGCTGATTCTTACATCACCGAAACACTAACTTATTAATACTGTATAAATAGTATGTGTCAGTGAATGTCAAACGCACCTAGGTATTTAGACACAATCAGTAACGTTTATCCTACAGCCCATGTAAGTTTACCTTCGCTTTTGTGAATATATCTATATAATTTACCCTACTTCTTTTCGGGTGAGTAATTTATGGACTACGTTCAGATTAATTGAAGATAATGATGAGAGAAACCTTGGTAAAAGTAAGTGAAAGAAATATCATCCTCGAATAAAGCCGTATGGTTGTTACTTGCGACGTGTCGTATTATTTGATATGAATATTATCAGAAACTGCTCTGAATGTTTATCCTAAATTAGACAGTTAAATGAGCAATAAACTGTAATCACATCTTTCTCATATAATAAATTTTGTGTGTTTATCTGGTGCCGACTTCACTGTGGCCCACATGCTCGCAGAGTGCGTCGATCTCTCTGGCCTAAGACGGAACCCCGGCCTTCAGGAGACACTCGAACTCACATTAGCCGATGGTACTGCTAAACTCGTCATTCGCTTTATGTGTGAGAGTGGATTAATGAAGAGTATGTAGATTTCAAGTGTTCTGTTACTCAGGAAACTTCGTTCTCTTTTGATGCGTTTGCGAATTTTTCGGCTTAATAAAATCATTTTTGTTTTATTTTTTAATTCACATTCAAATTTCTCTGGAGAATACAGTTTTTTCATTTTAAATAATTTGTTCGGAGAGGATGGTTACCTAGTTGTACTTCCTCTTAAAACAAAAATTACCACCACAACCCAACTTTTATTTCACGTTTCCGAAGAGATGAACGTGGAGCATTTAAGTTCTTAAATGAGATCTGGAGTGAAAATAATTGACGAGAGAGGTAGGTTCGATTCCTGTTATCGGCAGTCATACAAGTGGCTTTCAGTGATTTCTCACTTGAACTCCTTGTGGTAACAATCGTGCCGACTTTCGTTGTTTTCTTCCGTGTTCTATCCCCCATTATTACAAATGCACAGGGAAGAAGAGAAACCTCAACCACTTAAATTATATGAGGATTTCGATCCCATTACGTACCTGGAATAGTTAACTGCGATGTTTCTTCTGAATTGCAACAGATGTTTCTTTCCTCGTTGACTTTCAGCTTTTCCTTCTGACCTCGCGTGGTCAATTCATGTTATCTTCCGACCCCGATGGTATTGTATTTATGAGGCCTAGAAAGTTTAAAATCTTCACGCCCTTCATAGCCCTTCTCTTTTTGCCAATAACTTAATTTTTCGAAGAATCAAAACTCTTCCAATTTTTCTTTCTGATTGGTAGTGTTGAGAAATATACGAGGTAAATGCATATTTTTAATGTAGCCGTATGCACTATTAAAAGTAATTGCATGTTTCATGTTAAAGACTAATGAAGCATGTTTGATCGTGCATATTATATGTGCGTGTTTCTGATGCTTGTGCATATTTTGACGAAAGGAGCATATTTAGCGCGTATTTATGTTGTATCGAATTCCGTTTATAAGTTTTCTAGACATCAGTAAAACGCATAACATTAATGCCGTGGTAAATCTTGACAACGCTGTGCAGTGTTTGTTAAAGGAAGTCAGCAAAGTCTTCAGGAGGAATAAGCTATAAGAAGAAAATATGGAGAAAATTCTAGTATATCATAGCTTTGCAAAATTCCTAGTTGAACAGTAAGAAAGGATAGGAATAATGTGTTTGTGTGTGTGTACTGTGTGTATGCTTAAGATTATAAATTTGAATATTTTATGTTATGTTGCTGATGTTCTGTTTTTTTCACCTATCCTATATAACGGTACATAAATGCATTACTGATTAGTGAAGAAACTTATAAGTTTTCCGGTCTGTGGAATATGAATATAAAGAAAACTATGAAATACCTACAAAAATGATAAGCATGATTATTATATACTTTTTCAAATATTTTGTTGTATTATTAGCTGATGTACACGTGCTGCACTACAGAATTCTACACCGTGTGGAGAATACTAGGTCAAGTAGTGTACGTGTGTGAGTAAGATTTATTAAATTGCATGGTTCTTAGCGGTACCCGATAAACACGATAGAGAGGTCGCCATTCGTTGTTTGTCATGGGAAGACTACTTTGGAGAGTTTTCATTTGAATGGCAGGTCGCCTTGCCTACTGCCGGTCACAATCGAGTTGGAGAGTTTTCCTTACAGTCGTAGGCCCCCTTGCCTACTGCCAGGCACAATCGAGTAGGGCAGTTCTCATTATCGTGGAAGACATTCACTCTCCACCTACCTTTTTATATATTTGTGGTTTTAACAAAGATTTGACAGAACACGAACTTGACAGCAATATAACGCAATAAAGTGGGCTAAAAATACGTATGTAAGTACAAATTCAAAGGAAATTCGGTTAATGATTAATATTAATGTTTTATTATTAGAATATAGTATGGGATAATTGGCCTGCGCATAGGTATCGTGTAATACGGTTTCCTAAAGAAGCAACATATGGCATCTTGCTAAAATTTGTCATAACAACTTGGAGAATAAGAATCAGGAAGGCTGTACGATAGATAAAACGATCTCTGTTTTCTTATATTAGTGCAGTATCTTGCAATGAACCTCCATGCCGTGATAGCTCACCGAGTGTGTTTCTGGTTTTATTTTGTCATTTGTTTAACCTATTTATGTTCCTTGCTAATCAAAGGCATTTAAAATAAGATAGGCTCACACGCGGCATTAGTGTACGGTCCTCAAATCAAACCGGAATTAGTTGTATATGGATTGTACGCTTACTTGGTTACCGCGAAAAGTAAAGGGAAGAAAGATATGTGCAATTGTTTTTTAATTAAATGGCGCAGCTTCCATCATTTTGTGGCATATTTTATTCGTTCAAAGTAATGACGTCACACTCCAACACTCAAAAGCACACGCCAGACCACAGGAAACCATAGTTACGAGGAAAATTCACATAAATATTTTTCCTGGAAAATCAAATGTTTAAATACACTTGCTGTGCTCGAATGATTAATAGGAGTAACTGTTTAGGCTACGTATTCAAGTTTGAGAGTCCTAGACGTACTTTTTTTCTTTGACTTGCTCCACATTTTCTCTCGCTACACGGCCTACTTAAAATAGCCTATAGCAGGATAGTAAGTAGCCTATATGTTAACCGAAGGTATCAGCTTTAATTTTGCCAAATTTCAGTTCCATTAGTCAAATAGTTTTTACGTGAAGAACCGCAGACTGGCAAACACACAAACATTCAGATGTATTATTGTTGCTATTTTTCTTCATTCACAGTTGTCGTGGGAAGCCTTCAGAGTTCCGGGATGATACATAGCCTATGTTCACCGGAATTATATTATATTTCAAATGGTGAAAGAACTTAAATTAAAATTAATCCAAGCACTACTATTTCCAATTTTAGACTACTGTGATACAGTACTAGTCAATCTAAATGCTGAACAAGCTTTGAGACTTCAGCGAGCACAAAACTCATGCATACGATATGCCTTCCAACTGCGACATGACACTCATGTTACACCATATTTCAAAACATTGGAATGGCTACGCATAAATGAACGAAGGAATTATCACCTAATGACACTTGTTTACCAAGTGCTCTCGACGAACACTCCTACTTACCTCTCTTCTAATTTTCGTTTCCTTTCCTCATTCCATGAAATTAGTACCCGTTCTGGTTCCTTACTTGAAATTCCACTAAGTCGAACCAATTCCTACAATCAATCCTTTTTAGTTACCGCATCGAGACTCTGGAATACACTCCCAATGGACATCCGGCACCTTACTTCCTCTCATAAATTCAAATCTGCCTGCAGAAAGTTTTTCCTGGTAACATAAAACTGAGTTGTGTGAGTCATTGTGTGTATGTTGTGTGAATGGGTTTTCTTCATTTATTATTATTATTATTATTATTATTATTATTGTTATTATTATTATTAGTAATTATCACATTAATTGCTGTACTGATATGTAGGCCTAACTTACCGGTAGTCTTAGAATTATATGTCTGTAGTATTATTTCTTTTTAGAATTTCTATGTCTTACTTTTATGTCTACATTTTAAAATTCTGTTTATAGTGGTTAAGTGTAAGAGAGGGCCGTGAGCCCAACTTCGCCACAAATGTAAGTCAGGAATAAATAAATAAATAAATAAATAAACGTACAGTCTCTCTTTATAGGCAGTTAGAAGAGTGAGTATTACCGTGACTAGCCTCGCTATTTCAGGCCCCATCGGGCAGTGTTCACTGCGTGGAGGGCCCACTACAGTTAACATAGGCTGTTCAATACTTATATCGCTAGATAAGATTTATTCACAGGACCAACGGCTCTCCGATAGTGAGTTGACCGTTGGCCATTTGTTTCCAAATTCTATATGGTTTTGTTTAAATCGGATTATTATTTTGTCATTAACAAAGAGAGTTTATACATGCTGTATTTGCCTAGGCCCTAGGCTATTATGGATTTGAACACTATATTGGGTTGTAGGTTTTCATTTTCATTGGGCGAAGATCTGTAAGGTTCAATAAATCCTCAGTACACCACAATAGTTAGAAGAGTGTTATATTCGTGTTCGACAACAAATTTGAAAGTTCCTTTAACTGAGTCGTCACTGGAAAAGAATGGCTTTATTCTCAACAAACAACTGATTAGTGTTTGTTTTTTTTCGCTAGTGGCTTTACGTAGCACCGACACATATAGGTCTTATGGCGACGATAGGATAGGAAAGGCCTAGGAGTTGGAAGGAAGCGGCCGTGGCCTTAATTAAGGTACAGCCCCAGCATATGCCTGGTGTGAAAATGGGAAACCACGGAAAACCATCTTCAGGGCTGTCGACACGATACGAACCCACTATCTCCCGGATGCAGGCTCACAGCCGCGCGCTCCTGACCGCACGGCCACGCCCGGTAAGATTAGTGTCTAGAGGGAATGTTTGCCTAATTGTACTTGCTCTTAAAACATTAATCGTCACCAATATCGTGTTCTATATTGGCATATTTCTATAAGAAAGCATAAGTAACCATTTCATAACTAGTGCAACTAGGTAGTCCAATGACGGGGTTCACTGCTGTCATTGCTCATATGATTTAATAAGAGAGAGCTATTCATGGCTTCTTCAGAGCTCACACTACATGCAACTACAAGTCTCGCCTGTCATATAAAGTCCCCTGTAGTACACAAAGAGAATGAATCATCTGTCCGCTGAGTGTTCGATTGCCTGTCAAGTATTAAGGGGGCTGAACCGCTGGATGATGTATCGCCCACACAGTAACAAGATCTCTGGATTTGTTAACTACACCACCAGCACGCAACACTCTCTTGACTCTCGTCATGTGACAGCATTTATTCACTTGTTAGTTACACACTTAATACCAACAACTAAGTACGGTACACTTGAATACAATGTACACACTTAATACCAACAATTAAGTACGGTACATTTGAATACAATTTAATATGTTAAGCGGGAACTAAAAGTACAGTATCTTTTTATGGCTTGAAATCGTACTCGAGCAATACGGTTTGAGTGTGCGTGTTTTTGCCGACTGGCGAAAATAAAACAGGAGTGTATTGAGGGAGAAGTGAAAAGGTGGTAGTGCCAATGAATATCTTAGGGAACTTTGGAACTTTATTTGATGTTGATGTGATCAGGTTTACGACCAAATGCCTTTCCTGATGTCAACCGTATGTGAAGGGGTGTATTCAATATTGCGTATGTCTTTGGTGGTTGGTAGTGTGGTGTGTAGGTGAAGAGAATTGTACTAAGAACATCACATATACCCAGTCCCCGAGCCAGAGGATTAAATCACCCTCGATTGGGCTAGGAATCGAACCCGAGGCCTTCTGAATCGAAGGCCAGTACGCTGACCAATCAGCCTAGGAGCCAGATGTTATTTTTGTTGCTGTTAGTTTCCTTTTGTCTATCAATCATGAGCATTAGGCTGTTCATTTTTTTAACGGTTGTATAGTTCATTTTCTAGCTTGATAACTGATATGTTACTAGTTTTTAAAATAATATTTATAATTAAGACAAAATATTTCTTCGTGGCTAGTAATAGTCACCGTGACTGGTTTTTATACATCTGCGTCCGCTTGTACTGAACCGAAGACATAACAATTACGAGAGGGGCTTGAATTATAATAGTAAACAACTTCAAGTTGTCAGAATATGTGAAGTTCATCAGATAACCTGTATTGATGTCTGTATTGGCTTGTGCATTTGTGATATGGATTGAGATTGGGAACGTAGAGGCCGTATCCTGTTAGGCACCATGTTGAAGATAACATTATTACTAAACATAACTTTGAGGGTAACCAGAGAATGTCTTCTGTTGTTATATCGAACCTGAAAGTAAACTAAATTCCTGACTACTCTCGCAGTCCTTAGACTACTTCCGTATTATTTCTTTGTACTCATTATCATGCTAATGGGAGATTACCTCACTCATAATTTCCCTTGTACGACTCTTCAGTGATGCGTAGGCGATATATGACAGCCGAGGAGGCGATTGGTCTTTGGGCTGACAACTGTACATACATACATACGCATATACATACATACTGCACATACATAATCATTCTAACAGAGAATGATTGAAATACGTGTCCTTATTGTTATATGAGCTTATCTGATCGTAATTGAAATTTTTGTTTTGATCCCAAAAATAACGGATAAAATTATGATTTGAGAAAAAATGCGTTGTTGTATTTCCCAGATTCTTAACTGTCATGAAGATGTTTTACTATCTTTATTTCAGCTTAAATGATATACTTTACACTTGATCTGTTTTAAGGCAGAATTATCATCGTTTTCATAAGCCGTAAATTGCTAGCCCTGTCTTCCCAAGCCCAGGAGATTTTGCGATATAAAAATATACATGCGCTGGAGGCAGAAATTATTCCAGTGAGCTCGTAGCCGGGTGGTCACGCAGAAAACTGAGTTATATTTTTTTATTGGAAAAGAACAGCAGCGCTAATGAATTCATCTCGTAGAATGTCAATAGAAGCTATATGTGAAAATAATTGGATTATATAACTCCAATACAAACGAACGTGTTTCATAATGTTATTACCTTTATGATCTGATTCTAACCTATCAGACTGTCTGTCTGTCTGTCTGTCTGTCTGTCTGTCTGTCTAACCCTTGAAGTGTTCAGATGCGGCTCTTCCTAAAACATCGTTGACTACGTTGAAAAAGAAATCAACTCTACCACTTACGTTTATCACCTTTCTGCAACTAGAACTTAACCTTGTTATTTTGTATTTTTAAGAACTTTCCTTCATACAAACACCTGTTCCGCATTATTACTTGTGTATTATCACTCTGCTAACTGTCCTGGAGCAAAATGTTGTAAATAACTCGACTATTCGGCTTTAATTTCAAGTTGCCTTCGTTTATTTACACAATTCTCTACATCTTCGCCCTTGCTGCCGGCACTTCCTAATCAATATTTCCTTTTTTTTTTTTTTTGACCACAACGATAGCTTTGATCTCGAATAATGGGGAATATTTCACTTTTTCCTTCCTTTCACGAACGTACATTCTTCCTGCTCTCTTCAAGGAACCTGAGTTCTCAACTTTTTCTCTCCTGTCCTAGTGATTGTTTCCCTCTTGTTTATTTCTTGGGGACATGGAGTAGGACTCTTGATTATGGATAAGTTTAGTGTTCATGTTATTGTGCTGTTTTTTTTTTAAATTTTACGAGTATTAAGTAATTTAATTCATTTTTGGTTGGGATGCGGAAGGAAAGCTTATTATATACCTATTTATATAAAATCGTGTTATGTCTGTACTTTCTCAATATTAACCTGATACTTCGTTTTTATACTAGACAGACCAAATAATAGACTATATCAGGTTTAGTTTCATTTTAGGCTGTTTGTTACAGCAGCACGGGAGTGCGGGTGGGTGGATTTTCTTGATACTCGGTATTTAAGTTCGTAATAAGGGCGAGAATGTTGTTACTTATAATTTAGAAAAAAATCATGAAGAGAGGGGAGGAGGCTTCACAGGGTGCCTTTAATATAAAACTCTATTTATCTCTTTTGCGGTTGTTTTTGCAGGAAAATTGCTCATGACAAATTGTATTTATTTATTTATTTATTTATTTATTTATTTATTTATTTATTTATTTATTTATTTATTTATTTATTTATTTTATTTATTTATTTATAAACGTGTTGTTCTATAACTTTTACTGTTAAAGTGAAAAGTAAGCGAAATATCAGTGCCAGTTTTGTATAAATGTTCAAAAGCCGAAAACCTCTATGGAGATTCGCTATAAAAATAATCCTGGCAACGTCTGAGGGCTGTGCACGTCTGCCTATAGTTTACTTTTTGAATATTAAAGTGATACATATCTTTTATACTGGAAGGGAATGATGAAATCGAGTGCAGTAATAATGCAAAATGGATGAAATCGCGAAGGGCCAAAGGGAGCGAGTACGTCACGACAAGCTGGAGACAGCCACTGACAGCCTGATATTCACCCGCACGCCTCAGAATTTCAGGAACAACATGAGGGGTTGACAAAAATGCAAACATGTAGATGTTGACGGGTGTAACAGCTAATGTATATAATTATGATTACTGTTTTATATGTACACATTGTCACTTAACAAGGATGTCCGAATCGCTGGCTGAATGGTTAGCGTACTGGCCTTCGGTTCAGAGGGTCCCGAGTTCGATTCCCGGCCGGGTCAGGGATTTTAACCTTCATTGGTTAATTCCAGTGGCTCGGGGGCTGGGTGTTTGTGTTGTCCCCAACATCCCTGCAACTACTATCCTCCACCACAATAACACGCAGTTACCTACACATGGCAGATGCCGCCCACCCTCATCGGAGGGTCTGCCTTACAAGGGCTGCACCCGGCTAGAAATATCCACACGAAATTAAATTAAAACTTAACAAGGATGGATTCTCACCGAGCTTGATAGCTGCAGTCGCTTAAGTGCGGCCAGTATCCAGTATTTGGAAGATAGTGGGTTCGAACCCCAATGTTGGCAGTCCTGATGATGTTTTTCCGTGGTTTCCAATCTTCACACCACGCAAATGCTGGAGCTGTACCTGAATTCAGACCACGGCCACTTCCTTCCCACTCCTAGACCTTTCCTGCCCCACCATCGCCATAAGACCTATCTGTGTCGGTGCGACTTAAAGCAACTTGAAAGGAAAGAAAAAGAAAGAAAAAACCGAAAAGGACTCTAGCCTCAGGTCTACTGCACTGACCCACTATAGGGCAGCAAGTGCTGTCAGCGGAAAATCAGACATCCCCGTGAAATGCCCTTGTCGTTAGTTCGGTCAAAGTATGCTGAATAGTCTGTATGGGAGCGCCTCAATTGCAGATGGAGTTTTCCCACACTTGTATAATAATAATAATAATAATAATAATAATAATAATAATAATAATAATAATGTTATTGGCTTTACGTCGCACTAACTACTTTTACGGTTTTCGGAGACGCCGAGGTGCCTGAATTTAGTCCCGTAGGAGTTCTTTAACGTGCCAGTAAATCTACCGACACGAGACTGACGTAGTAGAGCGCCTTTAAATACCGCCGGACTGAGCCAGGATCGAACCTGCCAAGTAGCGATCAGAAGGCCAGCGCCTCAACCGTCTGAGGCACTCAGCCCGGCCCCCCACTTGTAAAGGGATTCATTACAGATTCCGTAATAGGTCCGAATTTTATTAAGACCAGTCTCACGTAGATCAAAACCAGGTGCAAGACTGTTCCAATTTCAATAGGAGCAAAGATGAGGGCTGGTAAACTTCCATTCTTATCTCCACGGGGTATTTGCATCAAAATGGCTCTCCATTAAATTCTGGGCATCGAGCAAGTTAGCCACGCGGTTTGTCACGTATCTTTGAGCTTGTATTCGAGAGATGGGTGGGTTCGAACCTTACTGTCGGCAGCTGTGAAGATAGTTTTCCGTAGTTTCACCATTTTCACACCAGACAAATGCTGGGGCTGTATCTTAATTAATGCCACAGCCGCTTCCTTCACACTCCTAACCCTTTCCTATCTCATTATCGCCATAAGACCTGTCTGTGTCGGTCCGACGTAAAGCAAATCGAATCGTACACTTCCTCATTTCCCTTGTCTTGCCTTCTATGATCCGTTATGTCTCGATACATTTGTTTTTTCCAACAGTGTGACCAAAATAAGCTGCTTTCCTGCCGTTTGTGAAGGTAAAATTGTAATTTAATTTGTTGTACTTTCTCATTTGTGACGTGGTCTGCCCATGGGATCTTGAACATTTTGCGATACATCCTCATTTCGAAGGCCTGGATTCGGGTCGTTGAAGAAGCCTTTTGTGTTCATTCTTAGAGCAGCACCGGGTACACATAACACCAGCAAGTGTCTAATCAGAGGTCACAGTAGCACCCAACATGTTTTAATTTCAGGATCTAAGCTACTAGTCTATTTTAAACATACCCCATCTTCAGTCGGCAATACACAAAGGAAGTACAATTGTGCCACTCTCTGGCCGATTGCGCACAGGAATTCATAATTTAATAATAATATTATTTGTTTTACGTCCCACTAACTACTCTTTTACGGTTTTCGGAGACGCCGAGGTGCCGGAATTTAGTCCCGCAGGAGTTCTTTTACGTGCCAGTAAATCTACCGACACGAGGCTGACGTATTTGAGCACCTTCAAATACCACCGGACTGAGCCAGGGTCGAACCTGCCATGCTGGGGCTAGAAGGCCAGCGCCTCAACCGCCTGAGCCACTCAGCCCGGCAATTCATAATTTTCCATGGGCACAAACTTATGAGTTGAAGAGATTGTGTCATTGTGTCATCTACTTCATCTTCCAGGGAAAGCGCCGTTGTATCAAGCAGTGGCCTCTTCACCTGTGTTCCATCTATAATAGGTCCCGAGTCGTACATTTCAGAATGAACTAGGCATGTATCCTTGTTGTTTGAGGGGAACGTTTATCTCTGTTATTTCACTTAAACAGTGCCCTGTATATTTATGCAAATAGGACGAGAGGAATAAAATAGAGACCGCATTTCAAGTTAGTTAACGGCAGTAGTGGCCGATAAAAACAAGACCAGGCAATAAACTTGGCACATAAAAGTCAATCTGCAATTCTGTGGCCAAGTGTTAAATTGCTTTATCGTTTACACGTGCCAATTAATTTTGCTAAGAACTCAGTTTAACCACTTTGCATCCAATTTTCATTCACCGAGTCACTGACAACTAATCGTCCTTTCGCCTTTCCAGAAAAAAAAGACGATTTGAAGTTATGTTTACTTGGATGTTTCATAAAATTAGTTGCTCCAACGTTTTCTCACATTTGATCTGATTTCTTGGATGTACTGTAGGTAGTAGACGTAGGTTTTAAGCGCCTGATAACGGGAAATTCTATGTTAATTCACAGTGATAGTCAATATATCATCGTAATTGCTTGTAAATGTGAATACCTTTGCTTCAGCATATTTTAGTCTGACAGAAGAGCTGAAGAAACATATAAGTTTAATGATGCCATCTGCATGTGAAATATAAATAGTAGTGAAGAGAGTAAACTGGAATGGTTTATAGATTTTTCTGTTTTTAAAGGTGACTGTACTGAATCGGAATTTGACCCCGATCTGCGAAAATGAATCAAGCAAGACACTTAACGAATTAGTACTTACTTATGGTGCTTCGTTCGGTTCTCTATTTAACACCTATATTGGAGTACACTATCATAGGTTTCCTTTCCGTCTAGCACTCCCCAGAGAAACTCTTCTTCTTTCCTGACCTTTCCCAACTATCTGCGGTAGGTAATACTGTGAATTAAGCCGAGTTTTACGGCCGGACTCCCTTCTTCATACCAACCGTATATGGCGGGATGTATTCACTATCACTTGTTTCTATGGAAGTTGGTAGTGTTAGCAGATTGGTGTTCTAAGTAGATGAAGAAGTGTATTAAGACGATCACATGAAAGCAGTCCCCGAGCCAGAGGAATTGACTATATGCAGTTAAAATCCTGGACCCGGCCGGGAATCGAATCCGAGGCCATTTGATCCAAGGTCAGTTCACTGACTATTCAGCCAAGAAGCCGGTCAAGATAATAATTGTCATATAAATTGCGTGCTTCGCCTGGTTTCATGAATAAATATATTTATTTTTCAATTTACTACACTGATTGTGTAATGTTTACCCTCAACATTTCGTAATTTGGAACGGTTCTGAAGAAATTCACTTTTAAGAGGAAAATTTTCTCTCCTCAATTTAGGATTTCATACTTCTGTTTGTAAATTTTCGTTTACAATACATAATTTCCTTCGGCAGGCGATTCTAAACTTTACGCCACCAACGTCATAGGATAGGCGTTCTAAATCTGGACAGGCTGATATTTAAAATGTTAGGAGAGACCCAAGGTATCAATAAAATCGATAATTTTTATTGGGGAGGGGAGTTTCTATTGCACATCACAAGGAGACATCCAAGCTAAGCAAGCAGCCTCATCGTCGTTATATAACGTGAAGGAAGAGCAGAGAAAATGTCAAGAAGGCCGTAATCAGCTGACTAATGAGCTGAAGAAGGCTGCCTTCTTCAAAGACGAGCCAATCCAAGACTTCCTCGTCCAGCACGGGAACCTTGTCATCTATGTAGAGCCATGTCTGAAGCCAGAGTTAGCTATTCAGGGTATTTATTATACGTAATACAGTTGCTCAGACAACTAACCTAATTGTGAAATTATGTTAAATTCTATTAGCGTTTAATGCAATTTGCTCTTTTATCACCAGTAAGCACTGCATTGACTTATCCAAGTTAAAAGCTTCTAACAAAGGGAGTGATCTTCGCTTCGAACAGCACATACAGTACAAAGCTGACCAGTGAATAAACGTGCATTATTTAATAATAATAATAATAATAATAATAATAATAATAATAATAATAATAATAATAATAATAATAATAATAATCCCAACATTTGAATGAAATGCGTACCGCAATATTCTCTGATATTTTTAGCGACTTCTCTTCCTCCCATCTACATTACAGTTGACCCAATTATTTATTACACCTACAAGTTGTACATCAAAGTGCAATCGTTCGTTCTTAGTGTCTGGTTTTAGCTTATGAAAATCTTTCCCTGAAAGAGGAATTGTACTGAATTAGACTCCTGTTAGAGATCTTGCCACGATTTTCTCGTAAATGCGTATCCATTCGTATGGAACTTGAGTGGAAGTAAGGTGAAGTTCTGTAGTATTCAAGTGTTTCCATTACTTTATACTAGTATTAAAATACGCTCAGTCACATGCATTATGGTTACGTAAACTGCAAAGTCAGTAGCATATGATATTTTGGTTGTATTGATCATAATTATTAATACCCACTGTCATCCAGTTACATCACAGTAAAATTAGCCAACACGCTGTTGTATTTCCTGTTTTCACTGGAGAATGAAAGTTGAAATTTGTTTCCCCATCATCATCATCATCATCATTTGTCATCGTCGTCATTCTGTAAGAATAAGACAGCTTAATCAGTAATGTGATAGTGTAAGAGAGGCTTGAGCGTCCATAAATAAATAAATAAATAAATAAATAAATAAATAAATAAATAAATAAATAAATAAATAAATAAATAAAATTGAACCCTTTTCTTGAATAGCATGCACAGAATACCTTTCCACAACACTGAAATGGCAGTAATATGTAAATGAAAAATACTATCACATTTTATTATATGACTCTACTGTCTGGCTTCTGGGTTCGATTTCCGGATCGTCGGGGATTTTAACGTGCATATGTTATTTCCTCTGGCTAGGGGATTCGGTGGTTTTGTCGTCATCAACCTTATTTTTCATCCTAGAAAGGGGACCCATCCTCACAGACGCGTTCGCTTACGTCATCCATGGGTGTTAACCTGTAAGACCTACACCAGGACTCACCGGAGGCCATACGCCATTATTGTTATCCTACTTTACTCCCTCCTTTTCGCGAAAATTTCGCTTATCCCAAGTATTAACTACCGAAGGATTAAGCTCGGATGTTATTTTATTATTTTGTATTACATAAATATTTCCAGTGTGTTTGTTATTATTAATATTTATAATTTGTTTTCATAGACAATTATCGTTTGCACTAACAGTGTTTTGAAATGCACAAATAATTAAACGAAACATGTAATATTTAAATAAGTGAGGATTATTTTTCACATTTTAAAGGTATAAACTTACTAAGCAATGGTTTATGGTAATTTTGAGCACGGCAAAGTACGCGCATGCACTATACGGCTGTTGATAAGCCGTCCACCGAGCTCGATAGCTGCAGTCGCTTAAGTGCGGTCAGTATCCAGTATTTGGAAGGTAGTGGGTTCGATACTCACTGTCGGCAGTTCTGAAGATGTTTTCCGTGGTTTCCCACTTTCACACCAGGCAAATGCTGGGGATGTACCTTAATTAAGGCCAAGGGCGCTACCTTCCCAGTTCTAGGCCTTTCCTGTCCCTGTCGCCATAAAACCTATCTATGTCGGTGCGACGAAAAGCAACTTGTAAGATAAGCGGCCCGCGTGTCGCTTTTGACCAGGTAGGTTATCCGAAAAACGTATTCTATGTTAAATAAATAATGTGGCAAAATAATACGAAATTCGGTGTATCACAATTAATTTATTTCGTGCACAACATGAGGAAAGATGGAAACTATGTCTGGAATAATGTTCTGGAAATGAAAACACCAGGTAAACGACTAAAAGGGACCTCACAAACAAGGTGGAAGGACACAGTCGCCACAGTCATGTGAGAACGGGTCGTGGGCAAGGACGTCCTTCACAATAGACCATAGTAAAATTGAATAATGCAAAAGAGCGAGCGCACTTCATGAATGGAAAGTTATTAATGATATTGAAGGAGAAGAAGAAGAAGATATAGGCCAATCTAAATAATTATAATAAGCAACCTATGAGAATTTTGGTATTTCCATTCCATATCACCTAAAAGCGAAGTGAGAACTTTTATAAAATTTTCCGGTCGGTCTCTGAAAAAACTAGGCTATATGGATTCTTTTACATGTACATTAAATAATTTGTGAATTATATGTTTGAATTAGTATAGGATTAGTTCAGTCATCTCTTAGAATCTTGAATTTGCCTTGGAGTACCTAATTGTAGTCAACTTGTCCAAATTATAATACTAACTTTTAATTTAATATTTTAGTTGTGTAACTCTGGGATTTATTACGTTTACATCTTACTGTAGAGCCAATTTGTTTGTTAGAACTCATACAGTGTAATCTTTTAACATAATACCTAAATGCATAGTGTCTAGATGTTGACAGTTAGTAATGATCACCAAATGTGTCCGGCTCCATGGCTAAATGGCTAGCGTGCTGGCCTTTGGTCACAGGGGGTCCCGGGTTCGATTCCCGGCAAGGCCGGGAATTTTAACCATCATTGGTTAATTCGCTGGCACTGGGACTGGGTGTAGGCTATGTGTCGTTTTCATCGTCATTTCACCAGGCGAGTTGGTCGTGCGGTTAGGGTCGCTCAGCTGTGAACTCGCTTCCGGGAGATAGTGGGTTCGAATCCCACTGTCGGCAATCTTGAAGATGGTCTTCCGCGGTTCCCCATTTACAACTAGGCAAATGCTGGGGTTGTACCTTAATTAAAGACACGGCCGCTACCTTCCCATTCCTAGGCGTTTCCTGCCCCATCGTCGCCATGAGACCTATCTGTGTCGGTGCGACGTAACGCAAAGAAAAAAAGGAAAAATCGTCATTTCATCCTGATCATGACGCGCAGGTCGCTTGCGGGAGTCAAATTAGAAGACCTGTACCTGGCGAGCCGAACATGTCCTCGGACACTCCCGGCACTAAAAGCCATACGCCAGTTTATTTTTCATTGACAAATGTGCGGAACCCAGGCGAATAGTAGTTTAAAATGTAAGTTTAAACGCCGTATACTAAGAAACTAATGATGTGAGGATATAACAATCCACATGTAATTCAGTGCTACAAATAAATCTAAATATTTGGTTTGGAGAACGAGATCAAACGTAATGGAGCTTAGGAGGAGCTTAATATGTCACCAAAAGCCTGCAACATTAACTGCAACTTTTTGAAGTTTTCCAAGAATAATTCTACAATATTTTGTAGTATGTTCTTCATTAACATCTAATTAAACGGAGTTTTATATATACTGTTTAACTGTTGAAAACTTAACTAAGTGTTACCAGATCCATTATCTTAAAAATAATATGAAATGAAATGGCGTATGGCTTTTAGCGCCGGGAGTGTCCGAGGACATGTTCGGCTTGCCAGGTGCAGGTCTTTTGATTTGAATCCCGTAGGCAACCTGCGCGTCGTGGTGAGGATGAAATGATGATGAAGACGACACATACACCCAGCCCCTGTGCCAACGAAATTAACCAATGATGGTTAAAATTCCCGACCCCGCCGGGAATCGAACCCGGGACCCCTGTGAGCAAAGACCAGCACGCTAACCATTTAGCCAAGGAGCCGGACAAAAAAAATATGTAAATGTAAATGTGGTATAAAACTGCATGCATTGTGAAAGGACTGATTGAAATAAGTTCCTAAGCAGAAATTATTGCGATTATGCCTATTATTATTATTATTATTATTATTATTATTATTATTATTATTATTAATTTCCGTGTCCAGGATCACGATTAAACGGCGTCCTTCCAGTATAATGCAACATAGATTGCTTTGTAATTGGCTGAGAGCATACTCTAGCCACTTTCTCACAGATCATAGATATTGTTCATTTTAGAGTAGACAACGATGGCAGAGCAGGTCATCTTCGAGATGGTCGGATTTACGCCTCAATAGTCTGATGAGCAGTCTGTTGTGAGATTTACAGTGGCGAAGGGTAGTTGGAAACTGGCAACAGCATGGGTTCCTCTCTGTTTCATCAGTAAGCCCTATTCCAGCTGGTGTTATTGCTATCAAAGGGCATAGTTTTTCGGAGTTGTTTGTCTTTAGGTATCGTCTGATAATGCGTACCATGCTTTGCATGAGCAGAATTCCTTCATATTGGTGCTGCGTATTGTGCTGTTGAGAAACTAGATGGTGTACATACTCTAGACGATGAAGGGGGCTATCCCATGATTTGACGCTCCTTATACGAGTTGTGACATTCTCTGATTTCCATTAGCAATAAAGTAAAAGTGCTCGTATTCATTTTCATTTTGTAATATAATGTTAGTGACTGACTATCGTTAAAAGATTACCAGTATTCTACGTTTCTGTTTCAAGTCATACTTCACGTTGTGGGGAGTGAGAGTGGAGAAACTCTGACAACACTGGAATCGATTTTTCCCTGCAGCTAAGTAGCATGAGTGTGCTGTTGATTGTCTCTCATTGATTTTTATATGAGCTAGAGTTGTTTTCTGCATAGCAGAGAGTACATGATATTGGTGGGACGTTCGGTTAGAATGCACTGTCTTTCGCATTGTTGAGTATGTATTTCCGTGGGAGGTCAGAATATTTCCAGAGAGACATTTGACAAATTTTGCTGGCATTTAACGGTTCGTACATAAAATAATAGCCTACATAATAATATTTCAGGAAATGAATTAAGATAAATAGGTACGTTATCAGCTTGTAAACTTGAACAGGATTACTGTTTACCGAGTACACCACCCTCACGATATTGCAAACCGTGGTTAGGGCACGAAATTTGGAACCAGGTTTAGTATTGTTTCCCTTTATCTATACCGGAGTATTCCTTTTAACGACTGGTTTCTGTTCATTTGTTTTCATTTCCTTAGTTACCGAGCGGTTAGTATCGCGTAGCAGTCAGCTTGCGTTCGGGAGATGGTGAGTTCGAATCCCAAAGTCCTGAAGATGGTTGTCCGTGGTTTCCCATTTTCACACGAGGAAAATAATGGGGCTCTGCCTTAATTAAGGCCACGACCCCTACCTTCCGAATCCTAGCCCTTTCCCATCCTTGCTTCGCCGAAAATCTTCGATGTGTTAGTGCGAGGTTAAATCACTATCATTTCCCATTTCGGCTGCTTCACGCATGTGAGTTGGATGAAAGGTTGAGGATAATCCATCCCCAAGTTTCGTAAAATTTATTAGGGAGGTATATTGGGTATTGCAGCTTTCCGCATGGCTATCCAGGTAGAGATTTCTAACGCAGAGTGCGGAATTCCTTTCTCTTTCTTTGTTTCACTTGTTGGTATTTCAATTAAAAATCTTGAGATATCTATGGTCAACGGAGAGAGAGAGAGAGAGAGAGAGAGAGAGAGAGAGAGAGAGAGAGAACATTTTAATTTACCTTATCATGGAGTGTGCCGGCCCCGTGGTGTAGGGGTAGCGTGGCTGCCTCTTACCCAGAGGCCCCGGGTTCGATTCCCGGCCAGGTCAGGGATTTTTACCTGCATCTGCAGGCTGGTCCGAGGTCCACTCAATCTACTTGATTAAAATTGAGGAGCTATCTGGGTGAGATAGCAGCCCCGGTCTAGAAAGCCAAGAATAACGGCCGAGAGGATCCGTTGTGCTGAGAACACGACACCTCGTAATCTGTAGGCCTTTGTGCTGAGCAGCGGTCGCTTCGTAGGCCATGGTCCTTCGGGGCTGTTGCAGGGTTTGGTGGGGGTTTATCTTGGTGTACTGAAACATTATTAGTTGGAGCTAGATTCGGAATAAATGCTCCAGAACGTAGAAATAATATGCTGAAATATGTATGGTAAGTTCGACGTAAAACCGTAATAAGAATACGCTGTGACGGGATGAAATTTGAACTTAAAATCTCTGAAAGGTGTTATTTCCATGTCGCACTGTATTACATGATTAAGCACGCTTACCTATGTATATGTATGTAATGTAATGTAAATTAATGTATGTATGTAGACTCAACTTCACAAAAATTGGCCGGCAAAGAAATATTTAATTGTATACATTCTCGAAACGCGAGGAGAGCTGGTGGCCGGAGATATAATTAGAATTACAAACAGAAGGACTTTGAAAGAAATTCAACTTCTGCGACGGCCAATTTGTGTACGGTTGAGCGTACGTACTTAGCTCGAAATAAGCCTGAATCCTCAACAGTTCTACTACAGCGGTCATAATTGACCTAGGCATCAGTGAAAAGGTTTACAACGTTAATGAGAAGCGAGGTAATTCACCGTCACTTTTCTCTTCGAGCCAGAAGCTGCTATTACATATTAGTCTGCCAAGCTCACTTAAATGCACGCACCAACCGACCCTACGAGGACATTTTCACATTATTCATAACATAGACAGGCTGCATAAGAAATGGCATTATAGTACTAGTATCGATTAACAACTTGTAAGAAAACAGGGCTAATAAGTGTCCCGCAAACTGATCAAGATCTTGTGAAATGAGACTGATTATGCAACGGATTGAGATTACAACGCATTTTGTCCTGCAAAATATTCAAGATTTTGTATGCCGAGACTGATATAATTGATGATACAGTGGATCGAGATTAAATATAATTTGTCATGCGAAGTGTTCATCCCTGTGTGAACTTGAACCGATAGTTGGTGGTGCAGTGAATTGAGTTTACATTAAATTTGTCCTGCAAAGTGTCCTAGTTTTTACGAACTGAGTCTGTATTCCCTATTTTATTGCTCAGAAATAAAGGAACGGAGCTGGTTGCTACGTACCGGTACAGTGACTCTATATGTACATATACAGTCACTGTACGTACCGGTACGTGCCCATTAGTTTGCAGCTCCATCGGCTGGTGGCGCACAGGTGCACAAGTCAGTCATAGTTGCAAAATGGTTAAGATACTGAACGACTGATAATAGGAGGGGTGTGTACAGATCTGTTTTCTGTAGGTAGAAAACACAGAACATGCCAACATTCTCAGGAGGTGGGTATGCCCTGAGAGAGAGAGAGAGAGAGAGAGAGAGAGAGAGAGAGAGAGAGAGAGAGAGAGAGAGATGTCTGCTCGACGAGTACGGAGATAATGCCATCAATTTGCAGAGGTTGAGATCTAGATCGCATGCATTCGTTTGCCATTGATTAACATCTGAGGGGCAGACTATTTCCCAGCGATGACGAAGTGAAGGATGAAATGGTGAAATGTTACATCGAACAGGATTCGAAAGACTCTTTGCGCTATGAAAAATACTTGAATAGCAATGATGAATATGTCGAAACATAAAGGAGTGGTACTGAAATAAAAGAGCGTTCTTTATCTTGACCGATCTTCAAACATTCAAATACAAAAAATTATGGAAACTTAATTTTTGAAATGCCTTCATAATTGCTGTGTTAAGATTACTATGGATTCGTCCTGCAGTGTGTTGTGGATGTGACGCAGTGCAGTGAATCTAGAATACAGAGAATTCATCCTAAAAGAAACACAAGATGTGATGAATGTAGATCGAGGTAAGTTGAAAGTGCCTTGAATTGAGATCTCAACGAATTCTTACTGCTAAGAGTCAAGTTTATAATGAACTGTATGTGAACTGAATTGATATTAAATGTGTGTCCTGCAACGAATTGAACACAATGGATCGAGCCGTATAAATTGATGGTAGGCGTTTCAAAGCGTGAGTTAATTTTATCGTGGACTTTGTCCATATGTTCGTAGACAAATATTACAGTATATCTGTTCTAATCTTTTGAGTAGTAAGTACGTATTATTTCTCTTTGTATGTATCCGTAAAATTAATGGAGTAGTTTATTATTTCGGCATGGCAGCCAGCTGAGTGGCATACAGCACGGCGTGCTACTTAGTTGACCAGACTGCTCTCTCTCTCTCTCTCTCTCTCTCTCTCTCTCTCTCATATTCCTCCTATATTGTCATTGGTTCTCGTTTAATAAATCATAACCCTATGCCTGCCATATACACCGGAGTGCCAGAGGTCAAAGCAAAGCCAGTTACTAACGCTACGTTATCATACAAAAATATTGCATTTTCATAGTTGGTAATATATTGGCGGGGCGTCTACCCCGAGTTTTAGCTCTGTCCACCCCTCACCCCAGTTCGGGTATATTACATTTGTTTTTCCGAATAATGTGAAGAGATCTGCTTTAGAATTAGCATTGGAAACAAACCTCCCTCCATCTGATATTGTAACGGTGTATGGTCCCATTAACATAATATAAATTTAAATGAACGTGCCCATGGAGACCTACTGATTGAAGAAGACTGACAGAATTCGATTAAAATGGACCCTTACCACATTCGACTATACTTTCCTTCATCTAACAACATGGAAATGATTTTGATTAGCAACTTCAGCAAGGGAAGGTGTTTTAGAATTAACGTATAATTCTTTTCTTAGTCTTTTAGGATTTATTCTACACGCCGCTATTGCATGAACAAATTGAGCCTCACACAGGTTTTCAGTTGAAGATGTTTGTGATGGCTTACCGCTGAGTAGCTTCCTTCATGGATCAGTGGTGGAGTGTTGGCCTCCGGATTCAAAGACCGTGGGTTCAAGTCGGGTAGAGGTATTCTGAATTTTGAAGGGCGGAATGAAATCCATTCGAATCTCCATACCATGCGATATCGGCGTTCTTCAGACACATATTTGAAGTTTTCCCGACAAATTTAAAATTAAAGCACAGCCGTAGATAACCTAACTGAGATCCGGTTCACTCTATCACCTTGTAGAGTAAAATGGAACGTCGAAATTGACGCGCAGGTAGCCCAAATAGCGTCAAATTAAAACGCCTCTACATGATAGCTCAGGCCATGCGATGATGATGACGATGATAATGATGATGACGATGTTGATTAATATTATTACATGCCACGTAGGGATCTAGGATATTTTATAACATGCTAGTTTCAAGTCCTCTTTCGATATGCAACCTTCGTGGAAAGGGAAATAATTTCTTATTACAAATATGTAGTGTGCACCTACACTGCTGTTTGGAGAAAGTGAAACACCAAGACCGAGAACAGTGATCACAAAACATTTTATTCCACAGATTAGGGACATGACGAGATACAAATGATTACAATTACAGACCTGTACATGCTCGGTGACTGTAACTTCAGTACGGCGTAGCGCCACCACGTGCTGCAATCAGAGCCGCTAGACGTCGTGGCATGGAATCACAGAGCGCCTGAATATGCTGCTGGGGAATACTCCGCCACGCTGTTTGTAGGCGCGTTCACAAATCATCAACAGTGGCCGCAGGAAGACCTGAACGAATAGGTTGCCGACCGACCATATCTCAGACATTTTTCAATGGGCGACATGTCAGGCAAACAGGCAGGCCGGGGAAGCAGTGGTACCCGTCGTTCTTCGAAGAAGGCTTGCACATTCCTCGCCATATGCGGCCGGGTATTGTCCTGCTGGAATGTGGCGTGTGGAACGGCCCGCAGGAAGGTCAGGGCCTCGGGCAGTAAAATTATCTGATGTAGCGGTAGCTGTTCAGAATGCACTCAAGAGTAGGAGGCGAGGTTGCATGATATAGGGAATGGTTCCCCTTCCATCACACCTGGTGTTTGTCCGCTATGCCTCTCAACAATACAGTCTGCCCAATTGCGTTCACTACGACGGCGTCTAACGCGTATGCGGCCATCACTGTAGGACAAGTTGAAGCGGGACTCGTCCGAAAACACTACACTTTGCCACTCAGCATGCCAGTATCAGTGTTCACGTGCACATTGCATTCTGCGGCGTTGGTGGTTGCTGGTCAGTGGAAGCCGACGCAATGGCATGCGTGCCACCAGTGCAGCTCTCAGAATGCGGCGTCGAACCGTCGATGCAGACATGTCCACACTCGTTGCAGTGCTCTAACGTTGAGCCAACAGTGGACGAAGCTGTTTTGTCCGTAACGGCCAAGCTAACAAGATGGCGGTCATCTCGCGCTGTGGTCACATTGTGTCGTCCAGCACCCTGTCGGCTCTGTGTACAGCCTTCTTCTCCCCACTGGTTCCACATACGCCTCACTGTTGAAGCAACGCACCCTGTACGAACCGCAATGTCCTGGAACGACAGACCCACCTCCTGGAGCCCAACCATTCTGCTCCGTTCTAACACAACTCACATGCTGATATTCCACCATGTGATGTCGGTGAGGCATAGTGGCACTTGAGTACACGTTTTCACGCACCGACTGAGTGTTGGGTAACAATGAACTGGCCGGCCACACACAACGGCACTGCTGGGCGTACGTGCCCGCCATCTCTCTGCAATTTAAAAAATGTATTATGATTCCGCTCTTCTACACGTCCTCTGATTTTGGCGTGTTTCAGACCAATGCATCTTAGTGCTTCACTTTCTCCAAACGGCGATGTATTGTAAGTGGTGATGCCTAAGGTTATTCTTCTTCTTCCTCTTCTTTATCTCTTTACCCTCCAGGGTTAGTTTCTCCACCGGACTCAGCGAGGAATCCCACCTTTACCGCCCCAAGGGCAGTGTCTTGTAGCTTCAGACTCTGGATCGGGGGATACAACTGGGGAGGATGACCATTATCTCGCCCAGGTGGCCTCACCTGCTATGCTGAACAGAGGCCTTGCGGGGTGATGGGAAAATTGGAAGGGTTAGACAAGGAAGAGGGAAGGAAGTGGCCGTGGCCCTAAGTTAGGTACCATCCCGATTTTTGCCTGGAAGAGAAGTGGGAAACCACAGAAAACCACTCCCCGGATGGCTGAGGTGGGAATCGAAGCCACCTCTACTCGTTTGACCTCCCGAGGCTGAGTGAACCCCGTTCCAGCCCTAGAACCACTTTTCAAATTTCGTGGCAGAGCCGGGAATCGAACCCGGGCCTCCGGGGAAGGCAGTTAATCACACTAACCACTACACCACAGAGGCGGACCCTTAGGTTATTACCATATATTTTTGTTGTTAATACCGAGCTCGATAGCTGTAGTCGCTTAAGTGCGGCCAGTATCCAGTAATCGGGAGATAGTGGGTTCGAGCCCCACTGTCAGCAGCCCTGAAGATGGTTTTCCGTGGTTTCCCATTTTTACACCAAGCAAATGCCGGGGCTGTACCTTAATTAAGGCCACGGCCACTTCCTTCCAATTCCTAGGCCTTTCCTATCCCATCGTCGTCATAAGACATATCTGTGTCGGTGTGACGTAAAGCAAATAGAAAAAAAAATGTTGTTAATGGTCACCAAACAGTTCTTTCAATTGAAAAACTAACACATTCTGGAGTTGTAAACTGTACAGATGTAAAATTCCAAACTTATTTGTCGTACGCAATCATTGCAAGTTGATGAGGAAGTCAACAAACATCGCAGTCCATTTCCGTTCTTCTACTAAGACATAAGATATACCGAGTGGTACAGCTGCCTCTATTAACTCAGTTTAATGCAACCCGTTGATTATAGCCTCATCTGAAAACATTGACCTTGGCTACCCACAGCGATGTCTGGTCTTACTACGCTTTCTACAATTCGTTTATTCGTGTCAACGAAATCATCATTAAAATTCCGAATGATTGTAAAGAATCGTGAAAATTCCGTATCACAGACACTTCATGTACAGAGAATATGATGGCCGAGTGACTAGAAGCAGTGTTGACATAACGCTGGCAAACGACAGTTCGTGATAGCCGAGCGTGCTTGATGTTGGAGCAGGAATGTGGTGTTCGTTAGTCGTAGGTTCGACTCATATAGAGGACGATGTTTTTATTTCGTTGTTAAATGTTCGTGTGAGTCGTGTTGTTGAAGACAAATCTCAATCGTGATCAGTTCTCATGTTGCAGGTACTCTGTTATGTTCATTTCTAAGTAGCTCTTAAGAGAGCTATTTGTAGTAAAATAAGCCATTACCGACAGAGGTGCAATGGGCTTGTGCATGGCCATTCGATTAATGAAGGTAATGTTCAAAATGACCACCTCTTTCGTTAATGCATATCTGAGTATGGAGGTGAGTCATTCTTGCTTGCTGCAGCGTATGTGGTGGAACCTGCCTGCACTTCGCTGTAAAGATTACTATGTGCTGTTTCATGTGCCCTACGAATGAAGTCCAGTCGTTCTTCGAGTCGAACGTGCGCAGTTGTTTGGTTAAATGTGTGAGTCATAATGCTGACAGTAAGTGCAGTGAACTTCATTCGTTGCAGCCTTTTGCCATATAAAAGTCGTATGTTATTATTCCTTTCTGATGTATGCTATCATTTTACAGGTGAAAAGTGACTTTTGAGACTTAAGGAAATTAAACCTTAACTATGAATTTCTGATTAGTATAAAACTAAAAACGGAAAGCTCGGAGCTAGGTTCGAACTCTGAATCCGTCGGAAAAATCACATGCTGGCTGCGATTAGTACCACGTAGCCACTCCATGCGACGAAGATTAGGTCTCGTATCTCTGTACTAATGGAATAACGTACGCTATCACTTGTATGTTACAAGTTCTGAACTCAAATGTGCAAATAGGTTTACCTTGCTGCAAACACCACAGCGTGCTAAAGAATCATGTCTCTCTTAATCCTAGATAGTTTCAACCGTTCCCTACGAGTATGTACCTAATACTTGGTTAAATGAGTCCAGCATTATGTTTCAGGTTGTATTCACAATGAATGTGTCCGTAGTCGGTGCTTACATGGCGATAATTATTATGTCTGTTTGTTATAGCTTCATTAGAAGAATATCTGAGACTTCAAAAAAGTCACGTCTTCGTAAAGGATGCGTAGAAGAGTACGAACTGTAAATTTAAAAAGGCATGACTCAATGTCCGCCTCTGTGGTGTTGTGGTTAGCGTGATTAGCTGCCACCCTCGGAGGTCCGGGTTCGATTCCCGGCTCTGCCACGAAATTTGAAAAGTGGTACAAGGGCTGGAACGGGGTCCACTCAGCCTCGGGAGGTCAACTGAGTAGAGGTGGGGTCGATTCCCACCTCAGCCATCCTGGAAGTGGTTTTCCGTGGTTTCCCACTTCTCCTCTAGGCGAATGCCGGGATGGTACCTAACTTAAGGCCACGGCCGCTTCCTTCCCTCTTCCCTGCCTATCCCTTCCAATCTTCCCATCCCTCCACAAGGCCCCTATTCAGCATAGCAGGTGAGGCCGCCTGGGCGAGGTACTAGTCATTCTCCCCAGGTGTATCCCCGACCAAGAGTCTGAATCTCTAGGACACTGCCCTTGAGGCGGTAGAGGTGGGATCTCTCGCTGAGTCCGAGGGAAAAGCCGAACCTAGAGGGTAAACAGATGATGATGATGATGATGACTCAATAAGGTTTCGAACCCTCACTGCTCCCTGTAGCTTATCTAACACGCCTAATTACGGGCAACTACTTCCTGTGGGAACGTCTCGCTCTTACAACTATGTATTCACGAGGAGAGCGAAAGTTCTCGCTTCATAAAGTTACTGATGTGTTACAGCCTTATGGTCCAGCGGTATGACTTTATTGAACGCTGTAACGGTAGTAATTACATGGCGTAAGCTATCATATCTGCTGTAAAGCATTTGCGTGCCATAGATGATAAAATACTGTGAAAAATGCGTTTCTATCAATTTCGATGTGATGAGACTGTATAAAATGGTGGTGAATTGACATGTCTATATTAATAATTGGTCGTAACCTATCATGTTTCTCTGATACCATGACCACCCTATTCTATCAAAAGAAAATGGCCTCCTGAACCAATCAGGTGCGCAATTCTCCACCGAAAGCTAAAAAAAGCGGTTATGGTTTGCACAGTACAGTAACATTTCGTAAAAATGACTGGAGTTTTGGACTCCACTCTGCATAAAATAGTACAGTGTTTTTCAGATGGGCCTCACTTACTGCCTCTTGTACCGTTTTTGCATTGTGCGGAGAAGTATATATATAACTAATTGAACATAAAATTTTTGTAAGATGTTGCACAAGATAGGATTAAGAGGCATTTAATTCCTAGCTGGTTGCATATGTTTGGGAAATAATAGGGGGAGCTGTACCACCCGGTATATGTGGAATATTGGAAAGAAAATTATTTAGAACTAATAATAATAAATATTGTTATTTGGTTTACGTCCCACTAACTACTTTTTAAGGTCTTCGGAGATGCCGAGGTGCCGGAATTTAGTCCCGCAGGAGTTCTTTTACGTGCCAGTAAATCTACCGACATGGGGCTGTCGTATTTGAGCACCTTCAAATACCACCGGACTGAGCCAGGATCGAACCTGCCAAGTTGGGGTTAGAAGGCCAGCGCCTTAACCGTCTGAGCCACTCAGCCCGGCTATTTAGAACTAATAATAGCCAAGTACCTTATCAAATCTTGGACGTACTGAGTTGTTTGGCTACGCGGTTTGTTCACTTAGCTGTGTGCTTGCATTTGGGAGATGGTGGATTCGAACCCTACTGTCGGCAGCCTTGAAGATGGCCTTCCGTGGTTTCCCATTTTCATATCAGGCAAATGCTGGGGTCTGTACTTTAATGAAATCCTGGTTCGCTTCCTCCGCAATCCTAGTCCTGCCCTATACCATCGCTATTACACCTGATTCAGTCGGTGCGACGCAATACAAACTTGGATGTTGGGGACCAACAAATCGTCCTCAGTTAAGGGTAGGGAGTCGGAATCCTAAAGCATATTAATTTTTAATAATAATTTAACATTTTATGCTAAAGTTTGCATTCGATTGGTTAATAAACTCCCTATAGAATAAAGTTTCCAACTTTTACACAGTTATTGTTAAAATAATCCCATCTTCAAGTGATCCTATTGTAACCTTTCCATTTCCTAAACCAACTAATATAAATGGCTTTTAATTCCAGAAATGTGTAGAGAAAGGTTCATTCCTTACGTTAGTAGTATTTTCCTAGCAAATATGACTGTCGAGGGTGTAGTACTTCGTTAGAAATGTTAAGTAGTTCATTGTATGAGTATTCATAACGTGTTACTTTGATCATGGCTTCTTGCATTTCAAATTTTCGATATAATATGCATCTATATCAGGAAACCTACTGAAGGAGTAATATTCCACTTTTTATTGGCTTTTTAAAACAATTGCGGAAAGACAATCAATACTATAGTAAAATAGTTATCTGAATAAGAGAGATATAATATTTATTCCTTTGAACTGGCTTGCAGTAAGAGGAGATCACGCAACTTATTCAAAACGACAAAAATAGTGATCTCGCAGGTTCCGAAGTTTTATCATGGCTACACTGTTGGTTCAAGTCGAGCAGCAGTAGCCTACATACAGTGAAATCTCCTTACAACGATTACCGACACAACGATAATCACCTCTATGACGATAAAATATTTTGGTCCCGGTTTTATTTCCATTAATTCAATAGAATATTCGTCTCGATTTAATAATACTCTGTTAACGGTAAATCTCTCTATTATGATTACTTTTTCAGGACCCGCAGGCGTGTTTCCCTGCCGGTACATTGATAATACGAACCATGGAAGTCTCAGAAAAACGTGACGCCATCATTTAAAGAGCAGAAATCTACATGAACATTCGTTATTTCCGCAGGAGTTATTCAGACTTGTAAAGCACTCACGAATTTTATTTAGAGTTTTAGTTGTGCTTCGGTAACTTTCAGGTGCAACAAGATCTTTGTGTGTTTTCCTGTCTGAAAAAAATATGAAACATAGTGTCTTTTCCGATGTTTGCAATAGTGTTAAGCAGTGCTAACAACAAATGCTCTGAATAATGAAGTTATTTGCTAATGCGAAAAATACGTTTGATAAAACCAAAACAAAAATGAGTTAGTAAATAACAGTGTACAACACAAAGTTGCCAATTGAACGGGAGGTAAGCTATTCCTCACCTTTTCAACTTTGATTTCGGAATCGCGAAACTTAATTTCATTTTCAGAAAAAGTGATATTATACACGTTATTTTAAAATCGTATGTAAACAATAATACTCGTATATTTATAATTATAAAATTAACAGTTACAAATAAAATAATGTTCTCTGTAGATTATGCAGGATAAGGAAATTAGTAGTATTTTATTCACGGTCTGTTACAGTATAAAGAAAATATATGCTCTTCTGTTCAAATAAAGATCGTAGTTCTCCGTTTCAAATAACTACGGGGCCGATGGCCTAGATGTTAGGCCCCTTAAAACAACAAGCATAATAAGCAAGCAAGCAAATGACGACGGTGCGCGGTCGATACCTTATATCTCACAATGCTCTTTCTATCCATTATTTCCTTACGACTGGTCACGCCTCACAGCCACACATGGATATGCAGTCCATCAGAACAATGTTCGTTTCGTTCATTTTTCTATGCGCACGTGTAAAGGAAACTGAACCTTATTGTACCGTACGGTAGGAATGTAGGCCTATATTTTAATGAAGTATTTACGCACTCCCGCAGTATAATGCCTTTAAGGTTCATTTTCCTTTATACATCACCACAAGAAAACGAACACAACCAACATTGTTCTGATGGACTGCATATCCTTGTGTGGCTGGGAGACGTGACCAGTTTTAAGGAAGATAATAGATCGGAAGGAAGTCTCCGTGGCTCAGACGGCAGCGCGTCGGCCTATCACCGCTGGATACCGTGGTTCAAATCCCGGTCACTCCATGTGAGATTTGTGCTGGACAAAGCGGAGGCGGGACAGGTTTTTCTCCGGGTACTCCGGTTTTCCCTGTCATCTTTCATTCCAGCAACACTCTCCATTCTCATTTCATAGCATCTATCAGTCATTAATAAATCACTTTGGGAGTGGCGACCCCATCGTACTAATAGCCTATATCTGCTTCATTCATTCCATCTCTGACCCGGTCAATGACTGGAAAACAGGTTGTAGGTTTTCATTTTTTTTTTCAATAGATCGGAAGAACATTGTGGGACACGAGGTATTACTCGTGTACAGTCAGTAAGCATGTCGCGTAGACTCATAGTTCCAGCGAAATACCTGTGCACGTGATTGACTGAGTGGAGACATATCTGAGCGGTGACAATCTACAATGCAGCGTCAGTAGTACTCTCCAAGAAACGAAGTCTGAATTCTTTTTGGACTAGTACACCCTCTGGGTCACGGCCCATCATCGCGTTACAATTCTCATGATGTCTCGTAATATCTCTCTTCATAGCACTCCAGATATGTCCGATTGGATTTAACACGCAGCTCTGAGGAGCTAAACGACATATCTAAATCCCAAAACCTGTTCTTCTTGCATAAGTTCTTCACAACGAGAATGGGCTGGGGCATTATCTAGAAATGTAACAATGTCTGGCATGTTGTGACCGTTGTTTGCTACCACTCGTAGACAGTATCTTGGAAACACAGGAAATCATCCTGTCTATGCGCCACGTTTCCTCTACCAGAATTCCAGAGTTGTCGAAAAGATGCAGCCCACAATATGGAGGTCTGGTCCCTTACTCTTTGGTGCCTCAACCATATCTCCTCTCCACGTCGGGAACGTCACGCGCTTCTCCGGAAGTAGAAATTGAAGTATGTTTCAGTTCACCGACAAATCCGAGCACTTTTTCTACGTTAAGATCTTCGGATTTTATTTTATTCTCATCCGTCGGGAAGATTGCGGAATTTCTTGTAAGTTATTGACAGTCAGTCATGGATGTGGGCACGATCTGCTGCGAAACGATGATATCCTTTTTCTGTCTAAGACGGTCACAGATGCTATTTAATGTAAATTGACAGTTTTCTTTAATCCATCCAATCGTGCAGCCTATATCTTCTCCTGACAAAACAGAACGGCGTTCCTTTCGGGGGAACTACCTTTCCTTAACCAGTCATATGCAGTTTTATCATTAATTCCGTTAGCTACAGCCATGAAATTCCACCCTCTCCCATTTTCTGCTTCTCTCATGATACGATTACAGTATTCGTCTGACACTCTATTGTATCTGCCTCTTCTTATGCGGTTTATTTGTGCCCTGTTTTCCATACTTACTTCAGAACTGAATAATTATTTCACCTTATTTATTTCCACAAGCACATACAATATGCAATTAGCTTTTGTATAAAATGGCTACAATAAAATGTTCATTACACTCTTAACTCAGCAACTGAAAGCTTTAAGGCGTTGGATTCTGAAGTATGTTTCATATAGAATGTTTTGTTTTGTACTCATTTCTAAAACATATTTTTACGAAATTGAATTTACTTTTTCTGAAATAGACTCACTTTTCCCGAATTTATAATTACTGTTTCAGAAATTAATGTGATATTTTCCGATTTCAACTTTACTTTTTCCAAAATTAAAATTTGAACGGTATGGTTTTAATTTGGTGGATTCTTTGTGCTTATTACCTGCAAATCTCGTATTTGTCGAATTAAATGTTCTGTGTCTTGAGGTAATTAATGTAGTTCAATTGTAGGATGTTTACCTATACTCCTGTCGAAATGAGAATGAATTACAGCTAAATCCTCGATATAACGATGACTCCCTCTACAATAATATTCTCTGGTCTGCCTGGTATCATTATATCGAGTACTACCACAGTCAATAAGTTCGTGGACTGGCGTTGAGTGAGTGGCCACCCAACACGGCTTGCACAGCTCCACATCGTTCCTCAAAATAACAGCCGTTGGCCGTTATGCAGATTTGGCTAAGTTCCTCTGGAACAAACAGAAAGCGGTGTACCAGGACGTTGTCGTGTTAGCAACAACCAGTTTTTCCTGCGCCACAGCACAGGAGGCTTAAGATATAATCGTGTAACTGTTCTTGTTTACAGTTGCTCCCTGTGGGATGAATTCCATGTGCAGACTGCCTACGTGTTAGAAAACAGTCCAAGCATCATCTTGTCTTTTGACCTGTTTTGTTGTGCTTTCTTCCGTCATGACGATACGGAACGTTTCCGGGCGGCCGATTGTCGCTTCAGTTGCGGATCGTTTTTGGCAGAACATGAGTTTGCTTTTGCTCGAGCTGCGACATACTCGAGTTGCACCGGTCGCATTGAATTACCTTTGCACAGAGACGCTAGGTCTGCTTACACTGTACGTAGTTGCCTCTTGCTGCGACAAGCGAAGAGCTAACCTGTCACCATTTCGTCACCATAGTGACGCTATGTGGTCAGTCCACAAACTATTTATGTACGTATCAACGAGCTAGAAAGAGGACTATAGAGTGGCTATTGAACCGCCATATTTGAATCTACTTGATAGCCACGTCCACCATATTGTAAGCGATCAAATCGAGTGGGCGTGTGATGAAGCAAGTACAGAAGCTGCGGGAATAAATACAGTTTCACAGTTTTCTTTATTAGAGAAGCACTCAAAGATGCATAATGCCTGTTTAAAAGGACATTAAAAATACAAGGTACAGACTACATACTTACATTTTTTTTGCTATTGGCTTTACGACGCATCGACACAGATAAGTCTTATGGCGATGATGGGGCAGGAAAGGGCTACGAATAGGAAGGAATCGGCCGTGGCCGTAATTAAGGTACAGCCGCAGCATTTGCCTGGTGTGAAAATGGGAAACCACAGGAAACCATCTTCAGGGCTGCCGATAGTGGAGTTCTAACCCACTATCACCCGAATACTGGATACTGGCCGCACTTAAGCGACTGCAGCTATCGAGCTCCGTCTTACATATTGTATAAAGAAAGAAAATTAGTGCATTTCCAGTACGGTAGCCCTAATTACAAAACATATCACAATAGTACATTGCCATTAAACAAATTTAGACCTACATACAGGGAATGAAAATATAGAACAGAAAACCTTGAACAAAGTAATATAACAACATCGAGAAATAATTCATACAACTTTAATGAATATGAAAACCTACAACCTGTTTTCCAGTCATTGACCGGGTCAGGAATGTAATGAATGAACCAGATGTAGGCTGTTAGTGCGATGGGGTCGCCACTCCCAAAGTGATTTACTAATGACTGATGGATGCTATGAAATGAGAATGGAGAGTGTTGCTGGAATGAAAGATGACAGGGAAAACCGGAGTACCCGGAGAAAAACCTGTCCCGCCTCCGCTTTGTCCAGCACAAATCTCACATGGTGTGACCGGGATTTGAACCACGGTATCCAGCGGTGAGAGGCCGACGCGCTGCCGTCTGAGCCACGGAGGCTGCTATAACTTTAATAATAATAATAATAATAATAATAATAATAATAATAATAATAATAATAATAATAATAACTGGTTTTTGCCAGTTACCTGGATTTGGCATTTGTATGGATTTAGCCTAATCCTACGATCGGATACCCTTCCGGACGACGACGCCAACCCTAGGTGGAGTGATGTATTTACTATTACGTGTTTCTGTGGTGGTTCGTAGTATGTTCTGTTGTGTGTAGATGAAGAAGGTTTTCCAGTCGCCGATCCAGAGGAATTAACTGTCAACTACCCGGTAAAAATCCTCAACTCGGTCGAATCCGGGACCCTCTGAACCAAAGGCCAGCACGCTGATCATTCAGCCAAGGAGCCGGACACAAAGCAACTTGGCAGGTTCGAGCCTAGCTCAATACGATGGTATCTGACGGTGCTCAAATCCCTCAACCTCGTGTCAGTAGATTTACTGGCACGCAAAAGAACTCCTGCGGGACTACATTCAGGCAACTCGGCTTATCAGAAAAAGTAGTTAGTAGGACGTAAAACTAATAATAATTTACGAAAAATAAGTATTTGTTCACATTACTTCTTTTTCAAAATGCTGGGGAAATGTGCTCTGTAGGATACGATGTAATAATAAATAGTGTTATTAGTTTTTCGTCCTACCAACTACTTAGTACGGTCTTCGGAGACGTTGAAGTGGCGGACATATGTCCCGCCGGAGTTCCCTTACGTGCTAGTAAATCTACTGATAGAAGGGTGACGTATCTGAGCACCTTCAAATACCAAATATGCCAACTTAGCTCAGAAATCCAGCGCTCTACCGTCTGAGTCACTCAGCCAGGCAGGATGCAGTTTATCATGTCTGGCTATCTGGTCAGTTCCTACAAGAAAATAAAAGTAGGCCTACCCTACACGTGCTGGATTGTGCTACACAGGCAACGTAATTCTGATAATCGCCCATAACTGTGTACTTTAGTAAAAAAAAAAATCTTATTTGAAATATGATTACATTCGTCGTGTTTTTCCTACAATTTATGCATTAGCTTGCTACACACGTAGTGAGCATAATTTATTCGATCTAATCTATTAAAAGTAACGCATCGTAAGCGGAAGAAAGGCGCTTAAACTATGGAGTCGCTATTTCGTCTTGGCACCACCCAGAGCGCTGTAGCAGCCATGTTAGCCACTCTATAGTCCTCTTTCTAGCTCGTTGGTACGTATGTACGTAGTTGCCTCTTGCTGCGACAAGCGAAGAGCTAACCTGTCACCATTTCGTCACCATAGTGACGCTATGTGGTCAGTCCACAAACTATTGACTACTACGTAACTGAAAATGCTCACTGAGAGTAATGAATAGGTAAATACGTTTTGAAGGCGCTTTATATGTATCCCAATTTTTACAACGGCTCTCTTATAACACTTGATGTAGAATTACCTTCAGCAGGAAGAGCACTGGATGTAAAGGGCTTACTCTTCCATTGTTCTGCTCATTCGAATTAAGTCCATTATACTTTCTAATCCGTCATGGAGATGAATATACTTGTATTTCGTTTGTTACCCACCCAAGCGTTCTCGAAACAATTCTCTCGTGTCCTTTAGCAAGCACAACAAATGTTGCTGTCCGTTATTTTGTGTTCCCTTGTATTTCTTTCTTACTCGGACTTGTCTGTTGAAATAGCTGTTCACCCGAGAATGTTTATGGAGTTAAGGCATGTCTTGTGGAATTTCATTCTAAGTGAGGTATTTGGAGGAGAGGTAATTTTATTAATTGAATTATGGGACAGGGAAATACGACTAATCTCAATCAAAATTTAGAAATAACCTGAACGCTGCGTAAAATAGAGATTTGATAGCTTTACTTCCCGGGTCTTCTAGACCAGAGATTCTTAAACTATTAAGAGATTGCACCCCTCACTCATGGCTAAAAGTTCAATGTACCCCCACGAAAAATTCCTAAATGATAGGTTTAAACAGTACGAGTACCTGGCTAATTATTAAGGCATTTTAATTGATTATAAACCATTTTTAAATACAAATCGTAAAAAAGACGAGCTTGTGAAATTAACTAATTTTTTATAACTTATCACAAGAAATTTAAGAGATTGTGTCTGTATCAAGTAGCAGTGATGATAAAGTAACACAGGATACCCTACTTGTATGAAAGTTTCACAAAACGGTAGATTATAGCCTCAATATTAGTTTAATAAATAAGGACGCAAAATTTTCTATCTTAATTCTGGAATTCAGACATTGCGAACCATCACAATTTCAATGATATGGGTGCACCTGCAATGCCTAACACAGTTTTCTGATGTGTCGTAGTCCAGGTGAAACTTTCAAGCGAAGCGTGGCTCCGTACAACATATAAGGTACATATTAAAAAACCTAGCAAATTGGCCGTGCGGTTAGGGATGCGCAGTTGTGAGCTTGCATTCGGGAGATAGTTTGTTCGAACTCCACTGGCGGCCGCCCTGAAGATGGTTTTCAATTTTCACACCAAGAAAATGCTGGAGCGGTACCGTAATTGAGGCCACGGCCGCCTCTTCTCACTCCTAGCCCTTTTCTCTCCCATTGACGCCATTAGACCTATCTGTGTCGGTGCGACGTAAAGCAACTTCTAAAGATTTAAAAAATACCATTTAACTTTTTCTTATTTATTTCCAAATTTCGTTTTTTCTTAGTTTTTTCCGTGAAGGCTGCTCGTGTACCCCTCTAAAAGTCTCAGGCTTACGCCTAGGGGTACGCTTACCACAGTTTGAGAACCATTGTTCTAGACCAACAGCTCAGCTCAGCACACTTATGTATTTATTTATTTATTTATTTATTTATTTATTTATTTATTTATTTATTTATTTATTTATTTATTTATTTATTTATTTATTTATTTATTTATTTATTTATGGAGCTGACATTTTATTACGAGAGGCAATCTATACATATAAAGCATAGAAAGCAGAATGTCTGTCTGTCTGTCTGTCTGTCCCTTATACACACCTATACCGCGTCACCAGTCTGAACTAAATTTTGAACACTTAACGTTTTAGGGCCCTGCGGGTAACACTGTGTATAAGAAATGTGGACAGTTTTCTCCATTCCATAGACTCAGGCCCTTTGGCACATTAGCATAGGTTATTAGACTTATTAGATACGAAATGTCGAGTTTATCTTTCAAGGACGAGACAAGGCTCATTTTAAGCGTCACGACGCGAGGAACAAAATTCGGTAACCACGTTTTAAAACCCTAAAACCAACCGTTTTCGAGATATTGGCACCACAATGCCACAGCCCTAGGAATTGGATGAAGAAATGACCGACCGTAACCGTGGCGACGTCAGCTCTAGGGTTCTAGAATAAGGCGTGGTGTTCGAAGTAGGCACGTGCGTGAGTCTGGGCAAGACCAATGAGAGATTCTCTTTAAACATTTTAAGCTTATAGCTAGCGTTAATCAGCCGAGATACTTACGGTTATTGGATCCGCATTTACATACTCTTATCACTATGATGTTTGCGAATAGCACCGGCTATTTACAAGGCTGAGAAATAGAAGGGATATCCCGAACAAAACCTGGTCTTAGCCTAGGGCATTGCTATCTTCATGTAATATCAAATAGTACGCTATATAAAACATCATCACAGTCAAAGAAACTTCAATAAAAATTATAAATTCCATCTGTAGAAGTAATACACAGTCCTAATGCATATTGAAGAAGCCGGCACTTCTCTCTTTTACAGCAATACGATCAGACGTGTTTCTGTGATCTATTATACAGCTTCGTACTGCTCATTTAACTAACTTTTATTCTCATAGACATTTATGTATGTAATATATGTAAGGTCAGTCCTCAGTCCGAAGGCTGGTTAGATCCTAAACAGCTCCACTATTAGCTATCATAGATGGCCTATGTTTTACTGAAGAGGCGTACTAGGGAAAACTCAACGATCACACATATTTTGTTAAAAACTCCCTCTTCGCGATACTAAATTAATTTTTAGAACAATGTTTCACACATTTTGTAGTAGCACTTAATGTTTTACACAGGAGGCTGTTGTGATGCTAAAAGTCTGGAATGTGGATTTGGGTATTCTTATCGGTACCGGTAGTAAATTCGCTGAATTCACGCAGCGAACTCGCCACTCGAGACGTTATAATATGTTATTGGTTATCACTAAAAATAATGTCTTACTCTTTAATTCTAAATCATTAGCTTGCATTTACTCCCTAATACTTTGTAAGATGACGAAGCAGCACTCTACCTTCCCTTCTGCCCTGAACAGAATTTACGTCCACAACATTTCCCTGGCCCTCGATTCCTCTCCCCTCTCCACGAACAGAGTTATTGTCTACGGAATTCCCCTCAACCCCTACAAACAACCACAACCTGAGGAAGGGAACTGGCTTCAGTCCAAACGCAGTCGCTATAAGTAACGCATGATCAGCAGCTTAGATCAGTACAGAAAACTTTATAAAAATTACTAATATTGTCGTGGAGGACTACTACAATCATAATTAATCTCACGTATTCATATCACCACCAATTCACATTCATTGACAAGTTTATACAACGTAAACAATAGTGTACATATTGCGCATAATATAAAGTTATTTGATAGAATCTGACGATGTTCTTGTAGAACGAACTTGTCATTCTTTCTTTAGTAATGTGCATTTTTACAGGTATGTTATAGTTTTATAAATGTTATAATTAGTTACAATAATAAGGAGAATGTCAAAGAACGCTTCGGGATCATCTCCAGTCCTTGTCAAGTACAGATCCTGTAAATTTAGCACATGGCATATAAGCAAAGAACAACATTGAAGTATATTTCGTATATATTCCTATAAGCGTACTGTAATCTGTAAATGTATCTCCTTTGATTACCTCACTGTCCACTATAATTCGTTGACTCGGCGGGTTCTGCGTGACTAAACAAAGATAAGGGGAGGAGGGTAATTATTGCAACCAAACTCACCTCTCCTTGGGAGACATCGCATTAGTACCATCCCAAGGATCATCTAGACCTCGTTACTAAGTAGAGATATCAATATCAAAACTTTGAGAATTGTTCACAAAAGTCATAAAATGTAATTCTCAACCGGAAGTGACGTTAGATATTACCAAGAGGCTTTATATAAATTTCTTACAATTATTTCTTCCCTCTCATTTCTTTCTTCTCTCCTTTTCGTCCCTTCCACATTTCTTATTCTCCCTCTATGTCGTGAGAAATGAAACCCGCTATTATTGGGTCATACTGTCCAAAACTTTGAAATTAGCCTGCTCCAGCAATTTCCAACTTAGTGACGGTGGTATGAGGTGGAGTTTGGGGAGTTGAGGCAGAGTGGTGGTGGTGGTGTTGGTGGTCGAGAAGGAATAGGGCGATGGGGATGCCATCGTTTGCTCCCTCTTAAAACTCCTAGTTTTAACTAAGTGCATTTGTTCTTCGCTTCCATTCTCGTTTGCTGTTTGTCTGCCAAGCCTTGCAATTGGGAACCTAAATACAGTGAACTATCGGTTAAAAATTAGTTGTGAGCACATGTTGAAACAACTATTTGAGTGTATCACGCCTCGTCTCAAATCACGATGTCGCAGAGTCAGAATTAATCGGTTTAAATGCTTCGTTTGTTAAGTCGTATTAATTAATAATTTTACGCACAAGTAATGTAGAATTGAATCGACTTCTGAATTTTATTTCAGTTTAGAGAAAAATTATATCTGTTTTTCCATTGTTTTCTTTCTTATATTGCTGCAAAGCGAGATATGTTGAGAGAGAGAGAGAGAGAGAGTCACCCAGAGGGGATAGTGAGGTTCAATCCCCCCTTTCGAAATATAAATGAACTTGACATATTTGAACAGCATATGCGAGGTTTGCAACCTATTAAGAATTATTATACCCGGCGAGTTGGCCGTGCGGTTAGGAGCGCGCAGCTGTGAGCTTGCATCCGGGAGATAGTGGGTTTGAATCCCACTGTCGGCAGCCGTGAAGATGGTTTTCCGTGTTTCCCATTTTCACAAAGGTCACGGCCGCTTCCTTCCCATTCCTAGGCCTTTCCTGTTCCATCGTCACCATAAGACCTATCTTTGTCGGTGCGACGTAAAGCAAAGTAGCAAATTAAAAAAAAAGAATTATTATGACATCAAACGTTTGAAAAGTAAAATAATTGAATTTAACCTATAAAAACTGAGATTCCTTTAAATATTTCTCAATGAATATAGTCATACTTACTGAAAACATAAATAGAAATGTTAATTTTAATGAGATATATGGATTGTTTGTTTCAATGTTCTTTATGAATTTTGCACCATCGTTCAGTTATTTCCACTAGACACAGTAATCATTCTAAAATGTTATTAGCATCGTACAAAGACCTCAGTCTGAATGATAAGTATTAAATTTTATTATTTAATGCTTATATTCAGTTTTTGGCGTATTTGTTTTTATTTCATGTGGATCATGTTTCTTATATACTTCAGAGATCCTTGTACTTTCATGACATTTCTCCTATTTATCTGGGATCAGTACTTTCGTTGATTAACCGCTGGGTTACGGCAGGATGCCCTTCCTGACGCCAGCCCTAAGTGGAGGGAGGTATTCTCTATTGCGCGTTTGTGGTGGTCAGTGGTGAGATATGTTGTGTGTTGGCCAAGACGTGTATCAAGTGATCACAATGACCCAGACCCCGAGCTGCAGGTAGAAACCCGGCCGGAAATCGAACCCGGGTTCCTATGAATCGAAGGCCACGTAAGCTCACCATTAAACCAAGAAATCGGGATTTTCTGAAATACAAAATTCTTAAAGACATTTTTCAAAGCCTGTATTAAATAATTCATAAAACCTATTCATGTTTGTAAACAAAATATTCAGGTTTTAGTTTCAAATTGTTCATTGTCCTACCGGATTTCGTCCCGAATAGATATCACGTGTTCATCATTATGAACAGTACATGGCAGTCAATAACATTTCATCATTTCGAATATATTACAGATTCTGAGCCACAGAAATTTGAGCAAAAATTCAGGAGATAATGGACACATTTTTCTTAGCGTAAGTTTAGTCACTTTAGTTTTATTTCCTACCAAAAATGGTCATATTTGGAGTAAATAATTATATAAATGCAGTAAAGTTAGTAAGTCTTAAGTAGAATTTGGGCATCGCAAGTCTCACTTTCGTGTTTACTACCAGTCGACTTGTTAATTGTTAATGTTGATGGTTCTCGCGGGTTATTTATTCTAACATCGCTGTACGCCCGCAAGATTTATGAAGACGTATTAAAAACTATATAAATCGTTATTATAAACGTTATTGTAATATACATATATTTGTTTATTTATGTACTTATTTGATTTAAGTGTTACGGTTTATTGTAGTATGGAAATGAATTGATTCTAAACAGATTATTTATGTATTTACGTCAGTAGACGTAATGAGACAGTTAAATTTTCTGCATAGTTGTTTAATATACCTTCATTACTACGCATTTTTAAGGAATACAGGGATGTTTAAATTTGTCCTGTAGATGTTTCTTACTGTGGTAAAGACCAACTATGACCCGGAAAAGTATTAAAGGCTTTATGCACCGGTCAGTGTATTTTTAGTTTGATTATTAACCCCATAGGTACTTTGCTTTCTTTTATACCAGAAGGTAAGGTAAGGGTTATTCTGCCCGAAGGCAGGTCCGAACCTCCGCAGAGGTGTTCCTGAGCCGGAGTTTACGTGCGGTAGGGTGGCCAGTTCCTTTCCGCTCCTCCATTACCTTACACCCACCAACAGCGCGTGGCAACCCATCCAACTCCTGACCACGCCCAATGTTGCTTAACTTCGGAGATCTCAAGGGATCCTGTGTTTCAACACGGCTACGGCCGTTGGCTTATACCAGAAGGAAGAAATCAAATCAAGATTAGCATTAATGCAAAAATAAAAGTGAAGTAGTTTTTTTTTGTTATGGCAGGAGAAAATCTTTTAAAGACACCACTCTGTGTGGGAGTTGGATTTCCACCAACTAATAATCCCTGCCCTCTTCACTCAGCCCATTCTGGAACTGCTTGTCGGCATGACATCAGAATGGAGTGATGTATATTGTTAAGTTCTTCTTTCTCTTCTTTCTCCTTCATCCCCATAATGCTTGTCGCCATAGCCTTTACTGTGTTCCTGCAAACAGGCTCTCCAACATAATCTGAACCAGATTCTCTGGCGTGAGTCGTCGGCCAAGTCGTTGGCAGGCTTTCCTTCGTTCTTCTTCCCATCGAACACAGTAGAAGAAAGTGTGTTCTACTGTATCCCTTTCAGAACAGTACCGACAACCATTTCCCTGCGTCTTTCCCAACTTCATGGCGTATACGCCGAATCTTCCATGTCCTGTCAGGATCTGCGACAGATAGTAATCTACCTGCCGATGTCTATATTTAAGCCAGTCTCCTACGTCGGGTATTAGCTTTTTTGTCCATCGGCCAACATCGGTTGTGCCATCCCATCGGTGTTGCCAGTCTAGTAAGAGTTCGTTCCTCAAGGCTTTCTTTTCTTCAGCAGATATAGTCGCACCCCTTTCATGCCAAAGTTTACTCTCTACAACGAGGAGGTCAATGGGAATACTGGCAGCTACAACTTGTAAAGCTGCTGTCGAAACAGTTCGATATGCACAGGTAACTCTGAGCAACATCTTCCTCTGTACTCTTTCCATAGCTCTTAGGTGAATCTTCCTCCTGAGTGCATTGTGCCAGATAAGTGCAGCATAAAGTAAAATGGAATATACTGCAGAGCACATAATCTGTCTCTTAACTGTTCTTGGTCCCCCCATGTTAGGCATAAGTCTGGCTAATGCCGATGCCTTCTTCTCCGCCTTTTGGGTTACTGCCTTCACATGTGCACCAAATGTGCAATTCCTGTCAATAAGAACCCCAAGGTATCGTACAGACTTTCCTTGGGATAATCACTGTATAATTTAATAAGAAACGGTAATTTTTTCCAGTTCCTGGAACCTTTCAAAATTTACAGCCTCAGTCTTATGTGGAGCCAATCTCAATTTATTATTTACCATCCAAAGGTTAACTCGTCTCAGTGATTCATTTAATCGGAAGGTCAGTTCTTCTACATTCACTGCTATTACCACTATTTCAAGGTCATCTGCATAACCAGTAGATGTTGTCCCTTTTGTCAGCTGCAGGCGTAAGACGCCATCATATAGAATGTTCCACAAGGTGGGTCCTAGGACAGATCCCTGTGGAACGCCAGCACTCATTTCAAGGTCTTCTAAATCATGAAGTCGTATTCTTCGTCCTTTGAAGTACTTAACGATTATTTTTTGTAGATACCGAGAAATGTTCATCCTACGAAGTCCTCTCAAAATAATGCTCCAAGAAGCAGTGTTAAAAGCATTTTTGACATCTAGCGTTATCAAGGCAACCCATTTCTCACTGCTTTCTGCCTGTATTTGAATCACCCTCTCAATAGTTTGGGTTGTGGTTCTACCCTTTCTAAATCCCAACTGGTGGTGGTAGTAGTAGTAGTAGTAGTAGTAGTAGTAGTAGTAGCATGATCTGGTCTAGAATTACAATTTAGGCCTATTCCTTAGGGGCCGATGACCTTTAATGTTAGGCCCCTTTAAACAACAAGCATCAGCATAGGCCTATTCCAAATTATAGCACCACAATTCACTAAATAATTGAAAATTCAACCCTGAAAAGAGCCATTTCTTAAGAAAAGCTTCTTCCTCTTCACATTTATCAAATTCTACATTCATTTTATTCCAAATTAGCAGTGAATAGGGGTTTTCTCCTCTGGCTTGGAGAAAAAATTTGCCTCCAAGTCAAATAGATTTTTCCGCCGCCAGTGCAATATCGAGATTTTTCGACTCATCGGGACTCGTAGGAAACAGATTAGTAATAGGGCATTGTTTTTGCCCTGCGACTCTCCACTATTCGATCCCCCCCCAAAAAAAGACGAAGACTGTTAACGGATCACGGCTGTCTGCGTCTTGGTCATTTCAGTTCTGGAAATTTGGACTGTTAGATCAGCAGCATAGTACTGTTCGTTAAAAGTGGGAAAATGCGTGTTTTTTAATTTAATCGAGTATTTCATATGAAAGCATTGCTTTTAATCACGCCATTCCTACTGACATTACTGTAATGACCTCTGTTCATTTCAGTTGGGAAAACCCCTAAGACAGACTTCCTGAGAATGTAAAAAGGCAGGTGGAGAGTGAGTGTCTGCCATTACTGTATAATGAAAACTTCCCAACCTGATTCGCCTGCCTACCATTACAATGAAAATTCCCTAACCCAGTCATCATATGAGAATATCGTCGGCTTACTTCTGAAACCTCGTATGTCCCGATGCACTTCCTACGCATTATTTTCCTTAAGGCTGGCCACGCCTCCCGGCCCCATATGGATATGCAGTCCATCAGAACAATTTTCATTGTGATCAATTTCCTATGCTGATGTGTAAAGGAAAATGGACCTTACCATACTGTATAGTAGGGATGTTGTTTTCATCACGAATTTACGCACTCCTACAGTATAATGCATTTAAGGTTCATTTTCCTTTACACATTAGCACAGAAAAGTGAACACAATGAAAATTGTTCTGATGGACTGATAAACAATATGTGGCTGGGAGGCGTGACCAAGGAAAATAATTGTGAGATACGAGGTTTTAGAAGTAAGCCGTCGGTATACGTTTGGTGACTTCCCCGTCGCGTTTCTAGGGTAACGTTAAAGAGCTTCGCAATTTAATACAATCTTGCTCACAACGTGCACACTACTTAACCTAGAATTCTGTATACAATGTAGAATTCCGTAGCGAAGCACGGGTACATCAGCTAGTTTATTTATAAAGGTAGGAATGTTTGTAGATCTAAGTAATTTTCATGCTCGATTTCTTTGTAATTTATTTCTGAACATTATTTCATAACTTTAAATCGATACTGAACAATCAGTGAATTTCACTCCTAGGAGCCTAAAACATCTCTCTGAAAGTCTGATTAAGCTTTTGAGAAATGAATAATTATCAGCCGAGTTTAGAATATCGTGGGATCATAGATGTTAGTACTTCACAAGATGTGAACAACAACGCATAGCTAGGTAGCATAAACCAGGATATGCTGCGGAAAATAAATTCTCAGAATAAGAATTATAAGAGTAGGTGGAGATACAGTAAACGTAAGGAATCTAAAAACATCAAAAATGAACTTTGAGACTTAGCAGGAGAAATATTGTAAGTTAATGATCTGAGTAGTTCTAAACCCTCCTCCTTCTGCCTTGAAAGGAGCACTAGCAGGTGGGCTTTAGGAATACTTGCTCCGTTTTCTCGCACGTTTTGGCCTGCAAAGTTCGTGCTATTTGCGCGTTAGAACTCTGCTTGCACACTAATGGGAGAAATGCATCAGCGTTGTAAGAAAATCTCCCTGCTTAGTAGGTCATGTTCCAGGCGAGCTAACGTTTCTCCCAGGGTATATAAAAAGGGAAGTCCCGTTTCTACCTGCGACTTGCGACAAAACTCGTAAGTTACAGTATACATGTCCTATTAAAGCTCATAAAAGGAATATCACGTGGGAGGATACTGTAACCTCTCTGGAACGCTTGAAGAGTTAAATACAAACGTAAATATTTATTGCTGCCGTATTTTCATCCACTGTTCAGTGATACAGGATAGCCAAGCGAGACCGTGTATGCTAATTGCGGAACAAATAAGAAAAAATAACCCAGTTCCTTCCTCGCTCTGATAAGGGACATCCGATTTGCGTACCAGCCCGCATAATGAGATATCCAAGTTGCGTCTCGTCTTTTAAATCACACGTTTCCCTTTCAACGTAATCAAATTTGCGATTGGCCACCAAGTGTACAAGTTAGAAGTAATGGTTAAGCATTTGTGATGTAGTTGAACATTTACGGCAGAAATGTGTGTGAATTGGCTTTTATAGTGGCCCGTCCGCCACCTGCGATCTCGTTTTACACAACCTGCCACATTTACTACAATTCTGAAAAACATCGGGCCCTCTCGCTAATCCGTGCTAATATAATGATATGTGTGGTAACGGACTTGAAGATGGCAGGAATCGTGATCACCACTATTAATTAATAATAATTAATAACGGTTACCTCGAATCAACAGGTAAAACGTGAAAAGATACGAATAACACGTGCGTTACAACGGGAAATGCACACATAGACCAACAACAGGTATTGTATAGGCTGAGAACTGCCCGCTGCATGGCAAGCTTCACAATAGCTCACTTGGCAGGGACGCGGTCGGACGGGGCTTGATGGATGGTACGGAGGTTTCAAACTCACGCAAGTAAGGTTTTGATTTTTATAAATTTCCAATGTCTTGGGATGTGGCAACGTTGCATACTTCATAGTTTCCACAGACTTATTTCTTTGGAACTAGTACGACGTAGCTAACTGGAAAGTTGTTTGCCTGCGTCCTATCCACATCTTCGTCCAATCGAGTTCCATAGCCTATGCCACGATACCAAGGGTCTTTTTCAGGGTCTCATAAACAAATTCGCCCATGGAGGCCCAGAGTTGTGCAGCAGGCCTCACCAACTTACACTTTCTACCGTACATTTTTTAATGTTGCATGAAACTATACATTAAACAATGTAGTCTATTTACTGGCCGAATTGGCTTCAAGCTACGTGTCATGTAACAATCAGCTTTTATATGGAAGATGTTGGGTTCGAATACCAGTGTCGATAGCCCTAAAGATGGTTAAGTGGCTTTCCATGTTCCAGATTTCGTTCTTTTAAATAATTTATAAATATTTGTAAAGTCAAATATGCTCTGAAATATATTGTTATATATTAATACACAAATTTAGTATAATATTAAGCTCTCATTCAGATGTGCCGCATTTATCTTATCCATTTTTCTGTATTTTTCTGTTCCAGTAAATGCAAAACCGCTCACGTTTGACGAGGTGTATAACCAGTCAAGCCCAACTAACTGCACTGTGTATTGTGGGGGGCTAACCAATGGACTCACGGAGGAATTGATGCAGAAGACCTTCTCACCTTTCGGCAGCATCCAGGAGATCCGCGTCTTCAAGGACAAGGGATATGCCTTCGTGAGGTGAGTTCCTTTTTTACGCGCGTGTGTGCTAATGAAAAACCTTGATTGATTTTTTTTTTTTACCGGGCGAGTTGGCCGTGCGCGTAGAGGCGCGCGGCTGTGAGCTTGCATCCGGGAGATAGTAGGTTCGAATCCCACTATCGGCAGCTCTGAAGAGGGTTTTCCGTGGTTTCCCATTTTCACACCAGGCAAATGCTGGGGCTGTACCTTAATTAAGACCACGGCCGCTTCCTTCCAACTCCTAGGCCTTTCCTATCCCATCGTCGCCATAAGACCTATATGTGTCGGTGCGACGTAAAGCCCCTAGCAAAAAAAAAAGATTGATTTTTTTTAAATTTGGAAGGCGCAGCTCAGACTATGTACCGCTGAAAATGCAAAGGAACGAACGAAAATACTGAGCCGAAGATTCAGCAGCTGGAACAATTCCTATCCTCGCCGTTAGATGGGGGCTTCATTCATTCCATTCCTGACCCGGTCGAATGACTGAAAACAGGCTGTGGATTGATCCCAAGGGGGACGAGTCATTAACACCGAGACGGAGCGTTGTTTACGGTATTAAAATATATTATTATACAGAATTGATAATTTAGCTGACATGATGTATGAAAAAACGAAAACCATCTGCATTGCCACAAAGTGAGGAGGCAAATAACATCCTTTTGAAAAAATATGGATTGTGTAATAATTTATATTTCTTTCCGTTTTCTGTAGAATTCGAAGAGAATGAAGCGTGTTGGAAATCAATAGAAGTATTTAGAATCTTAATAAAGTATAAAATTAAGGCTAACACCTGTGAATGGTTGAAGTTCTATTGCATCAAAGTTTTTCTTTCTTATTACATTCCTAGGAGAGTAAGAGTACGTACTGAGAAAGAAACCTTGAGTCTTCTTCTTTTTCTACAGCTTTTCCCATACCTGTAGGGCTGCGGGTGCGTACTGTGTCGCACATGTGGATTTAGCCCTATTTTATGGCCGGATGCCTTTCCTGACGCCAACCCTATATGGAGGGATGTAATCACTATTGCATATTTCTGTGGTGGTTGGCAGTGTAGTGGGTTGACCGAGTATGAATAGGAAAGTGTTGGGACAAACACAAACACCCAGTCCCCGGGTCAGAAGAATCAATCAAAGGCGATTAAAATCCCCGATTCGGCCGGTAATCGAACCCAGGACCCTCTGAACCGAAGCCCTTAACGCTGACCATTCAGCCAAGGAGTTGGACAAAATAGAGAAACCTTGGGTATTTGTGACAAAATCAAAGAATACTAGCCGGTCTGAGTAGCTCAGACGGCAGAGCGCTGGCATTCTGAGCCCAACTTGGCAGGTTCGATCTTGGCTCAGTCCGGTGGTATTTGCTGGTTCTCAAATACGTCAGTCTCGTATCGGTAGATTTACTGGCACGCGAAAGAACTCCTGTGAAATAAAATTCCAACACCTCGGTGTCTAAATACGTCAACCTCGTGTCTGTAGGTTTATCAGCAAGAGAAATAAATCCCGAGGAACAAAATTCCGGCCCTTTGGCGTCTCCGAAAATCATAAGTAGTTATGGGGACGTAAAACCAGTTACATTAGAATTAAAAGAATATTACTTGCTTAGAAGATCAAAAGCAATTAGTAGAAAAAGTAAGTTAGTATGGCAAACATATTTTGATACGTCAACTACCCACCTAAATTAATTTCAGAAGATTTCATTTTGATTTTCTAATAGAAAAACGTAGGAGTTATTTTTATGAAGAAACGCATTAAATATTACCTTAGAAATGATTAGCACCGTCATTCCTTAACCTCCAAGCGAATTGGCGGCACGGTTTGGGTCACGTAGCTCTGAGCTTGCTTTCGGGACATGGTGAGTTCGAACCCCACTGTCAGTATCCATGAAGACGGTTTTTTGTGGTTTCCCATTTTCACATCAGGAAAATATTAGCGGTGCATCTTAATAAATGCTACGGTTACTTTCTCTTCTGTCCTATCCCATCGTTGTAATAAGACCTATCCGTTTCGGTGCAGCGTTAAAACTAACAGAAAAAACTCCTTAAACTCCCTACATGTTATTCACATAATCTGTAACGTTAGAGAAATACTTTACTCGCTAAGTCACACAGAAACAATAGCACTCAGTAATGAGAAACTAAAAATGTAAGCTGATTGCAACACCTTAAGTTTATTCGTTCCAGCGTTCCTCAATCACTCTTCGAAGCTGTGAAATTGCAACTCTGAAATGTAGTGTGTACACGACATGTATCAAGCTGTGATATAGAACAAGCCTTGAAGCTTTGTCGCGTATACTTGGAAGTGACAGGCTATAATTCAGGTTCGAAGAAAAAATAAACGACCCATCAGTAATATCTGAAATGTTATTACAGATAATCCTCAACTCAGCTAGACATAAGTCCAGAACAAGAATTGCAGAGACCTTGTTCTATGAATTGAGGACAAGTTGGTGGTAGTCCAGCATCATCGTTAAATTTTATTCATAATGAGAGTCAAAGTTATGTGAATGGCTTCTTGTACAAATCTTCTGTAAAAAGCGAAAAAATGAAATTATTCATATTTTTCATTTTGTACTTCTAGGCTAATCATGAGATTTTGTAAGTGAAATGATACGGTCCCTTTGATCAGATTCCATAAAAAACTGTAGATGGTGGTGGTGGTGGTGGTGGTGGTGGTAGTGGTGGTAGTGGTGGTGAAATAATTTTAAAAGGAAATACAACTAGGCAACCATCCTCTATTAGCACTAATCAAGAGGGGAAAACGAAAGAGGGGCGTACCTTCGAAGAATGAAGGCATCGGTAAAATAAAGAGAAGTGCCACGATGAGCGTGAAAATTTAACATTCCCTAGGAATCGTAAATCTTACACTGTCGGGGTAGGAAGACAACAAGAGTTACCCAAGAGAGGTCGGATAGGAAAGAGGAAAGTGAAGAGCTTGTCACTCATCTGGTCGCCAACCCACGCTCGAAAGTTATAAGTCCCTGGTCCCCCTTTTAGTCCCGTGGATGTTATTCTACCGCCACCACTCACAGAGGGAAAAGTGTAGTTCCCGAAGCTTATCATTAAAATAGCAACTGTTATGTTAAACTCCAAGCTTACTAAATTCCTACTGGCCGGGCTGAGTAGCTAGGTAGAGCGTTGGCCTTCTGAGCTCAGGTTGGTGGGTTCGATCGCGGCTCAGTCCATTTTATCTTCGCTAAAATCTCGGCGTCTTATGTCTCAACTACTCATGCTATCCCGGCCCGACCTATCTTCTACTAAAGGAAAGCAGGTATAAGCGTGAAGTTTGCAATTGTACGTAGACTAAATAAACAAGTAAAATCTTTAACATTTTGTTTGGAAACGTTAAACTCTCTCTTGAAACGCTATCTCCTACCAATTACAGTTAGTCTTGCCATTTCTCGATGGATGCAGTACTTATGCACTTTAACACGGCTAGTGCATCCGATTGTTATGAAAGGGGTTGCTCAAAGGTTCAGTCATGCTGCAGTAGCACTTTTTGGCCTAGTATGGAAAGCAATAGCAAACTACCTCAGTCCTCATCTTGCCTAGAACGTCTCATTTTGACGCCGCCATATTTTTCGCTTTCCCTATAACCGCATAACCTTTATTGGTGGTGTTTGAGGATCCAGCCAGCCTCTGGGCTGTTGACCTGGCAGACAGGTAGGGAATAATGTACTTACATTGTCGAAAGAAATTAATTCATCTGATTCTTATTTCATTTATACCTCTCTAAAGTGTTTGGGTGATATTTTTGCTATGTTTGAGTTAGGTCAACTCTTATAGCATTTCATACATATTCACACACACCTAACTGTGGTGGTGGTGGTGGTGGTGGTGGTGGTGGTGGTGGTGGTAATTGTTATTTTTAGGGAAAGTACTACCAGAAAACCATCCCATATTAAGAATTCGTAGGTAAATAGAAGGGAGAGGGCTGATGCTTCGAAGAATAAAAGCGTTTAATAAAAAAAAAAAGATAGGTCATGAAAGATATCAAAGTTTCGGTCATTATTTTAAGACAAGGGATTATCAGCTCTTGTTTACAATAATCACTGGAGAAATCGTTTCGTCTCCTTTAATAATGAACGCATTGGAGGAAGAATGAGAAAGCTATGAAAGATTTTCAAGAGAAAGACTCCGCGTGCCTCCTAAACTTAATACCATCGGGTCGGAAGAGAAGAGTCGACCAAGAGAGGTCGAGTGAGAATCAAAGCGAGAAAATGATTCAAATAGGTGGAAGCATTGTTCGACTTACCTGGGGGCTCCGTTATCGTCACCTCGTGCTTCAAAGCTGAGATCCCTTGCCTCTAGTGAATCGAGATATAAAGAAACATATGTTCACGAACATTCAGTAATACATAATATGAACTGAGGAAGAAAAATCGCCTTACACAACCAATATGTGATTACGATCAAATTTTCGACATAGCCATTCTGTATCCTCCAGTCATTGAATCATGTCACCGTATCTGAAATATTTAGGACAAATTAGAAATAATGCTGTTCATTTCCAAATCGATGCCATATACAAATATTGTGTCGTGTTTGCGCGAGGTTGAGGTTATCTTCACAACCTACGCGCTTGTTGGCAGAGGGCGGCCGCCCTGCCACAAAGAGTAGCTTCCGATTGTCTGGCTGAAGGCCGGAAACAACTCGACATCGCCGCCCCGACCACGGCATCTCCTCATTAGCCTCTGAACATTCACACAACGTGATATGACTGTGACATCTGGTAGAACATGCTCTTAACATCTGAATGGTATTATTTCAGAGAAAAGAAATTCCAGATTACATTCAGCCTCTATAATACGGTACAGCCTACTACCAGTCATGAAGCAGATTGGAGATAACAATTATTGATCATCCACATCGCGATGAAGGTTATGTATTTTACACCTGGGTACGAAGAAGAGAGTTATCATCATTATAATTAATATATGTGTATAAAAGTGTAAAGCTTCCTATGTCAGTGTTTATTTCTAGAGTTCTACCGGACCAATTTTAAAAATTTTATGTCATTCGAAAGCCTTGGCTCAGTGGATTCCAAAGAAAGACAACGTGACATGTTTATTCGTAAAACTTCAGAAAATGTGGATGAAAACATTTTCCTCCTTGGGTCATTTTTATTTGATTCATCGAACCGGACGTTTTTGTCAAAACGTATAAATTTAATAAACTATACCGCATACATTTTTTGAACAGTGTTAGTGGCTGATTTGAAGAAGCGCTCCCTCTGTTGTCAGTTCGTAGCGTTAAGAGCATCACGAAGGCCATGTCAGATGATGTAACATCAGGTGATTATGACGAAACGAGGTGTTAGCATTATTTTGTCAGTATGATTGATCTATGCTTAGAGGATATGTGATTTGCAGCGTTTCATTGTAAAGAGCTAAAAATGAAACACCAAGAGGCATAAAAATCATGTAAATTATTTTAAATTTTGAAAAATGGCACGGGAGAAGTTCGGAAACCTACAATCTTGCGCATTTTCGGTTTTCAGTTATATAAATTGCCAAAAATATGTTTCCTACAACATGTATTTTTTCCAAGCAACGGGTGTTATTGTTTGTTTGAAAAAATTCGAAATTCAGACACCAATTAACTTTATTTCTCTTCACAATGGTATGTGTTTACAGTTGATTGTTGCGTGCAACTTCACCATAAACTTGCGAATCATACATTAACTGACTTGAAGAATTTTCCGAATTGTTCGAATTCAAGTTTAGGACTAAGCTATCCCACTTTGACATGTTCTGTGAACAGTATTCAGATTCAGGACTTCAGAGTAAATGCCGGCAAGCTATTGAAAACCACATGATAGTGTGGCTAGCGGAGATCGTCCCCTTCACGATATCTTGCGGACTCGCTTTCGTGTCTCGGTGGTTCTGGTGCTGTTTGAAGGCAACCCAATTTCGATGTGGTTACGCAGTTAGTTGGGCATTTCACTCCTATGTTCGAGATTGCGAGATCGAAGTAAGGCAAAGAGCGCTTAAGTGTGTAAGTAGGTTTGCTGGTACATAAAGAATTTAAAAAATCTTTCAGGGCAACATTTCTGCTCTCTGGTACTTTTCAAAACTGTTAGTAGTTCCAAAAAGACGCACAATATAACTGTTACCATGGTTTGGTTTATTCCTGCAGTAAGCATAAATATCTTTTGCGATTATGGAGGGATCGGGGAAACCAAGTTTTCCAAGTAGTTTGCGTGGTTACACATTGCAAAATCTCAGACCATCATGCCTATTATTATTATTATTATTATTATTATTATTATTATTATTATTATTATTCAGGCTAGGGGCTGAAACATCGTGAAGTAGGTGGTTCTCGTGGATGTTTATCATGCGATGAGGAGTTAGACTTAAGTAAGGCGTGTGCTCTATCCTGTGCCTTCCTTCCTTATGTTCCTGCAATAACGCAATCAAGCCTCTAAGGCTGAGTTGGGCCTTCTCCCGGCTAACTTCACCCTCACTCACTTCACTTAGCTTCTCTTCTTCTCTTTGCGAGCGTGGAAACTTCCCTAACTGTGATAAACGTGCCGTTAATACTCACAAAAGACCCAATTATCTGTTGTAATGAAAGCCATAGAACACACAATGATTGCTAGCGCTGCTGGAACGAGACCTTGTAAAATCAAATAACATATACTTAAAAGCAGAATAATCACACTAACATCTTGTTAATGGAGTCATTCGGCGAGAGAATTTACAGGTGTAGAGTGAGTTTGTTGTGTGTTTCTTCAAGGTTATGAGTTCTCCTTGTCTTGAGACTCTTATTATCACCATGTGTATTGGTTCTTCACCTAGTTCTCAGAAATTGTACTATATAATGGCGTGCTGCATGCACGATTTATTGCTTGTTTTTGTGAAACAATGGTGCTCTCGACTGGGTTCATAGAATGTACTAATCGGAACGACTTAAGGAATGCGTCGAGTTAAACGACTTCAGTTCGCTAGAAACAGTCTAACCTATATACCAAGGTAGTTAATTTTTCTTCTTTTCTTCTTCTGGTACCATCTTCTCACACAAGGTTGGTGACCATCATGGAATATTTTTTCTATATCACAGTTGCCGTATCGTGGTTGTTCAAGCAACCGCGCCCAGGACAATCTTCTCCGCTCACGATCACATTTAGATCACGTTTTACTTCTATATTGTTTCTGTGATCTGTCGACCGAGCGAGTGTCTGAGCAGTTTGGGTCACGCAGCTGTTAGCTTGCATTCGGGAGATAGTGGGTTCGAACCCCGCTGTCGGCAGCCCTGAAGATAGTTTTCTGTGGTTTCCCATTTTTACACCGGGTAAATGTTGGGGCTAAACCTTAATTAACGCCACGGCCGCATCCTTCCTACTCCTTTTCCATCGTCGCCACAAGCCCTATCTTGTGACGATGCAATATAAAACAAATTGTAAATAAAAGAATAAAAGAAAATATATGATATGTATCCCCGTGTGGGTGGGGGCGGTAGAATAACACCCACGGTTTCCCCTGCCTGCCGTAAGAGGCGACTAAATGGGGCCCCAAGGGCTCTGAAACTTTGGAGCGTGGGTTGGCGACCACGGGACCCTTAGCTGAGTTCCGGCATTGCTTCCACTTACTTGTGCCAGGCTCCTCATTTTCGTCTATCCTATCCGACTTTCCTTGGTCAACCCTTGTTCTTTTCCGACCCTGACGCTATTATGTTTGCGACGTCTAGGGAGTCTTTCATTTTCACGCCCTTCGTGGCCCTTGCCTTTATTTGGCCGATACCTTCATTTTTCGAAGTGTTGGATTCCTTCCATCTTTTTCTCTGATTAGTGTTATATAGAGGATGGTTGTTGGTGGTGGTGATTATTGTTTTAAGAGGAAGTACAACTAGGCAACCATGTACTCGGACACGAAGAATATTTATATTCACTGGCTGAATACTTAACTATGGGATGAAGCCGATCTCCGTCCAGTTGAAGTCTTCTTTCTTCTACGTTGACGTCTCTGGTACCCGTTACTTTCGTGACGAGGTGATACTCCCCTGATTTATAATAATTGCTGGTATCTATCGATTAGATTCCAACACCTAATTGACTACTGGTGTGGAAAACCCCTGTGATCGTTCATTAACGAATCATACTCAGTTCAAGAGCCTATTGTTCCTCTAACTTGCTAACATTCTAGCTACGTACTTTCGGCTCTACTCAAAGTCTATACGAGCACCCTTAACACTTCTACCTGGCCGGCTATCAGTTCGCGGGGCGGGCCCAACACCGTCTAAAGCTGAGTCAAAAGGCCGACAGTCAAAAGCCTACAGTCCAAAAGCCTTGTTGTTTACGAGTTCTCAGTTTATATATTTTCCTCTATTCCTTCGAGAACACGCCACTGACCAACTCATCACCACCCTAGTCACTCGTACACGTCACAGTATCACTGTTCTTTGATTGCTACCTTAGTATGGAACTTCCCTGTCTCGTTGCAGTACACACGACGTTTTCGAAAAGCTTGGAAGCTGTCCATATGTCCCTTACACGTGACATCGTACATTTCCAGAAAAAAAAAAATGCGCATTTAGCTTACACAATGTCTTTCATAACAGTGAATCACAACTCCTGCTTACCAGTTCCAACGCAACATAGAATGTTCTGATTCTTTCTTTGGAATATTCTATCATTCCCATTATTATTATTATTATTATTATTATTATTATTATTATTATTATTATTATTATTATTATTATTATTATTATTAATTATACAGACTTATACAGACTCTCCTGTAATTTCCCTTCACATCTACATGTGTTCATATGCCTGCTACTTTTCATAACACAGGCTTTATACCCTGGAGGTCGCGGATTCGAATCTCGTTCGAGTCCGTTCGCTTACTCATTTATACACGAAAGGCGCTTCGCGAACGGCATTCACGACAACTGCCACTTTTTAGGCTACTGAAAGAGTTATTTTTACCTCACTGAGTAGCTAAAGTAGCTGAGTAGATGAGCTCTAAGTTGGCGGGTTCGATTCCGGTTCAGTGCGGTGGTATTTGAAGGTGCTTAAATACGTCAGCCGCATGTCAATAGGTTTACTGGCAGGTTAAAGAAGTCATGCGGGACAAAATTCCAGTGCCCTGGTGACTCCGAAAACCGTAAGTAGTTAGCGGGACTTAAAGCCAATAAAATCATTAAGAAGAACTGCATATAATCACCTGGAAGCCCGCGTGGTGGCCATGATCGTTTAGGCGTTGAAGTCTAAACGGTCTGACACCGTAGTTAGCCGGTCCGAGTTCCGTTGGTCGTGGTGGTGGCATACAAGCCTGGATTAAATTCCAAACCCCTCCGCAGTACTCATATGGAGTGAGGGTATATGACGCTGTTGATGGCGATTCATCCATCGGATGGCGACATTAAGCCTTGAGCAGACCCCTTGATGCTATTCGATAGGAGTAGGCTATGTACCGGCACCGAGTTTCACCCTCTTCCTTCCTACTACCATATACCACGTCATTCATTTCATTCATTAACACCTCTGATAAGGTTGACCTCAGGAAGGGCATCCGTTCATAAAAAAAACCACGACAGATTCATCTCACCACGTACCCGAACCCGCAGAGAAACAGGAGAAGGGTTGGACAAACAATCACATGGAAAGATGTAGGCACATCTATCATCTTCTTGCTACTGATGGGAACGTTATCAGAACGTTATCAGTTTCATAACACTTTATCTTATTAAAGAACAGCTTTTCAGGCACTACTGATCGGCAAACTCTGTTTCAACTGAAGAGTGTGATGTACATAACTTCTTAGGGAGGGGAACACTTTGACAGTCCCAATATGTTTCTTCGAAAACACAAAATGATTGAAAAATGCAGGTGTACTTTTTATTCCTTAGAAGAGCAGATGAAGAGCTCACATCATACTTGGTTTGTATCTCGTACAGTGGCGGCCACTAAATATTAAAGTCTTTGTCGCAACAACACCCTTGATGAATTTTTCTTGCATTGGCTGTAAGCGATACATACTCTTTAAGACTGTAAATTATGTCGGGTCATGGTTGAACGTTTAACTCAAATGTGTAGTTAGTAATTTGGAGCCGGGCTGAGTGCTGGTCTTCTAAGTAGAACTTGGCAGGTTCAATCCTGGGTCATTCTGGTGGTATCTGACGGTGCTCAAATACGTCAGCATTGTGTCGGTATATTTACTGACAAATGAAAGAACCCTTGCGGGACAAAATTCAGACACATCGGCGTCTCCAAAAACCGTAAAAGTAGGTAGTGGGATGTAAAACCTAAAACATTATTTAATAGTTTGGATTATTATAGAAACAATTGTGTATTGAATGTAGCGATTAAGCAGGAAACTTTAAAATATAAACTTGATAGCATCTTGTGTCTGCGCGCCATCTTGATATTACTGAATAGTTTCCTTCAGCATGGTCTTGCTCTGGTGAAAGTTACCTCTGGTGTAGATTTCATGATCTCAAGGGTTCACAAAAGGTGTTCCTACATTCAAAGTTCACGAAACACAGGCAATGAGTGATCAAATAATTACGAAATGGAGGTGCTCGTTTGTGTTCCTAGGACCTGACGAAGTTGAAAACACGATTGAAATTTCGTATTAATTACTTGTAATTATTTGTGACAATGTTCCGAGTTATGAACTAAGGTAGAACCCCTGGGGAAGCCGTGTACTATATGTTAAAGTATCCGTAACCCTATACTGATATCAACATCACGGTTCCGTTAACGAAGTAGCGTCATCGTTGCAGGATACAAAAGCTGCTAATTTTAATCTCATACCCGGATGGCTATAAAAGAATGTTCACCATGACGTAGGTCTGAAGACAAACGACTGGCTTAAAATGGGTTGAATGAAAGATCTGATCCGTCCGCGTTACAGTGGCGCTAATCTGATCTAATTAATAGCAAACACTTGAACACAAAAAGAGGTGTACCGCCCTAGTTGCTCATTATGCCTTTGTTGGCACAAAAATACGAATTTTTCATTTTCAGTAGCAATTATCTGTGGGACTTGTGCATTAAATGACTGCTTTGTTTGGACTTGTATTGAAATAGTGTGTTTTCCTGGCGACTGAAAGGAATTATTATTAGGAAGAATGGAATATAATAATCGATAATTGAATCTGTTAAATAGGGTGTAACAAATATATAGGACAATATTTAAAGAATCGATTCTTTATTGGTATAGACGTAAAACTGATTGCATCAACACTGGTCTTTAATTTCTGAGTTTTTTGAGTTATCCAATTGCCAGATATGATCTTAGTGTTCACCAGTACATTGCCAAAATGCAAGACGCTGATAGGAAAAAATGCGTAATTCCAGTAAATGATCGCGTTGGAATGAATTATGGCATTTGAAAGTCAGATAGCTCGGAAATTATTACGGAGAATGTGCTGATTAAACGTGTTTTTATTCTCTACATATGATCAATCCTTTCTTAAATATTTGCCCTGTATTTTTGTTACACTCTGTATAGGCTTCCCCCATTGATACCGTTATAATACATCCCTGTGTCAGCTCCTAAGAGGTGCTGAAAATGCTACAAGGCTTGTACCACGCTCTGGGTGGAGTTGTGGGGTCGAATTCTGACACGAGACGTAATATCTGAGTGATATCGTCACAGGCTTCTTATCAAGGCGACCGCGATTCGAAACCCGGCTAATAATTGTGGGATTTTGGAAGTGAAAAGTCACGTCCCTATAGTTTAGTTACGTAAAATGACAAGCTTGCTAGAACCCGGATAGAGTCATTCAGCAATTAATTGTGCTTAAATACCAGGGATCCGTAACAGTAGACTTCCTTCCACGTTGAGAAAATCTTTTAAGAGTGAAGTATCGACACTCCGACGTTTCTTAAATGAGGCAGTAGTCGAACAGACGTCCAAACATATTGGATTTATTCTTTTTCTTCTTATTAACCCATTACAACCAGTGTCTTAACCCTATTTTTAAAAATATCAATGTGTCAATAAGTATGCAATACGTGTAACTGCATGTAACAAAATATGATATTTTGGTTAGAAGTGTGTTTTTCAGTAGTTGTAACAGTGTTAACTCATCAAAATGTTACATTAAAGTAAACTTGTCCTCATCCCGACGTGTTGCAACATTTGTTTTTCTTTAAGCAACCCCTAATGGAGGGGAGTTATATGTACTGCTTTAACCATATACCAGCCCTCGTGCCATTCTTACACTTGGGAAGTACCGGGAATATAATCTGGGCCTCCGAGGATGGCAACTAATAGGCCTAAATGTTACGCTACAGAGGAAGACATCAACAGGTTGATGCATAAGTTACAACTTCCATACTTTCAGCTACCCAGTTTTAGTTATGTTCACAAATGCGTTATCGTATAAATAGCTCCATAAACAAAACGATGTATGTTTCCTAACATGAATAATAATGTACTCTAAAAACATTCTGTTATTGACCGTGATTCAGATTTATTAAGTAAATAGATACTTGAAGTGTAGTTTGTTGTTTGGGGAACGTCCATATATTCATACATAGTACATTATTTTACAAAATTATTTACAGTTTTGTATTCGTTTACTAATATATTTTCACTGAAAATTAAATAAATAATAATTTGGGTTTCATTGAGGTAATAATAGCATGTTCGATTAGACATTATAAGTGTTTCCAAACATTCCCGATGTTATTGTACGTGGCATCAAGGATTGGGGAGGAATTTCTGATTATTCATATTCCACTTCACCGAAGTAACGTTTAATAATTCTCATCATCATTATCAAATTACTCGTGATTAGGCTCCATTATCAATAAGGGAGAGGATTTAGGTTTTCGCCTGATCCAAGATCAGAATATTGGTACTGAGATCGTCCATGTGAAGTTCCACGAGGCCTTTTCCCACACTTCACACAAATTCCGGAACGATGTTACAGTGGTGTCTCGGAGTACCCTTTTTAGCCTGATGAGCTGCGCAGTTGGGTTGCGCCTGCTAACTGGACGTTGTGTGGTGCTTGTAAGGATAACAACAACGCACGGGTATCTATCTGTTTCCTTTTTGATGACATTAGGATTTCCTCATCCGTCGCGCGTATTTTTCATGGGATCGACCCTCAAGTTAACCTTAAGATAAGCTTTATCAATCAATCAATCAATCAATCAATCAATCAATCAATCAATCAATCAATCAATCAATCAATCAATCAATCAATCAATCAATCATTACAATTTTACACCTTGAGAATGGTACAATTATGAAATACGGCGTGTGTTGAACTGTGTGCTCGTTAATGATTGGCTGGATTGTTATGTACCCTCCTTCTTACAAATTAGGCCCAAGAATATTTCAGCGCCCATGCGAACTCAGGTTCCCCATCCCCAAACGTCTAATTTAAGGGAGTGAACGTTAGAAAGGCAAGCTGTTCGAGGTAGCTTGGGAATTACCCCCAGCCCAGACGACCGCCGGTCTCACAGATCGCACGGGCGTTGGACCGGCTCTGCCGTCTAATAAAGAGTGCAGGGGCATATCCCGACACAGTCAGTCTACACTTAAGACGTTCTTCTAACTTGTTTAAGAACTCACAGTAAATATTACGCATTCTTGAGTCTCTTATGATTGCCGTCAAATAGAGGAACATTGAACATCATATTGGGGCTGCCTAACCAAGGCGTAAAGCCATGTTCGGTTCACCCGAAAGGATGTGGTTTCGATTCTGCATCAGTGAGAAACGATATTTAAATTTCTGGAGAGGCCCTGAGATTCACTCAACGCACATCAAGACTTATATCAGTCGGATTGCTTGAAGGTGGGGGGGAGGATTAAAGGTGGTCGGGCATAGAGCTTACTATGCTATACCACTTAGCGCCGAGGTGTAATAATTTTGTAGGCTATTGCTAGCCTAGCGCAGTTCTTTTAAGGCAGACCCTCCGGCGAAAATAGGTGGCGTCTGCCATGTATAGAAAACTGCATGTCACTATGATGGAAGCTAGTGTTGTGTATGGTATGTGATGCAGAATGTTGGGGACAGTAAGGAGATAACTTTCCTTAAGAGTTTTACCGTCCTATGAATCACTGACAAGAACTTCTTGGCGTCGTCGGATGTATTCTTCGCCTTCTTGTTTACAGTATTTCACCCTGTTCCTTGTTTCTCCTTTTCTTGATGCTTCCACTCTTTATTCTCCTTTATATTTCTATATTTTTAATCATTTATGTTTTCCTCCTCACCCCTGATCCAGAAACCAAACTTAAAACATTATTAAACGACCAGAAATCAATACTAAATAAATTTCAATTCCAGCTTCAAACAGTGTCTTTCTCTTCGATGAATATTTTTATTATACTGGCGGTGTATTTTTAGCGTGAGAAGAATGTCACGCGAAAGAATAGAGGAATTAATAGGGTGGCTGTGTAAAAATGAGTTTGTTGTGATTTAAGCGGTAAGCTATTCAGAGTTTCACGATGAAGGACCGAGCATGGGAGACGAGAGTGTGGGGCTGGGGAATGAAGGAAATGGTAGGTTCAAATGTATTCTCTTCCCCCAGTTCCACCTGTAAGCTAGTAGACGCAGAGATTTATTTCTAAATGCAAATAGAACGAACCAAACCTATATTCAAAGCTGGTGGGACGAACCGTATATAAGTCTTTTGTGTCAAAGCTGTGGTACGTTTTCAATCTAACGCTTCCTCCAACACCTGCTGGTGCAATGCTACTGTGAGGACAGGTTACAAGGCGGTAGATGTGTTCAGAATAGAAAAACCATTCATATCTCATACCTGACAGCAGTTTTCTATTGTGAGTTAGAACTTCCTCTATTTAGTTTACGTGTATCATATGATACCAGCTGTACGAGTAGGATGTCAGAAACTTGTTATATAATGAGTGCTTGGTTCACAACCAGAATATCTCAATGGTGTGGTTAACATTCATGCAATCACGAGAAATCAACGTGATAAATTGTCTCCCATCCTTGCAATGATTTTTCATTTATTGGTTAACCGAGTAGTTTGGTTGGGGTCACTTAGCTGTGAGCTTGCATTCGGAAAATGGTGGATTCGAAACCCTCTATTGGCAGTCCTGAAAATGTGAGCTTGCATTCGGAAAATGGTGGATTCGAAACCCTCTATTGGCAGTCCTGAAAATGTTTTGCCCATTTTCACACCAATCAAATGCTGGGATGCACTTTCATTTAGGCCATAGTTGTTTCCCAGTCCTTGCCATTTCCAATCCCATCGTCGCCATAAGACCTGTCTGTATCGGTGCGATGTTAAACAAATAGCAGGTTAACCGACCAATTCCTATTTCGTACATCATGATCGCCTATTGCATATTTGCCAAATTAGGCTTTCTATTAAAATGCAACAACTGCATTAGAAATATACGGAACTGACACCGTCGAAATTCGACGGATGGATATTTATGAAAAAAATGTTGTGCAAAAGAAACAGTATGTTTGTAATGATAGCAATAATTTATAATAGTTTTGAGGACAGAAGGAAACAGCATAGTGAAAGGATGAAAGAAATTTGGAAAGAGCGGAAGAGAAAACAACAAAGTATGAAGAACTGGCACGTGGTCCTTAGCAGACCTCATCGGAAAGAAGAAGATGAAGAAGAAGAAGAAGCAGAAGAAGAAGTTTTCTTAAGTGTAAAGCAACAGATCACGTATTCATTGCATTCGGTCATTTTTAAAGCACTTCTTCATATACTGTACTACGTTCAGAGCAGTACGACCTTCAACTCCTTTGCACTGTCAAATTATTGAAGAAATGCACTCGAAACATTGCAGCATGTAATAGTGGCTGGGATAGAGACTCCAACGCGATCTAAAATGAGCCGTTTTTATTACTATTCATACAAAAATGACGAATAGGAAATTGTCGTCTTGAACGGAAATGAAGTGTCTGATGCTGTTAGATTCATTATTGGAATCAGAGTTCTTTGACCTATCCTTTCACCAGCAATGATTTCAGGTCTAGTCAGTTGTCATACATATTTCGTACAATTAATCGTGTCCTATTTAAAAAGGCTTTCAGAAGCATTTAAATAAAAACACAATAGCACCGGCTTTTAATGTGAGGGTATTTTCTAAAGACCACTTAGTTTCTAACAGTTTAAAAATATTTCTTCTTCCGTTAAGTAAACAGTTTACGCGGGTTTTTATCAAAGATTTCATTTTTAGACAATGATAGCGAATTTAGAAAAAATCCGTACATCATCTGCAGATTTAAATTATTTTCCTAATATTTCTGAAACGAATGTCTTCTGTCGCTTTTGTCTTGGATAGTAAATGCATAACGCTAGAAATTTCTGAAGATTCGTCGTTTAATAGTAATCTCCGTTAACAATTCTAATTCATACGATTTTGTCCCCATGTTTTTGATAATTGGATTAACTTAAAACTGACCAAAATGGAGGTAATTTAATGCAGTTTTAAATTATTGTTTGTTTAGTGGCATGAGGAAGTACTGGTATGATCTTGGAAGAGATAACAGACAGTACGTTTACTTTCCCTCCGTAAGGAATATTAGTGTCTGTAAGTCCTGAGTGGAGTCTATGAAAGCACAGTGATGCATATTCATTCGCCATGGGAGGTTTATCTAGTACAATTGGCTGTGCAGATGTGATGTCAGATGCACTTTGCTATTGATTTTTCAAAACGAATCATATGTTTCATGCAGTTTTAAACGTAATTTTAATTTACTATGCACCGAACGACAATTTGGTAATAGCATAGCGGTGATGTCTGTCCATACCAGTTGTATAACTTTCAACCCTAAATGAAACACTTCGGTATCAGACATTGACATATCGGGCTGTGAATTTTGTTGGTTTTCCCTCGGACTCGGCGAAGGATCCCACCTCTACCGCCTCAAGGGCAGTGTCCTGGAGCGTGGGACATTTGGTCGGGGATACAACTGGAGAGAATGACCAGTGCCTCGCCCAGGTGGCCTCATCTTCTATGCTGAACAGAGGCCTTGTGAGGGATGGGAAGACTGGAAGGGATAGGCAAGGAAGAGGGAAGGAAGCGGCCATAGCCTTAAGTGAGGTACCATCCCGCCATATGCCTGGAGAAGAAGTGGGAAACCACGGAAATCCACTTCGAGAACGGCTGAGGCGGGAATCCAACACCCTATACACAGTTCGCTCTCCCCCACCCCCCGAGGCTGAGTGGACCCGGTTCCAGTCCTCGTACCACTTTTCAAATTTCGTGGCAAAGCCAGGAATCGAACCCGGGCCTCCGTGGTTGGAAGCTAATCATACTAACCACTACATCATAGAGGCAAAAAAAGAAGATGGATATGGGGTGAAATTATACAACGTTATAATGACCTAAATCAATTTTACTAGAGAAAAGTAAATAGCAAATGATATTCCTAGTACCGTAGTCAAAACTTTGCTTTATCATTTCTGCGTGCTATACTCTAAATAAACGAACAGGAAATAATAATTGACAAATGAAGTGTAATTCAACCTGACCATCGTACTCGCCATTTAAAGTCCGCCTCTGTAGTGTAACAGATATCCTTAGTGGCACGGGTTTGATTCTCGGTACTACCAAAAATTTAAGATCGGCAGGTGGGCTGGTATGTGGTTAAAACGGAACATGCAGCTCACCTCCATTCGTTGTATCTCTGAAAAGAGCTGCACCGCCTCGTTACGACATATGGAGCTGATTATTGTTTGAAAGGAAGTACGGCGGGGTGACCATACACTCTTAACACTAATCAGAAGGAAAATGGGAGAAGTCTGACACTTCGAAGAATGAAGGTATCGGAAAGAGAAAGGGATTGGCCACGCATAACGTGAAAATGAAGACTCACCAGGCCTCGTAAAGGTAATTTCGTCGGAATCGGAAGAGTTGACCAAGGGAGGTCGAATAGGAAAGATGAAAGTTAGGAGCCTGGTACATATAACTGAGAGCAATGCCGGAATCAGTTACGGGACATGAAAGGCGCACGCGCTCAAAGACAACAGTGATATGATGAGTCGTTCAGTTACAAAACTGAGCAAGTCCACCGACAACAAAATTTCTATTTATGCCGCCACTTTGTAGCTAAATAGCAGAAAGAAACCGATGAAAAAATGAAAAAAAACTGTTTAGTCCATTTATATTTAAATTGAAACACATGTCGTACTGCTGAAAAAGTATGTATGTCCATGCTCATTACTGATGAAAAACTTGGCATACCCAACACACAGTCCTGAATCAGAGCTGAGTATATTCATTAATAGCCCATGTTAAGGTAACAACGTACAGTGCTGTTTCAAAACCAGGTTATTGATTTCCTCCTTTCATACTATATTGTATTCTTATTGTAAATGCAAACTCCTTTGCACTGGCGGAAAATTATTATTTACTATGTATATTTTAGAAAGGGTATTTACCCTAAAATGGCAGTGGGCAGGCCATGTTGCTCGGAGAACTGATGGTAGGTGGACAAAGCTTGTGCTTGAGTGGTGTCCGAAAGATCATCTCAGACCAAGGGGAAGACCACCAGACAGATGGGATAAAGACATCCGGAAGATTACTGGGATCAATTAGCAGAACATCGCTCAAGACCGTCCCAGATGGAGAGACCTCATGAAAACCTACCTTGCTTCGGACTTAAAAAGGCCACATCATAAAAACGATTGAATATGGCTGATAGTGATAGTGATAGTGATATTTTGTTTCTTATATGTCTGCTTTTTATCGCCATTGAGCAAGCCTGTAGTTTGTTTTTAAATCGACGAGATCATTACCTATCTACGTGACTTTGATCTTCATCAGTTTATCATTTTAATACAACATTCATCGATAATAATAGAAATGAATCCGATAATAATAATAATAATAATAATAATAATAATAATAATAATAATAATTTCGTGTGGCTATTTCTTGCCGAGTGCAGCCCTTGTAAGGCAGACCCTCCTATGAGGGTGGGCAGCATCTACCATGTGTAGGTAACTGCGCGTTATTGTGGTGGAGGGTAGTGTTATGGGTGGTGTGTAAGTTGTAGGGATGTTGGGGACAGCACAAACACCCAGTCCCCGTGCCATTGGATTTAACCAATGAATGTTAAAACCCCCGACCCAACCGGGAATAGAAGCCGGGACCCTCTGGACCAAAGGCCAGCACGCTAACCATTTAGCCATGGGACCGGATATGAATCCGGTTACAAGTGGCGTTGCTGGGGTCATGAAGGGTAAACCTGCAAAGCCTGCTGAGTCGAAGTGAAATGTTGCCAAACGAATGAGGTTAGTTTCTGTTATTTTCAGTTTTCCTTTCTGTTCAATAATGGAAAGGTTAAATCAGTGTGAGTAAACTGATGAGCTAGCGTACCAGTACACTTAAAACACTGATAGGATTGTATTCCCAGTTTATCATTGGTTTATATTTCAGGTATCCAATCACACTAACCACTACACCATAGAGGACCGAGCTTGATAGCTGCAGTCGCTTAAGTGCGGCCAGTATCCAGTATTCGGGAGATAGTAGGTTCGAACCCCACTGTCGGCAGCCCTGAAAATGGTTTTCCGTGGTTTCCCATTTTCACACCAGGCAAATGCTGGGGCTATACCTTAATTAAGGCCACGGCCGCTTCCTTCCCACTCCTAGCCCTTTCCTGTCCCATCGTCGCCATAAGACCTATCTGTGTCGGTGCGACGTAAAGCAACTAGTAAAAATAAAAATTAAAAAAACACCATAGAGGCGGAAGAATCTCGACTGTCCACGAGAAAGGCTTCTTAAACCCTTAAAACACTGATGGGATTGTATTCCCAATTTATTATTGGTTGGTATTTCAGGTATTCATCACACTAACCACATTGTTTAAGAAGCCTTTCTCGTGGACAGTCGAGATTTTCTTCTGATGACGCAGAGCACCGTTCTCTGCGAAACGTAAAGAATTTCACCTTATTTTCTTGACGCGGCATAAGCCCCAAAGCCTATACAGTATCATGTCTTTAAGTACTGGCCGTGAAAGCATCTATGGCAATACACAGATTGTAACCTTTTCATTTATTTGCGTTACACATTAGAAGAAGAACATTTGCTTTTGTAAAAATCTGTCTCTGTGATACAGTAAACAACATTCTGTAAGTTTATTATTGCATTGCATTCAAGATAATTTTTGTTGCACATTTGACACGTGAAATAAACCCATTCTAACTTGGGGACAAAGAAATGTAGATGGTCCAGCTGTGAGTGAAGGACACGTCAGGGCATGTAAAATCACCAGAAATCAATGAAAGTTAGGCGAAACATTACACTGCACTAATATCTTGTTTTTTTTTTCGCAAGAATGGAATGGAACCTGTTGACAAAGAGGCGTTAAGGCAAAATGTTGCATTTCCATACACTTCGGCAAAGCATCGCATTTTAAGTGTTTCAGTTTTTAAATAATGCTCGAAGAGATTAATTCAATGTTTCACTCTTAAATGGATTTTTTCACAACACATAAATTATACTGACTTTTTTTTTCCTTTCGTATGCTGTTGGAATTCTCCCGCTCTGTCCTCCTTGCTTCTGCTGGAGAAAAAATAACAAAGACACTATCGTGTAGATGACAGCTTAAGTTGGGAAACTCAAGACTTGTTTGCTGGCCTGGTAATGAGAAAGTCGGTCGGCCTCAGTTTTAATTTCTCTTTCCAAGCAGCCATTGTGAGCTAAGAATGGCAAGCAACCTGATCTGCCAGCAAGCCCGGCGAGGGGTATTGCTGTGTGTGATCAACAGACGAGCCGAGAAATAGGACTGATGGGGGAACAAATATTAGCAGAACCTCTGTGGTGGATAACTAGTGTCGTTAACGAGATATTTGAGCAAGCAAATTTAATTATTTTGTTATTAAATCGTACCACCATTCATGTCGCCTTGAGCGTGGTTCTTTATATTTATAAAGAAAATGGAGTGGGTTGTTTTTATAATATTTCTCAGCTCCCTAGAAACTTCGGAACAACAATGAAGTCTACCAAAATGTGGAGAAAATTTCAGAGACCATAAAGGAAAGAAAGTTATGATTTCTAGAATATTTGTACAGAATGGACAAAACCAGGCTAGTCAAAGAGTTATTCGACTACCTGTGGAACAAGAAGACAACGACGGCCTGGATTAAGGAAGTTCGTAAAGATCTGGAGAAGTTCAACATCCAGGAAGTTCAGATGTTAGACAGGAAGACATTTCGGACCAGGATTCAAAATTTGGAAGGGTTTCAAGTCTAAAGAACGGCAAAAACGGGAAAAGCCTGGACGGATGAACAGAAGAAACAGCATTGCGCCCATATGAAGAAGTACTGAAGGAAGAGGAAATTTCAGACAAAGAAAAAATGAAATTATAGCGTGATCCTCAGTGATCAATTCGCAAATAAAAGAATTAAAAAAAATGGTGGCCTCAGATACCTTGAACAGATATTTTAATTTGACGCCATCTAAACTACTTGCGTGTTAATTTCGACGTTCCAGTTTACTCTACCAGATGGCAGACTAAACCGAATCCCTCTTGGGCGATCTTAGACTGAGTTTTTTAATTGATTTTGTTGATAAACAACAGTTGTGTCTTCATCTAATACCTTCGAGCCCGAGAATTAGTCAGATTTTCCAGAATAAGGATTTCTGATTTTCTTATTGTGATTTGCATAAAATTGTAGCATTATCGTACTCCTGGCTACATGGTTTTACGTATCAGAAATATACAAAGCAATGTCATCAAACTATACATATTTTATATTTTACCTATAACATACCAGTACGTATATAATCTATATAGAAAATAATTAGAATCAGTTAGGCCTATATTAACTAATGGGTAGGCCAAATTGTATTACCTTGCTTGATATCTACGTTAACATATCATTCCGCTAATGGTATTAATACAACAATTACATGCTACTCTTTAGTGATGGAAACAAGCAATAGTCGGGTTCCCGGAGTGCTCTGTTACTGACTAGCGTGTTTCAATCCCCGTGATGTGCAGTTAATAATTGCTATCGTTATACAGTACAGTTCGAGAAAACACTACTTACCACTAGGATTCGGTTATAACCTGCCACTTTAAGAGGTGAAAGCAAGCAACTATTTCTTGTCCTAGGGTACTCGTGTTCAGTACTCGGTTACTGACCACCCGCGGATCTATTCCCGCGATGTGCGACGTCTAATTTTGTTTTGTGTTCCGGTTCAGTTAGTACTGGTAGATAGGCACTGTGTTTTAAACATTATACAGTTTGTTCTAAATTAGTTACCTGAAAGTATAACTGAATAATTTCGAAACTACTGTTCGGAATTTATTCAGACGCATGTCAAACCTCGTGCCACATCGTCAAGTTTTTGATCTAGCCGACAGACTTCGCTCCATGCACTCTCCTCGCTCGTCTGTTGGGAAACGTGATACATTCCCCATGGAGGTGTAGAACGGCGCGGAGCGCGCGCAGTGTCGTCTGTGGTTTCGTGAAACGAAATCGCAAATTACCGGACAAAGACGTTTCAAGACAGTATCAGAACGCTCCGCCACAGGTGAAAACTATCAAAGCATGGTATGATCGATGCGCGGAAACAGGACGTGTGGCACACCAAGAGAAAGGGGAGGGATGCCCTTGTGTAGCAGACCACTTGTGGAAGCCGTGAGAAGATTGTATGCACGAAGTCCAAAGAAGTCTACACCCAGAGCAAGTTTGGAGCTGGCCATTCCAGCTGAAGAATTTTACGACGACGACTGCATTGCATGGTGTGTAGGTGTTGAGTGCTTATGACAAGCAGAAACTGTACGAGTACTGTGTGGACATGATGGACAGGATGGAGGAAGGTGATAGTTTACTTAATAAACTTGTGTTAAGTGATGAGGCGACCTTTCACCTTAGTAGTACAGTAAACCGCCACAATGTGAGGATATGGGGCACACAGAAACCGACGGACTGCATGGAACATACCCGTGACTCGCCAGACTGAATGTGTTTTGTGCATTAAGTTCCGTGAAAGTGTATGCACTATTCTTTTTTCGAAAAGACTGTGACTGGCTTGCAAAACTACCTGCAAGAGGGTATGAGAGAACATTTCATTTACCAACATTATCCCCCTCCTTATCACCGCGAGGTCACTACGTACCTATCCCACTCCACTCCAGCTTGGAATGGACGTGGTGGGAATATAGCTTGGCCATCACGATTTCCCGATTTAAAGCAATGAAGCACTCGTAGCTCACACTGTCCTTATATAGACTCTGTACGTAAAAACATATGGTAACGCTATAGTGAAGTGTGCTAGCCAAGATGAGGAGTGAGACAATTTGTATTGCTTTCCTCTAGGAGCAAAGAAATGCTTTGCATCACAACTGGTCCTACGAGTAGTACCTTGCGTAGCATTCAGACGCACAAGAAAACTTATACTCAGCAGCATATATACCTTATCGGTTTCTATACTGTCTGAACCATTAATAAGATAGACTTACGTGGAAGTTATATTTTGCTATAGTCTGTATGAACAGACAGATGCAAATATATTGCATTAATCAAGAAATAGTACCCGGTTGCAGTTACTCATATATTTGTTAATCTCTTCCATCTAAAAATACTGATAAATAAATAAATAAAATAAATAAATAAATAAATAAATAAAATAAATAAATAAATAAATAGTCGGCGTAATTTCTGACCTCAAACATTAATAAACTGAAGAAAAGGCGAGAAAGATGGAGCTTGAGTTAAGATTGTGTCAGGTGACTTACAAGCCAAAATTATTATTTTATCAGGCCAAATTCAAGCACTACAGTTCGGTGAACTGGAACGTTTATACTTGTTAGAAACAATACCTAGAAAGGGACTGTCGGAAATTGAAAAGAAAGAGTAAATTAAGTTTGTGGGACCCTCCAAAAGAGAGCAGATGAATTCACTTTCCACCTGAGACCGAACAAAGAACTGTATACGAAGAGTTTTAGGAAATATCAACTACAATGAAGAAAATTATATTGGCTTTTTGTGGGGAAATTCAAACAGTGTACGCAGAAAGAATTTCAAAGACGATCGTCACATTCAAAGAGATCAAGAAAATCCAAGTCTCATGGGTTTTGAAGTCCGTCATGACTTTCAAAAATGCGGGATCAAGACAGAAAACCGGAAAGCAAATAATCTGTCCGAGGAGAAACCAAGGAAAACAAGAATATTCTCAGAGGAGGAACGAAATAGGGTGATCCAGAAAATCGAGTACTGGTGAAAGAGAACTGAAGAAAATGATGGAAGTTGTGTAATCGTAGTCCATAGCTGCCTGAAATGGGGTATAAAATAAATAAATAAATAAATAAATAAATAAATAAATAAATAAATAAATAAATAAATAAATAAATAAATAAATAAATAAATAAATAAATGTTTGTACATAACTCAGCATGTGGGATGGTTGCGGATAAGTTCAATCCATCAGCCTAAAGCAAAGTGAATTAACTAGCATACTGATACTCAGTTTCTGGTTATCAGCCACTATCCAGACCACATTATACAACTGGTCACAGTCATATTGATAGCGATTACATTATTCCATTCTCAATTAAGGTGGCTTCCGGGTCACACACGTTTTATTATTATTATTATTATTGTTGTTGTTGTTGTAGTCGTCACAGCTTACCAGTACCAAGTCGTGTACTAATTAATGTTATATCTCCATACATTAAAAAGGATCAACTTAGTTTAGATAACAAGACCTTAACTTGCATTCAAGTTCGATTGTAGTACTATATAATTAGGAGCGAGCTTAACTCGTTTTAAAACACGTTAATCGAGGTGATACCCTATGCATTAATAGAGTTGTGTGTGTGTGTGTGTGAGAGAGAGAGAGAGAGCGGGGGAGGGGGGAGATTGTGTGGTTCCTCTTGTAGCTAACACATGTGTTCATGCTTTGTATTGGGATTACTGCAACCCATAGAGCGGGACCTCTATTCGCTTTACACACAGCAGCGTTATAAGCCTAATCGTAGCTATTAAGGGCCAATTGAAAAGCTCTGATTATTATACAATCATTAAAACTGTGAGCTATAAGCTCCGCATGAACCCAGGATACTGCCAGTTGCCTGCCGTGTATACATCCGCATCTAGTTTCCATGATGTATTCGAGTACCTCGATGAGTGTTATCTAGTGTTACTACAGATTCTGTTTGTGTCGTTTGTTAGTTTTACCCAGGATTTCAAAAGAATTAAAGGTGAATTTTGATTCACATGCTATGTTCAAACGCAGCCATAAGTTGTAATTTAGTTGCTTGAGGTTAATTTTATGATCTAAGGACTACGCGTTGTCGATTCAATCACTCTTCTCTATATTTTCATACTCGATTCATCTTCTTGTAACTTTCACATCCCATTCTCCATCTGATGTCTCTAGATAAGTTTTCCTAGGCCAATCTTCTCGTTCCATCTCCAGGACTTTGCCTCCGAAAATTATTGATGAAGGTATTGTACCCAAAAGTATGTCCAATACATTTAATTTCCGTGCTTGACATTTTTTGTGTACCTTTGCTTGTCTTAATATTTCTCGATTTGTTATGATTTATGTCGATTTCGTTCTTGTCATTTTACACAAACAGAGAGATCCTGTATCACGCCTCAGTTAATCATAACCGAGAAAATATGGGATGAATTTTAATTCGAAACTCTTCATACAGTTATACTGTACAATAATCGGATTCATACCTTAAGCACTATCTGACCCTCTTAAATTGTGGAAATTGAAAGTGAATTAAAAGGAAAACTAAGGTAATGATTGTCAGGAAAAATAACAGAGACATTAAAATCAATATACAGTGAATGGCACCAAAATTGATCAGGTATAGAAGTATTGTCATCTGAGAAGTATGCTTACCCTACGGAAGACAGACAGACAGACAGACAGACAGACAGACAGACAGACATATGATTGCAGTGAAGAGAAGAATAACCCTGACAACGCAGGCATTTTTGGTAAAGGAAAATATTTTGACCAACGAGCAAACTGGGTACACGGTTCGGTCACGTAGCTATTCAGTTTTCATTCGGGAGATAGTAGGTTTGAACCCCGCTGTCGACAGCCCTAAAATGGTTTTCCGTGGTTTACCATTTTTACACCAGGCTGATGTCATGTCATGTCATGCAATTTCCTATCATTTATGTCTTATTGTGTTTTACCGTACCGACTATGATAAAATTGGTGGTGGTGGTGGTGGTGGTGGTGGTGGTGGTTATTGTTTTAAGAGGAAGTACGACTAGGTAACCATCCAATATATATAACTAAACAGAGAAAGAAGTGGAAGGGGTCCGACACTTTGAAAGAAAGGAGGACTCACTTTACGTTACGTGCCCTATTATCACAGAGTCAGATTATAACTAAATGTGAAGTCCTATAATATAGAAAGCTCATAAAATTGATCAACAATAACATTAGACTGGCCATTATTTGTTGTGATGTGCTTTGTCTTCTGCTGCCACTCATCTCCAATAGATGGGATTACTGCTGCGTACCTAGTATAACAGCCTGCCTGAATATTGGCGGGAAGTAGCTGGGGAGTTGGATAACAACTCTTTTCTTTAGCATGCCATTCCTCTGGTTCATAAATTTGCTGATAACTAATGGTACGTAATACACTGTTTCGTCTTAGTATTCCAGCTATTCGATCCTTACTCTGAGGCGCTGATTGAAATAAGCACTGTGCACACCTACCGAAATAATAGCGGAGGAGTGTTCATGGCTGTCTGCGGTCTGGCCATTCCAGCACTGTCACTTTGGACTGTTAGATCGTTAAAAGCAAAAGAATGTGTGGTTTTTCATTTGATCGAGTATTTCATATGGTATCATTGCTTTTAATCGCAACATTCCTACTGATGTCATTGTAATGACCAATCTTGATTCAGTTGGAGGTGGAGAGTGAGTGTCTGCCATTATAATGAAAACTACCCAACTCGATTGGGACTGGCAGTAGGTAAGTGGGCTTACTACCATAATGAAAACTCCCCAACTTAATAGTGACTGATAGTAGGCAAGAGGGCCTGCTATTACCCTGAAAATTACCTAACCCAGTGTTCACATGAGAAAACACGTATGGTGATTCCCCCTCGAGTGGTAACGTGAAGAGCTATGCAATTTAATACAATCTTACGACGGGTGCACTACTTAACATAGACTTCTGTATACAGTGTAGAATTCCGTAGCGAAACACGGGTACATCGGCTAGTTAATAATAAGTCAACAAAAATGTTAATAGAAAAACTAAAGTTATTATCTAAGTTTATGATAAAACCAATAAACTACTGTACTCTTTCTAAAAATAAATTTTAGGAAATTAAATTTACCCAGGATATATATGTCCCCCAATCAAAATCAAATTTTGAATTAAAATAACGATTAGTCTGCGGGTTTTATACCGCATTAGACGAAGCATTATAAAACGCGGCACTTCATGAAATCGATTTAGTCTTGCAATATGAGCTTGCATTAACATGTGCAGATGATTCTGGGGCTTTTGGATATACGTTTTTAATATTTTGGGATAAATCAATCATTAAATAGGTTTACCTTTTGTCTAGTTGTACTTCCTCTTAAAACAATAATCGCCACCACCACCACAATCCCTATGTAACCAGGACGTTAATTTACTGACGGTAATTGCATTTATTAGCTATTCTTTATAAATCTAGCGTTATTAATCAATAAAAATGTATCTGGCATCACGAGGAACGTATATGTTAGAATAGCAAAGGAAATTCGCCTGCTTCGGTTTGACAGATTAGAACATGCAAGTCTAGCACCGTGATGAATATCCGTTTTTCTTTCTTTTTTTCCTCCAACATGGATTTAGGAGTTGTCTTTGAACAGTTCTGAAATATCTGACAAAAGACGTTGTGCAGGCTATCGAAATGACGCAAAAAGAGTGTTATATAATAATTTCGAACATGTGTTCCCCAATCACAAGCAATTCATTTCGACGAACCGTCCACATTTATTGAAAATCAGCGCCACCGACATTCTATTGCTTGATGAACCCATCTGCACACCAATAAATTCCCTCTCGTACCAAGCCAAGTTTATTGATCATTTTTGGAAGCAAGAATTCAATTCTCCGATATTGGCTTTTCATTTTGACTGCTTCATTCCTTAATATTAGAGTATGCAGTCTGTGTCATTCATAAATACAATATCACATCTGTGTTTGAACAGCACCGTATATGTCTGTGGACTTATTTCACTAGATATAATACAACACGTCATGACTTAAAAGTGATCTCTATCTTTCTATTTGCTGTACGACTGCTGTTCTTCGAATCATTGCGATGCTATGGATACAAACCCAGATGTAATTCAGATCAGATAGATTCCATTTTCTTCACTAGTTGCTTGTCAGTCAGTCAGTCAGTCAGTAACGTGAATTCAGTGATGTTAACAACCGTCCAACTCATTGGCTGAATGATCAGCGTTGATACCTTCGGTTCAGAGGGCCCTGTGTTCGATTCCCGAGTGGGTCGGGGATTTTAATCGCCTCTGATTAATTCTTCTGGCCCGGGGACTGAGTGTTTGTATTTGTATTTGTCCTAACACTTTCCTCTTCATACTCAGACAACACACTGAACTACCTACCACCACAGAAACACGCAATAGTGATTACATCCCTCCATATAGGGTTGGCGTCAGGAAGGGCATCCGGCCGTAAATCAGGTCCAAATCCACATGCATTTGCAGTATATTGATTCATTTCAGATTTTATTGAAATCCGCTTCATTCTTAAATTCTTCGAGGTGACTTTCTGATGAAATTTCGTCTAGCTTGAGTATGTCAGAAAATACGGCGATTCATTTCCAAAGGTGTCAGTTAGGCATGCGCAAGGTACGCCAAGAATTAAGATTAAAATCTGTAAAGAACAGGAGTGAGAAGGAACACAAAAGTACAGACGTGCTATAGTTTAAGCAGTAGGCTCCAGGAAACAAATGGATCCGAATACACCACCAGTGGTCATGCAGTAAATGGAGAGAAGGCATTAAAATGACCGCCAACTTGTCAGTTGTCGTAAGTATCCCAGGCATATCCCAGAAGTACAACCTATGTTGACATTGCCTCGGAAAGACTCGAAACACTTGTCTATGTTCTGCAAGTCTGTCCGCATGGTGACTGACTAACTCGCGTCATCACATAGCCAGATCAGCCGTCGCTAATGCATTGGAGGAGAATGGGTTTAACGTGTATGAAGAGGCGCATGATCTCCAACGGCAGCAATATATAGGTTGACATCTCCTTTCAGCCACATTCTCCCCACCATCACATTCGAGACCCACGGACGCAGAAAACAGGCGTATCTACAAACATACTATTAAATACTTTCGAGAAAAGTATCATCTTGACTATTTTCTCTCTAGGAAAATGCACCTTAATTAAGGCCACGGTCGCTTCCTTCCCGATCCTAGCACTTTCCTATCCCATTGTCGCCGTAAGACCTATCTGTGTTGGTGCGACGTAAAGCGAATTGTAAAAAAGATACAGATATTGTTTTCCAAACCTTCTGTTATTTAATACCTATGATATCATTTGAAATAGCGTGCTCTTTGGTGGTATTATTTGATTCACTTTTAGGTACAAAATTCACGGCATTGAACTCATCATAAATAATAATATCCCTCTATGATCGCTCCATGCTTAATACTCGCGTTCGTACTTCGTAGCATTAGGTCACACGGTAACTCAGAGTAGTCCGCTAGAGGTCTCTGAACCTCGTGACTTGCACGTTCCTCTTAGACGGTAGCTTTGAGGAACGTGCAGCGAGTGGTCATCAGATTATCTCTTCCTATTCTGACGTTACATACCAGCAGGCAGTAGTTCCCATCATTACTGTAGTGCATGCGGGACACTTACAAGTACGGGGATGGAGTGTAACTGTTCCCTCTCGTCCAAAACACTTGGGGAGATGAAAGATTTTATGTTGGGACACATGAATATTAAATAAACTATTTGTGGCTTGCCCGCAAATTGCCACACAAATAGAAACAATTAACATTCCATGGTTCCCCATTTCTCTATGTAATGTTTGGGCGCCATGGTTACAGTTTTAAATAAAACTGTAAACCAAAATTCATTTTTACTAGCATAGAGACTTATACTTAAATCACAGGGGTAGGATTTTAAATAATTAATCATTAAGTATCGCTTAAGAAAGAAAATTAACGCAATATAAAATACAAATGAATTTATTATACAAAAAAAATGAGATGAATCGGAAAAGTTTCCTTAAAGCGTGGAGGAATTTATAATTTACTGAATTTACTATTACTTGCTTTATCTAACTGAAGCTCACCAATTGCAGCTTCCGTTGAAAACATCTGGTTTCCGTGGTTACTCGTTCTCTTCTTCTCGATGTAGAATTTGCTCCATGATCATCCTTCCTTCCTTCTCTGATGTAGTATGGGTTATCTGGACTAACACTCCCTACTTGCCTAGTCTTTAAATTAGACATTGCCGGGCGAGTTGGCCGTGCGCGTAGAGGCGCGCGGCTGTGAGCTTGCATCCGGGAGATAGTAGGTTCGAATCCCACTATCGGCAGCCCTGAAGATGGTTTTCCGTGGTTTCCCATTTTCACACCAGGCAAATGCTGGGGCTGTACCTTAATTAAGGCCACGGCCGCTTCCTTCCAACTCCTAGGCCTTTCCTATCCCATCGTCGCCATAAGACCTATCTGTGTCGGTGCGACGTAAAGCAACTAGCAAAAAAAAAAAAAAAAAAAAAAAAATTAGACATTGGCCCTATACTTGAAAAAACTGATCAGCGTTGATCGTATGAGGAGAAAATTCAGAGATATGAATTTTTCCATATTAGTAGAAATCTCAATCCAACTGAGCTATACTATTTATACGGTACAGACTTGTACCAAAATTCCGTAGACTTGAACTAAACATAGTTCTTCGTCCACAATATTTACTGAATATCACACAAGCCATAAGCTTGTTTCGTTTCTCGTAGATCCGATAACATAACCGAAGCGACAACACATTGTACAAAATTAACTATGTCGCGGAGCGACCACACACTGTTTCAAAAAATCAAATCACGTCGTTCAAAGTAGATGTTCACAGTAGAAGTACTAGTGATGGAGTATCTCGTTAGGTTGTAAGGTTGTAAAGCTGTGAGGTTGTAAGGTCGTCATTCTCGCATTGATAATCAGTATATATCCGGGCTCACCCCCACTCTTGGTAACAGTTCAATCTCAAAACTCATATACAACGAAGTATCTGATTCGATAGATCGAAGCGTCAACTCCCCTTCTCTTCATCTCTACAAGTTGAAGGCGTGGCGATGATATAGCTGACCAGCTTGCAAGCCTCGCGCACGGGTCGCTGTTTACTAGCCTTGGTCATAAAATAAACCCATGACTCACGCAAAATCCCAAGCTTCAAGAATAACCCTCCGTATACACAAACATGAGATGAAATAAAAACAACTATGTCTCAACATATTGACCGTATTTACAACATAATGAATTCTTATCCTACATAATATAATAATTTAAATAATAAAACGATGTTATCATATATACAATATGATTCCAAAAGATTAACGTTGAATAAATATGTTATTACAAATAATTGCCGATGGCGGATAAACTTGATATCAAATGATATCGCGTAAAATGATATTATATTAAATTAGTAGGGCTGGAGAAGCCTGGACGGTTACAGGAGGGCCACCTGGTATGTTTAAGGAGTTCAAACAAGACAATTAAGCAAGACTAAAATTGACTACCGAGAAGTTTTAACAAAAATTATCTGTAGAAAGAAGAGTCTACAGAGTGCATTTCAGATTAATAAAAGTCTTACAATAACCTACCTCCTCCATTTTTATGATAGTTGTAATGTCTACCTAGCATGTTGCGCAATCTCTGTACTACCAAATATTAGCTCTTCCACCACTAAATAAACTCCGATTTCCTCTTGTTCCATTTTGTGTGTGTCACTAGCACTGCGGACACATACATTGTTCAGTTCATCGGTCATACTGTCACAGCGTATCAGCATAGTAAAGCCTCAGTCACGTGATAATGTGGCACACAGCTCTATCCTGCAGCTATGTAGCAAACAGTTTGAAAAATATCAGTGGCAAGAATGTACATAAATTAGAATATGAAATCCTATCATTGTATGTTAGATTCTTGTGCGAAGATCGGGGGTTTATTGCTGGCCAAAGTTGGTGGGTTTTCAAGACAAGATGTCGTTCGTATCGGTATCTACAAGAATCCCTGTAAACAAAATAAGTGTTCATTGGGCTAAATCCTCTGAACATTAATTTACAAAATTTCTCGGTTTCTGAAAATCATATTTTGGAGACAATAGTGAATAAACTTCCTGAAACTTCACGCTAGACGAATGAGAATGGCTTAAACAGCTTCCTGAAGTCACCAGTTGTACTGATGAAGGACAAAGGCTCGGAAAGGGATTGATCATGGCAGAAAAATTAAGAGCACATCCCAGTGACAATGAAATTTGAGCTATCACTCCGGCAAGTTGAACCTGGACATTCCAATGTTTCCAAGTACAGTCCCCAATTCACATTCATTGGGATCACAGTAGTGAATACGAGAGTATCTATATATCTATCTATCTATCCGTGCGTCTGTCTAGCTTCTGCCTTCCTGCCTATCTGTCTGTGGAGTTATCAGCCTGGAAGCTTTTTGGACCATCAGTTTCTTGACTGTTCTTAACTTCACAAATCATGTATATTCCCCTATATTCTTTTACCATAATTCACTTATCAAGGGAGGTAGTCAGCTATTGGTAACTTCTAGTTCTGGTCATGCTGAGTGTAGTCTTCTCCTATGGCTATTTACACTATGTCATCCAAAAAATCAGCTATGCAGCAATTGTACTTTCGGAATGGAATGAGAATGTTAAAATGTTAATATTGAGGAAGTAAGATTATTTAAAATGAAGACTACTTATTACCCTCGTTAACAGCTTTTAATATGACTTTCCCTATAAAAATACAGTAAGATGAGCCTTCATTAAGCTTAAAATATCTCATGCCCATCTGAACAAATTATAGACCCTCCGAGTAAATAATAATAATAATAATAATAATAATAATAATAATAATAATAATAATAATGCCGAAACAGGCATTAGAAACGTGCCCCACGAACCTACTACGCTGGCGTAGCAGGGGGAGAGGTGATACTCCCACGTGGAGCGTCCCAGGTGGTGGATAGTGGGGTCCTAACCGGGTTGCCGGCGGACTTGAGGGAAATAAAATACCTCTCGCGGGCCAAACACACAAGCCCCTGTGGGTGGGGGACGCAGACGAAGAATACACCCACGGTATCCCCTGCCTGTCGTAAGAGGCGACTCAAAGGGGCGACCAAAGGATGATTGTCTTGCAACCATGAAACTACTTGTGATTAGTACCACCACGCGGAGAACATCATGGGTCGCTTTTACTTGCGCGTAGTACCACTATATCAGGTACCAAATAGGTTTGTGATTAGTAGCACACAGGAGCACCGTGCGGTCGGCTTTTGCAGTACGTGTGATTAGTACCACCATATGAGCGGGACCATGGGATGATAGCTACCATGGTTCTGCCTTGCCTATGATTAGTACCCACTATATGAAGAACACCACGGGATAGGGGAAGGTCCCTGTGGTTAGTACTCTTATGTGCCTGTAAATGGCGCCGCAATGTGAGAAAAACCATAGGTCTGTAGTATATGTCGAATTTCATAACCCGTGAGTAGTACCATAATATGTGGAATACCGCGAGTCTCTGCTACGTTTGATTAGTACCGCAGCATGACAAATGCCATGGTTCTACGTTCCTAGCGATAAGTACCGTTATGAGGGGTCGATAACTTGGATTTTGGAACCCCTTTAGACTGCAAGCATCATCGATTCAATGTTATGCTATAGCAGCAGTCCCTTGGTCAGTAATCATATTGTTTTACGTCAGAATCTGTGAATGTAAGGCAGGGCCTCTCAGGGTGCATACGCGTGGTGCATGCACTGTGCACGGTGCAAAAGACGACTTGGCTTGGTTGACCAGAGTGCAGACCCCCACTCCTACATTTGGAGCAATAGCGCTTACTTGCTCTTTCCTCACGCCTCTCTCGCTCGCTCCGCCTGTCTCCCTCTGCCCCACTTGCGCCGTAGCGCTCCAAATCCGGACTGAGTTGAGCCGAGTATAGCCGAGTAGAGCCGAGCTTAGCCGAGTAGCCCAGAGACGAAGCGTTGATCCGAGCCATGCCGAGCAGCACCGATGCACAGTGCAAGGAGCTCTTGCGCCTCGATCTGCACGCGTGAGATTTTGGGCGTTTGAGAGGCCCTGAATTGTAAGGCATTGCGTGTCGCATCCAGTGATTGTTTTAAATTCATCTCCATCCATTCATTCTTCGTCCTCACGTTTTGAATTCTGGTCAGTGAAGAAATCTGGACTTTTAATTTGTCATTCCATTTCGTCTCATTTCGTACCGTTGGGGGCCGATGACCTCGATGTTAGGCCCCTTTAAACAGCAAGCTTCATCATCATCAAAAACGAACCATCCGCAGAATTTTAAGGGAAGATTTTCATCTGCGTAAAATTGCATCACGGTGGGTGCCACGTGCTCTCACTGACGTGCAAAAGTGGTGACGGTATACCATATGCTCTGACCACTTGGTACGTTACTAGCAAGAAGATGAGCAAATGCTGGAGAGAATTGTGACTGTGGATCAGTTTTGTGCCAGGGCGTATGAACCAAAGCCCAAACGACATCTGCAGCATAGTGGCAAGCAAGATCACCACTTACCATCGCTCAGGTCGCCCATGAGGATCAAATAGAAGATCTTCATCAGGCGAGTCGAACATGTCTTCGGAAATTCCCGGCACTAAAAGCCATACGCTAAATAAATAACGTAAAAAACTTAGAAACTCAAGGACGATGCGGAACTGGAAAAAAAAAAACTTTGCTATATTACAGTTATTCTGAAATATGTTGGGATTGTCTCACAAACTCGTTGACTGTATTACTCTGAACGCTAAAAATGAACGGTACAAGGATTGAGCACATGTATAGGTGCAATATATTGTACATCTCTCCACTTTGAGAGAAATGTGAAACTGATCGGGCAGAGGATCAGTTTTACTGACGAATTAATCAACAGTAGCTGTTATCAGCAGTCTGATTCGTATACATTTGCTGTGATTCTCAAGGAATGGCTGTCACATCTGGAACGAATTTCTGGAGATATTTTGAGGGACATATGTCACCTAAATTCAGGCTTTAATGTTTTATTTATACATTTAACTATTATTAAATTTTGTTTCTGATAGATATAAAACCCAATAATGAGAAACGTACATAGTGTAACACTGTTATGGTACTGCCGAGCGAGTTGGTTGCGCGGTATGGGTCGCGTAACTGTAAACGTGCAATCGGAAAATGGTGGGTTTGAGCCCTACCTTCAGAAGCTCTGAAGATGGATTTGCGTGGTTTTCCATTTTCATACCACGCAAGTGCTGGAGCTGTACCTTAAGTAAGGTCATGGACGCTCCCTTCCCTTTCCTGTCATTTTGTCGCCGAATACATTCGACGTTCATCCATTAGCGATGGAAAGAAAAATAAATTTGTTATACTGCTATATACACAGTAATTTGAATATTTTAAATAGGACGATTCTCAGTTTCTAAATCTGACTTAACAGGAATGTTATCTTGTGCATTTCACTGCTATGTGTAAATAAAGTATTGGAAAGAAGTGATTTCTAATGAACGGATGAATAAAGGATCTTATGAAACCTGTATCAGTTAAGGTACAAGCCGTCAAGGTGATTTAAAATATTTGTAATTACAGGTACGTGAAAATATATCAATGTCATACTCAGCAGGACAGCCGTTATATAATATTAAAGGATTTGTCTGTAGTACTATAATGAGAACTTCAGAATTTGTCTAGAGAGAATCTGGAGCTTGAGTTTTATTTATTTTTACCATTTAGTGAATAACTATTTCAAACTCTTTGGGAAGCAATCTCCCAATATGTCGGCTGTCGGCTTCATCCGAATAACATAGTTACGTCATGTTGATTGTGCGATCTGTGATCAAAATGTGTTATTGAGAACGTATCAGTATCTGATGAATTTTTATAAAAACAAGTGCACGTAGGTGCGGTAACATGAAAGTGATAACGTGTAAATGATAAAATTGTGGCGGTATCTGTTTATTGATGAAATTCCTGATATTCTTATACCGGATTGGTCATAGGAAATATGACCTGAAATAATGAACGATAACTGTTTTTGACGCCCAGTCTAATATCTTGCTAAATAAATTAGAATAATGAGTAATGTGAAATTACACCGAAAAATTAAATATAGTCTATCAACAGTGTCTTTAAATACTTGTTTAAATTACCGGGAGCGTTGTAACCTTTCCGTATTTGTTGAACTTTTCATAAAAAACCGCAGAAGTAGTTAGTGGGACGTAAAATTTTTAAGCATATTTAGATAGTAGCCATATCTATGTTTAATTAATTCCTATTATTCTGTACTGCAGATATTTATAAATTTACTCTGTACCATTTAAATAAATACACCGAATTTCGCGCGCCAATAATTCCAGATGACTACAGCAATATTGCACCTTGCTTGAGTCGATAGTACTCTAATATTAATCGGGTTATTGAAGTCTGGGATCATTGATAAAACCTAACATTTTATGTGCAAGAGCAACCAATTATTTATTCCTCTTTATTTACCGTGTTAGCCTACAATCGTCTGAAAGTTACAAGTAAAGTTCATGTTAATTATTTCATAAGGATATTTTTGTCGGAGTTGTACTTGTGAATTTCATACTATTCCTCACTTACAAGAACGACCATTACTAACTATACAAATCCGAACGACTGGAGTTTTTACATGTACAATTTTTGTTCAGGCCTGTTGAGAAAAGAAAGGCCACCGTCCGCTTACGTATACTCGGCCTCACGCTCATGGTCTGACAGTGAGTTCCGTAAGTGGCGGGAATTCCTCGTGAATCATTCTGAGTTTTAAACTTGTAGCCACCATGCATCCATGTATAAATATTTTATTAAACTAGCTAAATCGTCTTCCGTTCGGCTGAGTAATGTGCAGTTCTCAGGGGGTTTCCCAATTATAGGCATAATTATACGGTGTCGTCCCATTTGCGATCAGTCCCATTTGCGATAACTCAGGTAGAATACAATAATTTATATTTGCTTGTCCAATTTGTGACATACAAACAGTCGGTTCTGTAAAAGTTGCGCTGAGTAAAAATTGCGCCGATTAAAAGTTGCGCCGTGGAGATTCCCCGCCGGGAGTAGAAGTGGTTTGACAGCTGTCTTAAGCAACTGCTGCCTGCGCTTCACCGCAGGGACTTATTTCCAGGTTCAATGAATGGTGTGAATATCTGTACAACTGAGATTTTGAAACTCTCTATATAAAATAACATGTTCTGACTGACTGACTGATTCATCATCGCCGAACCAAAACTTCTGGACATAAAGAAATGAAATTTTCGGGATACATTTATATTAGTGTAGGTACTCACTAAGGGAGGATTTTTGGATATTCCGTCGCTGAGGGGGCGAAAAGGGGGTTATTTTTAAAATGAGGATATCTATATCTCAAAAACTTAAAAGTTTACAGACGTAAAAAAAAGGTATTTGGAATCTCCTTTAAAAATAAACACGTATATTTTTCTTCAGAAAATCCTGTTAAGTGGGGTGAAAAAGGGGGGAAAAAGGGTTGATCACCTTCTATGAGGAGACTTATATCTTAAAAAGTTAAGATATTACAGACGCGAAAATTGGTATTTGGAATCTCCTTTGAAAATAAAGAAACACGTATTTTTGTGTTTTTGCATAATCCGACGAATAGGGGGTGAACAGAAGTGACAAACGGGGTGAATTTTTAAAACGACTATATCTTCAGATTATCTCAGATACGTAAACATATTACAGATTTGAAAACTGGTATTTGGAATTTCCTGTAAAAGTAAAGAAACATAATATTTTTCGGAAAATCCACTTAAGAGGAAGTGAAAAAAAGGGAGTGAATTTTTAAAATTAGCATATCTACAGTATATCTGAATAATGTAAGATATTGCAGACCTAAACATTGGTATTTGGAATCTACTTTTAAAATAAGGAAACACGTATTCTTTGGTTTTCGGAAAAAAAACCTTGACGAGGGAGGGGGGGGGGGGGTGGAAGAATTGAACAAATGCCGAGGAACGATTACTTTGTTCAAACTACAAAATCTACGCGAGCGAAGCCGCGGGTAATTGCTAGTTAATATATATAAAATGCTATTCACTCTATCAATGTTGGTTTCTTGCACATTTAAAAGACCTGCATCGTATTAATATCAGTGGGTGAAATGTGTATAACTACGTATTTTGAGTTTATTTACAAACCAAGTGTGGAAACATGGAATCAGCTTTCCAGTCTCATGAAGAATATTCACAGCCTGTTTGTAGCTAACTGACTGAATGAATGAATGAAGGATAAAATACCACTAAAGGAAGAAAATGCTGCTGAATTCGAGGTCTGGCGTGCTTTTCCGGACAAAGATTAATGGATGGCAAATGAAATGATAGCGAATTTGTTGAATAAAGAATGATCAGTGAAACGAAAAAAAAAAGTCTCACCCTACGTTTCCCCTGACATGCACCCCTTATGAAGTGATAGGGGTCAAGAATGAACCATAGCTACTGCCAAGGAAAGGAAATTATGTGCCCTGGCGAGGCCTGTCGCATTCCCCTGGGTATAAAAGATTAATAAATGACAAATGAAATTGTTTCAAACAGTGATGCTGATATAAAGATGAAGAAATCAGAAATAATATTTTGAAAACCCTGATAAGGGGTAAGTAGGCAGTGGACACTGTCACATTATGAAACACGAAACTTCCCTATGGAATTCCCAAACAAGACCTCTCGCTAATGAGATCCTAGAATGATTAATTACCACGGCGCCAGTTTTACTGATTTTAACACGGCGCAACTTTTACTTGGCGCAAGTTTTACGACACCAAACAGTCAGGTTGCTGTGAGGGAATTCCCTACTGAAGGACTGATACAGGAAGACATCCCTCAACTAACTGGCGAAACTACATACAGTACCAGGATTCTTACGAATTGTATGTTGAAACTCATTAAATTACTTATATTTACCGTTTGAGACTGATGCGTTAATATCGGGACTGACAAAGAACAAACAGGACTCAAAGGAACCTTTTATTTAGAGTTACTAGATGGTTGTGGGTGTAAAGGCGGTTAAATGAATTTTAAGAAGTAGGACAAAGATTGGCGTGTTAAAACCGTTGAATTTTACACTTTCCAATTTCAAAACAAAGGATTTTGCTGTAACACTTTTGCTTCTTCGATAGTGCTACCCTTTTTGAAGCAATTGTAGCTCATCTCAAACTTAACAGTTAACCTACACTTTCTTATACAATAGGGGACACTATTAAATTACTGCTTACCGGGCGAATGAGTTTGCATCCGGGAGACAGTGAGTTCGAACCCCACTGTCGGCAGCCCTGGAGATGGTTTTCCGTGGTTTCCCATTTTCACACAAAGCAAATGCTGGGGCTGTTCCTTAATTAAGACCATGGCCGCATCCTTCCCATTCCTAGGCCTTTGCTATACCATCGTCGCCATAAGACCTATCTGCGTCGGTGCGACATAAAACAAATAGCAAAAAAATTACTGCTTAAATAATGCTCAAACTGCTCAAACATCAAACTGACACGTTATGTAAGCAGCTAATAAAAAATAAAATTAGCCTACTTTCATCTATCTATATAAATGTCTGCCCCTTTTTTCTTGATACCGGGTCGGGCTGAGATGAGATTAATTTATACGGGATGTTTCTACGGCCGGATGCCCTTCCTGGCACCTCCATTGAAGATTTAGTGAAGATGAAATGTGTTATGGTGTTATGTGTTCCTAGCCGTTTCCTATTTCATTGTCGCAATAAGACCTATCTGTGTCTGTGCGATGTAAAGCCAGCGATAAAAAACCCATGTCACCAAATATCCCTGACTTTTCCGTAAATTTATGTAAGGGTATTTATTATATAAAGCACAAGGCTTGCCTTTATTCGTCTCAGTGACCTGCATGTCGTAAGTAAGTATGCAGATAACAACATAACAAAAGGTTCATCAACGATGGATGTCTACAGCTGGAATAACTACAGTATGCTAAAAACTATAGAGTAATATTATCTCGAAAAACCTTCAAGAGGGAGGTTGTGTGGAGTACGCCCTAATTAGCAGTTCTACTGCTGAATGGACATTGGAAAACCCTGATAGGCTGCTGATAATTTTACAGTGGTCGCAAATGGGACACGAACGTCTTTCTTCACATTCTGGTTTTCCACTGTAATGGGAGTGATCGCAAATGGGACAACTTTTGCTGTGATCGCAAATGGGACACAACCAGTTATACGCACTATAACATTTTAGTGAAGTTCTTACACACGTACAGAAGAGGCCAGGCCTGAGAACAGTGTGCTAAACAGGGTTTGGTAAAGTCAGCCCTTGCCATGTTAAATGCGGTAAACTAAGTCCTTGCCTAAAAATGATTATATAGTAGGTAAATACAGTCCCGGTTAAATTTCGTCACGATAAAATCGTTCATTCATTTTTTTTTCCTGACGTGGAATATGCAACTAACTAGTACGGTTAGTGTTTAAAAGTGATGTCACATTTTATAGTTGAAACCTCTGTGTGGCAAAAACATTTTGTCATCTAGGAAACTGCCTCTCTCTAATATAAAGTTAAGGTATAGGAAACTGCAGTGGCGTGCACTGAATCCCATTTACCCCAGCGCTGCTGGGCTAAAGAACTTTGCATTAACATTTTCAAATTATTCCTTAGGACGCTTTTTATAATGTTTAATAAAAATTGCGAACATCTAAGCCAAGCCAAGTACAGCTGTCTCGACAATCCGCTCGCACTACCGCAGTTCAGCTTCTCCAGCGAGCTGGGTTTCCTTGCCGGCACGAAATTTAAGGTCGCTTGGGTGACGCATGCACTTGAAGCTTCCTCGAGGCGAAGCTGTGGCCCCTCTCCCGACAGCAATTTATGGCGACAGGCCAGCCAGCTTAGGTAACGGGTGTTAGTTTGAATACTTGACACTCGAAGTCTTCAGCCCCACATACTAGAGACTGCAAGAAAAATATCAACATCTTAACAGTATAGCCACTTGTACATCGTCTTGCTAATAAAAATAGAGCCACTGTATGAAATCGATTTTAATATAGAAAAATATATTTTAGTCTTGGGTTTCGGCATGTATACAGTTTTTTTCGAGCAATTCATTGATGGCACGTGCAGAGTGTGTGTTCCGATAGCCGCAGAAAAATATGGTTGTCTGTGATGGTGGTATAGAGTGAATTTTTGTAGTGTTCCTCTTGGATTATAGGTGAAGGTTTCGCGAGTTCTGTGGTATTCTTCATGAATATAACGTGTGTTATACGTCGTGACAAATATATATATATATATATATATATTTGCTAGGTGCTTTACGTCGCACAGACACAGATAGGTCTTATGGCGAATGACAAATATTTTCCCTTGTTTGTCGTTAATGCACGTACACTCAGTATGCGTGTGAAACTATAAAACTTCAACGACGGTAAAATACCAGCTAAATTTTGCTGATATGTTCAGATTAGGCTTTTAAAGTAAAAAAACAAATAGCCCTAGTGTATTTTTGTGAAAACCATGACTGCACTATCACGAAGCGTCACCGAATGAAACTGTAAGTACATTGTTTAAAATCTGCTATAGATCAAGTTATGATGGTGTCGTCACTGCCGTGAATATCAATTTGGAAGCATGTGCGAGCGTGTAGTTGAAAGTATTCTTAAAAGATCTTTCTCAGGTAGACCTTACCACGAAAAATGCAGCCTTATAAAGTGGTAATGTTGACTTTAGAGAGTGTAGTGGGGCTACGATTGTTTATATATTTTTTTTAAATATAGCTGGGGTAATGAATATGTTCACCGCACGTCACTGGGAAACTGATTAATAAACTGATTTTACGAATTGAAATATTGTTATATCCTGATTCCTTAATTATGCCATTTTCCTCCTTTAAAATGTTCTCTTCGAATTATTTTTTCTTTATTTTTATTTTTTTTAATTTCGTGTGACTATTTCTAGTCTGGTACAACCTTTGTAAGGCAGACCCTCCGATAAGGGTGGGTGGCATCTGCCTTGTATATGAAACAGCGTGTTTTTGTGTTCTAGGATAGTGTTGTATGAGGTGTGTGGGTGTGTGAGTTGTAGGGATGACGGGGATAGTACGAAATCCCAGTCCCCGAGCCAAGGGAATTAACTATTTAAAGTTAAAATCCCCGACCCGACCGGGAATCACTATGCTGACCGTTCATCCAAGGAGCCGGATTTTATTCTGAATGAAACATGCGAGTCTGATTGGATGTTCTTCAATGCGTTGATAAAAGTATATATTCGAATGATTACTATCAAATAATGCATTCAGATGAGAATGGAAAGACTAATATTAAACTTACTGCCAACCTTCAAAACTGCAGCGTTCTATGGAAATGTAATCATACTTTAGATTGGCAACATGACGTATTATGAGCAACAAATATTAACTCGGAGAAATAATTTAAAAAATTATAGCCGTATAATAAATATATATCCATGGTTTTTGTGTGTGTTGGATACAGTGGGACTAGTTTATCTACTCGAGAGTAAGTAAAGAAATATTCGGGACTGGTTTTACGAAGCTCCGAGCTAAATCCCCTTTCGTGAGTCAACAACATGCACCTTCCTCTAACCATTCATGTCTTCCTGAACTCTATGAGTACAATTTAATTTTATTGGCATTTTTATCGATAAGGGAAACTGCACTCAGTTTTCTACGTCACATTGATGGCTTGGGTATAACAATGGCTTATTTGAATTTTTAATTCCTATGACCCATGAAATGCTTGTTTGTTTGCGTATAATACACACCGGTTGCAATTTACCCTTAGTTACATTCTTCGTTCGTTCATGCACAGTATCATAAAAAGTAAATATTTATGAAAACATCACACAAAAGAGAGTATAATACAGTTATTAATTTACAGTGCATAGTTTCGGAACAATTGTATTAATTGCCTAACTGGATTCTAACGTGACTTTTAAACGTAATTGTCACAATTAAAAAAAAAAACAATAACTTGCATGAGTACAATAGGGAGTCATTCGGAGGTAATGTATGAACTAAATGCAATTGACGTCGCATTGTAACCTACATTGTGCTCTACTTTCGATTCTGCGCTGTGGGCTAGTTCTGTTACTGTAGACTTTAGGCGATCGTATTTGGAAATTATGCTGTGTGACTGTAAAAATAAGTGCCTTTTCTTGAGCACTCGACAGCATTTTTTTCAGGAAGAGACCTCTTTTGTAAGAACTATTCACAAATATATACAGTGAAGGATGTTATTATAACCGATTATATAAAATTAACACGAACACTGTTATCTTATATCTAACTAATGGTTTGAAAACATCTTCAGAACGACGCTGTAATATCCTAGAACTTCATTTCGTGTTGCTTATCGTATTAAAGCATCCTTACCCAATCCTATGCCTTTGTATGGGCCATATCAAATTTGTTACTTTCATTGACCTGTCTCAGTCTCATCCTTGGCTTTGACAATGTGAAAGTGACTGAGGTATGAGTGATGCTATTAATACCATTCCTTATGCAGCCAGTCCCTGTTATGAATTGTGTGAAAATATCACTGACAGGGTCGGTTGGTGCATGCATTTCAGTGGGCTTGGCAGACTGATATGTAATAGCAACGGCTGGCTCGGTGAGGAAAGCAATGAGAAAATACCTCACTCCTCATTTCCCTAGTACGCCTCTTCAGCAACGCCTAGGCTATTTATGACAGCTGTTGGCGGAGCTGTAGAGGATCAAACCAGCCTTCGGGCTGAATACCCAACCTACATACCCAATCCTCATTATTACTCCACTCGTGCGGAGATTGGTCCGTTTTTGTCGCGTCAGAAACTTACCCCTCCAACGTCAGTGGACGCAGCAAGATGGAGCCACAGCCCACACTGCGAGGGGGTCACTGAGAATGCTAATTGGAAGAAGAATAAGAAAAAGGAAAAAAAAAGTTGTTTTGGAACGATGCTGTGGAGATCGCCTGATTTCTCGTGGAATTTCATTCCCGTACACTTCCTGCTGCCTGGATTTCACGAATTTCATGGGGCACGTTGAAAGAACTAATTTTCAAGACAGTTGATCCTCCTACAAATATTCCCGAATTACGCGAGAATATAATTTTTTATTTTTTATTTTTTTGCCCATCAACCTGTTCAATAATCTTCAAAATGTTATGAGCAATGTGCGACACGTGATAGTACACATTTTGAACACATGCTGTACCACCATTATTAAATAACATTTCATTGTCGTTTTCTGCCACATATGATACTTTTTTCTTTCCTTCTTTGCGAATATTTTATGTACCATCTTATATACAGTTTTTTGTTGGCAGCCCCTTATTAATTAATGTTATTGGCTTTACGTCCCACTAACTACCTTTTTGCGGTTTTCGAAGACGCCGAGGTGCCGGAATTTAGTCCCGCAGTAGTTCTTTTACGTGCCAGCAAATCTACCGGCACGAGGTTGACGTATTTGAGCACCTTCAAGTACCACCGGACTAAGTCAGGATCGAACATGCCAAGTTGGGGTGAGAAGGCCAGCGCTCAACCGTCCGAGGCACTCATCCCGGCACCTTATTCTTGTAGAATGGGACACACTAACTGGTTAATATACCTCGAAGGGTGGGGTAGTCACCAAGGTGGCCGCAGTTCGAATCCCACCCAATGCATGTGATATTTTTTGAATGAAAATATTTGTTCCCCTCGTTTGGATTCTGTTTAATTATCGAGGTTCTGATATTAAGTTACTGAAAATTACAAGCTTGTTTGTTTGTTTTGTTTGTTTGTTTTTACGACGAACAGTTTTCATGCGAGGATCAGTACTTCAGCAATACTAAACTCTGCATCTTATCACATCGTGATGACTGGTGTAAATTTTATATCCATTTGTTGATATAGACTAGAGAAAATATGCTTTTTAGTGATAATATCTCATTCTCGTTTATGGCTATGATTGTATGGGAGCTGCTTGTGTGAGTGGTATTGAGTAATTCAGAGCGCGAACTGTTCCTATAAAGAGAGTAAACAATGCCTTTTTTAACATCGGTGGTGCTATAGTAGTATTTTATGTTCCAGTGTTGAAAGTAATGGGCAATCACCTTTTCCAAACTCGTTATTTCAGATTTTAGCATTTCCTGGATATATGTATGCATGCCAAACCGTTTCTCGACGGGGTGGGGTATGAAGTGAGATGAATCTTCGTAGTGAGGTTTTACGATCGGATGCCCTTCCTGACGTCAACTTCAACAGAGGAATTAATAAGATGAAATGAATGACATGATATATGATAGTAGGAAGGAAGAGCGCGAAACCCCATGTCGGCATAGCACAAAGTGGTCTGCTCAAGTCTTAACGTCCCCATCGGACGGATGAATCACCATCAATATGCCCTCACTTCATACGAGCACTGCAGAGAAGTTTGGAATTGTAATCCAGGCTTTTTGCACACAATCTAGTGATTAGAGATTGTGTACCACCAGCTCTCCTACCCTTTGAGGGTGAAACTTTTTTCGACCAACGCGACTCGAATCGGCTAACCACGGTGTCAGACCGTATATATTTCAACGCCTTAACGTTCGTGGGCACTAGGCGGGCTGATTTTAGGATTCACTGTAACTACGATATTCATTGGTACAGTACTATTTGATGTCTACAGACTTGTAACGCGAGAAACACAACATAAATAACGCGACATCATATGTTCTGGTGTGCGACTCGTTGGCTGAATGGTCAGCGTACTGGCCTTGGGTTCAGAGGGTCCCGGGTTCGATTGCTGGCCGGGTCGGGGATTTTAACCTTAATTGGTTAATTCCAATGGCCCGGGGCTGGGTGTTTGTGCTGACCCCAACATCCCTGCAACTCACACACCACACATAACACTATCCTCCACCACAATAACACGCAGTTACCTACACATGGCAGATGCTGCCCGTCCACATCGGAGGGTGTGCCTTACAAGGGCTGCACTCGGCTAGAAATAGCCACACGAAATTATTTATATGTTCTGGTTATAATGTCACAGAATGAAGTCAAGTCCTTTTACAGGGGTATATTACAAAGAGCCCGAATTACGAAGGGGTCAAAAGAAGAATCCATTTCCAGTGGATAATGGAAAGTGAACAAAACAGAAACCGTACGTATATAAGCGAGCAAGAAAAAACTTTCTCTTCTTTGTAAATTATTTTGTCGTTATGGGTCACATCACATACAGGTTTATTATGAATCTAGGTCACTCTCTATTTAACAAATAGCACGTACGTTGAACAGGGTTCGAACCACAGACGCCATGGTGAGAAGTTATTGTCGTTTCACGGAGTATACGCTCTGTCGTCGTGCTAGCTATGTAGGGTTGTGTTGATTAGGTGGTCACGTCCTTTGCTCATCCGGGGTTGCAGGTTCTAATACCAATACAGCTGGTAGTCTAAGCGTTGAGGAAAGTTTAAATGTGAGAGTCCGTTTCTGTAAGTAATGTTCTGGGTAACATTACGGAACTCAATCGTCCGTTAAAACTGATAATAGTTGAAGTGGCGCTTAAGTTGTTAGTATTATTATTATTATTATTATTATTATTATTATTATTATTATTAAGTAATTTTCAGGAGTAAATGATGCACCGAACGATTTGGCTACGCGATACGAGTCGTATAGTTGTAAGCTTAGATTCAGGAGATGGTGGATTCGAACCCTACCGTTGGCAGTACTGAAGATAGTTTTCCGTTCACCTTAATTAAGGCCGCACCCACTAACTTCCTGCACCTAGCCCTTTCCTAGCGACGTTATACTGTAAGTATGAAAAAAAATATATATTGAAGATAACAAATTAACACTGATTAGTGATCAATCACTCCTGCATTTAACAAAAAGAAATTTGTCGTTTGTCCGTATTTGTTGAACTGTTAAGCAGGCGCTACGTACTTCCTTTCTTTCGACCCTTTTAAGGCGTAAATGATCATTTCGCAGCCATCTTGCAGACTGCAGGTGTAGTGCCTGTAAAACAGTTCACTCCATACTATCTTTGTCCCGTAACGATCGTTGTTTACTACTGTAGTTCCACCCTCTTTCCCACTTTTTTAATTTTAATCCTGCAATGAATTCCTCCACACCCCACTTGGTCCACTGCAGTAAGAGCCACTTGACGAGGTTCAATTTCCAGTGACAAAGACCATTTACCGCACCATGTTTTAATTTTGAACTTTTGGGAGAAAAAAATCTATCTTCTCAATTCCTTCCCCGTCGTTCCTGTTATGTTTTGTATTTGAGAGAATAAGTATGAATTGCTACTCGCCAGCCCTCTATCTAACGACGCTTGTAGCTTCGTGGCACAGTAGAGCACCCTGGTGGAAGAGTCACGTACTTGCAGGCAAGTGTTCGCAATGAGCAGGTTGAACCCACTAACGGTAGATGATAAAACATTTCTCATTTCTAACCTTCAGGATTCAGACCTTTTGTTCTGTAATTCTTTAAGATCCTATTGAAATTGGAGGATATTTTCCTTATTTCCCACCACGAAAGGATAATATTGTTTACCTTTCGTCCATTCAAGCACATTTTAACATTCTACTTGATCCGTTTTAAATTTTACATTCTTCTTACAGTATTTGCAGGTTGCCACATAGAATCCCATACAAATATCCGTTAGGTATGAACCTGTTCATTTGAGAACCAAAGAAAAAACAACAACTAAGTGATTTTGGTCCACGTGCGTGGTTCCTAAACATGGAGATGAGCCTTTTAGTACGCTAATTACGATGTAAATAGCTGTATGGAATTCATTCCTATTATAGGTTAGGTTTGACAGTAATTTTAAGAAGAACCTGTTACCAATAAATATGAATTCTATATCTGATATGCTTCAATCTCCGGCATAATACCAAATGAGGGTATATTACTTACCGCGCGGCTGAACTGAGTTCGACTCTCGACACTGCTACGAATTTCGGACTGATCTAAGCAGATAAAACTGTACAGTCAGTCTCCATGAACATAACTGAATGCAGAAGTGGACTCATATCCTTCTCTAAACCATTCTAGAATTGATTGCGTGTGGTTTTCTCTTTCCATGCTGTGATGATTCGTATCATGTATGCTACGGTCGCTTCCTTCTCAGCCCTAGTAGTGGTGGTGGTGATTATTGTTTTAAGAGGAAGTACAACTGGGCAACCATCCTCTATATAACACTAATCAGAGGGGAAAAATGGAAGGGATCCGACACTTCGAAAAATGAAGATATCGGCCAAAGGAAGACAAGGGCCACGAAGGGCGTGAAAATGAAAGACTCCCTAGCCCTCGCAAACCTAATAGCGTCGGGGTCGGAAAAGAACAAGAGTTGACCAAGCGAGGTCGGATAGGATAGATGAAGGCGAGGAGCCTGGCACAAGTAAGTGGAAGCAATGCCAGGACTCAGCTGAGGGCCCCGTGGTCGCCAACCCACGCTCCAAAGTTCAGAGCCCCTGGGGCCCCTCTTAGTCGCCTCTTACGACAGGCATATTATATAAACTTATACAGACACCACCAAGCACACACATTTTATTATGTAGAACTTTCCAGCACTAAGAATACGGGGCTGATGATCAATATGTCTTCAGTATTTTTCCATGCCCTTACATGATAGATAGATAGATAGATAGATAGATAGATAGATAGATAGATAGATAGACATGATTTATTTTAACTGGCAAAGTTAGGGACACGTGTCCCTGTCTTACACTTAACCAGTGGAATACATAATTAACATAAAAATATATAACATACTCAATAAATGAAAAAAGAGACTGAAACAAATTACTACGGTACTATGCTATCCTGCTGTACATAAAAATAACTATTATAATACACAATATAAATTAACATTTTGCTTCCTGCGAAGAAATTAACATACAACAAAGAACGAATTACAATTTCAATAATAATAATAATAATAATAATAATAATAATAATAATAATAATATAGATAAACCTACTAATATTTACAATTAATTTGTCCAGTTCCAGAAGTATATCACATTGACGAATGTTCAGTTTTCATGTGTTTACTGTGGGTGAAAAACATTGCAAAATGGGGATAGGGATACGGATAACTATGCAGGAAAACCACAGCTGAGTACTTTCTAACACTACTGATGAATAATAATAATAATAATAATAATAATAATAATAATAATAAGAAGAAGAAGAAGAAGAAGAAGAAGAATAAGAAGAAGAAGGACCATGGGGAGGAGAAGAAGAAGAAGAAGAAGACTGTCGCACTACGAGCTCGTTTCATAGAGATATTTTGAACACATACTTTTAAATCTTCCGTGGTTTGATATCTCTCTGACCTCCTGCGGAAGGAAGTTCCATTCACGGCTGGCCACAACAGTGAAGGAATTGTAGGTTGAGGATTTATGCTTAGGAATAGCGAGCAGTGTCGAGCTCAGCGCTCTGGTGTTTTTATCATGGTGTTCAGAAAGGCTATGAAATCGTTCATACAGGTAAGATGGGGATTGTAAGGTAAGGATTCGGTGCAATGAAGTCAGGGTATGCAGCTTGCGTCTGTCTTCAAGGCGTAGCCATCCGAGGTCGACGTAAGACTGGGTAACATGATCTGAAAATTTCAGATTACATAAAAATCTTACACAGGCATTCTGTGCACGTTGTAGTTTATCTCGAAGCTCGGTTTTCACATCTTTGTAAACTACGTCACAATAATCGAATATTGGAAGAACGAGGGTTTCAACTAGTTTCTTCTTTAAACTGAACGGAAAAGTAAATTTGAAATTGTTTAATGTGTGCAACATGGCAATAACTCGTCTACTCACAGATATTATCTGATCCGTCCACGAGAGGTGCTGGTCAATGGTTACTCCGAGATTTTTTACGCTCTTGCAAAAGGGCAAAACTTGATTTTGAAGTTGTACGTCGAGGATGGACATGCGGAAATTGTCGGAAATAAGTCTTGGGTGGGCAATTACTATAGTTTGGGACTTTTTTGGGTTCAAAATAAGTCCATGCTGGTAAGACCATTTACTTATGGCCTCTAGATCCATGTTAATTTTCTCGATTGCTATCAAAACGTCTGTTGGTTTTGCATGGATGTACAATTGTACGTCGTCAGCATAGATGTGACATGAAGCAATAGTGGGAATGAGAACACGTGATGGCTGTAATGAAGGGTCTTACAGGTATTGCTCGTTTTATATTGTTGATTATAAGTTTAAAATGTTGATCCTTTTTCTTTCTTTCTTTCTTTCTTGTGAAGAATATTCGAGTGTTCTTCCTCACAGAATATCGCCAACATTTCATGAATTTCGATACATTTGTTTAATTGTATTTCTTCTCCTTTTCCTACCGCTTTCCCCACATTTATAGGGTCGCGGATGCGAACTGCGTAGCACATGGGGATTTGGCTGTTTTACGGCCGGATGCCCTTCCTGACACCAACCCTATATGGAGGGATGTAATCACTATTGCGTGTGTCCGTTGTGGTTGGTAGTGAGGTATGTTGTCTGAATATGAAGAGGGGAGTGTTGGTTCGGATACAAACACCTAGTCCCCGAACCAGAATAATTAATCAGGAGCGATTAAAATGCCCGATCCAGCCGGGAATCGAACCCGGGACCCTCTGAACCGAATGACAGTACGCTGACTATTCAGATAACGAGTCGAACATTTTGTTTAATTGTATTTCATATAATTTTTCAGAGAAATACTGAGGGTACTATATTGTTAAAATTTCCTTTTGGAATTTATTGTTGAGAAAGATGGTAGTAATTATTGCATCAAAATGGAAATACGACGGAATAATCATCTTCTATTAACTCTAATCATAGAAGGAATAGAAACTGCGACTCCTTGAAGAGTTGTTGGAGAATTACATTGGGTCGGTAGTAACCTGTGGATTGCCGGGCTGAGTGGCTCAGACGGTTAAAGCGCTGGCCTTCTGACCCCAACTTGGCAGGTTCGATCCTGGCTTAGTCCGGTGGTATTTGAAGGTGCTCAAATACGACAGCCTCGTGTCGGTAGATTTACTGGCACGTTAAAGAACTCCTGCGGGACTAAATTCCGGCACCTCGGCGTCTCCGAAAACCGTAAAAGAGTAGTTAGTGGGACGTAAAGCGAATAACATTATTAGTAACCTGTGGATTAAGCCTAGTCTTACGGCCGGATGTCTTTCTTGACGTCAACCGTGAATCGAGCGATGTATTCACTATTGCTTGTTTCTGTGATTGTTTCTAGAGTGATGTGTTGTATATACATAAAGATGTGAGAATTAAGACGAACAGAAACACAGCCTGAGGAATTAACCAGTCACGTCTAAAATCCCCAGCTCAGTCGAGAATCGATCGTTTGAACCGGAGGCCAATTAAGATTTTTTTTTTTTTTTGATTCGTTGTGCCCAGCTGTGGAGCGCGTTTGAACTTATTTTGCACAATGTTTCTTCTTCTTTTCTTCCCAATATCTCTTCATTTTTTCACTGTGTTCCTTTCTGCGTGTTTCTGTCCAGCCTGTATTTTTTCTTGTTGGTTTCTTGGTTTATTATTATTATTATTATTATTATTATTATTATTATTATTATTATTATTATTATTATTATTATTATTATTATTATTATTTCTTAATCCATTTCCCCTCCAGGGTTGATCCCACCCCTACCGCCTCAAGGGCAGTGTCCTGGAGACTTTGGGTCGGGGGATACAACTGGACACGGACGACCAGTACCTTGCCCAGGCGGCCTCACCTGCTATGCTGAACAAGGGCATTGTCGGGGATTGGGAAGATCGGAAAGGATAGACAAGGAAGAGGGAAGAAAGGGGCCGTGGCCTTAAGTTAGGTACCATTTGTCTGGAGGGGAAGTGGGGAAACCATGAGAAACCACTTCAAGGATGGCTGAGGTCGGAATCGAACCCCACTCTACTCAGATGACCTCCAGAGGCTGAGTGGACCCCGTTCCAGCCCTCGTGCCACTTTTCAAATTTCGTGACAAACGTGGGAATCGAACCCGGGCCTTCGGGGGTGGCAGCTAATCACACTATTACACCACAGAGGCGGACTATAATAATAATAATAATAATAATAATAATAATAATAATAATAATAATAATAATTACTGGTTCATGGTGTGAGTTAATGTAGTCACGTCCTAGTTCGTGAACCGTAGGCAAAGAATTAGTGGCCTAGTAAGTGGTCCTGAGAGTCGGGATACCAGCTGCTATGGAATGGGAGTGGGAATATTGGACATATTCTGAGTCATGGCATTCCTTGTGCTCAGGTGGCTAGGGCTATACAATCCACCGGTGGTCCCTAACCCGTTAGATGAGAGATCCTCACTTGGACTATGTGTAAGTAGGATATCATCCTGCTTCATGAATTTACCGAGCTCAGAACATTTTAAGCAAGCCTCGTACCTACGGAAGTAATGGAGTCCCGCTCCCATTTGACAGGCGAGGGACTCCTTGGAAACTACTTGGCGAACGAAATGGAATTCGATGGGGAGCTGTCAATATTAATGGGGATTATGGAAGAAAGAAAGTAGAACTGGCTGAGTCAGCAAAGAGGATGTGTCTGGATGTGCTAGGAGTAAGTGATATTCCGTTAAGGGGAGATAACGAGGAAGAGAGAGGAGATTATAAAGTGTACTTGACGGGTGTTAGAAAGGGAAGGGCAGAGTAGGGGGTAGGGCTCTTTATCAGAAATACCATTGCACGCAACATAGTTTCTGTAAATGAGCGAATGGTGTGGCTAGACTTGGCAGTTGGTGGAATTAGGATGAGAATTGTCTCAGTGTATTCACCACGTGAGGGTGCAGATGTGAATGAAGTTGACAAGTTTAATGAAGCATTGAGTGACATCGAAGTCAGGGTCAACAGCAAGGATAGGATAGTGCTAATGGGTGATTTCAATGCGAGAGTTGGAAATATAACTGAAGGATACGAAAGGGTGATTGGTAAATGCGGGAACGATATGGAAGCTAATGGGAATGGGAAGCGTTTGCTGGACTTCTGTGCTAGTATGGGTTTAGCAGTTACGAATACATTCTTCAAGCATTAGGCTACACATGGGAGGCTAGGGGTACCAGATCGATAATAGACTATATATTAACCGACTTCGAATTCAGGAAGTCTATTAGGAATGAACGAGTTTTCCGGGGATTTTTCGATGATACAGACCACTATCTCACCTGTAGTGAACTAAGTATCGTTAGAACTAGGGTAGAAAAAGTGAAATATGTTTGCAAACTAATAAGGGTAGAAAATCTCCAGAACGAGGAAATTAGACAGAAGTACATGTATATGATTAGTGAGAAGTTTCGAACAGTAGACAGTAAGCAGGTTCAGGATATAGAAAGAGAATGGGTGGCATACGGGGATGCTGTAGTAGAAACAGCAAGGCAATGACTAGGAACGACTGTGTGTAAAGATGGGAAAAAGCGAACACCGTGGTGGAATGATGAAGTGAGAGTAGCTTGTAAACGTAAAACGAAGGCTTATCAGAAATGGCTCCAAAAAGGGGCCGTTGCAGACAGGGAATTGTATGCAGATGAAAGAAACCGAGCGAAACAGATAGTTGTTGAATCCAAAAAGAAGTCGTGGGAAAATTTTTGTAATAATTTGGAAAGGCTAGGTCAAGCAGCAGGGAAACCTTTCTGAACGGTAATAAAGAATCTTATGAAGGGAGGAAAAAAAGAAATGAACAGTGTTTTGGGTAATTCAGGTGAACTCATAATAGATCCCAGGGAAACACTGGAGAGGTGAAGGGAATCTTATGAACATCTTCTCAACGCAAAAGGAAATTTTCCTGGTGGTGTTGCGATCAACGCAGCTCATGGGGAGGAGGAAAGTGATGTTGTTGGAATTACGCTCGAGAAAGTGGAAAGGATGGTAAATAAACTCCATTGTCATTATGCAGCAGGAATAGATGAAATTAGACCAGAAATGGTGAAGTATAGTGGGAAGACAGTGATGAAATGGCTTCATAGAGTAGTAAGATTAGCATGCGGTGTTGGAAAGGTACCTTCAGATTGGACAAAAGCAGTAATTGAAAGGGGACAGGAAGGATTGCAACAACTATCGAGGTATCTCATTGATTAGTATACCAGACAAAGTATTCACTTGCATCTTGGAAGGGAGGTTGCGATCAGTAGATGAGAGGAAGTTGGATGAAAACCAGTGTGGTTTCAGACCACAAAGGGGCTGCCAGGATCAGATTTTTAGTATGCGCCAGGTAATTGAAAATTGTTACGAGAGGAATAGACAGCTGTGTTTATGTTTAATAGATCTAGAGAAAGCATATGACAGGGTACCGAGGGAAAAGATGTTCGCCATACTGGGGGACTATGGGGATTAAAGTAGATTATTAAAATCAATCAAAGGCATTTATTTGACAATTGGGCTTCAGTTAGATTTGATGGTAAGTATGAGTTTTTGTTTCAGGGTACTTACAGGGGTTAGACAAGGCTGTAATATTTCATCTTTGCCGTTCGTTGTTTACATGGATCATCTGCTGAAAGGTATAAAATGGCAGGGAGGGATTCAGTTAGATAGCAGTCTGGCCTATGCTGACGACTTGGCCTTAATGACAGATTGTGCCGAAAGCCTGCAGTCTAATGTCTTGCAACTTGGAAATAGGTGCAATGAGTATGGAATGAAAATTAGCCTTTCGAATAAATTGATGTCAGAAGATAAGAAATTCAAAGGAACTAAATGTCAGATTGGTGATACAAAGCTAGAACACGTAGATAATTTCAAGTATTTAGGTTGTGTGTTCTGCCAGGATGCTAATATAGTGAGATTGAATCAAGGTGTAGTAAAGCTAATGCAGTGAGTTCGCAGTTGCGATCAACAGTATTCTGTAAGAAGGTAGTCAGGTCTCTGACGAAACTATCTTTACATCGGTCTTTTTTCAGACCAACTTTGCTTTATGGGAGCGAAAGCTAGGTGGACTCAGGATACCTTATCCCAAATTAGAAGTAACAGACATGAAAGTATCGAGAATAATTGGTAGTACACAAGGTGGGAACAATGGCAGGATGGTACTCGGAATGAGGAGATAAAGGCTAAGTTAAGAATAAATTCGATGGATGAAGCTGTACGCATAAACCGGCTTCGGTGGTGGGGTCATTTGAGGCGAATGGAGGAAGATAGGTTACCTAGGAGAATAATGGACTCTGTCATGGAGGGTAAGAGAAGTAGAGGGAGACCAAGACGACGATGGTTAGACTCAGTTTCTAATGATTTAAAGATGAGAGGTATAGAACTAAATGTGGCCACAGCATTACAGGATTGTGGCGACGATTAGTATATTCACAGAGGCTTGCAGAGTGAACGCTGAAAGGCATAACGGTCTATAATTATGATATATGGATAATAATAATAATAATAATAATAATAATAATAATAATAACAATAATAATTTTGAAATTAATGAATATAAAGTCAGCTAATATTTTGATTTATAGATCGAATATTCAGTTTACAATTTCGAAGTTCTGCACCTGCCTTATTCTTTATTAATAACGCCAGCTTAAATTTGACAAGCAATGTGATGGGCACTATTCGTTCACGTTCCTCTTACTTAAGAGTTTGTAACAAGTACGAGTTTATGTGTTAGCTTTGCTCTTAATTCACAGGCTACGTCTAACATCTCCATTTCATGACCGGTATATTAGCCTGCAAAAGGGACAGATTTACCTTAAATATTATGGTGGAATAACATAATCCTGCTGAAATTATATTCCTCACAGTCATTGCTTGTAGGACGATAAACAGTCCAATGTTCTGCATTCACATGAGTTATTAATTTGCTGGCTGGATACTGACGCTCTACAACTAATTCTATCATGGTATACAACATGTAAATAAAGTCATTAGGTATAATAAACGTTATTATATGAATGATAATTAATATTTACCAGCGATTATTCACGATTACTGAGCGTTGTTTTTGATTAAATATCTCCTAATTCTATTGAGTGTTGTTTAAATCACAGTTGTTATTCACATTCTCTGATCTTTTAGTAGATTTACTGCTGAATGTAAAGTACGAGTTTATGTTGATATTTATATGGTAATATAGCAATATGGAATAAAATTATAAAGGGAATTTGGAATCCCTTTATTAGCAACGAGGGCTCACCACATTCAAATTACTCTATGAATTAATATAAAGGTACAAAATATTAATTGTGTTTCAGTGAATACTATTTAATAGCTTATATACAGTCTGACTCTCAAAGTTTTATTGGAACATGTTTCGCAGTAGATGATTATTAGACATCCTGACGTAAAATAAATTGAGCTACAATTAAAAGCCCTTTGAATATATCGCGAGATATTTATTATCGAGAATATACAATGTTTGTATGTGAAAGACTTAACTGCAGTTGTTGAGTTGGGGTCTCTGGTATAATTTATTGACTTAGGGTCTAGTCTATTTAATACAAAATGTTTAATTGATCTGGGATTTGAAATCATTTATCACTGATAAACACTTAGCTGCCGGAGGTACGTAGAGATATTTCCGATCAGCAATAAATATGGTCAATCTATGCATGTAGTCCGTGTGAGGTATGTATAATAACTCGGGGACTATGGTATCCAGACTGATATATGCAACTGAAATTAATTTGGGTTTGGATGAATAAGGAAACAGCCGTGGGCTGTGCTGATAACAAATACCACACATTTATGAACTTTTCCGACGATGTTTTCTAAATTTATGTCGTAGGTAAATGTAAATCCTATATCATATATTTCACTAAATACGTCCGCGATTTCGTATTGCTAGTTGATGGTAGATTTTGGTCTTGTGAAACGCATTGTAACACTAAGATTCCACAGACATTCCTCCAGACTGTCGATAAATTAATCAGAAGCACCGTTAAGGAAATTCTCCATTTTTCTCTTGAAACACCAGACTGCGTATTGTACTCTCCTAGGGATCTAAAGGGGCTATGTGAATGGGAGGCAGTGTTTCAACATCTAAACGTATGTCGCATTCTCAGAAATCAGGAAACGAATGCATTGTGAAAACACACGACCTCGATGTTGAGCAGACGAGTTGCATTACCAAACTTCGTCTGACTAAAGAAGCAGAGAAACGTACCTTTAAAAAAAAGAGCAAAGATTGAAGAGGGCTGGTAAAAAGGTGAGACCACGATAAATGGTGTGAACTGAGTATTAACGGAAAAGGAGTTGTAATTTGTGAAGAACATGCGAGATCGAACCGTTGAATTACGACTTTGAGAATGGTTTGTTGAGATCGAATGGACAAAAGCGCTCAGGCTAGAATGCCATGTCGTTCCAGTGCGTGCCCTCCCAGGACGAAGCCGTTGACGGAACCCTTGCACACGTTCTCGGTTCTTGTCCGAGAGGGGAGCTCATTAGCAACACCAGGTAGCACAGAATCCTGACAACCGCAATCAAGGGCTGGAAGTATGTGAGGAAGTTCCATGTGTTGCCGCTGGATGGAGCAACAGACGGATCGACGTAATCGCCATCGACCAAAGAAAATATAGCGTTGTGATTTTGGATCCAACTATCAGATCTGAAGTAAGCTCCAGCCAGCCTGAAGAGGGAGACCAGGGAAAGGGTGCCATCTATGAGCCAACAATAGATTGTTTCAAACACTCCTACAGAATTTCTAGCGTTAAAGTCGATAGACTGCTAATCGGCGCCAGAGGAACAACATATTGTGTGAAACATCTGCGAAATCTGGGGGTTCCTAATAGCATTCTCCTAGATGTATTATTATCGATCAAGGGGTCACTTCAAATTATCCCCAATCGCCTTTACAACCCACTTAACAAGCACTGTTAATTTTGATTTCCAATACTCTTGATATGGTATTCTTTGTCATGTTCGGCAACCCATAAGTTTGGAAGTAATAAATAAATAAAATATTAATATTGAAATGTAAATTATTGCTTTGGTCCACTTATTTAGTTAATCCATTGGAAGTTTGACGCTGTCATATAATTACTTCGACGTATTTAATTTCACACTCGCTCGCAGATTCCAGACGGAGCACAACTACTATCATAAAACCGAGAAAGAGTGAAAGCTCTAAGATTTCTATAATTGATGAAGGCGAAAACATGAGTAAATTGAATCGGAAATGCCAACCTTTATTTCTGTGTTTCATGTCCACTGTGTTGTTTGCAGTACAGTATTACGAAAGGGAGTGTACTTTTAGTCAGGTATGTTCGGAGACCAGCGAACTAAATCATCTTTACATTTGCCTTGGTCCGGCTCCATGGCTAAATGTTTAGCGTGCTGGCCTTTCATCACAGGGGTCCCGAGTACGATTCCCGGCAGGGTCGGGAATTTTAACCATAAATGGATAATTTCTCTGTCACGGGGAATGGGTGTATATGTCGTCTTCGTCATCATTTCATCCTCATCATGACGCGGCGCAGGTCGCCTACGGAGTCAGATCCAAAAACCTGCCTCTCCGGAGGCCACACCCCATTATTATTATTATTATTATTATTATTATTATTATTATTATTATTATTATTATTATTATTTTGCATAGGCTTCTATTCATAGTTTCCATCATTCCTTCCTACAGTATTTCAAGATCTCTAAGACAATAAATGATTTTTTTTTTACCAGAACTGCAGAGGTCCAAGTACAAATCTGGATATATTTTATACAAGCATAATGGGTGAAACTTCGATCTATTTACCACGGCGGAGACTTAGTGAAATTCTTCAATCAATGGTTACGAACTCTTTGATCAGAAAAATAACGTAGGCTATTTCGATGACATCGTAATAAAATATTAACAGGTAAAAAGCATGGAAGAGGCTTTCGGAGGTGTTTCAATTGAGCATACATGTGCTGAACCTAACAAGTGAGAGAAAAATCTTATGACAATTGGCGAGAGATAGAAATAACAGCCCTGTTGGTTTAAGCAATGAATATTAAGCGGAAAGCTTACCATCACGCATACCTAAGCAAAGGGCGTAGAAATCATCAGGTTTTCCATTCCTTGAAGTTCAAATAAATGAGAGGAAGTATGAAGAAAGATCCACACATTGCGAGTAACGGTTATATCGGGCAGGTAGAGCATAAAATAGGGCCGTATAGGACTTTTTCTTAAAAATAAATAACAGAACTTGAATGTCAGTTCAATGTAATACAATGGAAAATAACTATTAAGCATCCAATCTGCTGCTGACAGTTTTGCGGAATATTAATCCTCTGTATACTTGGAGAAACGAGCGCAGCATAATAGACTGAAATGAGAGAATACGAAAATGGATAAATGTGTGAGGTTAGTCCAAGCGCAATTCAAAATTCAAGAAACAAGGTGAAATTTAAAGTACTGGCAGGTTCAGTTATAATCCCTCTCTATATAATTACATTTTATTATACCCTATCTGAATTAATTTTTAACATTTCACTAAAATCTGGAACCTTTCATGCTAAGTGGAAGGAAGATAACTCGAGTAAACCAACTTCACAAACCGGGGACAGGTCGGAAATTAGTAACTATTAATCGAACAAATTGTTTAGTAAATTATTACAATCATCGGGTGAGTTGGCCGTGCACGTAAAGGCGCGCGGCTGTAAGCTTGCATTCGGGAAATCGTGGGTTCGAATCCCACTGTCGGCAGCCCTGAAGATGGTTTTCCGTGGTTTCCCATTTTCACACCAGGAAAATGCTGGGGCTGTACCTTAATTAAGGTCACGGCCGCTTCCTTCCAACTCCTAGGCCTTCCCTATCCCATCGTCGCCGTAAGACCTATCTGTGTCGGTGCGACGTAAAGCCCCTAGCAAAAAAAATATTACAATTCTTAATTTCTCTTCCTATAAAGGAGTATATCGATGGCTTACTTCTAAAACCTCGTATGCCCCTATGATCTTCCTACCCATTATACTCCATAAGACTGGTCACGCCTCTCAGCCACATATTTATATGCAGTCCATCAGAATAATTTTCGTTGTGTTCATTTTCCTATGTTGCTCTGTAAAGCAAAATAGACTTTACCACACCTTATTGTAGGGATGTTGTTAGCAAGGGAATTTACGCGCTCCTACAGTATATGGTATTTAAGGTTCATTTTCCTTTACAGAGCAGCATAGGAAAATGAACACAATGGAAATTGTTCTAATGGGCTGCACATCCACATGTGGCTACGAGGCGTAACCAGTTTTACGAAATATAATGTAGGTCTATAGGAAGAGCATTCGCACATACGAGGTTTTAGAAGTAAACCATCGATATGCCCATATTTTTCCTCTTGATTTCCAATTTTATCTTCTTTTTATATTCTTATTATAATCTATCCTCCATTCTCATTTGATTCATGTATACTAGTATATAAAGAGGTAAACTTTGTTTGTATATAATGGCTAATTTCAGGAACTACTGGACCGATTCTAAAAATTCTTTTACTAATGTAAATATACATTATCCCTGAGGGCATGGGCTGTATTTTATTTTCAAAACAGTTAGAGCGGGAGTGGTGACGGGGGAGATATAAAAATAATAGACTAATATAGGTGAAATATCGAATTTGTCGTACAAGGACGAGACAAAGCTCATTTTTAGCCCCTTGACGCAAAGAACAAAACTCTGTAAGCCCTGTGGGCTTACACTATGTTTTAAGGCCCTAAAACCAACGTTATGGAAATATTGGTATCAAACTACCATGCTCTAGGGATCGGATTAAGAAATGAACTGTCGTAACCATGGCAACGTCAGCTCCAGAATTTCTACAGCAGGGAGATTATGCGTGAACGTTTGGGCATATTAGCAGATGACAAACAATCTGGAAAAAATAAGCTGTTGTGTAAGACATTCATAGCACTCCTCTGGGCGGGGATTGAAAGGGGGGTGAAGTATAACAATAATATATATTTATAAATGTCATTGTTTATATGTACATAACTATGTATTGCATCTCCTCTTAATCTACTGGAGCGATTTCAACCAAATTTGGTACACTTATGATTTAGTATCAGGAGACAAATTGCATGGGGGTAATACATCCCTAGCACTTTTATGGGCGGGGCGGGGGTGAGGGGGTAAGTTATAAAAATAATCTAAAATAGTATCGAATCCATCCCCATTTCACTGAGGGCCATCTGACCAGCCAACGCTATCTGCTGTTTCTCCAAGATGAACTACCACCGTTTTTGGAACATGTGCTACTCCTTGAGCGTTGCAGGATGTGGTTTCAAAATGACGGAGCTCCACCGCACGCGGCGGTGGTCGTCCGGAACCATCTCAATGCGACGTATCCTGATAAATGGATAGGAAGGGAAGGACCTTTCTCCTGGCCCGCCAGATCGCCCGGATTTTTTTCTGTGGGGCCATGTTAAACAACTGGTGTATGCACAGGAGCCGACCAGTCCTTGTCACCTTAGACAGCTCGTCACTGAGGCATGCCGATCCGTTTCGCCAGAGATGTTGCAACAGACCAGACGGTTCTAACAACATCGCGTGCAGCTCTGTGTCGACCATGGAGGGCGTCAGTTCGAGCAGGTGCTGCATTAAACGACGTGGATAACTGAAATCCTGTCACATGTTTCCAAGCCTCTATCAACCCAGCTCCATGCCAACGGCCCTTTTCAGGGCCAAATAAACAAATCAGTCCGTGAAAAATACCGGTATTAAGTATACAACCTTGCCACATCCTAGGCAACTGCACTGTTAACTATCACGCATCCTACCGCGTGCTAGCCATGTGAGCTACTGCGACACTTGACATATGGCGTCCACTTCCCAGCCTATGCAGTACCTTGCTAATGGTCTGTGTGTCCACCTCCTGTTTTAAAGTACGTGTTCTGCGTATCGGTACTTGTTTTACGGGTTCATTCGAGGTACCCATAATGAATTAATAGTGGCGCTCACAATTCCTGTTGTCATCTAGCCCGTGAACACACATCTCGTTATATTATCCCGGTTTAGGGAAAGGGACCGATGTCTTTCAGAATTGTAGTAGATGTGAAGGGATGCATAAAACTGGATCGCAAAGGGCTGGTGGACCAGCCGGTATATGAGATGTGTATACTCATTGTCTTGTAATGAGAGAAATAAAATCGAGACATAAAAATTCTAGATATGTGTAAAACCTATTGCTTTGATTGTATTTCTCTCTCTCTCTCTTTCTCACACACACACACACACACACACACATACATGTAAGCACAGAATCAATATTAGCAGAAGTACTTTACGCTGGCCTTTTATTTTGGAGGTGAGGGACATCTTCAGTACTTACCGTCGGGACGAAACTCGCTGCGTCTTTTGTTGTTGTTGATACATTACTCCATTTTTATTCCTATAATTCCTCTCACCTCTGATACATGGCAGCTGAGGTGAGAGGTATTTCGAAGGTTTTCCTTGTTAAAATGAACTGCTTAATGTTTCCCAATTATACTTTCATCTCATATTATGCCATCCTTTTTCAGAACAAATTTTGGAACAACCATGGTCTAATTTGACGTCAACATTCTCATATAACTTAATAGATTAAATGTATTTAAATCTTTTGCTTAATGTGAACTCTTCTTGTAAAAGGTGGAGGTGGTGATATAGCTGCGTGCTACAACTGATCGAAGTGTTAAATACTTGAGATTAAAGAGACTCCTCCTCCTCCTCCTACCTGCTCTCATTTTTTAAATACCTTGAGGTGGAAGAACAAAGTAAGAAGAAATGTGGTGGATGGATACCGCGCATATGTTTTCCAAAAGATTTCCCTTGAGTGCTCTTTATTCTGCAAAATTCGTGAACTACTGGCCTAAGTAATGAAGAGTCTAAATAATTTAACGTCCGTGATGTTGGCTACCGCACCATTTGCCCTCCCTCTTTTCTTCCTTTTTTCTGACCCTCCTCTTCTACACTACTTTATTACTACAGCCCTTCTCCCACCCGCCCCCTTCTCACTCTCTCCATTCCCTTCATGTTCATCCGTCGCCCGGTTATTTTGGCACAACCCGCCCCTCTTGTGTTGCCAAAGTCCACTGGCATTGTCAACTCTTCGTCTGTACGTGGCAGCTCATTGATCGCCACTCTCAGTGCTGCCAACCCATCAGGGGAAAATTTTCAACTATGTTGGGAAATTTCTGAAGAAAATGACTTGTTTCTTGTGAAAAGGAAGTCTCTGTAACTATATTCAGCACGCTGGAATGAAACATATTTAAGACTCAATGAAATTCGTAATATGTTTTAACATTGCCATCTCTCGGTTTAGGCTTAAGCGTTTAAAAAGTGTAATCGGCGATATCAAAACCTGCTCTTATCGTCGCACCTAAACTGTGGAGACAACTATAACATTATAATCAACAGAATCATCATAATCATCATCATCATCATCATCATCATCATCATCGTATATGAACATCTAGTACCGAGTCAACCTCCGCGGTGTAACGCTTAGCATTATTAGCTGCCGCCCCGGGTCTGAACCCATTACTGCCAGAAATTTAAGACTGGCAGGACGGCTGGTATGTGGTAGAAGCAACACGTAGCTCACCTCCATTGAGTATGCATGTTTAACGTTTAGATTTTTAAAAGTTAATGGCTGCACCTTGTTGAAAAACTAATGCGGGATATGACAGAAATAGGACGGGAAACTTTGGCTTTTAAGGTTGCGGCAAGTGTTTTCATTTATGTTTTCAGAAGTGCAAGGGCAGTGATAATTGAGGTTTTCAGTCTTTAACATTAAACATATCCTTACTAATATATAAATCTGAATGTTGGTCTGATGGTCTATCCGCTTTTATTTCACGTTAAAGCTACTTGACCGATTGTGCTCAAATTTGATAAGATTAGGGCCTGTATCTTCAGTTAATGTATAGGCTAATTATTGTTACGCTGTCTCTTAAGGGGTCATGCATCGAAAGAGAATGTGAAACAAGTCATAGGAAAATGTAGCTACACCTGGGACGCTTAAAAGTGAATACGCTGCCCAAACGGTTAGTCCTATTAAAAAATAAAGCTCACCAGGTGTACTCAGAATTTAATTTCCTACAAAAAGTCTACAAGAATTTTCTTTCTAGCTCCAACAAATTTCCAGAAAAAATGCTTTTCTCTGTTTTTTACGTATGCTTTATCCGATGAAAACCAAAAATAACGGGCAAATTGTTAGTCTTATAAACAGAAGGAGCATACGCACAGGAAGAATTAAATTTTCTAGACAAATGACCATTTCTTTGTAACTCTAACGATTTGTCACACAAATTGGGCTCTTTTACGTCTTAGAGGAGCGTTTCAAACATGCGGCCGACTGTGCGGAGAGAGAAAAACTGTATACAAAAGTAAGAGGCGAGGAAAGGTGCGGACTGTGACACGTGGTGCTTCTGCCAGCTACGCTTATACGGATAAACCAAGCACATGTTGTTCGTATGGAGCGCTGAAGCACTTTTATCGGTATTTCACGAAAAAGCTCCCTCTGGGGATGGAGGTTGTAGAACAACACCTACGGTATCGCCTGCTGTCGTAAGAGGCGACTGAATGAGTCCCCAGGGGCTCTCAACTAGGGAGCATGGGTTGACGACTACGGGGGCCTTTAGGTGATTCCTGGCATTGCTTCCACTCACTTGTGCCAGGCTCCTCACTTTTGTCTATCCTATCCGACTCAACTCTTGTTCTTTTCCGATCTCGACGGTATTGGAGCATTCGAGGCCTAGGGATTCTTGTCTTTCTTTCGCCGATACCTTCATTTAACGAAATGTCGGACCCCTTTCATTTTTTCTTTCCGATTAATGTTATATAGAGGATGGTTGCCCAGTTGTACTTCCTCTTAAAACAATAATCACCACCACCACCTCACGAGAAAGCAGACGCGAACTAATTAAACTGGGAAAAATTCTATGCATACCAAGTTGTGGGTAAACGTTAGTAAATTATAAATTGTGAAATTAATGCATTTCTTTGGTTCGTTATTTATTTAGCTTATGGTACAAGTTAAGCCGCGCACAAATAGGGAAAGAAAGAACCCGATGAAAAACACAATGATAATTAACAAAACAAAATAATTTATTAAGTGGGAGTCATATATTCTAGTGTCGACTTATTTAATGGAACTTTGAAAGCTTTTCAGTCTGATGAACACACTAATATTAAAACACACATAACATACCTGTAAAAAAATCCATATTAGAATAATATGAGTACATAAAATATAAAATGGAGAGAGATAGGCCAATATACAGTACAGATAATAGAGAGAAAAGTACAGAAAGTTATAAATGAAGTAAAATATAAATACTGTATATACATAAATTAATAAATGAGAAACATGAACTGAACTAGGATGTCTGGCTTTGAGACCTGGACTTTACAGTAGACTGGAGGTCGAATCTTGTCCTTCCAAACATGGCCCACTCCAATATTTGAGATGATCCACAAAAGCAGTATTAATTTTAAAGCATTCAAAGCAGCACTTAAACTTTCCATGGAGGGGGGAGAAACTGAATGAGATTGAATTCGGGTACTAATGTTTTAAATGGAGTCTACTATGTACTGTGTGTTGGAAAAGAAGAGTTATCTTTGTACTAGAGATCCAGAGGTCGTTCCACTGATTTATTAGACATGTTTTGATTTGGGCCTTTGCGTAATTTGTTGTAGGTAACATTTATGTTGGATGAGGATGGTGCTTTTGCGAAAATGTTTGCCATTCTATTTCCAGGAGAACCAGTGTGTCCGCGGATCTGGGTAAGACAGACGCGGGGCCACTGTTGTTCTGTAGATCTTATAGTAGCTGTTATTGGATTAACACTGTGCTTGTCGTTGATTGACTTCAATACGGCCTGCAAGTCAGTATCCGAGCACTACTGCTGTTGTGCTCACACCACTCCACAGCAGATTTGATGGCCCATAGTTCGGCTTGAAATACTGAACAGCTTGATGACACTTCGCTGTTGTTCTTGTAGACCGCGAATGAGCATCCCACTTGGTCAGATTCAGCTATATATTAGGTTGGGAAGTGTAAGAATGATACTAATCAATTAAAACAATGCACATAATTTGACTTGTTTATTTCAGATTTTCGACTAAGGAGTCCGCCACGCACGCCATCGTGGCCGTCCACAACACGGACATCAACGGACAGACGGTGAAGTGTTCCTGGGGCAAGGAGTCTGGGGACCCTAACAATGCCCAGGCCGCGGGTCAGGTGAGTGAACAGGTGATTGTCGTGCCAATTACTACTCTCTTTCTATCTCTTTTTCTTCTCTTCTTCCCTCTATTTAGTTCTGTAGTTAGTGTTCTTGCATGCCTAGGATACTTGATGTTCATGCCAATGTTTGTAATAAATTTCCAATACTGTACTAACAGAGCCTCCGTGGCTCAGGCGGCAGAGTGCCGGCCTCTCACCGCTGGGTTCCGTGGTTCAAAACCCGGTCACTCCATGTGAGATTTGTGCTGGACAAAGCGGAGGCGGGACAGGTTTTCCCTGTTATAATTCATTCCAGCAACACTCTCCAATATCATTTTATCTGTCATTCATCAATAATTGCCCCAGAGGAGTGCGACAGGCTTCGGCAGCCGGCACAATTTCTATCCTCGCCGCTATTTGGGGCTTCATGCATTCCATTTCATTCCATTCCTGACCCGGTCGAATGACTGGAAACAGTTTATTTTCATTTTCACTGTACTAACTTAACTCGTTCAGGAAACTCCTCCATAAACAGCAATCTAGCCTTGTAAGCAGAATAAAGGAGAAGAGATAAAACTATGGTATCATACACGATTATGTTGATCATATTCAGGTGCAGTGTTTACCCCTGTAGCTTGTGCTAACTGATTTCAAAGTGTACTTGCACAAGAAGTATACTTAAATGTGGTTTTTTTTGACAGTGGTATGTGTTACCGAGCAAACTGGATACGCAGTTCGTGGCGTGTAGCTATTGATTTGCATTCGGAAGATAGTGGGTTCGAACACCCACTGTCGGTAGCCCTGAAGATTGTTTTCAGTGGATTTCCATTTTTACACCAGGCTGTACCGTAATTAAGGCCACGATCGCTTCTTTTCCTGTTAGATCTTTACTATTTTTGGATTGTGGCATTCTTGTGAAGGTTTCTGGCTGACAGGCGGTGTGGTATACTAGACTCCTTCATATAGAAGGCGGTATAGGAGTAAACCGTACCTCATCTTGTTTCTCTGCTTCATCCCACCGTCGCCATAAGACCTCTATGAGTTGGTGTGATGTAAAACAAATAGAAGGAAAAGGATATGTGTTTACGATACCAGAAGTAAACAAACTATGCGCAGTGAGGGAGAATGAAGGAAGTCGTCAATAAATACGGTTTTTCAAATTCAGTGGCAAAATAGTCTCGTGGTGAAGTGGCAGGAAAACAAAGATGAGGACGATTTATTCCTCTATCACCTTCTATATGAAGGAGTCTAATATAACTCCACGTATCCAGTCAGAAGCCTTCTCCATGAAACCACTACATCCTCAGTATTCATAAGTGTGGCTGTTGTTTAGTACAGCTCTTTATTGTTAAATCTCTGTACCATTCTTTTATTGTCAGATACTTATGGAAGTTCCTGGAGTTAATACGATTATCATTTTTTGTTTGTTTTGAATATAACTATTTTCTGCTATATGTGCCACTTTATCTACACCGGAGTGCGGTCGCGGGTGCGATCTGTGTCCCGTATGTTGACATAGTCCAGTTTCACGACCGGAAGACTTTTTTTTTGACGGTATTCTTATGTATTTCTGTTGTGGTTGACTATGCGGTGTATTGTGTAGAATAGGCAAATAACTATACTGTACAGATGTAAACAATAAGTATTAAATGGACAGGGCAAGGGACTCATTACGAACGGAGAATCCATGTTTCCTAGTCACAGTGGATTTTGGAAGTACCTAAGACTTCTAATATCTAATAACTTCATTTGAAGTTTAATATCATGACACACTTTCGAGCCGCAATTGGAAATTCCTCTCAAAATTCGACTTTTAAAAAACTTATCGTCACTGAGTTTGTGGTTTATCCTGTCGTCTTTTAGCGCTTGTAGATTAACTCACATTCTCTGGGCCAATTAGCTCAGGCTGTAGAAGTACTGGCCTTTGAAGTCAGAAGTAAACTAAATTACGGACGTTTAAATCGAACAGGTTAGCTCAGTGTGTTGCGGCACGGCCAATTATGGCTGATAGTTATGTACTCGGGAGACAGTTGTGTTGGAATCCCCCGTCGGCCATCATCGAAAGGGTTTTCCGTGGTTTTGCCTTTTTTAACTCTAGGCAAATACCTTACTCAAGGCTACGACCGCTTCCTTCCCATTCTTAGTCCTGATAATTACACCCACAAACAACACCCTTCCACAGCGGTATCAATCACTCACCACTGATCTGCATTTAGGGTTGTCTGCCAGGTGGCAGATTCGCTTTTCAATTGTCTACCCAGTATTTTCTTAAATGATTTCAAAAATGTTGAAAATTTATCGAACATCTCCCTTGATAAATTAGTCTAATTCCTAATTCCTCTTCCTATAAACGAATATTCGCCCCAATTTGTCCTCTTGAATTCCAAATTTATCTTCATATTATGATATTTCCTACGTTTAAAAACCCCACTCAAGCTTGTTCGTCTGCTAATGTCATCCCACGCCATCTTTCCACTGACAGTTCGGAATATCCCGCTTAGTCTAGCAGCTCGTTTCCTTACTCCCACTATAACATTAGTATTTTGTTTGAATCACTCAAAATACATCAAGCTCCTTTCCTTGGGATCGTTTCCAGTTCTCGAATCAAGTAATCACGGTTAGCGCCCCATTCGCTAGCTCATCCTCATGGGGAGTACCAAGAAAGCAGTTATAGAACTGGTTAGCCAAACATGTCCTAGAATTCTCACAGCACTAAATGCCATGCACTAAAAAAAAGAAAAAAAGCAACGGAAGCCTGGATTACAATAGCAACCACTATACGCTCAAGTTTACTGTCATGCCACGTCATTTATCAGATCCGTGCGTAATGTTTCCGTTTTCCACCAGAATAAACGATGAACCTTTACTGAAACATTCCTGCTCGATTGCATTCTCATATGTGCGAAATACGAAAACGAACATAATAATTTGAAAGAAAGTGGCAATTACTAATGAGATATAAAAAGCATTAATGAATTAGAGATAAATTCTACGTGAAGGAATTTAAAATCAACAGTAAAACAACCATCTTTATTTTAGATAAGGTGGTAAGTATTTACCACCAAAAGACTTGAGCTTAATATTACAAAAATCAAGTGGAATTGTGCATACATCTTTTGTAAGTATGATTGCAAATCATTGCCTTCTTGTCTGTTAAATAAGCCTAGTGATATAGAATGATTTGAGCCGTACATCAAATATCTAAAACTGTCCTAAAAATAACTCAGTAAGTTTAATTCCCACGAGATGTACAGATAATGCCACGGTCTACTAAACATTCAGTGTTTCGTATAGGTCATTTCGATGCGTGTTATTATTAATGAATGATTGTTCTATTTATCATAATTATCATCCCATTTTCTAGCTTATATGACCGGAATTGAGGGTAAAATACCAATATTGGATTATATGTAGCCGGATGTGATCACAGTGGGTCAAAATGAAGTACATTCCATCTTTTTATTGGAATTTCTGGCTTGATAACTCTGATAAATGTAAGGATATGCAACTCGTTGATCATCTTCTTGCCACGCAACTGTTAAATAAGTCGAAATGTTCATAAAATTAGTGATGTTAGAATCATTTGAGCCGTACATAAAATATGTCCAAAAAATAGCTGATAGTGTTTTATTCCCACGTAGTGTGTAGATAATGCCACGGTCTACTAAACATTATACTCAGGGAATGGCAGGAAGTGGACGTGTGAACATAATTACCATCCCATTTTCAAGCTTGTATGACTTGAATTTAGGGTAAAATACTGTTCGATTATATGTAGGCGGATGCAATCACATTGAGTCAAAATGAAGTAAATTCCATCTTCTTATTGACATTTCTGGCTTGATAACTGTCTTCGTTAATTTAATAATTGTGTTGATAGCGTAATTCCTGATGATGGAAAAAGTACCTTGCAATAGTTCATGTCTAGCAACAATTGCTTTAACTCGGAAGTAATGGAGCATAAAACACGAAGGTGAAGGTTGGGTCATTTTAACCATCGAGTCAAAAATGGAACTCATTTTAACACCTAGTTTTGGACAGATAAGGAAAATTTCCATCAGCTGTGGACATTATGAGCAATAATTAAATTAAGTTTTTACATCCTTCCACATAGGACTGGTGGTACGAATGATATTCGGCGGTAAAACATGGCCAAGTCCACATGTGCAGCACAGTTCGCGCCCGCCACCTTACCAGGATGTGAGAAAAAGAAGAGGAATTAATAAGTTTCTATTAAATAAGTTTCTGGATTCGTGCACATAGGTAGTAAAATTAGGAATAAAGGAGGGTTAAAATCACTCGGTCATAGTAGTTTTCCGTACTTCCTCCACTTCGACTCCAAATGAATGGCAGGATCGTCCGTAATACGTGTAACTGGGCCTCTTCCTTTTCACAACTAACTCAAATTATGGGGAGTCGGACTAATTCTAAATAGAAAACGTATATATTTTTCCTTGATTTACCATTTAAAATAAAATTTTGTGAAAATTCTTGTTTATCATTTGTTAAGGAACTCAATTTGTATGTGGTTCTATTGGAACCTCTTTTTTCCAAAAGGCTTTGTTTGCTATGTAGCCTATTTGTAGAAAAAGCTTCATTGTTTACGTTGGCAGTCTATTCATGATAAGTATGGCTAACCTAACCCCATGGCGCTACAGCCCTGAAGGGCCTTGGCCTACCAAGTGACAGCTGCTCAGCCCGAAGGTCTGCAGATTATGAGGCGTCATGTATTCAGCACGACGAATCCTCTCGGCCGTTATTCTTGGCTTTCGAGCCCGGGACGATAAGTTTGGCTACCTCTAATAATTTCCTCGATATCAAGGATTGTGATCTCCATGGAGATTGCTGTGTATCTCTACCGTTTCTGGTTGTGTTCCAGGCGCATAGCCTTCGCGAGGATGCTCCAGTTCCTTGTTCTACGATCGTATAGAAAAACGTCCACGCTCTTTCTTGCCAGGGACATTTCCTCTTCTACCATGTCAAACGATATGGCTAAAGAACTGGAGATTCCGTTTTTTGCATATTATCGGTAGCCTGTTTTTGATATTAAGCTCGTTCAGGATAAAAATACTTGCGCGAAATGCTGTCCAAAGTCTTCTGTAGCTTCTTTCTGTAATGCCACATTTCACAGAGTTTAATTCTCAAATCCATGGCATGAAGAGTCCACTTTCTTGCTCCACGGACGAATACCGAGAATACTAAAAATCCAACTATTCTAATGGTTAGTTTTATGTCCTATACATTCTAAAAAAAAAAAAAAAAAACGGGAATTCTTTGTATGTCGAAACTTAGATAGCTCTAAATAAAGTTCTGCTCCCGAGGTGATTCGAGATATCGAGGTTCGACTATAGTTGGAAGTGCTTGAATGGGGATCTCCATGTATTATTAGGTGCAACACGTACTTTGTTAGTGGGTTTGCTGAAACCGCTATATTATTATTATTATTATTATTATTATTATTATTATTATTAAAATCATTATCATACACTAAGATGCACAGCCTATGTAAATAATTCTTACTGTTTAGTCGTTTTAACAACCAAGGACTACTATAAATAATAATAATTGTCTACCCCTAGTTCCCTTTATTGATACTGGTTCGGGAGAGTAATATAATGTGATAGGGCCTATGTGTAGCCTATTGTCGTTTTACAACTAAATAATAATAATAATAATAATAATAATAATAATAATAATAATAATAATAATAATAATAATAATAATTTTCACGACCGCATTGTAATCGAAACAGACTTTCAACGTATTAGGTCGTGTTACGTACATGTAGTACGTGTTGAAGAGATGTTAAGTACAGAACAAAAATGGCCAGCCGGACACCAGTGGGATCCGAACCCACAACCTCCCGATTTCGCGTCGGTTGCTCTACCAATTGAGCTATGGTGGCCTAGGCCATCTTTGTTCTGTCTGAAAGGATCTGAGCTACAGGTCTGGCACTGCTGCTAGCACACTGTAGAGTGCGTTTAAGTCGCCCGTTGTGCTAGCAGCAGTGCCAGACCTGTAGCTCAGATCCTTTCAGACAGAACAAAGATGGCCTAGGCCACCATAGCTCAATTGGTAGAGCAACCGACGCGAAATCGGGAGGTTGTGGGTTCGGATCCCACTGGTGTCCGGCTGGCCATTTTTGTTCTGTACTTAACATTTCTTCAACACGTACTACATGTACGTAACACGATCTAATACGTTGAAAGTCTGTTTCGATGATAATAATAATAATAATAATAATCGTGAGGCCTTAGCTGCCGTGTACTACCAATTTTATTTGTCGCCATCAGGCTGCTTGCTCGTCAATGTTGACGTTCCTCCTAGATGGCAGAGCAAACCTAATCTCTCCTGGGCGTCTATGACTGAGTTTTAATGAATGTTGTCGGGTCAGATGAACACCAAATGTGTCACCAGAGATTTTTTTTTTTTTTACATACCTACATCGTGCGACATGAAGTGTCAAATGGATCTTCTTCCACTCTTCAAAAATCCGACCACCCCTGCAAGGTTTGAACCCGCTATCTTAGGATCTGGGGGCCGATACTCCACCACTGATCCAAAGAGGGCTCAACTAATATAGATTTTTAAGAGTACTAGCGTTCTAGATCACCATCACATCCTTCTGAATACCACGACTGACACTCAAGTTTTACGATTCGTTTTCGCGGGTCTCTTGACCAGGGTAGCTCGTATTCCCTTACACAAAGGAACAGCTATTGCAAAAACGTCAGAACCTTTGAATGTAACGTTGTTGTAAATAAAAAACTACAGTTCTTACCATGTACTAGACAAAGAGCATTGTATAACATCAAGTCAGAGCCAAGATAGATCAGTGACATGGCCACAACTTTCTCACGAAGAAGTCCGCGGTACTGGCCAATGCATGTGGTGTGTTTGAAATGCGAAGTATCGTCCCTGTATTTCGGATTGCTGACAGCTTTCGTGGGAGGATCGTGCATACTTTCGATTGGTAAGATTGAGGAGGTAATACTAATTTTATCCCATGGCATATCTTTCCCCTCCCGCACATTACAGTTCTCTTGGGCCATTAGCTTACTGACCGATGGTTGTACTCCTTAGAAATGATCTAGGTGTCAGGTAGCCAGTGAGATCAAGGAATTCAGTTTCCATTCATATCGGTTGATGATACTCCCCAAGGTTCCTCAACGTGTTTCAGGAAGCTGAGTTAACTGGACGAGTTGGCCGTGCGGTTAGAAGCGCGCTGCTGTGAGATTTCATCCGAGAGATAGTAGGTTCGAACCCCACTGTCGGCAGCCCTGAAGATATTTTTCGTGGTTTCCCATTTTCACTCCAAGCAAATGCTGGGGCTGTACCTTAATTAAGGCCACGGCCACTTCCTTCCTATTCCTAGGCCTTTCTTATCCCATCGTCACCATAAGTCCTATCTGTGTCGGTGCGACGTAAAGCAAATAGTAGTAATAGGAAGCTGAGTAAGTTACATTCCAGAACCCAAGTCAGGAATTAGTGCTAAAACTAGACAGAGCCTAGGACCTCCTAGATCATAGGTTGTAATACTTATTCCTGGGCCAAAGAGGTTCTTCGCAGAAATGACCATGCTTTCAATAAAGTACACAGCTCAGATACATACGTAAATAAGTCATTGAAGTTCACCATTTTACTCTTCTTCATAGAACGTCAACACAAACTTTCACCTGGTCTAGTTTTTACAGTGGTTGTTTTGCATATATTGAAGGTATATCTAGTAACAACGACGTTATCAGCCGAGCTAAGCTTTCCATGTCTGCACGGCACGCCGATCCCCAGGTCACGCCAATCAGAGTATCACTTCCATAGCAACGGAACCCAAACATTTACGGCTATCCGTAAGATCAAACTGACCGGCGCTCAAATGCTCAAAAATGACGAGAAAAACACAATGTAAATAACCTGAATTATTCGCTACCTTATTGGGTTGTATAACATAATGTTCACTAATATTCATAAAAACCAGAACACCTTGAAAGACTAGATAGGAAGTTCATATTCACAGGACATGTGCATTAGTATGTTGTGAAGAAATGATTAGCATTTGAACCATGTCGGCCCTCAGGTTCAAGATCCACTTCGATATCTCGGCGCACCACCACCGACTAGTAGAATGTGGCTGCGGCTCTCGTTGTTGCTATAAACCGAAGGTAATGGATCAGTGCGACTTGAGCAGATGTGCAGGATGCCTCGCAGACGTACGCGAGAACCGTACCGTCAAATGAGTGAGTTTGAAAGAGGGGGCATTATTGGCGTGAGAGAACGTGAAGCATCCATCCGGGAAATTGCTGTTCGTGTGGGACGAAGTGTGTCGGCAGTGCAACAGGTGTGTACAGAATGGTTTACAGAAGGCCGTAGAACACGACGAGATGGGTCTGGTCGCACCACCAAAACCACCCGCTGAGAAGATCGACATCTCATCCGAATGGCATTGCAGGACAGATCTACGTCCTCCTCGGCTCTGGCGCAACAGTGTAACAGTGACACATATCGTACACTATCAGGAGTAACAGTCCTTCGCCGTTTATTACGGTCTGGGTTACCGGCGCGTCGTCCATCGTCCACTTCTCCGCCTACCTTTGACTAATGTGAATAAACATGCTAGACTTCAGTGGAGTATGGAATGACGTCACTGGGGACAGGAATGTTAGCAGATAGAGTTTTCGGACGAATTCAGGTTCTGTTTGTTTGAAAATGATGTTCTCCGCAGACAGGGGGAGAGTCATCACATTGACTACATTTGCACAAGGCATAAGTTACAGCGCCAACTCAAGGCCTTGTGGTGTGGAGTGCTATTGGGTGAAACTACAACTCACAGTTGGTGCGTGTCCAGGACACAGTGACCAGTTTGATGTACACGAATGGCCTCCTGCGATCCGTAGCCATACCCTTTCTGCACGACACCCCAGACGCCATATTTAAGCAGGAAAATGCGCAACCACATGTTGTTGCACGAATACGTGCCTTCTTGTTGTCACGTCACAGTATGTCAGACTGTTTCCCTTGCCCGCCCGATCACCGGACTTGTCGCCAATCAAAAATATGTGGGATATGGTGAAACGACGGGTGCAGCGCTGTGACCTAATGCCAACCACCAAAGATGAACTGTGGAACCAGGTGAATGCAACATGGATGACTATACTCCAGGACGTCATGCGCGCCTTATGCGCGTCTATGCCATCACACATGGAACAAGTTATCAGTGCCCATGGAGGACCCAGTGCCTACTAGGCAACAGGACACATGCTGAACCTAGGTTACTGAAAGGCTAATCGTTTCTGCAGAACATATTAATTAACATATTCCTATCTCTAGTCTTTCAAGATGTTCTGTCTTTTATGCACATGGGTGTAATTTTTCCAAAATAATAACCACCTTCAATTTACCTCAATAGAAGACACAAGTTACTGAGGGGAAAATAAAATGTTACCAAAAACCTTCCTGAGACATGAACAACTATATGACATTGTACTGTATGGCACTTCTTACTGCGATTGGTGTTTTACGCCGTTCAGCTGCCTGAGCATCAATTTCGATGCTCCGATTTACTCCAGATAGTATATCTAAGGCTGAGTTTTAATTCATTTTGTCGGGTAAACATTAAATGTGTCTCAGCGATATTTTACATGGAGTGTCAATTGAACTTTTTTCAGACTACTCCTACCGGTTTTGAACCTACGATCATGGGATCCGGAGGCCAACATTCCACCGCAAAGAGTGATATGCCATGAGACGTATACTGGGTTAGAATGTTAGGGCCGCATACTTCAAGATCATATTGTTTAAGACACATAATGGAGGTTAATTATGAGTGATAAAGGGCCGATTGAACAAAGACTGATCTACACACATAAGTGAACGATAGTCTCACTAACACACTGACGAAGTGTTTGATAATCTGTCTGCAAATAGTGGGAGTGACAAAATATGCAACTCTCCTGTTCCGTACCCACAAGCCACAGCGTCCCCGTTCTTTGTCTGCCGCGTAGGGTGTGTTACGTACAGTAGTTCATCTGAAAAGGTTCTCACAACATAGGAGATTACTTATTCTGTGCGTTAATTTTCAAGTGGTAAGGTTTTCTAAGATCCGCGTTAGGACAACTGCGAGTGGACATCACCATAGCCTTTTGGTTCGAATAGTAGCTTCACTGCTGATCGGCTTGATTCAGTTTTCAGCTTGAACGTTCTATTTTCACCTTACAGAAAATCCAGGGAGACACCAGACACAAATCACAATAGAAGCAGAGGCAGTCACCATGCCCTCAGGCCGACCGGGAGGTCCCCAGCCTGACTCACTCATCTCTTCCAGGAAATATCGTTGGCGGAGAGGAAGGGCTTTCATAGCGCTGGCTATCGCATGATCATGTAACACGTAGTAAAGGACCAGGATTTGCTCATCAGTGACTCTGGTATTTAACTCGATTCACAAGTCATAATTTGACATCCGATGTGTAGTAGGCTAATAGTAGATTTTGAAAGTGTTAAACGACTGTGTGTGATTAAGCTGGAGGACAACACAAGCATGTAACGTACTGTGCTACCCAGATGTTTCATCATGTCGGACATTAGTTACCAGTTGCGCCAGAACAGCGTTCCGCAACCTTTTCCTACTAGCGGCACCCCGTTGACTCGACACTGCACACCAAAATATTATCCCCTCAAAAACGTATGATATATCATTATTAAAATACGTAATGTCCTCCAACTCCATGGCTAAATGGTTAGCGTGCTGGCCTTTGGTCACAGGGGCCCGGGTTCGATTCCCGGCATGGTCGGGAATTTTAACCATAATTGGTTAATTCCGCTGACACGGGGGCTGGGTGTGTGTGTGTGTCGTCTTCATCATTTCATCCTGCATCTGGCGAGCCGAACTTGTCCTCGGACACTGCCGGCACTAAAAGCCATACGCCATTTCCATTTCCAATACGTAATGTCATCAAAATAATAATAATAATAATAATAATAATAATAATAATAATAATAATAATAGCCGTGCGGTTAGGGTCGCGTAGCTGTGTGAGCTTGCATTCGCGAGTTGGTGGATTCGAATCCCACCGTCGGCAGGCCCGAAGATGGTTATCTGTAGTTTCCCAGTTTGACACCAGGCAAATGTTGGGGCTGAACCTTAATTAAGGCCACGGCCGCTACCTTCCCAGTCGTAGCTCTTTACCAATGTTCCGCTGCCGAAAACCACTAGCAAATACTAATAATAATAATAATAATAATAATAATAATAATAATAATAATAATAATAATACTTTCGCACAGACAGCTGATCGTAATGGAATTGTTGACAACGGATTTTCCTCCTTTTTTAATGGTTTAATTTCAGCCAAAGCCTAGTCCACGCAAACACGTAGTTGAAAATGGCAATACTTACTAACTGCCTTTTAAGATAGCCGGCTGTTCACACCTTATTGCCAATCAAAAGGTATCCAAATGTGCCAAGGAGATTTAATTTCAATGTTCTGTCTGTTTGTAATTCTGCGAGTTCTTCTTGTATCAGAGGACATTCTGAATTCGTTATGAATGGATCACGAACCCAGTCAAAATGTTGAGCACTGTTTCCGAAATACCTCTTGAAACTTTCTTATAGGATTTCTAAGTGTTCTTTAATTAGGTCTGTCATCAGTCATCATTTTATTGCCGCAAGCAACTGACCATTCAGTTGCGACCATCTCAAACGAACCATTTTCAATTCTCTGAAATCACAAATTCAGCTTGAATCTATAATGAGAATATTTTTTCCTACTTTGCATTTTTCTGTTCAGCTCATTCAAGTGTACGCAAATATTGAATGATAGTCAATTTATACACCAATTCATCTTCTGCAAGTAAATCCGCACGTATCTCGTCTTTTTTTCTAATACGCCCGGTTTCACCAACGTGGGTTATATATACTCTAACCCTGGGTTTGTTAACTTAGGGTTAATAATTCAACTCATTCTTACGAGTCACGGCTTTCACCAAGCTCTTCCGGGAGAGGGTTAACTAACACCGTATTAACCCTCGCCGTAAATAGTTGCCGTACCGATCATGTAGCCAGTGACTAAAAATCAGAGATTATGAAAACACTTCTTGCGTGGTTGTTTTGTCTATTTTTTGCGCGGTATTTCGTTTTTTTCCTCAGTTCCTTGGTAGATATTATTCTTTCGTGATCGTGATAGAATTGATTGCAGTGATCGAAAAATGGAAGAAGTTCAGAAGAGAAATAGGGGCACAAATTTTCTGCTTTTTCTGATTTAGAAAAAAACATTACTTACTGAATTAGCCACCAAGTACCAAAACATTATAGAATGCAAGAAGACTAACGGTGTAAAATTAAAAGAAAAGGAGGACACATCGAAAAAAAAACACAGGGCAATTCAATACCGTTGCCCACGTTACAGGCCATCTTACAACATATAACGAATTTTGACGTTAGAATCACTGATTACTTGACAATTGAATAATATTATTCCCATTGCGTATCAATATTCTGTTCAAGAGAAGACTACTTTCCAGTCAGAATTAAAGGAATGGAGGAACAAATTCACTCAGTTCTCCAGTAAAAACGATTTCGAGTTCGACACACTCGTGTGGGAGTTGTCGGAATTTCTGAGTAATTCTAGCCATCTCTTGCCTGTTCCAAAACATCCTGCTACAAAATATTACGAAGCCAGGAGAAAAGAAGTCTCGGACATTAAGGTAAAACATATAGCGAGTCCTCGAATCCACAACGTGCGACCAAGAGAGAACGCCAAGAAAGAAAATGTAAATATGACTATCAGCTTACTCAGTTCCAATTCTACGAGGGCTGATCAACAAAGAGTGAGACTGATTTATTTCACAGATGTTTATCACTCCATTTCAATGTTTACATGATCTTTTTCGAACTAGTCCCCTTCTACTTCAATGCACTTTTTATAGCGTCTCTGCCAATCCTTGAACACATGCTGCAGACCATTCTTTGTTAGGTCCTTGAGAATCGCCTAAGGTTTGCCTTTAGTGATGGGAATAAAAAAATCACAGGGTGCTAGATCAGGGCTATAAGGTGGATGCGGTACACAGGTAATGTTGAATAAGCCAGAAACTGCATGACTTGATTTGGGACGTGCGGTCGTGCATTGTCATGATGAAGTCGTCACCCAGTCCGAGAAAGCTCTAGTCGTTTCTTTGCAATGTGCTTCCTCAGTGTAGCCAATACTGACTCAGTATGCTGCTGTAACAGTAGTGTGAGGGCGAACTGCATGCTGGTAAATCATTCCATTAGAGTCGAAAAATGTGATCACCATCACTTTCCCTGCAGATGGAACAACTTTTGCCTTTTTTGGTGTTGGAGAACCTGGCGATTTCCACACTGTACTGGCTTGTTTTCCTTCAGAATCATAATGATGCAGCCATAACTCATCACCGGTGATAACTGATTTCAAAAACGCGTCCCCTCCATCAGCAAAGAGACGCAGCATCTCACGGCGTGTCTCCATTCGCACTGCCTTTTGTGCGGGAGTCAGCAGACGTGGCACTCAACGGGCACAGAATCGGGCCGTATGGAGATGATCGTTCATAATCGTACTGAGCTCGATAGCTGCAGTCGCTTAAGTGCGGCCAGTATCCAGTATTCGGGAGATAGTAGGTTCGAACCCCACTGTCGGCAGCCCTGAAAATGGTTTTCTGTGGTTTCCCATTTTCACACCAGGCAAATGCTGGGGCTGTACCTTAATTAAGGCCACGGCCGCTTCCTTCCCACTCCTAGCCCTTCCCTGCACCATCGTCGCCATAAGACCTATCTGTGTCGGTGCGACGTAAAGTAACTAGCAAAGTTCATAATCGTAAAGACACTGCCATATGAAATTCTCAACACTTCACTGAGGTTACGTAATGTTATCCGCCGATCCTCACGGACAATCACAGCACTGTGTTGATGTTGACTTCAGTCACAGCAGAAGCCGAAACACCAGGCCCACCTTGCTTAACACAGACAAGTGGACCTTCTTTCAACTCCTTAAACCACCTAAACACTGTTGCACGAGGTAGTGCATCTTCACCGTACGCTTGCTTCAGCTTTTCGTACGTTTCGGTAGCTGTATGGTTTAAACGAAAAAATAATTTCCGATTACGCTGTACTGCTCCTCTCGCGTCACCTCCATTGTCTAGTATGCGAAATGCACGTAGCGTCTACACAATAGAGCATTACTACCAATCTAACAATACGAGAGTGCTTCCGCCTACGGACATTATACAGTACATAAAAACCTGCTCTTTTTAAATATTTATGTTACAGGTAGGAAACTATCACGGAAGCTACAGGAAAAAATCAGTCTCAGCCTTTGTTGATCAGCCTTCGTACAATCAGCGAAAGAAAGTCTTGCATAGAGCACTGAATCCAAAATCCGAATCTTGCAACGTTGATATTTCCAAAATATATGCTACTTACTCAGATTTACTTTCCATTGAAAATTCCAATATAAGGCACGATTACTGCTCCAAAATCAGTGACGTAGACCATGTAAAGCTAGATGAAATGTACAGTTCCAGAATCACAAAAGAAGAAATTTCCGTAGTAACACGTCGAATTGCAGTAGATACCGCTCCTGGTCCCGACTGTGTCTTAGTACGTGTCATCAGGGACGACACGGTATGCGAAATCATAGCATTCATTGCGACTCGAATGCTTTCAACAGGCCAAATACTCCAGTGTCTAAAGAGTGCTAGAACCGTGTTGATACGTAACAAAGGCGATGTTGAATGTCTGTCACACTGGAGACCGGTAACGATCTGTTCGGTAATTAGACGTGTTATTGAAATGGTATTAGATCAGCATATGTGCTCCTTTGTACCTTCGAGCGAACACCAAAGAGGCTTTAACGACGAGCCAGGATGCCTCATAAATACTTCCATTCTCAGAGGACTCATCAAGACAGCAAAGACAGATAAGCAAGATGTTACCGTGAACTTTTTAGACATATCAAAAGCCTTCGACAACATCGGACATTAGCACCTAAATCTAACACTAGCTGCTGAGCCACTTCTATCTAGAATGGAGGAATTGATCATCAATCTAAAGACTGACAATACAACACAGATCGAAACTACCAAGGGTAAAACGAAGCCAATTCACTTACGCAGGGATCACCATTATCGCCAGCATTGTATAACCTGCCCACAAATTTCATTTCTGATGAGATTACAAAAGAAAATCTACTACAAGAATACGGCAAATCATTTTCTGCAGAATTGCCCTCTCTGAGTATAATGGGTTTCGCCGATGACACAGTCATTGTTGGCAAAAATAAGGAAGCAGCTCTTGAGTTGACACGCATTGCTATCACGTTGTTCCAGGAAATCGGTTTACAGATAAATGCCAACAAATGTGTGGGCATATGTATTGAGAAGGGAAGCTCGTAGACGGAGTGCTCGTTATTCACGAGAACTTTAAGATTAGTACTATTAAAGAAAGGGAAGAAATTCGATATCCCGGTGTCACTTTTAACGAAACACTCACCTCTGATGCGAACTCTTCTTTAAAAATCTTGCACAAGAAGTTACGTGCGCTTACACCCTCACCTTTGTTAAAGGAAGATCAAAAGTTCATTGCTTTCAACAAAGCAGTCAGCCCCTACTGTTGTGTATGCTTTTCAGACTGCTGAAATAAGGCAAGTACCGGTTAGCTTCCTGAAAACCGCTGACAAAATGTTAAAGAGCTCCCTAAAGGAAATTTTGCCGTTACTCACGGATACACCCGATAGTGCCCTGTGTTCTGATTTTCAAAGGCCTCGGGCTTTTCAAAGCAACCTGGGAAGTACATCTGCAACAAATAAGCGCATGCAACGCTCTTCGCCGAGCCAGCAATAGCTACGTTTTAAAGATGCGTGATCTGACATCCGAAACGACGCGTTGTTTACAGGCCCTCAACATCACGGATATTAACCGATTCTCCAATAAAGGAATTCAACGAAAATCCGCCAAGAACTAAGAAGTCGTAAAATGGCAATTTGGTGCCCTTTGCCTCAGATGGGGATCGCTGTAGAGTTGTATAAAGAGCACACTCAGGCCAAAAATTAATTGAATTAGGCATCACCAAGGACTTTCTTATAGCGAATGGCGAGAGGCAATCAAGATAACAAATTTTTCTGCAGTACGAACTATTCCGGGCAGAACTCAGGACGGTAAGCTCTGTTGCAGATGCGTCAGAGAGAAAGAAACACTCGATCACGTTCTGGGTTCTTGCCCCTACGGTGAGGTACTGAGAAACTAGCGTCACCACAAGAAACGATCACTGATTGCAGAAGAACACCGCAGTAAAAACTTCCGTGTGCATGAAGAAGTCCATGGTTTGTCTATGACAGGGAATACAAGACGAACTGACATAATTGCCTTTAAAGATAATGACAATAAAGGCATCATTATCGATCCGACCATCCGATTCGAGCATCATGTTGGCCAGTCTACTGAAGTTCATCTTGAAAAGCAGAACTTTTACGCGCCCACCATATCGTTCTGCAAAAATAAATACCAACTGAATGAAGTAGAGATTATCAGCGTAATGGTTGGTGCTCGTGGCACAATACATGCCTTGTTCATAGAATTCTGGAAGAAGTTCGACCTGCCTATGAACAGCATTGAAATAATACTGACCACCACCAAACGTGGATCTGTACACATCCTGAAATATCATTCGTTCAGACCTCCACAATTTAAAAAAATCCCTATTACCGCTATATTTCTATACGATAAAACCTTTTGTATCCTGATACGTATTACTTTGTCCATTGTGGCAACCTGTAATTGCGGGAAGTCGTTGATTCGTTAAATATATATAAATAATATATAAATTCCCGGCACACCTGTCACCTTCTGACGGCATATCGGTTGCGGAACACTGAGCTAGATGGCAAATATTTCAGTCCTGCTATATAAGCCTATCTTGAAGCCTTGGTTTAAAACTATCACATTTTTGACAATATTTGGAATTAAGTCTAACCTTCGTGAGCACTGAGGAGCCTGTTTTGTAAAACAAACAATGGGTTCCTAATGTAAATTACAAATGGAGAAAGTGGTGGGGTCGCGAATATCAGGTTATGAACTCCTATTTAGCAGGGGGCCAGACGGACAGGCTTTTAGCCAGGTTACGCTGTGGGAATACACAGAGACTCATTTCCAGATAATGATTGTCGAACCCGGTCCCGAGGCTGATGGACTAATGACACATGATGATGGGCAATTCACAGAGCGGGAACAGAGAGAGAAAGAGAGAGAGAGAGAGAGAGAGAGAGAGAGAGAGAGAGAGAGAGAGAGAGAGAGAGAGAGAGAGAGAGAGAGTTCACCCCGCCACGTATAACTTATCGGCAACCAATTTGTCGAGGCGCGCAGCTCGCCGCCACTCAAAGAAAACACTCCTCACAGTGGGATGCTAGTTACAACTAAACCAATCACCTCAATGGCGTCTACATCGTTACTGAGTGTTCAGCCTCAGAAAGGTTCACCACAATCTGAACTGGTATATTTATTTTAAAATGGGTATTCTGCTTATACTTGAGGCGTTATATAGCCGAGGCGGTAACGGCGGGCTTCGTTCGCCAGAAAGGAAATGGTTCTATTCCTTGTCAGAAATTCGATCAATATAGAAACGAAAGGTCCATTTTTGGAGAGGCATATGGCCCTGGTGTTCACTCGCCCTAAAACAGAAATAAATAATTTCTATGCCCGGGTAGGGAGCTAAACATTCTGTTCCACTTAATGTCAAGATTACGAATAGTGAAAATATTTATCTTCCACTACAGAGGTTATAGTAATATATCTGAAGATGATATTGCTTCTGTATAGTGAATTGTGCGGTATTATTGGTTCATGTAAGATCACGTGTTGAAGGTACATCTTTTCTTTCTACGAGAGGCATGTGGCTGGAGGCAACTGAAGCATACAGCACAGCATGCATCAATCTTGTGCGCACTGCTAGACACAAGTAGATGCAAATGTTGAATGGTATATCTATACCTCATCTTGCGCAGCACGTACTGTGTTTGTTACTGAGTTTGTTTATGAGTGAAGTTACGGTTTAAAATAAGTATAAACTTCACTCCTCACTTTCCCCACATTTCTAATTTACATTATTAGGTTTCCAGTTGTTATTTTAAAGATCAAAAAATGAAATGGCGTATGGCTTTTAGTGCCGGGAGTGTCAGAGGACATGTTCGCTCGCCAGGTGCAGGTCTTTTGATTTGACTCCCGTAGGCAAGCTGCGCATCATGATGAGGATGAAATGATGATGAAGAGGACACATACACCCAGCCCCTGTGCCAGCGGAATTAAGCAATGCTGGTTAAAATTCCCGACCCTGCCAGGAATCGAACCCGGGACCCCTGTGCCTAAAGGCCAGAACGCTAGCAATTTAGCCATGGAGCCGGACTTTAAAGAACAGAAGGCATGTGATAAGTCTCACCAGAGACTAAAAATCGAGTCATAACTAAACGCGTGCGTACAGAAATAGATTTGAATCCCGAATGCGCTGATGTATCCCTGGACGGCGGGTTGATGTATGTTCCAATGCTGACGGAGGGCATTTTGAACATTACATGTAATAGTTTCATGGGATATGCTGGTACGTTCTATTCCTGTGTGTTTCCCCACAATTAATCTATATATATAAAATAACTTGTCCTGACTGACTGACTGACTGACTGACTGACTGACTGACTGACTGACTGACTGACTGATTCATCATCGCCGAGCCAATACTACTGGACATAAAGAAATGAAATTTTGGGGATAGATTCATATTAAGATGTAGGTGCTCGCTAAGAGAGGATTTTTGGATATTCCTTTGCTAAGGGGGTGAAAAGGGGGGTGAAATTTTAAAATGAGTGTATCTATATCTCAAAACTTTAAAAGTTTACAGATGTAAAAATTGGTATTTAGAATCTTCTTTAAAAATAAGGAAACACGTATTTTTTTGTTTTCAGAAAATCCCAATAGGAGGAGTGAAAAAGGGTGAAAATGGGGGAAAAAAAGGGTTGAATGCCTTTAATCAGGATACCGGTACTTATATCTCAGAAACTGAAGATATTACAGACCTGAAAATTGGTACTTTTGATCTCTTTTAAAAATAAAGAAACACGTATTTTTTTGTTTTTGGAAAATCCAATTAATGGGAGGGTGAAAAGGGGGTGAATTTTTAAAATGAGTGAATCTATATCTCCAAACTTTTAAAGTTTGCAGATGTAAAAATTGGTATTTAGAATCTTCATTAAAAATAAAGAAACACGTATTTTTTTGTTTTCCGAAAATCGCAATAGGAATTGTGAAAAGGGGTGAAAAAGGGGTTGAATGCCTTTAATGGAGCTACTTATATCTCAGAACCTGAAGATATTACAGACCTGAAAATTGATGTTTGGGATCTCTTTTAAAAATAAAGAAACACGTATTTTTTGTTTTTGGAAAATCCAATTAATGGGGGGGTGAAAAGGGGGTTATTTTTTAAAATGAGTGTATCTATATCTCAAAACTTTTAAAGTGTATGGATGTAAAAATTGGTATTTAGAATCTCCTTTAAAAATAAAGAAACGCGTATTCTTTTGTTTTCGGAAAATCCCAATAGGAAGGGTGTAAAAGGGTGAATAATGGGTTGAATGCCTTTAATGAGGCTACTTATATTTCAGAACCTGAAGATATTACAGACCTGAAAATTACTTTAAAAGTAAAGTTACACGTATTTTTTCGTTTTTTGAAGATCCAAATATTGGGGGGTGAAAGGGGGGGGGGTGAATTTTTAAAAATGAGTGTGTCTACATCTTAAAACTTTAAAATTTACTGATGTAAAAATTGGTAGTTAGAATCTCCTCTAAAAATAAAGGAACACTTATTTTTTTGTTTCCTGTAAATCCCAATAGGAGGGGTGTAAAAGGGTGAAAAATGGGTTGAATGCCTTTGATGAGGATACTTATATTTCAGAACCTGAAGATATTACAGAACTGAAAATTTGTATATGGGATCTCCTTTAAAAATAAAGAAACACGTATTTTTTAGTTTTTGGAAAATCCAATTGATGGCGGTTAAACAGGAGTGACAAATTGGGGTGAATTTTTTGAAAGACTATATCTACAGAATATCTTGGAAACGTAAAATGTTACAGACGTAAAAAGTGGGTGTTTGGAATCTCCTGTAAATGTAAAGAAACATAGGTGATTTGTTTTTGGAAACTCCACTTAAGGGGAACTCAAAAGGGGTGATTTTAAAATGAGAATTTTTACAGTATATCTAAAAAAACTTAACATGTTACAGAAGTGAAAAATGGTATTTTTTAATCTCTATTAAACATAACGAATCGTGTATTTTTATTTTTCGGAAATACCACTTGGGTGGTGGTGGTGGGGGGTAAAAGTGACTGAAAATGGTGTTGAATTCTTTTAATTAGGCTACTGATATCTCAAAAATGAAGATGTTACAGACGTGAAATTTGGTATTTGCAATCTGCTTTAAAAGTAAAGAAACACGTATTCTCGGAAAATCCAATGAGGGGGAGGGGGGGTGAAAGTATTGAAAATTTAATTGACTTAATTGTATGAGAATGCATACATCTAATAAGAACTAAAGTTGTTCCAGACCTGAAAATTCGTATTTAGATCTCCTTTAAAAACAAAGAAAAACGCGTTTTGGTGGGGAAACCATATTGGAGGGTGGGAGTGTAAAGGAGTTGAATTCCTTTCATGGCGACACATAAATCAAAAGCTGAAGAAGTTAGAGTCGTGATAATTGGTATTTAGAAGATCTTTTACTATTAAAGAAGCAAGTATTTTTTGCGAGAAAATTCACTTAGGGTGGGGGGGGGGGGGGAATAGTGTGAGATGAAGTGAAAAAAATAAATTATTTTTATGGGGATACTTATATCTCAAAACTGATGGCAATAGACGTGAACATTGGTGTTTGGAATCTCCTTTAAACATAAAGAAACAAGCCTTCTTTTAATTTTTTTGTGGGGGGAAGGGGGTTGGCGGTAAATAAACTTAACGGCGGTGGGGTGTAGAAGGAGGTGAACCCATTGATTTTACTGTTCTTAATGTACTTATAAGTATCCTCCGTTGCTCAGGCGGCAGCGCGCGGGCCTCTCTCACAGCTGGGTTCCGTGGTTCAAATCCCGGTCACTCCATGTGACATTCGTGCTGGAAAAAACGGAGGTGGGACAGGTTTTTCTCCGGATACTCCGGTTTTCCCTGTCATCAGCCTTTCGAGCAACACATAATAGTAATAATAATAATAATAATAATAATAATAATAATAATAATGTTCCGGACCGTCGTCAAATGTGCGGACTGCGCTGGAAACGGCTCCTGGACGGGTAATGACTAAGAATGCAGTCCGGCCGCGGGTTCAGTGCCGCCAAGGCACCCAATATGACACCACGCCGGATCTCCTGAAGGATTTTATCCATATTAAAAATGATTATAGGAAAAGATGGCGAACATTTACGGACCCAACTGACCGGGAGGAATACCTGAGCCTAGCCCGGGAAGTACGAAATCGATTGCTGGAAAGGATGAAAAATGGGAGGAAACGTGCCTTAATCTAATAGAAAACGAGTCAGATAGGGAATTTTGGTGGATTCTCTCAGAAAACGAGTCAGATCGCGAATTTCGGCGGATTATATATCTAAAACAATAAGCATTCAATTATAAATTTCAGTATAATACCGTAGCGAAGCACGGGTATCTTGCTAGTATACTATATAGAGTTCTTCTATGTGTGTGAAATGTGGCCTGAAGTTTTGGCTGTACACTATTTTTATACACTCTGTATATATTTTAATAAAATGGTACACTACAGCATAAATCTCCTTTCCAATGAGGAACAAACAAATTACGTAATATTATGCTTAATACGCGGTATTCATGTGATCACTTGAACAGCTTCTTACAGAGGTTTTAGTGTAACTTTCCACAACTTGCTCAGCTGGAGCTCAGTAGCGCGAAATTCGCCTCAGGACGCTCGGCCCCCTTGAATTTTAGACGGTTCTGAATGCTCGACATAGGTGATTTGGGCTTGTTCGAATTTTGAAAATCCATTGCATTCCGTCGAATGCGTTTTTGATCACTTCGAATACGTAAGTTGTCCATAAATTGCGACAATTTACGAATTTTCTAAAATGTATTTTATTTTGCCTTATTCTTGTAGGGTGCATATGGCCCTGAGGATCACTCAGCCTACACAAAAAATGAGTACCAGGTTAATTCCTGGGGGCAAAGGCGGCCGGGCGTAGAGATAACTACTCTACCCCATCATGTGCCGAGGTTACGAATGGTGGAAGCCTTTACCTTCCACCCCTCCAAGGGCCTTCATGGCTTGTACGGAGATGACTTTGCTTTGCTTTGCATTTATTCTTCTAGAACTCATCGAGACAAATCAGGCGATACGTCACAAGTTGTGCTACCGCGAGGTTTTTCAGAGCTGCACTACTTGTTAACAGCATGGCACGGTGAACATAGTACCTTAAAATGGCGACACTATTGCTTAACCCGATGACCTTGACGCTAGGCACATTCGTCCTTTCTCTTTACAATGAATGAATACAGCCATTGTACATGTTTAGATTTTTAAAAACTGTAGTACTTCCATATTTTTGTCACGCTCACCGGCACAGTTACGGTTCCGAAACTATCGACAAACAAAACAATTAGAGGAACATGTTTTTGAACGTATGCCATGCTCTACACAACAATACCTCACACCCAGGTATATTACCAACTAAACCTTTATTCTTTACCGTTGAAGTATATAAAATAACATCGATGGATTCGCGTTCATTTTCAGAACACAAATGAAAATGTCCACATAGGGGCGAAAACAAAGTGAAACAGTCCCCCATAATGGATTTTTATCACAGTTGGAGAGCTTCAGTATGGTGTATGTCCTGTACGAGCATTTATCACTGCTTGGCACCTACGTGGCATGCTCTGTATACGTCGACGGAGGTCACGTTGCGTTATCAGGTCCCATGCTTCAATGAGAGCCTGTTCGAGGTCTTGGAGAGTCTGTGGTGGAACAGGACACCCACGAACACTTCTGTCAAGTCTATCCCACACGCGCTCGATGGGGTTAAGGTCGGGACTCACTGCTGGCCATTCCATCTCATGAATGTCCAGTTCTCGCAAGACAGCTCTGGTAATGCGCGCTACATGAGCCCTGGCATTGTCGTGCATGAGCACGAATTCAGGGCCAACACCGTATGCAGTAACCAACACACGCTGTAACAGTATTTTTTCGATGTACTCCGCAGCGGTAAGTTTACCACGGACGAAGACAAGATCCGTACGGCCATCAACACTGATGCCATCACACACCATCTCAGAACCTTGTCCAATCGGTCGCCTTCCTGGACAATATTTGGCACGTACTGCTCACCATGGCGTCTCCATACACGTTGACGTCCATCACACTGTATGAGGGGAAATCTCGACTCGTCTGTGAATAACACAGGTTTCCATTGGGGAAGTTGCAAGTTGACGTGGGTAAGGGCAAACAGAAGGCGAGCTGCGCGATATTGCTGCGGTAAACGGGCCACTCGAAGAGGACGTCTGGGTCGTAAGGACACTTTTCTTAACCTGTTCCTTACTGTCTGGTCAGACACCGTGACTCCAGTGATCCTCCTGAGGTCTTGTTGCAGTTCTCTGGAAGTTGCTGAACGACGCCGCAACGCACAGATGGTCAGATATAGGTCATCCTGTGTGGTTGTCATGCGTTCAGGACCTTGTCCAACCCTCCTTGTGAACTAGCCCGCCTCATTGTAACGATTCCACAAGCGATGAATAACTGACGGAGTGACATTGAGATCCACAGCAACACGACGAAAAGTCCATCCTTTCCGGATCAAAGTGACGGCCCTTGCGACTTGAATCTCGTTAAGATGTCTCATGGGATATGCTGGTTTACGTACAACGTGCTCAAATGACCGTAGTTCTGTGTACCTCACAGCGACACACGGACTCACCGCTATTCACTTTGTTTTGAGGTTTCACCTTACAGTTTAAAGCATGGCTACGCCTTCAGATGGAGTGTAACTTCGATTTGACATACCCTGAGGAGCTAAGGTCTCAAGGTATGCTGTACGACCATTGGAACCCCATCTACCAAATTAACGTTCACATACCAGACGTTACAAAATGTTCCCCTAATTTTTTTGAACTGTGTAGTATGTAAGACACATGCAGAAATGACCATTGCAAAACTCGTATTATTGGAGCACTTATACAGGTGAAGCGAAATTCGCGCAATCTCGCAAAAGTTCGTCCTGCGAGTATATCCGGCAGAAAAACAACGTTGAAGAGGCGCTTTTTTATTTGCTAATTTCCATCGGAAATTAAATACTGTAATACAGTAAGACACCGTTTCTTAGGTCACATTTATCCCACATTTACAAAATATAGTAACGCTGAACACGTCGTAAAACATCTAGTAGATGAAGTGGTGCGAATAAATTCACGCCCACGACGTGGAAAGAACGTCTTTCAGAGCTGACCAATGAAAACGAATGTTCGTCCATTTCTAGGATCGTAGTATGTAAGTGCAAATGATTTCTACAGGACCCGCTGCAATTGTTGTTGACGATTAAGATGCCAGATTAAAAAACATATGCCTCAACCCAGGGCCGACACCTCTACCTCCTGCATGCTAACCCAAAACTCTATCCACTGCACCAACTATACAGCAGGCCGGATATGTGTGCTGACAGAGGTAGTTACCCTACATGTGGTTACAGTGTTGCTAGATTGCCACTCTTCAACGACTTTTTTCTCCCGGATATACTCGCAGGACGAACTTTTGTGAGTGACATTTTTTTATTGCTGGCATGTGAGGAGTCGCGCTGCGATGCCCGAGTGCGCGAATTTCGCTTCATCCTGTAAATTCCAATATATTTATTATTTTGTAATGTCGCGCTTTTAAGCTGAACCTTTCGTAAGCGAAACTTGGGGGTGAAATGTGCGCCCTATCTCCGGACCAATACAGTACATAGTGATTCTGGGATGACAAGAGTGTCTCATGATGCAGTATTTTGGCTAGAATTCGAGTTTAATAGCCGCTCCGTTGCACGATCTGTCAATAGTCTCTTATTCGAGGCTTGTATAAAATAATTTTTGTGGAAAATCTTTGGGTATTCCTAAGGGGTGCGAGCAGGAGTCTACCAATAGACGCTATGCCATTTCTGGCGCAGAACGAGCAAGCTCAAGCTGCTATTTAATAGGTCGCGTCTCCCGGAGTGGTGCGCCCTGTGGCAGCCGGAGCACACAGCACAGCCGATATTTGCATTCAAATTAGCGTTGGGCAGGCATCAAGCGAAATAATGTATGGCGCCCATACTTCAAAGCGGATAGTAATCGCTCTAGCATGCAAAACGAATTCCCGATAGATAAAGACACACACACACACACACACATCGAGGGAGCGTTGGAGAGGGGGGGGGGGAGGGAGGCTTATAACCTATCCTACCCCATTCTCCACCACAATACTAAACCACACATACTTCGCCATAGCCCTGAATGGGAAATTACAATATTAAAATAATAAATTGATGCACTTTTACAATTAAAAATTCTCTTCCGTTTTCCTTCTCTCTTTAATACTATTATTGTATCTGTGAATCTATCTCCCTCTCTCCTCTAACTAGTCTGTCTGCTATCTGTGTTCTCTTCCATTGTCTGTGAATGTTGGCTGTTGTATTGTTTTAAACAATTCATGAATATATCTCACTGTACAGAGACCCCTTCCCTCCACCTTGTCTCTACACACATATATGAAAAGTGAATCATACGCATGTACGTGTGTGTGTATATGGCTGTGTGTGCGTGTCTGTTTTTTTTATCCTTTCTATGTTAAAAGTATATTTACGACCTAAAATGGTTTACTATCACAAGGGCAACAATGGCGCACTTGTAGATTAGACTTGTCCGAGTTGCGAGCTAAAACTCACGACTCCCTCTGGAGTAACGTGATAAAATCTCTGACTTGCTCTCTGTAGCTAATAAAAATGATTCATTAAATACCTTGTGGACGATGGACCAAACAAATGTCCAGTGTTGTCGGTTGAATGAACTGATAATTGACGATGTTTCGGAGACAATGAGGCCTATTGAGGATGGAGTATCTTCATTGTCAAATGTTCCAATTTAAGTGACATACTATGAAAATTCTGTTTAGTGGTTTACATAGTAATGTTGTTTCATTTTAAGGCTGAAGGTTTTATTCAAAATACCTCTATAAACGTAATTAGTGAGATTTCTAACAAATAAAAATGGGATGGCTGGGTATCGCAGATATATTAAAGAATGCTGGGCTGAGTAGGTCAACGGTGGATCGCTGGCCTTCTGAACCGCGCCTGGCAGGTTCGAGCCTCCCTTAGTCCGGTGGTATTTGAAGGTGCTTAAATACTTCAGGTTCTTATCGATAGATTTACTGGGACTAAAAGAAATCCTGCGGTACAAAATTCCGGCACCTCTGCGTTTCCGAAAACTGTAAAATGTAGTTAGTGTGACGTAAAACAAATCATTTTGTTATTTATTATTGCAGAATTTTCAAGATCTCATGGGTAGATCACGTCCCTAACGAGGAGGTACTCCGTCGAGCCGGGAAATCAAATCTTCATACCTGAAAAACCCAGAAAAATTGTTCATGTCGGTCACATTTTACGAAATGATAAACACAGTTTGTTTCAGCTGATCATAGATTGCAGGACAGAAGTGAAACATAGACTTGGGCGGAGATTGATATGGACGCGGACCTCCGACAATGGTTCTACATCCACGATAAGGCAACTCTTCTACGGGAAACACACAGCAGAAAAATATACCCTGTAATGGTCACCACCTTCCGTGAGGAGACGGCACAAGAAGAAGAATTGGATGCGTTAGTATGTTTTGTGTTTACGCGACGTTAAGCAGCCTGCAAAACGAAGAAACAAAAACTCTTTTCCAGAATCTACATTTATTAGATTCTTAGTTGATGAGATTTCCTCCCTGAGACTACGTACAATTTTGAACCAAAGTTGGAGTTCCCTACCATAGTCTAATCCATGCACTACGCTGAACCGACTGTTTCGCATTTGATTTGGTGGTGTATTTATTCTATTTTTGACGTATCTGTATTGAGAGAGGCATGCGCCTTTAAAGAGGGGGAGAGGGGTGGATCAATTATCTTGTCCAAATTTTACATGATCGCCTTGTATCCTAAGTAATTCGTTTGAGAATACTATTTGGTTTTGGTTCTGATGGTGGCTTAGTACTGCTTAGGGAGGGGATGATTAGTTCAATGGCTTAGCTAATGGCTTTTCCGGACGGTTGAGATTCGAATCTTGTCGTATTCTGGGTTTAAAATTTCACCTCAAAAATTACGTATCTTGAGGACGGGCATCCGCCCTTACTTGCTACCTCAAAACTCCAAATGAGCCAGTCTGACTCCACCGACCCTAGAAATACATGCATGGTGAATAGATACGCTTTATACTCCGACAGCGTTGTTTTTACTATGGGCGAGCGCGCACTCAGTTGCCACATTCGGTTCGAGGTTAGTAGAGAGAAGGCAAACCATACAAACAGTAACAGAAACAATTTTAAAGAGTTCATTACTTACCAAATTTTGAAAGAAGGTGTGGAAGCTGCCCGCCTTCATTCTCCTCACATTTTTCGTACCTCGTTAGCAAATTTTCTGGTGACATATGTTTCAATTTCAGTTAATTACGCTACGTTCGTACATTTATGGATTATTAATAGGAACGGAGGTATGCATAATATATTATGATACTATTATATTCCGCCTTAATGTTACTTTGCTAGATACTATCTTCAGGAATTCGTGAAAGCATTTGGATGCCATTTTACTAAAGTGTTTATCACACCAGCAGGTGAACAGATACTTTTGCTACTATCTGCATTTGTAACATGAAACAGAAAATGTATCTTTCTAGGTGGTTTAGAGCTCATTAGTACTTCGTTGCACAGTCTTTTGGCTTAACGACTGCGGCACAACGTGAGAGCATGGGGTCTACTAGTGAAGTCAAGCGGCTCTGGGGTATTTTCTTCCATTCTTCGCTCAAACACTGTATAAGTCCGGTCCTCGTATTGAACTTTTGTTGCCTCAGTCTTCGGTCCACAAATACTCTATCGGATTTAAATCTGGGCTCTGGTTCGGCTAGTCAAGCATCCTAATCTTATTCTCCTTGAGAAAGTCTATGATGTGATGAGAGGTGTGCTTGGGATAATTGTCTTGTTGAAATGTCCAACTTTGACCCATTGTATTTTTAGCGTGGGGGGGATATGCTTTATTTAAGGATGTTCCAGTACTTGAATTGGTACCAACGGACCGGCATCTGAACGGGAGAAACATCCCCACACCATGACGTGACTACCACCACGCTTGAGTACTTGGTACCGAACGTTCTTAGTTTCGTTTACAGGTCTACGTACTGTACATATCGAGTTCCATCGGAAGAAAAATTAAATTTACTGTCGTCACTCCAAAGCACTCACGACCACCGTGGACTGTTCCAGTCTTCATGCGATGTGGCAAAGGCAAGATGCGCCTTCTCACTCTTCGGTGGTATGAACGGCATTTTGCTGTGGCGTCGTCCTTGCCAGTTGGGCTGACTGAGGATCGAGTTAACGCTGCTATGGGATATATTGACGTTGTGGTATTGACGAATATATTTGTCTATATCCACAGAAGTCCTTCTCGGATCAGCTTTTGACAATCTTCGAATTAAATTTTTGACTCGGGGCGTAATTTTACCGGTTCTAAAAGTTATCTGTTTGTTGTATGTAGTCCTTATTGACTTTTTATTTTCCCACCAAATGTTAAATATTTTCCAGGACTGACCCAAATCCTTTGCGACCTGCGCCTGCAATTTACCCTGCTGTAGGATATTTATCGCGGAATATTTTAGACCTTTTGAAAGTTCCTTTGTCTTTGGCGTGTTGGTAGATGTCTGAATAAACAAAACAAAACCCAATGTAAACCAACTTTACGGGGCGACAAGAAGTGTCAAAAACCTTTTTGACCGACCAGATTACGATTTTCCTTTCTCTACTCACCAAAGTTGTGCCTAGCTCCGATCCGTGTGTTCACGCGCCTGCATCTGACTGAACAGTGCGAACGATCTACGAGGTCAACGAGTTGCGTGCCCAATGCGCGCTAAATACACGCTCTAGAGGTCAAAATATATTTTGTCAAAATACTTACTGTCGCCACTCTATCTTCAGTCTGACTTGTCCTATCGTGTACATTATATGCTATTGGGATTATTAAGGCATACTATGACACTTCTACCCCTCATGATTGTAATTTCTCTACTCTGCTGATTAAATGCTACGGTTTAAGAATAAGAAAGGAAATTTGTGTACTATGTACATACATACATACATACATACATACAAGTTCATTATAGGCTTAGTCAGTTATGTCCTTCAGCGTTCAGCCTTCAGGCCTCTTGAGCATTTACTACGCGTCTCCACAAATCCTCTTTTTGCAGCTAACTACGTGGCCTCGTTTAGTTCCATACCTCGTGGCATTAATCATGGAAAATTTAGCGTAACCATTGTCTTCTGGTCTTCTTCGGCTTCTCTTATCCTTGATGGTTAAGTCCATTGTTCATCTAGGTAACGCATCCTTCCTCCATTCGCTTCTCATGAACCCAGCATCGAAGCTGGTTTATACGCACACAGTCATCCATCGAATTCATTTCTAACTTTATCTTCTTATTCCGAATACCTTCCTGTCATTGTTCCCACCTGTTTATACCAGCAACCATTCTCGATACTTTCATATCTGATACCTCGAACTTATGAATAACATATTCTGAGTTCATCCAGATTTCACTCCCGTACAACAAAGTCGGTCTGAAAACAATTGAAGGTAATTTCGTCCGGAAGCTCATATTTTCCTTACGGAATGACGTTGACCACAACTGCGAGCTCACTGCATTAGCCTTGTTACACTTTGCTTCAATTTCACTTGCTATAAACTTACTACTATCCGTGTGGATTACGCATTCTAAATACTAGAAATGATTCCCGTCTTCCAGTTTCTTATTCCCGACATGAAATTCAACCCTTGCATGTTTCTTCCAAAATGACATCACTTTCTTAACGGGGAAGTGCGTTTTCATAAGTGCAGTCGAAATGAGAACATTTATATGAGATTAAAGTCAGAAAACAGCCTGGCTCCGTGCTGGATACTTTTCGGTTCATAGGATCCCGGCTTCAATTTTCGGGTGTTCGGGGTTTTTAACTGCGGTCAGTTAATTCCTCTGGCTCGAGGGCTGAGTATTTGTAACCATCCTAATACACATCTCCATTTACATACAATAAAAATATCACGCTACTAACCACCACGGGAAAACACAGTAGTGAATACATCCCTCCTTATTATACTATCTGCGTCTCACTAGAAGTTGCGGCTGCTTGTAGGTACGGCACGAGTAACAGATACTACACTAAGCTACAAACATTAGTCGTGGTAAACAGAGCGAGCTCTCTGAAAGAGACGCGTGTTCATTATTAAACTGTTCATAATGCAGTACTTACAGTAAATGTATAACTAAAGCGCAATTGCACTGCCAATTTGAAACTTCACAGCAGCACTTTAGTTCACAAGAATCACCGCGGAAGGTACCGATGTTTATTGTCAGGCCTTGAGATTGGCGCATGCGCAGTAGCCATGCTTGCTCTCCGCACTCCTTACTCCGCATGCACGCGACTTCTCTTCAGACGACCATAGTAGGGTTGGCGTCAGGAAGGGAATCCAGCCGTAAATCTGGACTTAATTCATGTAAGTGCCGGCCCAGATAATTGGAAATAGACCAACATTCTTCCTCGTTAATGCCACTGATCTCGGCTAGGATCGAACCCGCTATCTAGATAACAACAGACCAACGTCTACCAGAGTCGCTTTTTTTTCCCGCGCATCCTGGTAGGATTGGGGGTGCGATCTACATACCACATGTGGACAGATAACTTTCTGGTTCCTCTACTGTCGGTTTCTGAAGCCAGACGGTTAGCATTGTTGGTAAAAGAGCTAGATGTTTCAGGCGCTTTGCCAACTCAAAATCTAGTCCATATTTTTTAATAACAGAGTTATACTCACAGTAATAATATTCACTCTCCATGTACACACACACATATATATTAGCTTTAAGATAAATCTGCCAGTATGGTAATGTGTATTTAATTACAACGTTCTACAACGTATTTACGATGTTAGGTACAGCTTTAAGACAAGCTGGTAAGGATTACAAGGGCTTTCTGCTCCTCGTTCGAGCCATCCTAAATTTTGTCAAAAGGTTCAGAGGCCACCATAATCTACTTGGCTCCACCCCAACTAGTCCCGGGGCTGAGAGAAGACACATGAGCTTATGTTCCCAGCCTTGGTCTCACTTCATCAAACCCTCGGGATGCAACATTGCCAACAGACATTCTAAAAATGAATATATCAGTCTCTAAATCCTAGTAGCACCAATTAACAGAAATTATACTCCCTCTCCGAAGCTCAGATGACCAGACAGCACAAGGTGCGGACGGAATTTCAGATTTTCCGAGACAATGCACGAATGTCAGAGAACCTCTTTTTGATTTCAGCTAAAGAAATAACTTTCTTGGTAGGGTATCCGTGGATGTATGGTCAGCGTCGTGTCCTTTGATTCAGAGGGTCTCAGGTTCGATTCCTTTCATGGCCAAGGGTTTTAGCTGCATCTGGTAAATTCCTCTGTCTTGGCGGCTGGATGCTTGTCTGAAAACATAATTATTCCTTCGTGTACTTATAAAGCACCAAACACACCAAACTGCCGACCACGTCAGAAACACGCAATTATGAAAAACATACCACCAGATAGGAATGGCGTCAGGAGGGGCATCTGATAGCAAAACAGGGCTAAATCCCCATGCGTGATGCAGATACACACAATCCTATCAGGATACGGGGGAAAAGCGGAGTTGTACAGTCGGGTAAACGTTGGTGGTCTGTTCCCTAGATAGCGGGTTTGATCCTGGTTGAGATCAGTGGTATGAACGTGGGTTTACATCACACTTCCTATCAATAATAAAACATCCATCGGTTAGAATATCTTAGGTTCACAGTTTTGATTTACAGTTGCTCATAAAGTAGTACCTAATCCATAGCTGAAGTTGAAATTCGAATCAGCTAACAATGTCATACATCAATAAATTGTAGTGCATTTGAAGGTAACATTTCTGTTTTGTTATTAGCAGTCTAATTTGTTAAAACAGTGAGAATTGGAAATTGTATATACACCTAGAATTTCGGCTTCGTTATTGTTTCGTGATTCTTGAAACTACAGTTTGTTTCACGAAAGGATGCTTTCGAATTAAAAATAACACTACCCACTAAAATACGTAAAGAGGAAACACTAGGGATGTACGATATAGAATAAAACTAGATCTTCACCTACTGTGGGACAAATACTTCATAAATTATCCAGCGTGCACGCGCGCGTACTGTCTCTTTCTCTTACTTTTCGTATTTTGCCATCACAATGGGTACTGTCGGATGTGAAGTCTCATAGCTTGAGACATGTCAAAACTATCCTTATCCTTAATAGTTACAGTCTCCACCGAGCCCCATTTTGATAATATATGTAGGCGTTTCTCAGACCTCAGCGGTGCAGTCGTTTAGTCACTGGGTTCGATTCTGGATGAGGTCGATGACGTTTCAGGGTAGTTAATTGCGACAGAACAGTGTCATTTGCTTCCAACACGCTGAAGAACTCCTGCGAGAAAAAATCCCAACATCCCGCCGTCTGTTAACACAAGATAAGTAGTCTGGTTCCTCTACTGTCGGTGGCTGAAGCCAGACGATTAGTATTGTTTGTAAAGGAGCTACCTTTGTACTTTTACGTTCCTTTGATACCGTGAACCATAGCCACGGGACCTCCGGTTTTACGTGGAATCGGAAACATAAAATCGTACGTCTTTTGGCCTAGATTTGAGCCACGTCGACCTTAGTGAAAGACCGGTGACAGAACAACTCGGCAATCACCCCCTTGAAATTTGTTATTCTTTGTGCTTAAAACATGCGTTCGACGCATTTAATGTCTATTGGCTCAATATTATTTCTCTTGGTGATCTAATCATGATCTAAGCGAGTTCTTTTCAGTTTCGTTACTTACGAGCAAGATCGCAAGTGATGTTATATCGAGACTTGCATACATGTATACCTTATTTTAGCGAGATATCTTTAAGATGAAGTCTAGCTTCCGAATGCTGACGTTCAGTTCAGTAATGGAAGATCTAAGGCGAAGTTCCTACGAAGGGGCACCACGTATATGAAATAGCTTCGCCACCAACTTGCTCCAGTTTGGTCGAACGGCCCTTATGCTATCCTAATCGACATGCAGTTTTACATTTCCACGAGATAACACTGTCTTAATCATATCGATTCGCACATATTGGTTTCCAGTTCTCAAGAGTACCATGCCTCCTCATCCATGTCTTTTCGTGAAGACATCCATGATTTCGATAGGAACCGACTGAAGTCCAAATATCCGCCAATTAGTTATGATCAGAATTTAATAGTGTCATTTTTATGCAAATGTCCAATGGAGAGAAGAATGGATATTAAACACCAGCCCTCAGCTTTGGTCCTTTTTAAGGCGAGACAGCCCTGCACCTGGGTTTGATCTCCTGAGGTGAACTCTTAAGTGCTCTTAACAGTATTACAATCACGGAATCTGTGCTGAATCACTTCATAAGTGGAGGAAAATTCCATCATCTCAGCGTGACTGTGGTTCTTCCATACTGTGTGTTCAGTACATTATATCCGAATGCTAGGTTCGAACCCCATTGTCGGCAGTCCTGAAAATGGTTTTCCGTGGTTTCCCATTTTCACACCAGGCAAATGCTGGGGCTGTACCTTAATTAAGGCCACGGCCGCATCCTTCCCACTCCTAGCCCTTCCCTGTCCCATCATCGCCATAAGACCTCTCTGTGTCGGTGCGACGTAAAGCAACTAGCAAAAAAAAAAAAAAAAAAAAAAAAAAAATACAGTATCCGAATGCACGACAAGGGGACTATACGATTTTCTGCTGTAGTCCTGGCAGTACATCAGTACATTAGATCTGACGGTATAGGCCCTTATTGTCACGTGACAATAAACATATTTCTAAATATACGTGCATATGTCCTTACAATAAATTATTATTATTATTATTATTATTATTATTATTATTATTATTATTATTATTATTATTATTATTTTTTTTTGATTCGTTGTGCCCAGCTGTGGAGCGCGTTTGAACTTATTTTGCACAATGTTTCTTCTTCTTTTCTTCCCAATATCTCTTCATTTTTTCACTGTGTTCCTTTCTGCGTGTTTCTGTCCAGCCTGTATATTTTCTTGTTGGTTTCTCTGCAAATTTATGTTTGTTTACTAAGCTTCTAAATTTCATTCTATCTTGAATGGTTTCGTCCTCGATACCCATTTCTTGTAGATCTTCATGTATTTCTGCTAACCAATTGTTGCGGATTTTCAGGGTTAGAGCTAGATTTAGAATTTTCTTTGTCAGCCTGTTGTTATCCATTCTGTGTAGGTGTCCGTAGAATTTTAGTCGTCTCTTTCTGATGGTATCTGTGATTTTTTCTGTGAATTGAAAAATTTCGTGTGGTTTCTTTTTCATCCAAATTCCATTTTCGAACTTTGGTCCTAGGATTTTTCTGAGAATTTTCCTCTCTTGTTTCTCAATGTTTTTCATTTGTGACCTGCCGCCAATGATCAGTGTTTCAGATGCATAAAGTGCCTCTGGTTTGATGACTGTATTGTAGTGTCGTAATTTTGCATTTTTTGATATATATCTTTTATTGTATCTGTTCCATGTGATTTTGTAAGCCCTTTGCAGTTTAGCAGTTCTTTCTTTGTTAGCTTCCTGATTTAACCCTGCTGGCTGAATAATTTCACCTAGATACTTGAATTTGTCTACTTGGGAAATTATTCCACAATTGGTGATTAATGGTTGATTGTCGAATCTTGATTTAGTTCCTTATTATTATTATTATTATTATTATTATTATTATTATTATTATTATTATTATTATTATTATTATTATTACACGGTTCACTTATCACATAGTGTAGAAAGAAACTAGGTCTGTGTTTATAAATGTGCATAATTTCTAAAACCAATTTATCTATTCGACGTTGAACAATCCTTAATATAATATTCAGATTACATATTGAACTATTTAACACGTTGATAAGGCTTAAGAGAAATATTTCAGTAGATAAACAGGCTTCCATTGTGTGTAGTATGTCTTTAGAAGTAGTCTGTAGTGGTAGTAAAACGTTTTAATGTTCTCTATTATTTGATGCATAACTCTATTTTTAACTTGTTATGCAGCCGTTGACTGGTGCACAGTATCCCTACGCCTACGGCCAGCAAATGGGATACTGGTACCCACAGAGTTACCCTGCTACCGCCGCCACGGCTGCTGCTGCGCAGATGCAGGGACAATTTCTCCAGGGAATGCAGGGGTACACGTATGGCCAGTTTGGCTACCAGCAAGGTTACATGGGGTGAGTTCAACTAGAGTTCTTTTACTTGGTAATTAATTTCTTCCCTACTTGTTTTATTTACTCTGTACCTTATTTATGATTAATATTTAGTATATGTATGTTTATAATTTATGAGTACAATTAAACATGTTCTGTTCCCAGTCTACTTGTGAATTTAAACAAGAAATACGGAGCATAAGCAAACAATATTTAAAATATTCATCCTGTTATTTACTTTGAGGGCCGACGACCTAGATGTTAGGCATTTTTAAATAACAGTAATCAACATCTTCATCATCATCATCATCATCATCATCATCATCATCATCATCATCATCATCATCATCATTGTTTACTTTGGTAAGTGATGCCAGGTTCATCTTCTCTATATAACAATAAAATGACGTATGCCTGCCTACCTTTCCGAAATGATATCACGTCTGAACCTCTGGGTGGCATTTTATGAAATTTTGCACACACATGCTCAGAGGAAACTGTCCAACAGCTAACTATGTTTTGTTTCAATATATTGCACTGAAAATACTTTGTTTGCGAAATTGTTCGCGAAAAAGTTGCGTGATGCATTCTCTCAGACCAGCTACCTTGGTTAGCATTGACATAAGTTTATGGATATGTTGGAGGCGATGGCTGACATTTTCATAGTCAGTAACTGGTATGTAGGTGATAGCCGACGTATTCACTGTCTGTATTGTGCCGAGCATGGTGAAAGTATGTCGGTCAAAAATATTTCTTTCCAAATTAGCTTTCCTAATTGACCTCATAAATTTCTAACAGGACAGCCTCAAAAGCACTAAAAGTTCCGAAGCTATTCAAAAGTCTGTGAGAAATGACATTAAAATGTACGACTTGTTTCATTTTGTTTTATTTTATCATTTTAAAACGCTTTAGAATTTGAAATTCGAACCGCAGTTCATTAATTTTGGCTAAATTTGGAAACTGATATCAAACAGTTACCTGTAAGATTTAGAATAACTCCGATTTAAAGCGGTACAACAAACGTTACATATAAAACATTAAAGATGTTGGCTAATCTTCATAAATAAGGTACGCATATAGCACGCAAGCAACTACCCGACGAGACTATCTTAACAATGATTTTTCGGTATGGGAGTGAAAGCTGCGGGAAGTAGGTTAGAAGTAATAGATATGAAAGTACCGGGCGAGTTGGCCATGCGGTTAGGGGCGCACAGCTGTGAACTTGCATCCGGGAGATAGAGTGTTCGAATCCTTCTGTCGGCAGCCCTGAAGATGGTTTTCCGTGGTTTCCAATTTTCACGCCAGGCAAATACTGGGTCTGTACCTCAGTTAAGACCACGGCTGCTTCCTTCTCACTCCCAGGCCTTTCCTATCCCATCGTCTCCATAAGACCTACCTGTGTCGGTGCGACGTAAAGCAAATTATTTTTGAAGAAAGAAATGAAAGTAGTGAGTAATACTGCTGATACAAACAGGTGGGAAGAATGGCAGTCCCACTCCAGTTTGACAGACGAGGGACTCCTTGGAAACAACTTGGCGAACGAAATGGAATTCGATGAGGTGCTATCAATATTAAAGGGGCCTATGGAAGAAAGGAAGTAAACCTAACTGTGTTAGGTGGTGGTGGTGGTGGTGGTTGTGGCGGTTATTGTTTTAAGAGGAAGTACAATTAGGCAACGATCCTCTATATAACATTAATCAGAGAGAAAAAAATGGAAGGGATCCGACACTTCGAAAAATGAAGGTATCGACCAAAAAAAGACAAGAGCCACGAAGGGCATGAAAATGAAAGATTCCCTAGCCCTCGGAAACCTAACAGTGTCGGGGTCGGAAAAGAACAAGAGTGACCAAGGAAGGTCGGATATGATAGATGAAAATGAGGAGCCTGGCATAAGTGGAAGCAATGCCAGGACTCACCTAAGGACTCCGTAATCGCCAACCCACGCTTCAAAGTTCAGACCCCCTGCGGCCCCTTTTAGTCGCCTCGCACGACGGGCAGGGGATACCATGGGTGTTATCCTACCGCCCTCACCCACAGGGGGACTAGCTGAGTCAACAAGATGCGTCTGGATATGTTAGAAATTAATGAAGTTCGGGTAGGAGAAATCACGAGAAAGTAAGATTATGAAGTGTTCTTGACGGGTGTTCAAAAGAGAAGGGCAGAGTAGGGTGTAGGACTGTTCATCAGGAATACTCTTGCACGCTACATAGTTCCGATTTGGCAGTTAGAGGAAATAGGACGAGAATTGTCTCAATGTATTCAACATGTGAGAGTGCAGATGAGGAGGAAGCTTACAAGTTTTATGAAGCATTGAGTGACATCATAGTCAGTCAACAGCAAGGACGCCGCGAACAATCGAGCTTACGAGGAGGACAATGTTGTCAGTGAAGTTACGCTTGAGAAAGGATGGTAAATAAACTCAATTGTTATAAAGCAGCCGGAATAGGTAAAATTAGACCTGAAATGGTGAAATATACTGTAGTGGTAAGGCAGGGATGAAATGGTTTCGTAGAGTAATAAGAGAAAGATGGAATGTTAGTAAGGTGTCTTCTGATTGGACGAAAGCAGTAAATGCACCCATATATAAGCAACGGAACTGCAACTTATGAACCACTGCGGTTCAAGTGAAGGCCATCTAAGCGTAGACTCCTATCCACCCACACAGTATCCCGCTGATAACAATGCCCTTAAACTTCTCCCGCGCTGCATTAACAAATTATCACACGTCTCCAACTGTGTTGGTACATATTTCTGCTTGTCTAAATTTGCACTAAACAAAGTAACATAGAAATTTGGTATAGTTTACTCACCATTTATTAAAACCATGGAAAACGATGGCTCGTTATATCATGAGTCCCGTTTCACCATCCTTTCACTGCTGCAATGACAAATAATCAGGTTTTTCAGTTTTTCAAAATCTCATGCGGGCATCATGAGGCATAGTGGTTCTTTACAAAATATAAATCTTATGATGCCAGAATTGCCGCCGTTTTATTTAAAGTTTAACGAAGTATAAGAAATGAAACATTCGGGTTTAGTAGCGCAACTGACATTCAACTTGTAATTGCCCTTTGTCTTTATTTGCAGCTTGTCTGCATATCATCTAGCACGTCCATGAAGCTAAAATCGGAAATGTAGTCAGCATTCACTGCCAAAGAAGAAGGAGCCCTCCTACATCGTATAATAGTACTTCATCAAGAGTGACTATCAAATACGATCTATTCATGATTTCTTAAGTTCATTTGAAAAGTCTTTGATTTGTGATGTCGGAAGTTAAGTAACTTTTGCTTGAAGCCTGTAACTATGCACCTCCTTTGTTCCATATCGCAAGAAAAGCTCTAAGACTCCCATACATAATGCATTACACACTCACATATGTATGTAGTATAGCTGTACTTCTCTTATCCAGGCTGTGCCACTGCAATCAATATTTAAACAAAAGGTACTGAGCCAAACCAGTTTTTGCTGTATGAGATGATGGTCTAAAAAGTGAAATTATTCCGTTAAGTAGAAACAGATATATTAACAATACACTCTTCAACGTGTTAGAAATAATAATAATAATAATAATAATAATAATAATAATAATAATAATAATAATAATAATCATCACCATCATCATGCCCTGTTCTACCTTTCAGCGTTCAGTCTACAGACTTCTGTGAACGTAGTAGCTTATGCGCCTCCATAAGTCTATTTAAAATAGTAGTATGGCCTCTTCTGCTTCTGCACCTCGTATCTTGAAATCTTTCCAAATAGAGTTTAGCCACAGTTTCGTATACCTCCCTTTACTCCTCTTACCCACCATTTGAGTGGCTCAACCGGTAGAAGTGCTGGCCTTCTGAATATGTCTGATAGTCTTACCAACACGTAAACGAACTCAGTTATGGCACCTCTTACGCTTTTTATGTATTCTTTTTATTAGATTGTGTATATTAATTGATATATTTAAGTTAAAGTGGCAGTTAGTTACAGCCAAATGGGCCTATAGTCCTACTTGTAATTAAATAAATATATTTCTATTTATATTACACGATTAGCGTAGTGACTAGATTAGTTGAACTGTCTTGCCACCGGAGACTCGTACGTAGTGGAACGCATCTTGCGGTTGTAAGAAGCTCGAGACCACTCGACAAGTCTTTACGACCTAATCAGAGATTTCGCCCAGTTATCAGAGTTTGAGACCGGGCATGTTATTGGAATGTGCGAGGCTGGATGCTCGTATGGATGAAACCCCGTCTCCTAGGCCATTCTGATCAGACTGCTGGGGTGTGTTGGGGCCAGTAAATGCGTGAGGGCACGCACACACGGCAGATGGACTCAGGACGCCCTCAACTGACCACCAGCGGAGAGGATCATCATCCTCCTGCGACAAGCACGAGCAGATCAACTGTTACGGTGTTCGCCAGCCAGGCACATGCAACACCATTATTACAGGCTCCTGTGTCTGCCTGAACCATCTCCAGGCACTTGGAAGATAATTAATCTCGTGGCGCCCACTACGTGTCCTGCCATTGACACCAACCCACCACCATCTCCGTTTACAGGAGTGTCGAGAACGACAAACCTGGCCTGCTACGAACTGTAACGGGTTGTTTTTAGTGACGATTCCAGGTTCTCTTTGTGCACATGCATGTTTGTATCTGAAGGCCTCATGGTGAGTGCTTTTGTTGTTGCGGGACACACCGCCCCTACTGTCGATGTACTCGCCTGGAGGGCCGTCGCACACGACAGTCGGTCACAGTACAGCGATGTATGCCGCCGCATGTGTTGCCCATCATAACAGGGCTACCAAGAGGCATTTTCTAGCTGGATAATGCTCGGCGGCTCAGAGCAAGGGTATCACAGGAATGCCCCAAAGAAATTGCCAGAGAACCAGTTGCAGAAAATATGGATATGCAGATATGCTGAAGGTTACTACACGAAACCCGCTCATATCACATTTTGTGTTCAAGGTAGAGGCGGATCCACAGACTAGCCGAGCAACGACCCATACTATGCTACATAGAAAGGCGGAAGACCTGCTATCTTTGAAGAAAGTTGAAAGCTGCTCCGCCATGTTTTCTCGTAGCAGAAAAGAATACATACTCATTTATAGAACGATATATTTCTTCTTGTATTCCCTCTATTCGTGCAATTAATTGCAGAATACGACTTAGGCATCTTTCCTTGTTGACAACTAACAGGTGAAGAGTGCCCGTAGGAAACATAGCGGACGTGCTGCAACTTTCCTCAGCTAGGAGCGCTGTATAAGCCCTTCCAGCCATTCTATGTAGTATAACATAGATCGTTGTAATAGTCTCACTTCAACTGTTCAGTTTTCTCCCATAAATTATCACCTTGCTGTGGTATTATAATCACTTAAATGAACGCTATAGTCACCCATATTAAGTTTCATGTGATCCCAATAACTCCTTCGTGGTAAGCATTTTCTAATGTTTTATTATTATTATTATTATTATTATTATTATTATTATTATTATTATTATTATTATTAAACCAACACACACAGCTTCGTCCTTAAAGTTCATTTCTAACTTGTGCGAACTTATTTCCACCTTACAAAATACCGTTAATCGAATGCACTGTTCTTGCATCACCTTGATTCGATTTTACTTACTGGATGAAAGTACTGTTAAGGAGGTCTAAAAATGAATTCTCAAATAGCTCCGTTAATACTGGCTCAACCGATGAATGCTATGCAACAAAAGTAAAATGAAATTTCCTATCTTATACGCAGTAAAATTACCCGACACACTGGCTGAATCGCCAGCGTTGAGGTCTTCACTTCAAAGAGTCACGTGTTCGATTCCCGGCCGGCTCGGGGATATTAACAGCGTGTTATTAATTCTTCTGGCTCGGAGACGGATTGTTTGTGTTTGTCCCATAACTCTCCTCTTCATATTCAGACAACATACCACACTACCAACCACCACAGAAACACGCAATAGTGAGTACATCCCTCTATATAGGGTTGGCATCAGGAAGGACATCCGGCCGTAAATCCACATATACGACGCAGTTCTTACCCGCGACCCTACAAGGTGTAGGAAAAGCGGTAGAAAAAGAAGTACACGCGGTACACATTCAATTACGGCGAATAGTATGGGGATTGAGTTGTTAATCTTATCGAAGAAACCTTTGTAACAAAGAGAGGAGGAATGGTAAATTCTGATCTTCCATCACTCATGCATTTTTCTCGTAGTAGAGTCAGCCTCCGTAGCATAACGGTTAGCACTATTAGCTGCCGCCCTCGGGGGCCTGGGTTCGATTCCCGATACTGCCAGAAATTTAAGAATGGCAGGAGGGCTGGTATGTGGTTAAAATGGCACATGCTACTCACCTCCACCAGGGGTGTGCCTGAAAATAGCTGCACCACCTCGGGATGAGGACACGAGTTTACATTTTACATCGTAATAGAAAGGTCAACGGTCCCCGTACTTGAATGTATTCTGTCTCAAAGCGGGACTTGAACGGATTTCTGCATGACGCGATCAAGGAAGAAACTGGGGAGTTAAATAACTTCTTTATCTTGCCATTTCTTTGGATCATAGCCTACATATTCTGATAACTACTGGTACTTGGCACATTGGTCCATCATAGGATTCGAGTACTTCAATCCGTGCTAGGGAGACGCTGATAGGAATGGGGAGTTTATAACCACGAATCAAATTATTTTTCTCCATTTACTTGAAATACCAATATGGCTGACCTGGCGAAAACATGCTGTGGTGAATGCATCCACCTAACATTGGATTGACGACAGAAAAAAACATCCGGCTGTAACGCTGGATTTAATCCACATAAAGTGCCGAACCGAAAAATCGGATAAGAAGAGGAGGAAGTAGAAGACTTGTATTTTATCAATGTAAACGATGAATAATTACAGCCTTGCATAACCCCTGTTAAAAACTTCGAATAATAACTAATTCTACTAGCAACTTTCACCGAAAACTAGTTGTCAACATCGGTGCCTTCCACTGCTTGCAGTAACCCACTTTTAATCTTATACTCCCCCCGTATAGCCGACATCTTCTACCTTGGTTGTATGCCACAGCATAAGTATACGTGTCGGTTAAAATGGTCCATGCTGCTCAAATCCATTGGGGGGTGTGCCTCGAAAGAGCTGTACCACTTCGAGCAATACGAACACACGGGTGTGATTAAGCATACAGTGGCTCCAGAAAGTATTCGTCGCTGTGACAGAAAACAATTCAAGATGATTTATCGAAATAATACTGTAAATTCAGACAATGAACTATACACCGCTTATATATGTATAAGGCATAGTAGCTACGAGGATAAACAAAAACACTGTACATACAATTGACCCCCCCCGCCTCTTGATTGACAAAACAGACAAAGACAACATAACAATCCGTAAAATTGTTTCCAACAAGTATTCGTCCGTGCCTTCGTTTGGCTACTTTGGGATTTAAGTACTTCGTTGGGCTACCTTTTTTTATTTAATAACCTCTGCCAGTCGTGGGTGCATGGACTTCACCAACTTTTCAGTCGTAGTTCTTGTGATATTCCTCCACTCGTCCAACAATGCTACCTGCAACTCATTCTGGCTGGAAATATGTGTGTTTCATATGTTTCGTTCCAAATCATCCCATAAATGCTCAGTAGGATTGAGGTCCGGTGACTGAGGTGGGGTCTGAATATAATGTGGTGTGTTACAAAGCAGCCACAGCCTGGTATTAAGAGCCGTGTGTTTAGGGTCATTGTCCTGGGTGAAAATGTAGTCCCTTGCCAGGCCCATATCTTCTACACTTTTGCCAAGATGGTCCTTCAGAATCTGAATATATCCAGGGTGTTCCAAGATACCTTCAGTTGGATATACGTCCCAAACACCATTCGCACTCATGCACCCCATACTTCTATGGAGCCCCCACCGTGTTTGACAGTAGCAGTCAAGTTCCCTCCTTCCATCTCACTGTTCTTTTGTCTCCGAACCGTTACTCTCCCATCGGACTTGAACATATTAAATTTAGTTCCGTCTGTGAAGACGACCCTTTTCCAGAATTCGAAGTCGTTATTTATGTTGGTTTATGCAATGTACGTCTCTTTTTTCTACGAGATGGTCGTCCATGAAAACCAGTTGCGTAGAAAACATTCCTTACAGTATTCTCTGAAACAGTCTTTCCTAATTCATTTGCGACCTGAACATTTAGTTTCGGGGCACTCAATTATTGATCCTATTTAATTTGGCGGACAACTACCCGATTTTCCTTCTCGGTCAAGATAGTTGGACGGCCTTTTCGGGAGCATTTTGGCATTTTTTTGTTTTAGTAAACCCGTGACAATAAAATTCGGTGAATGAAATCAGAACGGTCGACCCGGCAACACTCGGGACAAACAACAACGCTGCACCAGCGTAGCAGCAGCTTTCGACAACCTGCTCCCAACGTTGTTCAGTTGAGCATCGTGTGTGTGCCGTGTAAGACCTGTTTGACACAGTGCGTGTTTAGTGCGTTGGTTTTGAACTGCGAACAGGAACATGAACGACCAAAAGATCAGTGTACAGTTTTGTTTTAAGCTGGGCAAGACACCGAAAGAAACGCATGCGATGCTGGTACGTGTTTAAGAAGATCAAGCACTATCCTTGAAGTTTGTGTACGAGTGGTTCGCCTGTTTTCGAGGAGACCGGGAAAGTGTTTCTGACAACCCCCGTAGCGGAAGACCGGCGACCGCCGTCAGTGACGAAAACATTGAGAAGGTGAGGACATTAATCACGAACGATCGGCGATTAACTGTGCGCATGATAGCGGATGAACTGCAGATTAACCGCGAATCCGTGTGACAACTCGTTACCGAGAAGTTAGGGAAGAGGAAAACGTGTTCTCGTCTTGTGCCACATCACTTGACTGACGATCAGAAGCAGGCACGTTTAGAGGCTCATAGGATTTTGTCGAAATGGCGGATGCGACACCAAATTTCTTGAACTGTATTGTCACTGAGGATGAAATCTGGTGTCTCAGGTATGACCCTGAAACGAAACGGCAAAGCATGGAATGGCGTTCTTCGGGATCCCCTTGTCGGAAAAATGTCAGAGCCGAAATCACACATCAAACTATCTTTGAAAGGAAAGAGATTTGACGATATTCCTGACATCCAAAGAAACGTGACGAGGCTTTTGAACACCATCCCAAAGGAAGCTTCTTGCAAAGTTCCAGGACTTGTATCGCCGATGTCAGCAGTGCATAGTTATGGGAGGGGACTATTTCGAAGGACAGTACGTTACTGCCGTGCATTGTTCATGTATGTTGATAGTATAGGACTATTCACCGAACTTTATTGTCACAGATTGTATTATGCTTCTTACTGTTGTAATTGGTCCGCAGAGAAGTTCACTCATGTAAGAATTACGTTCCTTAAATAGACATACGGCAATCCGGGGTGCCTTCTCTGTTGTTTCCTTGTTTTTCCGTCCCATTCTTCCCTACGCATTGCACAAACAATAACACACTGCCTGCACCATATGACGTCGGTGTCAGCCTTAGATGGCCTGCGATATTTGAATTAGTTCATGCGGACTAATACATATTGGAGGGTAGATGTTGCTGATGTTTGTTTTTAATGGGAAAAACTTACGATTATTTCTATCCACTGGCTTGTTCTTAACGAATTAAAAGCCGTACATTCTCAATTGTTAGATTATATTTACGTCGGTGAGGCAATATATTTTTGAATGTCATAATTAAGGTCATAACATTACGTAGGTTAACCGACGAATACTTCTTGGATCCACTGTACGTGTCTATTTCTCTCATAGCACTCCGCAGTTGTTTGGCCCATACTTAAAGCTGATGTTCCCGGCGGTGTCATTGTGATCTGAAATTGCACTGATTTGCATTCATCTTCATTCATCTTAATCTCTGTAAATAACTGGCCTATATACCCTTAATTGTCGGATTTTTTTGTTCCTTGTAGATTGGTGCTCTTGCTAATTCCATCCAATCAGATGGTTCCTTATTCAGAGTCCATTTTATTCATGTTACATACTCATTGAATAATGCTATTTCCTTATTTTTGTTCGAGCATCGTTCAGTCCTGCTGTTTTATGTCATTCTCTTCTAGCGAGATGTCATTACTACTGAGATACCGTACTACAGAAAAAACAATTTTAACTGCCCTTGTATTAAAAATTAAACACAGCTTAAATCACACCAGCGTAGCATCTAAATTAAATTCATACAAGCTATACACAATTTCAACACAAGAAACACCATTAAAATTCATCGCCCAACAGAGTTCCGTTTCTCTGTCATCTGACAGAGTAAAACGGAACATCGAAATTGATGCGCAGGCAAGCTAGATGACATCAATTGAAATAATACCCATTCATTTTCAATATCTTAGGCTTCCATATTATTTGTTCACATTTTTTCTTTGATCACATCCATACGCTTTGGTCCAATTTTCTTTTCCTGGTGTTCTTCCACCCTTATTCATTTGCAGATAGATTTTACTTTATCTGTCTTAGTAATAGTGATGCTGTACTTAGTTCAGTGCAGATCAGATACACGTCAGTATTATAAAAAACGATTTAAATACATCAGGTGCTCCTTACTGATTTTCTAGTTCGAAGTCGATTAGGGATCTGTTACCCATACCGTTCCAAGTCCAGCTGTAAGTAGCATGTTTACAAATGAGTAAAGAGTAGCTGTTTCTTAGTAGCATCGAAGTCCAGGAATTGTTTCCCATTTTTGATAGCATGCATACTTCCCTTACATTAACCCGTTACTTGACCTTACATACTCTTCAGTTCTATTTCCAATCTTTAAGGTATCCATACAACCTATTTACGGTTGAACCTGAGTACTAAATCACTCGGTACCTCCTAAAATCATGTCTACCTCGTCCTCATCTGCTTTTTCACTTGCGAAATTATACATCCGCCGGACAATTCTAATCCAAATTCTTGCAAGAATCAAATCTACCAAATTCATTCGTATAGTTATACGCCTAACAGGAAATTTGTCACTTGCTACTCACTTCACATTCTATGTTCCCTTTTAAACATCCGTTAGGAACAGTTTAACTCTTCCTCCTCACCCGAATATCGCTAATTCCTAACAGACCCAAACCCATCCTGTTAGCTGATTCAGCCAGATCTGTTTGTTTGTTTGTTTCTTTCATAAGCCTTATTCGTGCTGATAGCACCTCATCGAAATCCATTTCGATCGCTGACTTGTTTCAAAGGAGTCGCAGGCCTGTCAAATGGAAGTGAAACTTTCAACATTCCCATTGCTAAAAATATTGTGAGCGCACTCGGAACATTCAAGTGAATCATGCTGCTGGCCTTTTACGTACAGACCCAGTGAAAGCTTTCTGTTTAACAGTTTAAGTTATTAATAATAATAATAATAATAATAATAATAATAATAATAATAATAATATTAATGATAATAATATATAAACCCGAACAATTCATGAACTTTTTCTTTAAATGAACTACCACACGAGTTGGCAGCGCGGTTAGGGTCGTATAGCTGTGAGATTCTATTCGGAGGATGGTGGGTTCGAATCTCACCGTCGGCAGCCCTTAAGATAGTATTCCGTGGTTTCCCATTTTCACACCAGCCAAATATTGGGGCTGTACGGCCGCTACCTTCCCATTTCTAGCCGTTTCCCATCCTTGCGTCGCCGAAAACCTTCGATGTGTTCGTGCGACGATTAAACACTAGGAAGAAAAAAAAATGAAATCCCTGTGCTCAGATTCAACCAAAACTAGTAGTATCTTGGGTATGGTCATGTTTTCAACCGTCTCCTAAACTAACAACCTTGCTTTGTTCTCATGTATATGAAATGTGTATGCCATTATTTCTTTCTGATAAGTCAGAATATTTTAACTAATTAAAGTAATTAATTATTCCACACAGCTCACCAATGCCTTTTAATAATATTGCTGTACATTCTTGTTATTTCATAAATTACTGATGTCATTAGTGCAGAATTTTACGGAAGAGATATGACGGTACATTTAAATCATTGCATTTTTTAATACATTATACCTGTGAAATAAATTACATTAATTTCTTTGGCAACATGAAATAGTGAGTATATGACGATATCGGTAAACAATCTTTGACCTAAATCCAGCCAGCTACGAGACGGCTAACGCAGGACGACCTGACCAGAGTTGAAATGGCTTTCATAAATCAATGGTCACAATTCATGGACCATGGCTCGTGGCCGATACGGATTGTGAAACCCATTGGACCGTCTCCTTGTAATAGATTCTCCTCTTTCATCCTTCCTTTCTGTCCTACTTTTGTCTCCTAGAGGCTATCGCGTTAAAGATGGCCTTACTGCCTTAGACTCTCCTAAAGAAGAGGTAACTTTTTGGGACGCTTACAACGCAGAGCTTAGTTGTATCGGGTCAAGTATTGTTTCTACGTATCTCACATTGTTTCATAATCTTGTACTTATGGTTCAATCCGGACAAAATGTAGCAAAGTAGATAAAATCAAAGACTCTATCCGCTGACATTGAAACTCCTATGAGTTAGTGAAAGATGCAACAAGATGCTGTTTATGCTTTCATATTATTTTCGGTCTGCAGGTGTTGTGATGACCAGTTCCGTATACGAGGAACATTTATATGACAAGCTCTGTTACTACAGTGCTTCTACTGTATAATGTAATTTAGATTTAGATATGAGATTCATAAAGTGGTAATCCAGTTGTTTAGTCCCTTGAAACAATAACAGCAGTTGAAATTCTTTCGTAATTTCGTTGTTTTGTCCGTAAGATGACAGTCGATCACTAATTTACACTGCCTAACGAAAGAATTGAAGCACCCAGAAGTAGAGGAGGAAACGAACTGAAACTTACCGTGTGGAGAGGGTATGTGTTTTTTTTTATCAGGGGTTGCAAAATACAAATTTATTAAGAAGTTGGCAGTCCGAGTCCTTATCAGTATGACGTTGCACCACCTCAGGCCTGGATGCATGCCATGGTTCAGTTAGGAAGGGTGTTATGAAGTCGTTGTATCCTCTCCCGAGGCAAGCTGGCCCACAACTGTTGTGTCTGGTCCTTGATATCCTGGAGACTGGCACTGGGACACCCGAGCTGGTCCTACACATATTCTATCTGGGACAGATCTGGGGATCTTGCTCGCTACGGGAGTACCTCAACATCACGCTGGCAGTTCATAGAGACAGGTGCCGTGTGTGAACGAGCATTGACTTGTTGAAGAAAGGCACCACAGTACTGTCGCATCAGAGGTAACACATGAGGACGCAGGATATCCGTGTCGTACCGTTGCGTTGTGCCGTCGGAGTTCCCTCAATCATTACCAGCCGTGACCTGAAGTCACCCGATGGCTCCCCACACCATGACGCCGGGAGTAACACCGCTGTACTTTTCCAAAACATTGGAAGTATTGGACGTCTCCCCAGGTCGCTGCCATACTCGCAGACGATTGTCATCCGGGGTAGTGCAGAACCATGATTCATCGCTGAACACAATGCGACGCTGTTATTATCAGCAGTCCATGCTTCCTGGTCACGCCATCACTTCAAAAACAGCCGTTTGTGTTGTGGTGTTAACGGTAGCCTACGAATGGGACGGTAATTCCCTAGTCTGGCTACTACTGATCTCCGATCAATGGTGCGGGATAACACAGAATGTTGCAGGGAGTTCATTACTTGTTCTCGGATGGGTTACGCTGCGCTTGGTACACAATACAGTGATCCTCACTTGTGGTGGTCAGACGTGGTCGAGCGGATGTTTGACGACAAGCATGCCTGCCCTCATGTTCCCATGCAGTCCAATATCGGGCCATTGTCACATCCGAAAGCCCCACAAATCTGGGTATTGCACGATTCGACCAGCCGGCCAAATGGAGACCCTTTTAAACGCTGTCAGGTGCCGATAACTCTTGTCTTACACGAGCGTATCCTTCACAGTGATAACTCAACATCTGACGCTGTTCACGATCTCGTATAAATCCTACCAGGCCTGGTAACAAGACTAAACACGAACAACACTAATGCACTCTGGTGGCCGTTTTACCTATCACATTAACATACCCGACGATGGTGTGTACGTGTACGAAGTTACACTGACATCCGACCATTTCTTCTAGGTGCTTCATTTTTCTTCAGACAATGTAGTCTTTGCTTGGAGTAATGACATTTTATCATATTGCACCATACCACATTCAGCAGAGACAATACGCGACACTTCAGGATTTAGTCTTGTCAAAATGGGAGACAATTAGCAAGTAGCGCTCCTAGTGGCGTGATCAGAAAATTCGGGATAAATTCAAATATCAATGGGAATGCATATACGGAAATTGATAAATAAATTACATCTAGAAAGAAAGTGTTATTAACTTCAAAGTCGGTAAAAAAATTCAGGATAAATTAATGAAGAATTATTCAAAAGACTGAAATTAGACATACAATCAAGCTGTGAAATGGACTGCTGTGAAAGGGCTTGAGCTTTCATTTATGCGTTACTTTTTTAGCTTTAGCATTCCTTTCTGTTCATTTACGGCTAGATTTGACTTTTTTCTCATTTAAAAAACATTGTATCATCACATTAAGACACTTGTCAGTAAACATATCGGCACATTCCTTACACACATGATCCAGTAAATTAAAATGTAAAAGCTGGACAATTTTCCTCTTAACTTGAAGCCTACTAACAGAAAGAAAATCTATAAATTTAGCCTCAAAATATTCAAAATTACCCTATAAGCAATACTTGCCAGTACATTAGGGTAAAGCAAATTTGCATCATCATTTTGTTTCGTCCGGCTCCATACTTAAATGGTTAGCGTGCTGGCCTTTGGTCACAGGGGTCCCGGCGTCCCGGGTTAGATTCCTGGCAGGGTCGGGAATTTTAACCATCATTGGTTAATTTCCCTGGCACGGGGGGTTGTGTGTATGTGTTGTCTTCATCATTCATCCTCATCACGACGCGCAGGTCACCTACGGGTATCAAATCAAAAGACCTGTACCTGGCGAGCCGAACTCGACTTGGGATCTCACGACACTAAAAACCGTACGCCATTTCATTTCATTTTGTTTCAACAAAATATGTACATTTGTAAAGTCACCCACATTTTCTTCAGTGCTTCACAACGCATTACGACATTCCAAATGGGGTTACTTGGAACACAAGCAGCCACACACATATGCATATGCATTTTCTTGAATTAAATCAAAACCTACAGATCACATCTACAACAACACATCGGTATTGAAGGTTAACTGATGCACTATACAATGAAATAAGATTATATTTTAAGCCAGTTAAAATATGGGTTGAGTGGGTCAGAAGTTTAGGAAGTACTATAACAATCTCGTGTCACTTGAATAATATATATGCAAACACAATATTTACTTACATTTTCTTATCACGAGGGAAACGGAAGACTGCGAATCCTTCTGCACTTCATAGTTATTGCAGCCAAACATAGCACATATCTTTCCACTCATGTTGAGAGGATAAAAAGAAATAATACACGATGCTATTTACTTATGTCAACTAACTGAAAAAGCACAAATAACTCCCAAAACTTCACAAATAAATACACGTGCTAGTATGACAGAATCAGTAACTCCAGGTCACTCCGCTAGACAGAGCTCTAATCGCTGTCCCCCAGATATCTCGCGGACTGTCGCTTATTGTCTCTACTGTATATGACCATACATAACGATCGCTTTAAGTGAAGCTGCTGTCCAAAACCATGCCCAAGAATAGTCAATAATTGCATTGTTTCTGTTAACAGTATATTTTTTCTTGGATTCAAATCAATATAAAATAGTAAACAAATACGAGTATAGTCTGTATCAGCGCAAATTAACATTTTACTATAATCCATTTTCGGAAACTAAATTATATCATCAGTAAGATGTTTGATATTTAGGCCTAGATTTATAATTCTAAAATATCTACATAAAGTATGTCGTTGAATAAAACAAACTTGATGACGAGTTCAGTTTAGTCTGGAGAGAAATAAGAAAGCAAGAAAGAAATAAAGAAAGATAGAAAGAAAGAAAGAAAGAAAGAAAGAAAGAAAGAAAGAAAGAAAGAAAACGGTCCTTGTTACTGTAATTAATTCCGAATGAGCATTAATCCATTTAAATTAAATTGTTAAGATGCAACATACCCAACAATAGTAAGACTAGTACCGGGCGAGTTGGCCATGCGGTTAGGGGCGCGCAGCTGTGCGCTTGCACCCGGGAGATAGTGGGTTCAAACCCCATTGTCGGCAGCCATGAAAATGGTTTTCCGTGGTGTCCTACTTTCACACCTGGCAAATGGTGGGGCTGTACCTTAATTAAGGCCACGGACTTCCCTCAGCGTGAGCCAAGAGTTTCACTGAACTTAGTAGTGCGTACAACTCGGTGTCGTGTGTCGATAAGCTGAACGTGATTCAAACGTCGTGTCAAAGATTGAAACAGAACATTCATTCAAAATCTTTCCAGGGCCCTTTCTCTGGGCGAGAAATATTTCTATATATTCCGAGACATTTAACTCTAGTACATAGATACCTTTCAGAATGTTCTGTTTTTTTTTTTTTTTCCAATTTGCTTCAGGTCGCATCGACACAGATAGGTTTTATGGCACAATGGGATAAGAAAGAGATAGGAGTGGGAAGGAATTGGCCCTGGCCTTAATTAGGGTACAGCCTACCATTTGTCTGGTGTGAAAATGGGAAACCACAGAAAACCATCTTCAGGGCTGCCGACAGTGGGATTCGAACCCATTATCTACCCGGATACAAGCTCACAGCTGCGCGCACCTAACCGCACGGCTAACTCTTCTGGTCTTTAATGCCTTTAAAATTACGATTACTATTATACATGTGTTCTGTAAATGCGGAATATATATTATATTACGGCCTAAAAATGTTCTAAATATCTATGAGCTAGTGTCCTGCTAGTTCTTCCTATATTACTACAACCACTGGATGTGAGCCTGTATATTCAAGAGTCACTATGCATATCCTTGTTATTTAATATATTGGGGATGTAAACTTTTTCGAGACTATGTTATTACTTTTAATTACATTGAATTTCCTCAAAATGTTATAAATCCTATAAATTTCGTTTTCCAAGTATGCGAATGTTGCATAGTGTTTATTAATTTGTTTCTTTCTTTTTATTTTTCCTTGTCTGTGTATTTTTTTATCGACCATTTTTGGATCGTAAGCATCTGCTCTTGCTATATGCTTTATTACGTTCTTTTTGTTTCTGTTTTCATCATCCATTGGGATTTAACATTCTGTTGACAAAACTTCCATGCAGCTCGCTTGTGAGGATTTTGCCTACAGGGAACGTGTCTCCTATCCTCAGATCTTGTCAGATTGTTGATTTCTTGCATCCTGTTTTCTAGAAATATCACCAAGTTCCCATTTCTTCTTCTCCAGGCTAGTGCTGTAATCTATTCAATAATATTCTTTTACATCTTCTAGCTGAAGTGCTTTCCGAACCAAATGTTATAGTCGACTTCCTATCAGGCAACCCAATAGGTCTAACCATACCATTTTTTCAGCTTTGACTGGATCTACACTTGCCTTGGCAATCATTTATTGTGCCACCACTTCGTCTTCTGTCTTTGTTCTCAAAAATGTAACAGCTGAGTGTGCATGTTAACTGGCATTTGTGAATATTTTGTGCATGTTGACTAGCATTTGTGAATGTAATGCAGAGGCCAGTGTCGTCTGACGATTTATGCACCAGAAGCCATGCGCTATATCTTTATTTTACTTAAAAATAGGGTTTCTTCGTATCTTTTAATAAACACTCTAGCCACATCTTCTGGTATGAATAAATCCAATTGTGACTTGGCTACATTCTTACTGGACTTACATGCTGCATTATTTTGCCAAAATCTCTGCAACACTATTTTCAGTGGCAGAAGAGCAGGACAAAGGAATCCTATCACATCAAGAATCCTTAATGCTGTTGAAACGATAACTTTTTGTCAGTAAGGATGGAAGTTCTATAATTATCGAGGTAATTCCACTTCCAAGATATTTCCGTCTCTTATCCCATTTGAGACCTGAAACGTTTGAATAGGGTTCATGTCTAGTCTCATAATTCTGATCAAAATTCTCATCACGATATGTTGTGTGCTCGGACGTGTATTCCCAACATCTTAGATCCATTTTATTTCTAGACATAACACGAGTACTGTGGACTGGACTGTTATAACACCATTATGTACACACAAAGAATCTCTACTTTTCTCGTAATTGCGTCATACTTTTTATATTCGAAAGATGATAGTCGATGGCAGCTCCTAGGATGGAAGTCGAAGGTGAGATTCCAATACTACCCTCGTGTTCCTTTAGTACTCTTCTTTGTATAATCCTCCACCATAGAAACAGTAAACAACCTGTACCTTCCCAACTTCAATAATCTGAAAAGAGTTTCTGATATTATAGATAATTCCAATTTTCTTTTCGTAAAACCATATTAATTGCTTGGGACCCGTCATGGAAAGAGACTTCTTCAACATTCTTACACGAAGAATCAAATACAGGAAGTATAGGAGTGGTTACAGTATTTTTCTTGAACAGTGGTTGGTAGGGAAGCTAGTGGCATATCTTTTCTTTCGTAGGTACCTCCTCTATAAAATCTCGTTGTGTCCAATTTTTTAAGATCCAACTATACGAAAAGAAAATATTTACTTTCTCTAATTTCTTCAAGGCAGACTCCCTACTCTTGGCAGCTTGTTTCTTAGATGAAAAGTTTCTTCTCTTGCACCTCACCCTTTCATCTTAGGACCTGTCATCAACCATTATCTTTCAAACGTAAGAGAAGAAGATGATGAGGCAGTTGTCAGGAAATTGAGAGCTTGATATCAGCCTACGTAAGAACCCCACAACGGCCATCTGAATTTCTCTTAAAGGTACTGAAAAAGTAATTCCCTGATATCGAGCTGTTATTGACCGTGCTTTAACAGAATCCTGAGTACTAATAGTCTTAATACTCCACAATCGTGCAATAGATTTATCGCTGTTGGTCATTGTTATGGTAAGGTTAGTCATATTAGTTTCCAGTGTCCACAAGTAACACAGAAGCAAGTCTTTTCGATAGCGGAAAAAAAATCCCTGTTAGAATATCTGCGTAGACATCCATCCCAGTGAGCAACCCAGTCTCAGAGAAGCTCTGTCCGAGGTCGCCGATTCAGGTCTCCTTTTCCTTAAGTGCTATAGAGCTCTTTAATATCTGAGGGATGGACTGACTGCAGTCTTTTTTGTGTCGTTCATTCGGGTTTCACGAAGGTACCGTACTCTCATTTTGTGTACATTCAGGTTATAATTCCTTTGTTTTACTTTGGAGGTCTGGCTGCCTCCAAAAAGGAAATTAGCCACCGACCCTACAGCAACAGCTTTCAACGTTAGTTCTTCTGCTGTCGTCTAGAATAAATAGGAATTTTGAGAACCACTGTCTTGATATATTTTCATGTACAGTAATCATCAGTGTCTGTGATTTACAATTGTCCATATCCGTGGTCACCTTCGCTATCAGAAGCTTCTCTGAAGCACTCTTTTCAGATATCTCCCCTCTATCAGAGATCTTTGCTTTACAGTTGGCCGTCAAATGATTCGATTGCAGGCAGATATAACATTTTTTCTCCTTGTCCGTGTATTTTCTACCTTCCAACGTCATAGAATGAGTGGAAGAAACATCCGTTAGCCTAGTAGTTCTTCTTCCAGAATATAATAATAATAATAATAATAATAATAATAATAATAATAATGTATTTACCTCCCACTAACTACTTTTGGGTTTTCGGGAACGCCGATGTGCCGGATATTTTGTCCCGCAAAAGTTCTTTTTACGTGCCAGTAAATCTACTGACACGCGGCTGACGTATTTGGGCACTTCCAAATACCACCGGGCTGAGCCCGGATCGAACCTGCCAAGTTGGGGTCAGAACGCCAGCGCCTCAACCGTCTGAGCCACTTAGCCCATCTCTTGCAGAATATACACTATTCTAAGATGCTATAATGAATAGCAGCTACAGAAGGGTTCATTTCACCTTTCTTCATCTGCTTTCCTCTGTTCTTGATATGCTTGACAAAACTTTGGCTTCCTCGTACAGAATAATTTTAAAATCCAGATTGGGCCAACATGATTTGTTTTTCGCTTCAAACTTCCATTCTAATAAATTACATTCGACAATCAAGTCGTGTTTGGGAACTGTTTTCTTGGGTTTCTGCTAGTCTATAGCTTTCGTTTCTGTGCCAAGCTCATAAAGTTTCTTCAGGACGACTCGATTCAACAAGAGGGAAGGACCACATGCTTGGTTTTGCAGAATAAATCTCTAGCATATTCAGTGATCGAAGCTGAGATTCCAAATTGATTATCAAAGTTGACAGTGGCAGCTTTTCCTTACTCGCTGCATTTGAAATGACTAACTTTAGTAGTCTTGCTCTATTTTGCTTTAATAGCATGTCCATTCATTTTAAGCCCATTTCACAATTTTTTCATTAATTATTCCTCAAATCGCCAAATGTTAACCTTCAAACGATCAAATTTATTGAGGGAAATAACTCCTATGATTACTGTTAGAATTTCATTCCTGTGATTTTCCTAGTAAACAAAATTCTTACTGGTCGTCTGACTATCGTAAATTTCTTCGTTTCTATTTTAGTTGCTCTAGTTTCAGTATTGGTTTCTTCTAACTGCGAACTTCACACGAGGTTAATACGTCCTCCACTTCTTCACAACCAGAGTTTCATTTTACTCTCTCTCTCTCACTCACTCACTCACTCACACACACACACACACACACACACACACACACACATATAACTGCATGTAAATGTCTTAACGTTACCGTATAATCAGGAAGATCACGTCGGAGTCATCCAAAATGTTGGAAATATCGCGAAAGTAAGATAAATATTCACAGCTGCTTTGTTAAACTGCCACATTTTTTCTTAACGACTTCAACAGTGACAAAACACTATAAAAACTCGGCATGACATCCAATTCGTAAAATAGAGTAGTATTTGCGTTCAGAATCCATCTAAACGAACATCATATTTCATCAAAATATCTCTAGCCTTTTCCGAGTTCTAGTGGGTCAGTCCAACAAACATCGCTCCAATTTACTTTCATTTTATAGATAACAGTTTCAAAACCAGAGCTTGATCAATATGTAGTCGTCAGTGTCCTGAAAAAGGAAGTTTCCTCGCTTGGGGCCAATGATTTCTTGTGAAAGTCCTTCTTTGAAGGATTTATAGAAATTACTTCATGTATTAGCAGCAAATCGTCATTCGTACCGATATAGCTCGTCCGGCGAGTGGTGAAGCCTCAAGGTCGAACTACATAATCCGGTGGGGAACTGTAGCGCTGGAGGAGAAGACCCCTCACGTGGTTGTTTCGAGTGCTGCGGCAAGACGATTGCATGTTAACATCATAAGCGATGGCGACAGTACGGCGGACGGGGACTCACTGCGAGCTAGGGATGGGCGCGACTGAAGCCTGGAATCCAGAGTGTCGACTCCATCTACTCCGAACACTGGGATCGGTTCGCATGAAGCCTTGCGACTCCAAGCTAACTTGACTCTCGTTGCGGAGCCGCTAGCATGTCGAAGCGCGGAAAATAACATGAAATATCATGTATGTTTCTGCTTATTTTCCCATCTGGATACTTAAGAGTATTGTAGAATGAAGTACGGTATCGTTAACGAAGACGACGAGCGTAATGATGTACGTAGTTGAAATAAAATAAAATGTGTCAAGTCAGAAAGTTTCGGCATAGTAGACCACGGGCATTTAATTTACCGTCTTTATTTTTCGTGATCAGGAAATTGATAAACAAATATCGATGGTAAATCATTAGGAATTGCACATGAAAGATGAAAACAAATTTAATATGGGGAAAACCATTAACATAATTCGAACATAGATGAAACATTAAAAATAAACACTGTGAATGAAGCCTTAACCAAACCCGCCAATGTTGTCTCTCATACACTATACATTGCGACAATGAACACTGAATAATAATCGTCCCACAAAAGACGCTTCACGAATGAACTATACCAATGACGCCCATATTATAATTCGCGCATGTTTCACATGGGATAGTAAAGCACTTTCAGTCTATGAATGATACCACCAACTTCTACCGTTTTCTCTCACATCCTGGTAGGGTCGTGGGTGCAGACAGTGTCGCACATTGTGTCGCCATGTTTTACGGCCGGATGTTCTTTCTGACATCAACCCTGTGTGGAGGGATGTATTCACAATCGCGTGTTTGCGTGGTGGTTGATAGTGTGAAGTGCTGTTTGATAACGAAAAGAAATGTGTTGGAATAAACATTAACATCCAGTCCCCGAAATGTGAAGTCACTCACAAGTGATCGGACTCTCGTAGTGTTGATCACGCAAAACTCTAATCTTGCTTTGCCTTTTTTATTCACACTACATACGTAACTGACATTCACGGATATACTGCACGAATTACACTCAACTGAGTGAAAATGCCTTACAAGTGGAATCACTGCAGTGTAAATCTGCACTAGGAGACAACAAAACAGAATTCTTCCTCGTTGACTAAAAAAAATTAAGACGCCGTCCTACATTGCCCCATCTTCCTTAGCCAGCAGTATGAAAAAACACTCCTTCCTTACAAGGACACATTGGGCCACAAGCGTGTTGTAGATCACTTGTAAGTTGAACTTTCGTACGTATCAAGTGGTTACTGTGCGCTCAGATTCTTATATAGGTGTAGTGGCTACGCGGAAAAGATCAGCGGTGTGGGGCCACTTCAAAATTGATAACGAAAACACTAGTAAAGTGATATAATGATCTATTATCCTACAACAACTGGTATGATAAAGCACATGAAGTCTATGAATCATACTAATATAAACATTGCTGAGGGAGGAACTTGCAAGTGATGCTCATGACCACTACCATGTTGTTAATTACGATCATTGATAGATTCACAATCACTCAAAAAAGGAATGACCGCATGATATACTGTATAAGTTCCCCGCAGGCACACTTTTGAAAAAATGAAAATCCACAGCCTGTTTCCAGTCATTCGACCAGGTCAGGAATGGAATGAATGAAGCCCCCATCTAGCGGCGAGGATAGGAATTGTGCCGGCTGCCGAACCCTGTCGCACCGGGCGAGTTGGCCGTGCGCGTAGAGGCGCGCGGCTGTGAGCTTGCATCGGGGAGATAGTAGGTTCGAATCCCACTATCGGCAGCCCTGAAGATGGTTTTTCGTGGTTTCCCATTTTCACACCAGGCAAATGCTGGGGTTGTACCTTAATTAAGGCCACGGCCGCTTCCTTCCAACTCCTAGACCTTTCCTATCCCATCGTCGCCATAAGATCTATCTGTGTCGGTGTGACGTAAAGCCCCTAGCACAAAAAAAAAACCCTGTCGCACTCCTCTGGGACAATGATTAATGAATGACAGGTGAAATGAAATGATATTGGAGAGTGTTGCTGGAATGAAATATGACAGGGAAAACCGGAGTACCCGGAGAAAAATCTATCCCGCCTCTGCTTTGTCCAGCAAAACTCTCACATGGAGTGACCGGGATTTGAACCACGGAACCCAGCGGTGAGGCCGGCGCGCTGTTGACTTATAGGTCTAATGTTTATAATGATTATAAACATTAATTGGTGAAATTTTTTTTAATATTCCATTAGTAAATGAAAGTTGTTTGTATTATGTAGTTCCAGTTCACACTGGCGATCATTGAAGATTATTCTGTCAGAATATAATCTTATATTTATTATTATCATCATTATTATTATTATGCACAAAAGACCTTTTTCGTGACAACCCTGTGGGCCTTGGCCTACCAAGTGACCTCTGCCCAGCTCGAAGGCCAGTAGATTACGAGGTGACGTGTGGTCAGCACGACGAATCCTCTCGACCGTTATTCTTAGCTTTCTAGACTCTGGCCTCTACCTCACCGTCTTCACGAAAGCTGAGATACAGGTAGAAATCCTTGACCTGGCCGGAATCGATCTCGGGGCCTCCCTAGACTGCGGAGGCGGCTATTATGATGCACAATAATTGGTAAAATATTTGTTGTAAAATCATACTCTAAGCACTTGCCCTTTTTTTTCTGTTTTACCTTAACGAAATTAACAATGGCGATTATTGTAAGTATACTGTCAGATTATTATTACCACTACTATTATCGTCATCATCATCGTTGCCTAAATAGACCTACAATATTAACAATAACGATGATAATAATCCGAAACAATATTTAATATTTGTTGGCTATAATCATATTTATCGTATCATAGATTATCAAGGTAGGGACGTGGAATCATAATTCCAAGCAGTTCCGAAAACAGTTTTTAGATGGCGTTAGTGCGTCAGTGGAGTCGAGAGTGTCGGTTCCAGAGGCAGCAGTTTCAACTCTTCGCGACTCCGTTTCGCAACCCATCCCTACTGCGAGCGCTGTTACCCCACCACCGAAACGTGGCTGGAAACCTGACTGGCAGACATTGCCAGCGCGACGTCGAGGCTTCACCACTCGCCGGACGAGCTTTTCGCTGTGTACCTTGGCTTACTGTATGTCTGCGACGTTTACCGTAAAGCTTAGCGTTGGCTACTCGGTTTGGGCCACGTAGCTGTCAGCTTGCATTCGGACGACAGTAGGTTCGAATCGCACTGTCAGCAGCCCTGAATCCCTCCGTTGACTATCCGTGGAATATCGTATTTTCGATCGTTTTTGTAGTTTCCGACGTCAGCTCTTCGTAATTACTATGATGTTGCTTCAAAGGCAAGCCCATTTCCCTCTCAGTACTAGCCCAAGTTAGTTAAACTTTAAGAGCCATTTCACACCCATTACGTCATTAACTATCAAATGAATTGCCTTCAGTAGTGACATTTTAACGAGTGTGGAAGTTTCGCATCGATGTAAGCATCCAGATATAAAAAAAACGGTCGTATTCACAACCCTTTTACAGTTTGCTGAAAGGTATAGTTTCTTCGGGGATGGGCGAGAAGGTATTTAAACCCTTCCCTGCTTAATGAAACTTTCGCATCGATGTAAGCATCTACAAATAAAAAACGGTTGTATTCACAACCCTTTTACAGTTTGCTGAAAGGTATAGTTTCTTCTCGGATGGGTGAGGAGGTATTCAAACACTTCCCTGCTTAGTCGTCTTCACGAGGTTAGGTGCACTCTTTTCAACACTCATACTAGGATTTAAATACAAGGATGGTGTTGTCGGGAATCAAATCTGGACCAACCGGGAAGAAAATCATGTTAATTCCACGACCTTGTCTATGACTCACATGTTTTGCATTTGATGAGTTTTTGAAATATCCATTTAATCATTTCGACAGTTTATAAGGTGAATGGTATCTTAAAAATACCGTCATAGAAACATTGCACAGAATGTTTTCTGTTGCAGCATGATCCAACTACGTGATTCCCCCAACTTACTACTGTATCTGCGTCTGACAAGAAGTCGCATCAGCTTGTAGGTACGGCACGAGAAACAGACACAAACATTAGTCGAGCTCCTGCATATGTTCATTATGCAGTACTTATTAATTATAGTAAATGTGTAACTAAAACGCAATTGCCCTAGCACTTTGAAACTTCATGACAGCACCTCAACTCGCAAGAGTCACCGCGGACGGAACAGATGTTTATTTTCAGGTATTGGGACTTGAGATAAACGCATGCGCAGCAGCAGTGCTTAACCCCGCATCCATGCGACTTCTCGTCAGACGACTATAGTAAATACTGTCGCGGAGAACCGCATTTCGCTGTAAAATAGCCCAAAATGAGACAGTTATAGACGAACAACATTTTCTGAAAGCTAACAGGCTTGTAGGTATACTTGACTGTTGATATCGTGAGTATATTCACGGAACTTCTAGTTTTACATGGGGTCTGTAGAAAAGTAATGTATATTGGCTCGAAAAATGAATGTGCGGAAGGTATTATAATACCCTTCATTATGTTCCTCGAATTTACTATTTTATCAGAACTTTAACTATTATCAAATTATAAATCATCTCCCAAGTAGATTATTGCTATAGGCTCAATTGTTTGATGATGAATAGTCCAAAATAGAATTATACATTACACGGCTCACGAATCGCGGATTGGACTTCATCATCGACTGACTGCTGGAGCGTGTCTGATTCACTACAGTGCCCCTACTCTCTTTACTCGAGTCGGTATTTCTCTCTTACAGGATTCAACTAGAAACACTTTCAGTGCTCAGCGCATAGCTTTGATATAGCACCATCGTCATATTTTGATAGAACACTGACGTATATTCTTATTATTAATGCAGCAGATGTGAGGGCTCCAGTATTATATAGGTGAATTATTGCAATTCATGCTTATGTAACAATGCCCTCTTTTGATGAACCTTATTTCCCTCCTTTAGCAGGATGGGTATGCAGCTACCCGCCGCTTGGCAGGGCATGCCCGGCCAACCGCAGATTCCTGCGGCAGCTCAGCAGATGGCAGCAGCAGCGCAGGGGGCGGCAATGCAGCAACCTGCAGGCATGATGGCCTACCCCATGCAGCAGTTCCAGGTAGGCCCATAGTGTTCGCTTATTTTTAATAACCTGTCCGCTCATGCCAGTTTTTTCTACAATTACATTGCTTCGCCCATCTGCTGGAAAGGTGTCAATGCACTTGTAACAGGAAGCCATATCGAATAAAACATGTAGGGATTAATTATTAACCGAGACATAATATAGATTGAATATGCGAATGTTGTTTCTTATTATGACATTTTTTTTTCAAGGAAAAATTGTAATGAAAATAAACAATATTTTGATGCTTTGTGCCTTACTTGTTACAAATACGGCATCATAGTAGGCAACTTGATTGAGCTGTGTCCAAATCATTCAGTTTATTACATACTCGGTGGCGGGTATTCAAAAGCAAACTTCACTTCTCCCATTAACATTATGTCAGGTATAAGCATAAAATCTTAGCTGATTTTGTGACAGTTGTATTTACCCCTTTGAAGTTATTAGTTGCTTTTACATACAAGTTTCTGCCTTAAGAGAAGAACATGCTCATCTCAAAGTTAGCATAGTATAGAGTGGTACAGGGAGCTGTATCAAGTCACTCTATGAACTAGTAGACTACAAAACAACGAAATATCTCTAGTTCGTTTGTTCTAGGCTAAGCAGGTTAGAGAAAATATTTTACCCGTTCTTTGCCGAAAAATTTTCGGAAATAAATAAGATATATTCCATTTCATACCAATCATGATCTTTGGATTGGATGATACGACGAAGTTTATTCCCGGATTTTCCTGGAATAGCAGGGAAAGTGATTCACTACCTCATCCCTTAATTCTTTAGAACGAATTGATTAATCGACCAAATAATACCAAATAGTATAAATATAACATATTTCTGCCTTGCTCATCTGAAATATATTTCTGAAGACGTTTCTGTGAATCGAAACATTGTACGGAAAATAATGTTTATACCATTATATCACTGCGTAATTTATTTATTAGACTTGAGGAAAAATGTATTAAGCAGTTTGGCCAATGCCAGCGACTTGATCTTAATGGCAGACTGAGCTGAAAGTCTGCAGTCTAATAAATAGGTGCTGCTACTATTTGCTTTACGTCGCACCGACACAGATAGATCTTATGGAGACGATGGGACAGGGAACGGCTAGGAGTGGGAAGGAAGCGGCCGTGGCCTTAATTTAGGTACAGCCCCAGCATTTGCCTGGTGTGAAAATGGGAAACCACGGAAAACCATCTTCAGGGCTGCCGACAGTGGGATTCGAACCTACTATCTCCCGAATACTGGATACTGGCCGCACTTAAGCGACTGCAGCTATCGAGCTCGGTAATAAATAGGTGCAATGAGTATGATATGAAAACTAGCTTTTCCAAGACTAAAGTGATATCCGTAGAGAAGAAACTTAAGAGAATCGAATGTCAGGTTGGGAATACACAACTGGAACAGGTAGATCATTTGAAATATTTACGATGTGTATTCTCACAGGATGGTACTAGACCTATAGTAAAGTGAGATAGAATCAAGGAACAGCATAGCTAATGCAGTGAGGTCGCATTTGCAATCAACATTATTTTGTACGAAAGAAGTCAGCTCTCAGCTTCCAGACGAAACTATCTTTACACCGGTTTGTTTCCAACCGACTTTGTTGTACGGGAGTGGAAGCTGTGTAGGTGCAGGATATCTTCTTCGTGTTAGAAGCAATAGACATGAAAGCAGCGATAATGATTGTTGGTAGAAACAGGTAGAAACAATGACAGGAGGGTACCCGAAGTGAGGAGAGGAAGGCTAATTTAGGAATGAACTCGATTGATGAGGCTGTCCTCAGAAACCGGCTTCAGTGGTAGGGTCATGTGAGGGGAATTGAGGAGGATAGGACAGCTAGGAAAATAATGGACTCTGTCATGGAGGATAAGAGAAAACAGGAGACCAAGATGGCGATGGTTCGATTCATTTCCTAATGATTTAAAGCTAAGAGGTATGAAACTAAGATAGGCCACAGAGCTAGTTACAAATAGAGGATTGTGGAAGCGTTTAGCAAATTCACAGAGGCTTGTAAACTGAACGCTGAATGGCATACCAGACTATAACGAAGAAGTATGTATGCAAGAATTCTCCAGAATAGATTATAAAATCGGGAAGATCCCTTTCCCAGCATTTTTGGAGATAGGTCTAAGAGTATAGATATGGGACAGTACCCCGTGGAAGTAGTTAAATGACATTCAGCGGTCACAACATATGAGGTGATACGGGCTGCTTTCGTTATATCTCGTGGTACCTTATACCTTTAAAAAAAATCCACATCCTGTTGCCAGTTATTCGACCGGGTCAGGAATGAAATGAATGAATCCCCATCTAGCGGCGAGGATATGAATTGTGCCAGCTGCCGAAGCCTGTCGCACTCCTCTTGGGCAATGATTAACGACTGGCAGATGAATGAAATGACACTGGAGAGTGTTGCTGGAGTGAAATATGACAGGAGAAAACCGGAGTGCCCGGAGAAAAACCTGTCCCGCCTCCGCTTTATCCACCCCAAATCCCACATGGAGTTACCCGGATTTGAGCCACGGTACCCAGTGGTGAGAGGCCGGCGCGCTGCTACCTGAGCGACGGAGGCTTCACCTTCTACCTTGAATATTTTGAAATACATAGGGTTCAATCACCGGAAAATCTTAACCTACGCATAATAAATTCCTTCAGCAGTATATGGTTGTCATTATTTCTCAAGGGCAATAAGCATTAATTAATAGTGTGGATGAATGCAGCAACGTTTACGTTGAGAGTCTTATTCTGGCCTTATGATTTACTGAATTTAAGTCAACATGATTGTACTGTATTTATGTGTTGTCATAAACAGTCTTTATATATCTGATTTTTTAAAAATATTATCCTTTGTACAAAGGATGCTCATAAATGAATTAATGACGCAGATTGAGTTAACTGAGTGTTGCTGCGGTTTTTTTTAAAAGAAAACAATATGCCAGAAATATGTTTCTGCATTCTACACTTTGAGAACTAATGAAATGGAATGGAATGGAATATATCGCTTAGCTTAGTTGTTATAATCTGACAAATGTTCATATTAGGCTCCTGTTACAAGTTGCATGGCCCTAGAATCAGATTTATGGGCTTGCTAGCACTTACGGCATTCTTATACGATCTCTAACCAAGCGGATAGCAGATGGTGATCAGGTTTTGTCCGCAGTGCTTCATTATAATCTCATATAGGAGTATTAACGCTAAGTTCCTCTAAATCATCAACCAAGTTCCTCTAAATCATCAAAAGTGATTTCAGATAGTAGGCTTTGCCACATCTTTTCGAAAATCCAGTAATTTGAGCGGTTAATGTTCATTAAACTAAAGAGGAGTATACGCGTTATTGTTAGACGACACTGAACGACATAAGCAATTGTTTTACTGCGTTTTAGAATGCCATTTCGTTTTTTGATCGCATTGAGAGACTTGAGTTGCATTGTATTAATTACGTAGCAATATATTGTGAGATTAGTGGTGAAATGAAAAGAACTGTTTTACTTCGCGGTTGTCTTGCTCCTTGGATGAATGGTCAGCTTAGTAGGCTTCGGTTTGGCTTGAGTTCGATTCACGGCTATGTCGGTGATTTTAATCTTAAATGGTTAATTCCCATGGCCAGGAGACTGGGTGTTTGTGGTTTCCCCAACATCAATGCAACTCATAAATCACACAAAACGCTATCTGATACCACAATAACACGCAGTTTCCCATACACGCCAAATGTCACCCACCCTCGATTGAATGTAGTAATAGCCACACAGAATTATTGTAATTCACGGGTATTCGTCGCAAGAATAATTGCACACTTTCAGAAAGAAAACTGACTACATGAGTAGGTAGTTTTAGAGAAAATGGTTTGTGTACATGTTTATTCCTCACTCAAAGCAAAAAATGTGATCTAATTAAATTGAAAAGGTGAAGGTGTTATTGTATTTCTCTTTAATATTTTATCGTTAATTGGTTCTGATTGAATACTAGAATATGTTCGGACGATTATTTTTCTTCAGTACCAAGTTAGAATTAGACAACTCAATTATGACTTCTAAATATTATTTCGTCTTTTATTTAGAGTTCACTTAACCTGATCACATGAATCGCTCATCTGTGTAAGTAGAGATCTGAGATTGTTTAAAAAATTCTTGCTCTTGAATAATTCTCTATGACATACAATATTATCGTAACTAAGTTTGTTTGTTACTTAGTACTGAACTGCATGCAAGATAAATTGACAAAGTAGAGTTTTTAAAGCTATTTCTTAATATCTGTAGTGACCACAATGTTAGTCACTTCTAAGAGTTATTGACAATTTTTAATATTTTAGTTTTCGAGTTCTATAGAAGATTCGCTATGTGATGACATTTCAAATGCTATTGTTCTATACAGCAAATACTATTTATTCTTTTTCACTTAATTTTCAGTTACACTGATGTTCAAATGAGATTATGTACTGAAGCACATTGTCTTACTTTTTCTCACGATAGTGCTCATGTGTAATTTTGAACGATATGTAACAAAGCGTTTTTGGCTTTATTTTTTTAAAATAATTTACTATTATTAAATAAATACCTTCATGTCCATTACGATAATTTCCATTGCCTTCATATGCTCAGATGAAATGAAAGAACACTTGCCTCATGAAGAAATGTCTGGAAAGAAAATTGTACATGTCTGTTTAGTAACTCCAAATCTAGAATAAATATAGAGCTGCATATCAAACAACCTGACTGTATTTAATAAGAAGACATAATGGGTGAATCAGTAAAATAATGCAGCGTATAAATCATTTCTCCGAAGTAGGAATATTTTGTTTGAGTTTTTCGATGAGTATAATATCTTTCTGTTATTTATGTTTACAATTACGCAGTTATCACTGTCCATAAGTGGACACTTTTTAAAATTCTCTATTGTATAATATACTAATGATATACAGTGCCACTTTCCGTACTATCGATTAGGTATTACAACCGTCGAAAATAGTTTTCGATTGTACAAATTGAAATATTGGTAAATTTTCATCTCACTGTTGTCTTGTGCTATGTCTATAACTCTTAAATATTGAACGGATGGATGCATTTTGACTATTATTATTGTTATTATTGCATTTAATACCTAGTAGGAAACTAACTAGGATGGTGTGTTGCAAGTTAAACTAGATTAGCTGGTATCTTAAAAGTGGTACCCAGAGTTTGTGCGATGTTGTTTGTTGGTGTCAGCCTTTTGCTAATAGGTGGTGATGATGGATGGTTTGGGTAATGCGACGGTGTGCATGGTTTTTATCTTTGTTTCTTCAGCCTTGCTCTAAGTTTATTAATATTACACGTTACATATTACAGAAATATATGCATGTTTTGACTTACTTGCATGGAAACATACTTTTGAATATATACATACTTGTAAAACTTAATAATTGTTTGTAATTAAAATATTTATTTGCTTGATCGTGAAAACATCTGAAATTTGAAAGTCAACTTAACTAAGTCTGAGTTCACTTCTTACTAATTCCTTCAATTTTTCTAATATATTATACATTTTCTTTTCTCTGAAAACCTATATTAAAATGAATTCATATGAACTCAGAATGAATACCTTAGATAGGTATAATTATGAAACTGTCATTAATTTCTGTAAGTGTCAAAATCCATGTAAGATATTCCCATACAGATCTGAGGTATTTAATTCTATTACTTGAAGGGCGAGACCATCGAGTCGCCTACTAAATCCGCGTCTCTCTTTCTTTCAGGCACAGTGATATGCATATGATATGTGTCCGGCAGAGTGCTCCCAACATGCCACGCATATTAAACAAGTGATACTCGATTTGATTCGAATAACGAGAAGAAAGGAAAACATAAACGCTTAGCGCACTGTAATGCAAAGTTTGCGAATTATGAAATACAAAGAATAAAAAGTTAAAAAAACGGTCATATACGTAAAACTTTTATGATGATTGTTAGACATACACAGTCTTACATAAATAATAAATGGAAGCTAGGCCTGGCTTTTATTTCTGTTATCTGCGTAAAGTATATTTTAAAAATAATTATAACAACAACAGAAATACTCGAGGCTATAGCTAACATACTTCTTGTGCCAAGTTTAGTCTAAGTCTTGCCACAAACAAACGAAAGAACATAGTATATCTTTTTTCTTAAAATGAAGATTATTGATCACGATAATATAGTCAATAGTAGATTAGCACCATTTTGTGGCTTGGGGCAGAACTACTGTAAAATCCATCCATTATGAAACTTAAAAAGGAAGTGGTACCACTACAGAAATGAACTTATAAAATCATATATTGCAATCATTTATTGAAAAGCTAAATACTGCACTAGTAACAACATAAGTTATTACGCCATATAAAATCAAATGGTTTGCAAGGAAGAGCATCAGTGTTTTTGAACTTAAGTGTGCTTGAAAGACAGTGTTAGGTTGCATCTGTTTTTATTCAGGCTGCAGCAGACAGACATATGCACGCAAATCAATATTTAAAGTCACTTTTCTCAGAATCAAAAGATGGACTTCATACACAGGGTCACGGCCATTTGCTATATTGGACACTGATACGGTGTGAAACTCAGGCATATTTTGGGATTTCGTTCTTATCTGCATGTAAGAGATTTCATCAATGGGCTGTGGAATTATCTTGTGTGTTTCTATAATATTCTAGTCATAGTTCTTTTTGAATAAGTGCTCTAATTTAGAGTACGCAGTCCCTACATACACTACTCAAAGGAAACTTTCCTATGATTTGTTGAAAGGTATATTCACATGTGACAATTTGTGACCATTGTACTTCTCTTCAGAGGAGCTGAGATTCAGAAATAGGCCTCTCCATATTATAGACCGAATCTTATAACTTTACCATAACTAAGCTTTGTAAACATTTTTACTCACTACACTGATTTTAACGGGAGACCCTACTATGATTTTTGACAAAAAAAATGGACAAAAATGATGAAATAAGATTCTGGAACTAGTAGAAACTCCAAAGTTTTGGTCATACGGTGGTACCCTTTGTTTCTTGCCCGAGTGTTCACTTTGAAGTCCCTGCGGGAAATTAAAATAACACTTACACGACTCTCTAAACAAGCCCGGCCACTCCCGCTTTGCGCTTTCTAATATATATATATATATATCTTCTGTCCGAAAGAGCTTTGACCTGAGTAGCTTGAAACAAACGTGACCCTGTATGTTATTCATAATTTCTAGCAAGTTATCCATTTTTAAAATGTTTTTTTTTTTTTTGCTAGGGGCTTTACGTCGCGCCGACACAGATAGGTCTTATGGCGACGTTGGGATAGGAAAGACCTAGGAGTTGAAAGGAAGCGGCCGTGGCCTTAATTAAGGTACAGCCCTAGCATTTGCCTGGTGTGAAAATGGGAAACCACGGAAAACCATTTTCAGGGCTGCCGATAGTGGGATTCGAACCTACTATCTCCCGGATGCAAGCTCACAGCCGCGCGCCTCTACGCGCACGGCCAACTCGCCCGGTTTTAAAATGGTTGAAAACTTTGACATACCTTGAATCGACACAGGGAAAAGGATAAACTGTTTTTTAAGATTCGATGCCTCTTATTAACCAAATTGTTTTTAAAATTAATTTGAAATTAATAAGTAACATAAAGCTAAAAATTATTCCTTTGACTTCCCGTAGGTTAATAACAAAGTTTCAAACCAGAAAAAATGTGCACCTGGAGAACGTTGAAATAAAAACAATTACCTCTTCCGAATAAGAGGCATATCCCGAAAGTACTTTTTCAACTTACACCTCATTGTTCTTAATTTAGACTGTATTAACAATCTCGACAAATTTGGTATTAATCAAGCTAAAGTTAAGAATGATAGAAAATTCAGTTCGTCCCTTAGTTCTGACTAAATTAATTCATTCGCCATTTCTCTTCAAGTATCACTTTTGATGTTGGTCTCATTGGAGCAGTTGATTAGTCATTGGCCTTCTGTTTCCAAGCGGGTTCGACGCCGACTGAACGGTGAAACTTCAGGGTGTGACAGTTCTATAGTGTTGGCTTCCGACAAGTTTCATATCCATTGATTTGTTAGAACGAACGTTGTGATTATAATGATCCAGATCTCTCGAGATTCATGTTAATTTGTATTGTAAGAAGGCAATTGTGAAGGTCAACAAAACTTGTTCCGCCATTTAGTTCACAGAGTTGCTTTCAGCGGCAAGATATTGCTTATTTTTGTTATATAAGTATAGTCCTTAAAATAGAGCGAAAGTTTCGTGGTAGCTAGTGGGAAATCGGTATGGACTACCAGTATCGTGATTTTTTTTCAAATATGATTTCCTATTATACAAAAAAATGTTTTATCCCCATTAACAGAACGAAGGTTACATAAATAGTCCAACATTAAGGACAATAGTATTCAGATATAAGTCCACGTTTGGTACCCAATAAGTTCACTTAATTCTGATAGAATCGAAGCAACATCTTTAGTACTTTCACAACTCAGAGTCCCTCTCTAGCTGGACGCCGCTAACGACTACATTATTTTGTGACACGCAACATTGTCTGGGTAACGTATTAAAATTTTATTGCTGTATGAGGTAGCAAATATAAATACAGATTTCTTGCTTAAAACTTTTATGAGAACTCTGTAAAGTACTTAGTGATGAAGACAGGCGGCGATATTAGCTCGATTTCATTGAAAATTTCCTTCTGTAGAATACATTTTGAATTATATACATTCACTTAACTCTCTATCCAGCATAAGGAAATGTCTAGTGTTATCAGTGTGTAATTCCTGATGATTAACAAGAAAATAAGTTTCTCTATAAATCCACCTTAAAATTTTATCAGTCTGGTAATCAACAATTCCCCCACCCAGACTTGTCTCTGAAATGAATCCACAATACAATTTATTATTCAATACTTTTTCCTGGTTTGACTGCTTCAACGAATTCACAGTATTTAGAGATTCAGGCCTTGTAATCATACTGAAATATGACAAGGATTGTAACCGGCCAAGTTAAGCTTAGAATGAAGAAGAGCAGTACGGTATTCTAAAAAAAATCCAAATATATGTTATTAAAACTGAAAACTACAGAAGTTTACTCCCTCTCTTATTTGATTTTTTTACAATCGAAAGTATTACAATATATTATTAATTCATAAAGCAATTTCGGATTCCAAGAAATTATTTATAGAAATAGGAAAAGGCTTATCGTCATTACTTTTTCAAATGAATTTTGTACGTCTTACTATACTAAATGATGAACTCTTTCAAGTTTTTCCAATGATGTGATCTAATGTAGGGCATTTTATTTTGATAGTATACTTCGAAAGAAAATACATGATTATGATTATGTTGATGATGATGATGATGACGATGATGATGCTTGTTGTTTAAAGGGCCCTAACATCTCGTTCATCAGCCGATCACATATGAACCACTGCTGTTGTGAAACTAGTGAATTAATTAAATTCTACTTTTTAAAACGTGTCCCATGCATATTTTTATGACATTAACATTTCTGAAGCACAAGGATGATTTAAATCCTAAAATATGTACTAAACTACTACTACTACTTATTATTATTATTATTATTATTATTATTATTATTATTATTATTATTATTATTATTATTATTATTATTATTATTATTGAAGTTTCATGTCTGATTCCTCGAACATTGACGATCACAATGACAAAGGTTTCTTCGTTTCTTGGACGATGACTTCACTGCTGGATATACTTGTCACATCATCCAGTCACGACCAACATCACATTAGTAATCAATAATTGTACTGTCAGTCTTAGTTCCAATAGACGGTATTTGATTGTTCACATGATGTGACCATTGTTTAATCAAAGAATTTCTCGACCTAATTTTTATTTAATATTTAGGTGTTCTTTGCCACTCAATTCCATGAAATATGGATCAGGATCGTTCTTTGGTTGACATTTCAACGGCATCAGGTCTTCCCATACAGACAGCGTTCTGTTCCCATATATCTGCAGCAATAACCACTAATAACGTCTAGCCATACGTTTGCGTACTTGGACTTTAACATCGTTATTAACTTTACACCTTTTTAAGTAAATTTGCGCTGTATTTGTACGAGCTGCTTTAATTTAGCAGTAAATATCGAGACCACAGACTAGGAATTCCATAATCACACAATCCTTAAAATATGTTTTTCCGTTCAATACGTTGATTATTTAACTACGTGAACCCATCGGTCTACCGCATTGCTGAAGACCATGAGTTTATTTCCTCAGAATTGATATTAACGTAATTTATTTCCATCAAGGTTGATCTTGTTTACCAAGTATTGCAGGTTGCTAAAATTGTCACTTATAAATACGATGCCATCTGCATATCAAACTAATTGATTACAAATCCACTGATTCTTACACTCGTCCCTATATTCTTAGTATCCCTTAAATCCTGTAAATACAAAAAATTAGTAGTATGCAATTTTGTGAATTTCACGATTCAGATTCTAGCTATCTTTTCGATAATTTGTAGTTCTTCCGTTATTCCATTAGTTTAAATTTCGCATATTTAATACGAAATATTTAAAATTGACCTCGTTCTCTGTAACGGAAATTAATAAGACGTCATCTGTATTACTTCTTTGTCAAGATTGCTAGTGAGCAGTGAGGTTAGAGAACTCACCATCAAAATATGTCATTTGGAGCCAAGGAAAGCAAACTAGCTTTGTATGGTATTCAGTTTTGTTACTTGGGTTTTTACGTGGAATCTGAACTACAGTTATTCTCTCTATTTCAAAATTATTACATTGATCGAGGATCGAATCACACACGCCTTGACAAGAAAACTGGTGTTAACATTAGTAGGTTAGGATTAATTTATTTCTATGCTGGAGGTTATTTTCCCTGGGAAATATTCATATTTCGACCGCGAAAATACTGTATATACGTATTCATATTTCGAACTAGGTACTGCAGTTCATGTTTTACCACCCGTATTACTTACATTTATACTTATCGGAGTCCTTCCTTCTTTCCTGGTGAAGTTTCCTCACCGATGGATGGCGATCATCATGGAGTAATTATTCCTATTTTATGTTTCCCACATCAGAGTTGCCGTATCCAGGTCGGATGTTTTGTTAGCTAGATTTCAGTATCAATTGTATCTCACCGACTGACTTCTGCTGCCTTTAGTGCTCTGTATACTTTGTAGCGAAACCAAACTGAAAAAAATAAATATGTATTGTGTAAAAATTTACAAACTGAAACATGTAAAGAATGTTACCTAGAAATTTATAAAATTTCGTTAAACCCATATATTTAATGGTCAAGGAATTTAAACTATTTCCTTAGAACATCGCAAGTTACAAAAGTAATATCATACATACCAGATGAAAGGTTATACAGTTTTATATTAATAAAATAAAGCAAATACAGGGTAACTCACGAGGTTTTTATATAAAAAAGAGATGGCATATATTTGAATACGTTGCTTTTTTATGCTTCGCTAAATGTAATTTTAATGTAAATATCACGTTATTTTTGTAGAAAGTGGAGATATCAAATTCAATGAACATTATTTTTATAAAATGAATTACCGTGCTTGTTTGTCACTGCCGATCCCTATGAATAGATAGTAAAGATTTTCACCTTTATGGTGTGGTAAGCATGAAAGGTTATTAATTTCCAATAAAATGTTGGGTCATGCCTCGAGTTTCACGGTATTAGTCACTCAGTGCTCTGAATGTATATGGGGTATTGAGATGTGAATATTTATTTTTCTTCCCCGTTGACATTTAATGAACACATTGTGAAAGTATGAAGTCCATCGCCAATAACAATATTTTGTAGAGGAAAATGAGAAATGACAATATTTTGCACAAAAGTGTATATTTAGTTATGAAAAACTGGATGGTTTCTTACAGTTCCTTCTGTGTTGCAAAGAGGCACCTCCTTACTTTCTGAAAATGTTGACTGAATTCACAACTGTTCTCTAAGTCATCAGTTCTGGTTGTAGTAAAAACATGAGGCATGAATTAACACAGAGTTATATCGTGAAACAAACACACTCTTAGCAGATAGTCTGTCCTTTATGGTGTACTTAAAAATGGGACATAAAAGCGTAAATTAGTGTGTGGGGAGGGAGAAGAGGAGGTGAACGTTATTGAATCGATAGTACATTTGTTTCTTATAAATTTAAAGTTAAGAAACAAGACCTTGAATGTTTAACTACGGAGGAAACTAGTTAGAATATTTGTGAAATATTGAGTGTTACCGTTTGATGACGCGTGAAGTACAAACTTCTTTACTAAATGCTTTCAATAAAAAACTTGTATATTTTTGCAACATTGAAATCCAGTACACCTTTATTCTTATTTAGGTGTTGTGTTTTTTTCTAAATTTATTCCGTTAGCGATTACTTTCGTTATGATGAGGTCCTTTTCATCGTATTTTAAAAACGTGGAAGTGATTCCTAATAATTTTCAATTACCGTTTTAGTTAAAAAAATACTAAACAAAGTGTATGAAATGCATTTGAGAACTAATTTGTGTTTGATTAGTAACAAAAAGAACGAGGTGCTTCATAATTAATGTTTCTGAAAAATGCGGCAATTGTGAATGAATTTGAATTCTTAATTTGTAAAATATGAATAAATAAATCGATTGAAGTTGAGGGTGCTGTAAGGACAAGTAGTGTTTCGGTGTAATGGTTACAAGCAATGTCTGTCTGCCTAAAAATAAACAATAAAGTAATAATACATCTTAAACGCCCTGAGTTACAGATGCAATCGTATTATAGACTCGGTATCATATAAGCTCCTGTACTTACTTTGCAATGTATACACACAGAGATAATCATAGCTTAACTGTTATCCAGAGACCATTTTATACAGTGTAATATGCATGAATTTGTATAACCTGTATGTAAAATATTGCTGAAAGGCTAGGATGAGAAAATATGATTCAGCATTCCATAGTGATGTGCATATGATTCTGCCTCTAAAGAAAGGGCACAAGGCAAAATACTGAATTTGAAATCTAAGTTCATAAAGTGTTGCATTTTGTATTATCCTATTTGAGTTTAGGAAAAGGTCGCCTCTATATTACTCATCACTCTGGTAAAACATATCCGTGTTAATAATACCGGGTCTCTGTATTTAGTTGCTTCAAGTCCTCAAAGTACCGGTTTCATAACGGTATATTAGAATGGAAAGGGTGGTCAAGAATAGCAGATTTACTGCTAAATGTTTGGGCTTCAATCAACATTTTTCAACACTGCAGCTGACTTTTAAAATGATATAAGTATAGTTCTGCTTATAACATTTCCCTTGTGCACTGACTGTAATGCTACTGTAATTTTACTTCACAGTCAATGGTATTTAAGAAAAGTACTAAATGTACTTCACTGTACATAAAAACTAAATCCAATAATTATAAGGTCTTAAAGACCACAATGCAAGGATTGTGATACTTTGTCACTACACTCAGATCTGGTATTGATAATTCTTTATTCGCTGCAAACACTCACAGGTTTTCGGCGACGGTGTGATGGAAAAAGAGTTAAGAGAAGGAAGGTAAGGGGCCGTAGCTTTAAGTACCGATACAGCTCTGGCATATGTGAATATGGGAAAACATGGAAACTCATTCTCTGGGTTGTAGATTGTGAAGATCGAGCCCATCTTCTCTCAAATGCAAGCTTAGACGTACATAAGCTATACTTCGTAGCCAACATTCTCGATGTGGATTCTACTACGATTAATGCTAATTGAACCTGTTATTTTTGTCAATATGGTTGACCTATAACCGATAGCCTTGGTCATATTTTCCTCATTTCTAAGAGTTATCTTCCTGGTATATTTACAAAGTTATGCTAGGGAAATTATTCAATTTAAGATTTCAGGGTACGTGTTGAATTCTTAGGTTCAAAGAATTGGAGTTTACCACACTACATTGAAGTATGCCATAACGAGCTCTTAAAACGAACTGAGATAGTGGGTGTGAACCCCATTGTCAGCAACTCTGAAAACGGTTTTCTTTGGTTTCGAATATTTACATCAAACAAGGCCACGGTCGCTTCCTTCCTAGTCCTAGCCCTTTACTGTCCCATTGTCGCCATAGAGTCTGTCTGTGTCGAGGAGACGTATAAAAACCGACAACAGCAGCAAAGACGACGATGGCATCGACCAGATCACGTGGTTTGAATAAATACACATAATTTAACTGAAGATATTGTAAGTACAGAACTCTTACACTGATCGAGAAGTAAATATATATTCACTATAAAATCAAATATTATAAAATAAACCATTTTTCAGACAAATGTTTATTTTGTGCCATTGGTAAATTAATTTTTGTGAAGTCAGGTTTGATGAGGTCTTATCAGAATGGTCAAAGAACTGTTGTGTACACTGAAAATAAGTAAGTAAATAATAAGTCTAAATAACAAATCGAAATACGAACTAATGATATTTTATTCAATTCTTCAAAGTAGATGTTTCACTTGACTGTTCGCATATTTAGTCATTGTAGAATACGCACCAACAATAGTTTGCTGGAATATAGTTTCTTTAACAATATTTTGATTGAGAGTAATCACCGGTATGTATTTACATCTAGATGACTGTTGGTTTCCGGCTCCATGGCTAAATGGCTAGCGTGCTGGCATTTGTTCACAGGGATCGCGGGTTCGATTCCCGGCAGGGTCGGAAATTTTAACCAACATTGGTTAATTTCGCCTGCACGGGGACTGGATGTATGTGTCGTCATCATCATCATTTCATCCTCATCACGACGCGCAGGTCGCCTACGGTGGTCAAATCAAAAGACCTGCACCTGACGAGCCGAACATATCCTCGAACACTCCCGGCACTAAAAGCCATATGCCATTTCATTTTACTGTTGGTATTCTGTAGTTACAACATCTTCAGTGAACTTATGTACACTTAATATTCAGAAATTAATAGCTTTTTTGAAGCATCATTCCCACTAGAATAAGATAAAGACCTTCGTTAAATAGTATTCATATTTTATCTTGTTTTACGCGTATTTTCCAACAATTTGTCAGTTAATTTTTCTGTGATAGTTTTAGGCTTAGGATCGGTTAATCATTATGAAATATTCAGTTTTACTTATATATGTAATTGTCGTTTTATGATGTGAATATAAAATGTACAAATCCAAATGAAAGCCCTCAATTCTTCACACCCAGTTTCATACAGACAATTTACTACCCTTTCTGTAAACTTGAATCTGTTATGGTAGAGTAGGAATTCTTATATTTCGATGAGTTGAAGAAAGAAATATCGAGAACACATATAATAATAATAATAATAATAATAATAATAATAATAATAATAATAATAATAATAATAATAATAATAATAATAATAATAGCTTTTCATTTTGATTAATTCATAGTATTTTTGTAACTGAACTATCGAGAATTAAAAATACATAACAGATTGCTCAAACGATAAAGTAACTGAAAATATTTTGTATTACGGACTGGATTAAATCATGTATCACATCAGTTCATACAGCACTAAATGTAGGAAATATACACAATGAAAATAAAATTGTGTTTAATGATAGAAGTTTAACAGTTCCTTATAGTACTGTCGTCACACTATTTGGATTCTCCTTAGCACATATTTTGTCTAGTATTAACATATTTTTCTTTGGTTAAACGTCATTTATCTCTTTATGGGATGAATAATATTTTAATTTCTTTGCTATTATTTACAGTTGTTTTCTTAACTAGAATGATAATGGTTTTTGATTGATATTCTAACGTTAAACGCATTTAAGTTATGTCAAAGGTTGCCATATCACTTCATGATCGTTTATTTCACGAATCCTTTAAAGAAGAGAAAAAAGTATGGCTTAGGGACATATCAGTTGCCTTCTTGGAGAGCTTGATGCTAGTCAGAAATATGGTACACATTTTACGCATAATATTACCCGTGTTCACATTTCAATGACTCATTCGTGTGACGTTTTCTCTCTTTGAAAGTTTGGGTTATCTAAAGCAATTTCTTTTCAGTTTCAACACTTTTAACATGTAACTGTTAGGCTCTTCAGTTCGTTGAAACTAATTTAGGAATAAATAAGTGTATGAAGTATCCGAAAAAGAAAACAAATGATAACAAAATTATACATGAAAAAGAAACAACTTAATTAAACAAGTTTAAAGATTTTCTGTTTGATTAATCATATTAACGAAAGTTCATATTATTACCTTGTTGAAACCTGTTCGTTAATTAAACAAGTTTAAAGATTTTCTAATTGATTAATCATATTAACGAAAGTTCGTATTATTACCTTGTTGAAACCTGTTCCTCCCCTCCCAAATATATTTTGCTATGCGTGGTTTGCGATCATACTGTCCTTGATTTTTAATTGGAATTCCTTTAATTTATTTTGTCTGCAATAATTGTGCGCGTATATGTTAAAATTTCCCGTACAGATTATGGCATATTTCTCTGTATCTTTGTATTCTTATCTTTAATTTATTTAGGTCCATAGCTATAGTTTTGCAATGAATTACTCCAAGCTAATTCCTTCAGATTATACCTCGCCACTTCTACCACACAGGCAGTTTGGTCAGCGAACTAGCCTGCTGCTAGAATGAACAGACACACGAGATGAACGAGTCTAGATGGACTCGAACTGGACACACTAGTGTTCTGTCAAAGAGGTCAAATATTTGAACAGTAAGCTGTGTGCGTCAACCTAAATAATAGGCTCGGTATACCAGTCCACTTAGTTGTTCGGTCACTCAGTGGCCGTTAAAAAAATTTCTTTAGAAGAATTTATTTATTTTGGTCAACCAGTTCAATACAATGATGATACAAGCCATTTAAAAATGGTAAAGGATATTATTAAAAATTAAGTCAATACTGAATCAAGTATGAGATGCATCACTCAGTGCCTGATCAAACTGCGAGCTACTGCTTTGTTATTGCGTCACATATGTGCGTTACGACTGTTATATTCAGTGTGGCGCAAAGAACAAGGCTATACAGTTAAAACAACTAGGCAACCATCCCATGAATATTATGTCTGTATGCTATGAAGGTACTTGTTTTTTCTGCTACAACATTTTCTACCTCAATGAAGAAATTACATGGCAAACTACCCACTTCGCCTTTCCTACAGACACCCATAACTGTACAACCACCTTCGGAGGTTCTCTGTCAGGATTCAATCAGCTTCGGACTGATAAAGCAACAGACAGTATCTTAAAAATATATTTCTTTTCTTTTAGGGTAAAGCTTAAATACAGAACTTTCATCAAATCAAATACACACAAGTAAGACATTGGTACAAGTTATCCCAAGGATGGGCACTAATTGAACTTTATTATAATACAGCCTATATTACGTTTTCTGCGCTTCTACATTTATAGTAGATCTATACTTAAAATCATAAGAGAAGATCAAAATAGCTGCAGTGTTCGTAAGTTACCTGGCTTACATAATAATTTTGTTTAACGGAATAAGTTGTGATTTATACTCTGCATAGTAGAAAATGTATCCATCTTTCAAATATTACTTACGTTTAGTAAGTCGAGATAATAATGTGGCATTTGTTTTATCATTTCTTTTGAAGGAATGGAAATAAATTTAATAATAACATAAACATGTGCTGTTGAATTATTCATGAGTTTTCAGTGAAGGGTTTAGGAATGCAACTGTGATATCAATGAAAAACTAGTTATATGGTTACAGTTTGAGTGCAATAAATATTTCTGTTGAGTAACTTTATATGAATAAAGTATCATCTAGTCTGTTGTAAATATATAACTGGTATCAGGGAGTAATGGCCATGATGTCTTAATTCAGTGGTTCTTAAATGTATTCTTATTTTCACATAATACCTACCGATATCGTTCGAATAATAAGGACTTTTCTGGTAGAGTATACTTGTTACCGCCATCCTGTTGTACATTGACCCACTGATTTAAGCATTTCGTTGTTGAAGATAGTCTAGCATACAGGAAATGGACACTTTTCCTTTGCCTTCAACTTGGATATGACTATACTGAGCACAGTTCTTGAAAGTACTATATATATTAGTTATGGCTTGAGAATATGTTCTAAAATACGCTCACATACCTTCTTGCAGTAATTACCTTCAGAAAATATTTGAGGAAATTTTTAAAAGTATAGAAACAGACGCAGAAGTGACTTTGTACATACTGATGAGTTGCTTTGATCACATGTTAAAGAACGAGCTGTTGGAAATGCACACTATTGATGAAACTCCAATCGTCTTGCATCTAACAGTGACGTATTTACTTTTGAACATTCATAATGAATCCTTAATACTCAAAGAAATATAGTTCAGTGAAAGAGGTGAACGAACGCATTCGTCATTACTTTCGTTTGAAGAATATTACTACAGTAAGTGAAATATTTCTTACATGCTGAAGGATAATCTATTTCTGGCAGACGGGAAATTAGGCTTTAATATTGTTAAATTTTCAAAATGAATTCCTGAAGTTTTATTTTATTTAAAAATACGATACTGAATGACGTGGTTTTAACCATTCAGAATGTAACCTATTAGAGTTAAATACTAAGCTGAGCAGTAATTGAACCTAACGTAATCCAGTTATGTGATAGGATGAGTGGATGGATTAAAAGGCGTGGTCTCTAAACGTGAAAACATAAAACGCGTAAAAGTTTAAAAAAAGTTAAAATTGCTCCAAAGTTATGCAATGAGCATCTAAGAACCCTTGTTGATAACGTCGCAGAGCATTAAGAGAATATTTAAAATATTTTTTAAATTTTTAATACAAAAGATTTTTATCATAATTTCTAGATGGAAAAATTAATATTTTCCCTTGTTTTAGTCTGACTGCTGGTATACGCTTTTAGGCTGTATATTATTATTATTATTATTATTATTATTATTATTATTATAAAATATCTTCGTTGTTTAATGTATTATTATTGCAGTCTTTGGAATGTTTTCATAAAAAACAAATTAAAATTTATAGCTTATTTTATTCATGACTTTTGACAACAATTGATTAAAGCTTCATTTTTTGGGGTATAGCATTAGATATTTTCTGTAAAGTTTCGTGAGAAGTTTCTTTTACGTATAGTCAGTTACAATTTACCTTTTGTATCAGAGTTATACTAGGTAGGAAAATACTACACCGAGCACTTTCAATCTAGGTGCTAAGCAGAGATTATTCCGGGAAAATTTTCGTATTCAGCTTAATAATGTTTCATGTTTTCTTAAAATGTATAGCATGATATGACCGTTCGATATGAAATTTTATATCAGTAGAATTTTATGGAAGTGTCATATTTTCCAGGAAGAACTTCCTATATCCCTTATTAGAGTACAACTCTTATTAATGGACTATTTTTTAATTATTTATTTATTTATTTATTTATTTATTTAGCTTATGGCTAGTACATAACTCTACATACAAACATTAAAAAATTACAACAAACAATATAACACTTCAAACAATAAACCAATATCAAAAACAAATCACAAACTCAAATCTAAACTGTCCAACCATTGTACAACCCCGTCAGAAGCACACACAAACTCCTTCAGCTGACCGGAGTATGACCTCCTAGGACATTCGGTGACAATATGACGGATGGTGTGTTTCTTCTCACCACAGTCGCACTCAGGGGAGGAGCGCATACCCCACTTATGCAACAATGAACCACATTGACCATGATTGGTACGGACTCTATTGAGAAGAACCCAAATTCTTCTGGGGAGATTAAAACCAGGTGGTGGATGTTGAAGACTAAAGAGGGTCTGCCATTCACCTGGAGCTGTGTTGGTTCACTCCAATTGCCATTCATCAGAACCATTAAAGTTCCTATTGATGAGTTCCCTTGCAGTCTGAATGGGCGGAGATCTTGATTTCAGACGTCCATACCTCAAAACCATGTCTTCATGAATGGGAAGACTTGGGTTCATTGTTATCTTCCTGAACTCGCGTATTAGGTTGTTTTGTCTGCGTATTCTTGAAGGTGTTATATGGCTCAAAACTGGCAACCAAAAAAGAGGAGTGAATCTGACTGCGTCGCGTATAATAGACCATAAAACAATCTTTTTAACAGTTGGGTCCTTAGTTGTGAAAGCATATTTTACGTTATTTTAGAATAAATTGTAAAATTTCCCATTTATATAATTCTATATACTTGTCAATGAATAAAGGGACACAGCAAAGGCTGATAATTTGCATAGTTTCATGAAGTAAAACAAAACAAGAAATGAACTTCAACAATTTATTGCAGGGAACACTGACAATGCGAACGGAGAACACTAAAACATGTTCGATTCTCGTCGGTGGTTCGACGAAAATACTATGCTCCAAAATTATATCTTTTATTTAGATTTTACTGCACTACTGTTATTGTAGTTACAATCCATTTTTAATATAATTTTCAAATAATAATCCGAAGAATTGTATCTATCCGTGAAATAACTACACAGGTATATGGTATTGTTATACAATGCGGTATGGACTATATTAGCATATTTTTTAAAGGATGCGTCCGATGAAGTTTTATAACAAACGAGTTGAAAGGACTCAATATAATTATAATATTAATTTAAATATGAGGTATTGAAAATAACTGAAACTTAAAATCAGAAAACTAACATTAGTATTAATCGTCACTCTGGTCTAATCATTTGTTTGAAGGATCCCTGGGGTGTCATTCGTTTTCCCATAGCCCCCATCTAAGATTTCACTTTAACGTGAGTGTATGAAATGGACTTCACTCAGTCTCATGAGAGCAATTGTCGAGTTCCTCGAAACATGAGATAGCCATCTTGGTCCCTGAGATAAACATGACTACAGGCTACACTTTTCTGTTGCAAGGAAGAGAAGTGTTGGTTGTTCTTCTATCATCCAAAATAATTATATTGAAAGACAGCAGTATTTCGTCTCTACGTTCACTTTATTTCTAATATGTTTTGTTGAACGTGTTTAAATCACGCTTAACCATGGGAGATTTTCCTTTCAAATCTTAAAAATCTTCCGGTTTCAAGCACATTGACCTTGTTCAATTTAAAATCGATATTTTGATTTGTGTTGATCGTATGCATGCAATGATTGGATTTTCATATATATCTCGAATACTAATAAGATACGACCTCTCTTAGTAATACGTTCCCATTTATTATTATAGTCTGTAGATTTTTGGAAGTTTTCTTTGACGTATCCTGTGGATATCCTTGCGAAGTTTACTCCCTACTCATAATGTATGTCCATTAGCACTACGTATCTCAAATTCTCCATTTTCGGTGTTATTTTCTGGTTAAAAAAACTGTTGCAAACTGATACAAAAATTTTCAGTATATTTACTGGGTGTAATATTCTCTTTAATTAATCTTTAATTAAAATTATTGTGATAAATACTGTTTAACTTGGGTAAATTGGCTTTTTCCACAAGTACGAGAAACAAATTCTAAGTTCAAACTTGGTTAAAACCAAATTCTTTATATATTTGTTACATCCGAATAAACAAATAATATTCCTTAATTACATTTATATTACATATAGCTCTCTATCGTACAGGTAAGAAGGTATTGTGAATGTGTCCATTTCTATTTAAATTTGTGTATGGTATTTCCCTTTGCTTAGCCAATTATTTCACACCCAGACAAAACGCATTTCTCAAATCATTTTCTCTGTAATCATTTCCAAACGAAAGATGTCTTCTTCAAATTGGTTAGACTATATAGTGGAGTCCCCCTCTTGTTTGGCAGCTAGCAGAAGATGATTGGCTTGCCCCCAGTCTCCTAGTTTGATGGTAAGGACGAGGAGCTGAAGTGATCAAATCAGGCTAACGACAACGACGTTGTGTGTGGATGGATGTGACGTGACCTTCAAGCAGCATCCAGGAAGCCACCAAACACCTTAGCAGCAAAAAATTAGAAAACAGAAAAAAACAGCATCACATTATTATTATTATTATTATTATTATTATTATTATTATTATTATTATTATTATTATTATTATTATTATTATTATTATTGGAACGAAAAACAAAGAAAAATACATAAAAATTAAAAATCTGTTGCATGCTTTGGGGAAAGTTAATACAGATATTTATTTGGTTGTGTTAAGTTATATATTACTCAAATGAAAACCATATTGAAAGAAAGAGGACTTGTGTGTATAGGAGTTTTTTCGTCGTGAGAAGAGAGATTGGCAGATGTAATTTTGGTGTGGAAGGAGGCCACTCAGAAGTTTCCTCAAGAACTTCTTCTGCCTCCCTCCTTATTTTCAAGAGTGTGTGCATGTATAAAGAGAGAAGTTAAACGCTGAAGAAAACTGTTATATCTGTGAAGAGAGTGAGCATTTGACTGGATGTCTTATATATATATAAACAAAGCTAAAAAGCACTATATATAAATAAATATAATGTAGGAATATATATATATGATATAAACAGAACGACAGGTGTGAATTGTAAAGAGATACTGAAGAAAAAATTGGGGTCTGGGGCTTATTTTCATAGTACTGATGAAAATGTGCGAAAGACATGGTTCACATGTAGTTGTTAAAATGATATAAAAGTAAATTAATAACTAAAATATAAATAAAAAGGGAAACGTCCCTTTTTAATATGTACAAAGTTCAGTGTAGTTAGAAAAAGCAAGAGTAAACCATGAAGACGACAACTACCCTCTGTAGTTTATAGATAACTCACACTCTAGAATTGTTTAAAACAGATGGAAATGTTTCATGGGAAATACTCCCTAGGGTTTGGTTGTTGGTGATATATAAATATATATACATACAAAATTCCGAAAAATACCAAAAATAGATAAGGTAACCACGCTAGTTACTGGTAGTGTAGAATTTAAATGTAGTGTTGAAAATATAGTTATATAACCCATTGTCGTAACTGTACCCGCCATGACTTGAAAATGAAATCAAAACCTAGAGCTGTGGCTGAGGCGTCTCATGATTACATGTATATGAACGAGGGAATTTTATATTATGATATATATGAAAGCAAAACAGTAAATACCAAAATAAATAAATATATATATGAAAATGAAAGAGGATTATAGGTATAACAATTAGAATTACTTAGTGTTGTTTTTAGAATGCCATTCTAATCAGTGACATTGGCATAGTGGAATCTCATTAGTAATAGTACATGTAGTGTCATGGGAATGGTTTGTATATATAAAAACTGCTAGAAATTGTTGATTCCCTCAGATTGTTTCTTTTGAATGGGTCGTCTCAGCCACGGTGCAAGTTGTAATGTAGTGTAATATATTGAATGTACCACCCTTGATTCCAAACCAGCCACCCAACGTACCCTAACTACTCCTCCAAAGCACTTACAGTCAAGCTGATGTCTTACGTAGTTGACTACAAGTTAGTACTACTAAAGAAAATCCGTCAAAAAAACATAAAACAGAGTGTTTCCGGTCATGCTTTTCTCCTTGTGAATTCGTTGGCCTCTTCTGTTGAGGGGAAGAGATGACAGAGGGGCACGCATCGAAATCTAGGTAAAACATTCAAGATGTATTAAAATGAAATTTCCATTGTTCTAAGTAAGTCTAGGTTGTTTTGGCTGTGACTCCTAAGAATTTCCTTAATCACTGCAATGTTTTACCTTGGGGTTGATAGTCTCCTTGTGTTTGGACTCATAAAATAAAATTCAAAGTCCTGCTCTTTTGTTCTAATCTGTATTGAGTATTTATTATGGATCCAGTATATCAGAGTCGGTGATAACCGAATCATCGTGTTAGAATAATAAAATAATTGTACGTAGTTAAAATTCAGCGTGCAGTTCGGTTTACAAGTTTAAAACAAAATGATCCGTAAGTTCAGTATAGTTCATAAATTTAAATGCAACTGCTGTCAAAAATTCCGCTTTGATCCTAATGGCATCTGTCCTATTTTGCTTCTTAATCAGAGTGTAATTTTTAACACATAAAACTATACTTAGGAACTGCTGGAATTTATATCCTCTTCGAAGTAAATAGCTGGCGCTAAGGTGGCAAGGACATCCAACAGTGTTGTGTATGTTCCGTCTTAAATTGGATTGATTTCGTCGGCTGTTGCATTTGCGAAATGTTATATACAGTAGGTTAAAGTTCACTCAGAATTCAGTTTTCAATTTTTTTTCCATATTTGTTGATTTAAACGACATCTGTTGCAAAGTAAATTAGAGTGGTCAGCTTTGATTATTGTCAGATAGACTGCTGAGTACGTTCAAAAATGTTCCAAATAGAATCTGCGTCCTAGAATCCCCGAGTGAAGAATTGTTTTCTAAATGTCATGATGATCTCCTTTAAGAAGACTGCAGGACAGTCTCATAGAAGAAATCAAGATAAATATTCTAAACTTCCAGATCTATAATTCCTCTTTAAACTTAATCTGTATTAATGATTTTATGCGATGTTTCCTTTGAACATATGTATCAATTATTTTATACACTCATTTGGTTCTTTGTTTCATTTGAACTTTCTTTGGTGTTCATGTAAAGTAATATTCAATGTCCTCGCATGACAATGCTAACATTTCCTGTTTCCTTTTTGTTCCACAGCAGTGCATGTACGTAACCCTGCTCCCTGAATGTGAGGCATCCAGCATGAACAACCCAAACTTCAGTCCAAAATACATGTCCTCCATTAAGTCCGCCTAGATGACCGGCTTTCATCTCCTAATTTCAATAACATGAGTAAGTTAACAATTTGAAGGCTTGCCAGTATATATATTTACAGAAATCGAACCTATTTGTGTTGACTTGAACAAAGCCACAAACAAAACACAGGACTAACTTAAAGTCTACTTTCAAAGAATATCACAGAAGTTCTGCCTATAAATATAAAAATGCACTTTCAGATCTGTTACCTAATTAATTCAAAATTAATTCATTCCAAAATTACCTCTTGAAATAACAAAACTGCGACTGCGAATCATTCCATCATACTGTACACTTATGAGTAGAAGAATTTTATTCGGGAATTGAGCAAATTTATATGACAAAAAAATGAAACAAAGTCTGCTTTGAAGTACTGTCAGTCTACGTAGTGCATTTTGAAGTGTTTGTACAAAATTTATATACCATTCCAATATTATCAGAAGGACAGTGATTAATAGAGGTCAATATTATCTTTTCCATAGGGGTACAACAATCACACAGTGAAAACGTGATATGTTAGCCGGTTACTATATTCTTTGGTTTACTACCGAAGACATCACCTTGTCGTAAATATCCACTAGGCTTTTGCAAAAAACGTGGGTAAAAAGAATCAAAAAGAGTTACTTAATCCTAGTTCAAGAAAGCCATTTGGGGAAAATTGTGTAAAGTAAAGGCCTGCATCTGGTTTTATTTAAGTCAAAAATGATCGAAGTATTTCCGACAGGTAGAGTGAGTTATCTTGAAGATTTAACCATCTAATCCGGTAACAATGTAATTCAAGACGGCTCTTTGGGTGATGAAGCTAACTATGGCTGGCGATTATATAATTTTATACAATGATGTTATTAGGATATAGTCGAAAAACAAACGGAACTTTTGCTGTCTTTTTATTTTTTGGAAATTCGGTGATTTTTAGTAAAGCACACAGCGTTGCAAATCATATTGTTCTGCATTTCCAGTTTAAATAAAAGAATAAAGTGAGCGTGAAACACATTTCACAATGTGACAATTTCATTTACAACCAGATATCCTACTTAGTTACCCAAAGATAGATTTATACATAAAAATTTATTATTGCAGTTTTGAAATATGCAAAGCTCCAATTTGATATATTTGCAAATATTTTGTACTATTAGTTTTTCATTTTGTACAAAGTAACTATTTTTGTTATGAATTTAAAAAACATTGAAATCTAAAACTTTTAAAGAGAAATATACAGTACTCTACAAATATTTGCAACCAATTAAATGGAAGAGTGTAATATGAAAACATAAGTTGAATTATTTTATAGAAATGTTCGCCAAAAATGTTGCCAGATGCTCGTAGTGGTGCCCCAACAAAGTTATCTTTACGCACCCCGTATCCATTTCTAATTCCCTCTAATCCCTTCTCCTGCTACAGTATATATATATATCCATCAGTCCTATTTCTCTGAGAAAAAAGAGTTGTTCGGAAATGTCAGGTAATTTATTACAAGCAACGCCGCATTGTTTTCCACAAGTTGGTGTGTAGTGTTAAGTTGCTTCACTAAGTACATTGCAATTTTTAAACAAAATAAAAAAAGAGAATTGCTTATATCAAGAAGAGTTATCAATATAAACATAGCCTAAACGTGGTGCCATAAATGGTGGAAGAATATTTTGTACACTGTGAATGGAAGTGAACGTTTTGATACAAGATTTAAAGAAAAATACATAAAAAACAAATGATAAAAGTATTACTATTGGAGAATTGCTTTTTTGCCATAAACAGTGAACTGTCATGGAGGTTCTGGTGTTTGTAAAACATTAGTCATTTGCACACTAGATGTAGATGCACCTATAAGAAATGAAGCATAGCAACTGTGTGTGTGTGTTTTTGTGTGTGATGAGAGAGTCACATGACGTAGTGAAAACAAAATGCAGAAAACATCCCCCTGGTGTGATTTCCCTTCCAGAAACATGAACAAAAAAGTAAATAAGAGGTTGACCTGATATACACCCAAAGCAAATTTTCCTTTCTACAATCAGACCTAACATTTCTGAAGAAACCTCAGTGGAAGAAACAGACATTTAAATAGTCAAAAATTTGCAACGAAGAGTATGAAGTCCTTGTAAGGTATTAGCAGGGATGTTAAACCATATGCCATGCCATTCATTGTACTTATTGATTTAGCGGTGGGGGAGGGGGGAAGTTGTAGCAATGGGATATATATAATATAATGTAATGAGCTTCCAGTCATTGGGTATAATTCTCTATATTTTTGGTACTGTGTATCCCATTCCAAATACGAGGATATTGAAAGATTGGAACTAACCAAATATTTAAAAAAAATATGTTTCTTTTTCTAAAAAGGAATTATAATTGTTAACGATGTGACTGCGTCAAGAAAATGAAATCTACTTCAAGTTCATTATTAATTATATACTTATTTATAGGCCCCTCTGCCCCAGTTGTTTATAAATGAAACTGTTTTCGTTGCTTTATGCGATGCTTAAACTGTTGCTCACTAGTATTTTGCTGATTTCTCCTGCAGTAATATATTTAGATTAAGGATTCTGCCAGAGAAGGTCCAACATGACCTTAAAAATGAATTATAAAATTATTTGTGTATCCTTTGTATAAGAAATGTTGCTACTAAAATAACGAATATTTTACTGTGGGTAAAACGATATTATTTTGTGAAAAATATATAGAGAGAAGTTTACATTAAATGTTGAACATGTTTCTCGTTTTCGGAAAACCCTCTTCCATACGTGTGCTAATTTGTTATTCGATGTCTTGAATCCGTGTATGAGAATTCTGTAAATGTTCTTATTACATTAATCTCATGGTACCAAAGAAATATTGTGTACGTTCTTGTATATTTGTTTTTTGTTTGGCCTTAGAGCTAATATTGTAAAATAGCAAAAAAAATGAAATGATTGTATATCTGTGATCATAGAAATACACGGAAACGTACCTTAGGACGTACATTAATGTCATGTAGCAAATGCTCAACTGCACTTCATTTTATTAATACGGAGAAAGTGGTTTCATAACTTGAGTTTCAGAGAAAAATGTATCTGTAGTATTGTAATGTAAGGCGCTCCCTGAAAACATGACTCACTGTATTTTTATTGTGTGTATATGTAATAGTATTTATAATACAGTTGTGCAGGAGAAATATTGCGAATAAAGTGGGCAAAGATTTTTGTTTCATAATGTGAAGTATGAGTTGTAAGACAAGACTATTAGTGACTGGGTCTCTTGTTGTTGAGTTGTAATCATATGCTCTCTTTTATATAGGAAGTGTGAAGACTCTTTAAAAAAAAGCATATACAGATGATAAAATCATAATAATCCCACATCGCAAGTCCCCAAGTCACCCCTCTGTGAAGAAAAAAATATAATCCTTTCCCTCCTGAAGTAAGTGAAACGCCCCTATATTCTGTATAGCAAAAAAAGTTTTATACCAACAAGAAAATGATAAATATAAAACATGTAATTGAGATAGTCCTGATAAAATGGGGTGATAAATATAACCTTTAAAACAACTGAACCAAACTGTAGATAGGCAAACAAACCTAGATTGGTAGTGGAGGACGGAATTGAGAATAAAGGAAGTTATAATAAAAGGAACTGAAGTTTTAATTATTGTTGTTTTCCTAATGTCTACCTCTCTCTCTCTCCCCATCTACCTCCCTCATTCTTTCAGCCTTAGTATGTATACAAGCTTTTATTTCATGTTTTAATATTCGACAGCCATGCATTAAATAAGCAATTATAATAATTTCATATTTACTGAAATCAGCATCAGTTGAACAGAAGAAATTTTTCAAAACTCGTTTCGAGGTAAATTGTAGATGAGTTTAGAGACCTGAAAATTCAGTTTCACTATTCAGCTAAATGTATTTCTTAAGATTACTCAACGTTTCCATCTGGACTTCACTTCTCTATATCATTCATCAGCGAATTCTAGCAGCCACATGCAGTTCGGGATGAAAGGTAAGTGGAATTGCAGTAAGAAGTTCACCCATTAGGTACATCCTTAACACATGGACTGACTGAAGTAATACAGAGGCCATTTACCACGATGCAGCACTTAGGATATACTAAATTTCTTCAATAACGTTTTTTTCCCCTCTCAGAATGAAATAATGTTAATCAAGGAAAGATAATTGTACAAACTAAAGGTGAATCTGGTTAAGTGGGATCGTAAGAGACGGCACGTTTAATGTCACTTACGGAGGTATCTAATTTATCGAGGTTCAAGAAGCGAGTGTCTCACTTATAGAGGTGTCTAAATGGTAAATAAAAAGTACAATGTGAATTCTTTTTACAAATACTGGTATTTACAAACATAACAAACAAAAATCCATGGTAATTACAATTAAAATCAAATTACGGGGACTACAAACTAACAAAAACTAAAAATAGCGAAAAAAGGACATAGACTTCTTCATAGTCTGCTGTTCGATATAATTTTTAAAATATTTTTCAAGTTTTTAAATGTATTTTGACTACGATTTCCAGACATTTAGAAATATCTGTGGAATGTTACTATTGCTTTTTCAACTTCACACTTTAGTAGTAACTTTTCCTTACAGTTCTTAGGAACACTCTTCTTGATCTTGTTTATTTTATTTGAAGAAAAGAGGTACAGTTCAGAGGTCTTCAGTTTGCCCACCGGAAATAAACATTTACATAGTCTTTCGAAGTTGAACATTGGTATTTTCGTTGCTAATAAGTTTGTTCCAATCATCATTTCTAATTTCATGTTCACAGCTTACTTTTCCCCTCTTCTAAGCCTTGTGATTGTTCAGGTGTTTAATTTTGAATTCCCCTTTTAAAAGTGTTTTCCATGATAGTTTTACTAACGGAATTGTAATCGTTTCCGGCAAATTTTATAGCCTGCAGTATATTAATTTACGGACATGTATTCTTATCTGAAGCTGTAGGAACATGGGGATGACCTCTTTTCTATAAAATAATACTTTAAATTGTCGACGGCCGGCCCGATGGTGTAGGGGTAGCGTGCCTGCCTCTTACCCGGAGGCTCCAGATTCGATTTCAGGACAGGTCAGGGATTTTTACCTGGACCTGAGGGCTGGTTCGAGGTCCACTCAGCCTACGTGAGTAGCATTGAGGAGCTATCTGACTGTGAGATAGCGGCCCCGGTCTAGAAAGCCAAGAATAACGGCTGAGAGGATTCGTTGTGCTGACCACATGACACCTCGTAATCTGCAGGTCTTCGGGCTGAGCAGCGGTCGCTTGGTAGGCCAAGGCCCTTCAAGGGCTGTAGTGCCATGGGGTTTGTTTTTTTAAAATTGTTGATGTAATTGTTGATGCGATCATGACATGGTATAACCTCCGAAGAGGCCTGATGCAGATCTTTCTAGTTGACTCCCATGGGCGATTTGCGATTCTGGGTGCGGGATGATGATAGTGAGGTAGGGGGAGGGTAAAACCCGGTGCGCCACGTAGCCTATTCCTGTTCAATAACACCAAGGGATCTGTTCAAGACTTGACGTCCCTGTTCAAAGAACGAAAAACATCATCATATGACATTGCTCACTCCTTATTAACATTTCGGAGAGGTTAGGAATTGAACCCATGGGTTCATAAGAAATGTTACACCACTACCTCGCCTACCCTGCCGGCCAACATTCACATAATGATTGTTTTTCCACCAACTGGACTCGAGCGTGCTAATCACTGTGTCAGACCAGAAAACTTGGCCCCTTAACGATAAAGGCCACAGACGAACGAAACTGTTGATAATGACTTGGCCTAGAGGCAGCAACTTTCGTGTATTATCAGCCAAATACATTTGATGCAGGCTAGTTTGGACATTTTATTGTTAACTCTGCGATTGTCAATAAAAATAAGAGTTTTCCTTCCCTTTGTATTTATGTATATATAAAAAATAATATGTCCTGACTGTCTGATTCATCATCGCCGAGCCAAAACTACTGGGCATAAAGAAATTAAATTTTGAGGATATGTTTATATTAGAGTGTAGGTGATCACTAAGGAAGGGTTGTTGGATATTTATTCTGTAAGGGAGTGAAAAGAGGAGTGAATTTTTAAAATGAGTATATCTATATCACAAAAACTTAACAGATCAAAAACTCGAAAACTGGTATTTGGAATCTCCTTTAAAAATTAAGGAACAGGTGTTTCTTAGAAACTCCCAATAAGAGGAGTAAAAAGAAATAAAAAAGGGGTTGATTTCTTTTGATGAGGATACTTATACTTCAAAAACTAAAGCTGTTACATATGTGAAATTTAGTACATGGAATCTCCTTTAAAAATAAGTAACACGTGTCTTTTGGTTTTCGTAAAATCCACTTAAGGGGTGAAAAGAAGAGTGTGAGCATATCTCAATAACATACCATGTTACAGACGTAAAAATTGGTATCAGGAAGCTCCTGTAAAATAAAGAAATACGTTTTTTTTTTTATTTCTGGAAAATCCACTTAAGGGGGGGTGAAAGGAAATGAAAAAGGGGGCGAATTGTTAAAATGAGTACCTCTTAAACACTTACCATGTTACAGACGTAAACATTGGTATTTGGAAACTCCTTTGAATGTAAAGAAACAAGATTTCTTTTTGTTCTCCCCCACTTGTGGGGGGGGGGGGTATTGTGAAAAGGACTGTTAAAGTGGTTGAATTCTTTTAATAGGGATAGTTATATTTCAAAAACTGAAGATGTTACGGGCGTAAATTTTTCTATTTGGAATCTCCATTAAAAATAAAGAAACACTTTTTTGTTTTTGGAAAATTCACTTAAGTGTGGTTTCAAAATAAGTGAAGAAGGAGGTGAATTCTTTTATTAAGGACACTTATGACTCAAAAACTGAAAATGTTACAGATGTAAAACTGGTATTCCGAATTTCCTTTAAAAATAAAGAAATACGCATTTTTGTTTTCGGTAAGTACACTTAAAGGGGTTGCGGGAGTGAAAAGAAGTGACGAAGGAGTTGAATTCTTTTTATGATGGTATTTATATATTAAAAACTGAAGATATTACAGACGTGAAATTGGATATTTGTATTCTCCTTGGTTTTTGTTTTTGGAAAATCCACTTAACGTGTGGGGGGAGGTTGAAAAGAAGTGATGTAGGAGTTGAACTCATTTTATGAGGATATTAAAATTTCAAAAACTGAAATTGGTGCAAACGTAAATTTGATATTTTGAATTTTCTTTAAAAGTAAAGAAACTTTTTTTGTTTTAGGAACATCCACTTAACGGAGTGAAAAGAATTTAAAGTAGGTAACTTTTAAAATGATTATATCTAGAAAACTTAACATGTTATGGACGCGAAGATTAGTATTTGGAATCTCCTTTAAAAATAAAGGAACAAGCATATTTTTGTATTCGGAAAAGCCACTTACCGGGGTGAGAAGAGAAAAAGAAGTTTAAATCTTTTTATGAGGATACTTTTATCTCACAAATTGAAGTTATAGATATCAAAATTAGTATTTGGAATCTCCTTTAAAAGTAAGGAAACAAGTATTTTTTGTTTTCGGAAAATCCACTTAGGTAGGGAAGAACTTGTATCTCAAAAACTGAGGATGTTACAGACACGGAAACCGGTATTTGTAATCTCTTTTAAAAATAAAGAAACACGTATTTTTTTGTTTTCCTACTTGAGAGATGGCTGTTTCTCACAGCACAGTTCTATGTCGCATGTTTCACAGTTAGCTCTACCAGTAGCCTGGTCATCTAAGCCCCGAAAAGCAATACCACAAACTTGGTTTACGGAGATGTACTGGGTTAAATGAAACTCAATTTTTCGGTTGGTTTTTCTTACTTTAGGGATTTTCAAATAATGTCTTACTGCAGTAACGATGAACGATTGCTTTTATCAAATTACGAAATCCACGTAAGCGAAGCCACGGGTAACAAACAGCTAGTTTTTCTATAAACAGTTTTTGGTCTGTCATCTACGTTTTAATATTATTTTTCACTTGAAAGGCAGAGACTGTACACCCTTGAGATATCTGGGTTTTTGTTATTCCCCAATTCGAAGAACAGGAAGTTATTCTATTTCGAACATATTGGCACATAAAGGTAGGCTACTATAACACACTCCTTTACTAAGTTTCCACTATGGCATTCCTAAGCTTAAATGTGAATGTTTTATCCGGAAGACACTTGAAGAGTAAACATGCCTCGTCAGCATTGAAAATGTCGTCGGAGGAAGAAACACTTATTAGGCCCGGAAGATATTCAATCCGCTGATTAATTTCGCTGTCATGCAATGCATTGCTGTCACCCAGCACTTTTCTTGAAAACTTAATATTTTTTTAACCCTCGAAGTGCTATCATCTCGCAGTAAAATCGATATAACTCCTAAAATCGGTATAACAATAATCAATTCTTCACTAGCTGAAAAATCATTGAACTTTAGATACACTGCCGGCAAAAAAAGTACACCAGGAAATACCACATCGATTTTTCTCTGAATACGGCAGATGCCACCTGGGGGATAGGGATGTACTGATAATTGTTTCAACGTCGTCCGCCAACAGATAGCGTAGTGACATAGTTGCCAGAGCGCCATCTGCGTGTACCCTTTAATAGAGGTGGTGGTGGTGGTGATTATTGCTTTAAGAGGAAGTACAACTAGGCAACCATCCTCCAAAAACACTAATCAGAGGGAAAAATGGAAGGGGCCCGACACTTGGAAAAATGAAGGTATCGGCCAAAGGAAGACAAGGGCCACGAAGGGCGTGAAAATGAAAGACTCCCTAGCCCTCGCAAACCTAATAGCGTCGGGGTCGGAAATGAAGAAGAGTTGACCAAGAGAGGTCGGATAGGATAGATGAAAGTGAGGAGCATGGCACAAGTAAGTGGAAGCAATGTCAGAACTCAGCTGAGGGCCCCGTGGTCGCCAACCCACGCTCCAAAGTTCAGAGCCTCTGAGGCCCCTTTTAGTCGCCTTTTACGACAGGCAGGGGATACCGTGGGTGTTATTCTACCGCCCCCACCCACAGGGGGACCTTTAATAGAGAATGTTTACAGCCATAAGGTTCAGTGTGATGTGAACGTGTGAAGTAAACAGGCGCCATGCCACGGAGACGCACTTGTGCTTCCTACAGTCAACTGAGCGAGTTTGACTGGGTTCAAATTGTAGCCTTCCGAGTGGCAGAGTGGTCCTTTCGGAGAATTGCCACACAAGTTGGACGTGCTGCGTCAGTTGTGAAATATAAGTGGTACATGAAGAAAGTGAATGCACAGCCGGAGGTATAATATAGTATCTTTAATATATTTTGGATTCATAAGTAGAAACTAGAAAAACAAGTAAACAAATTAATAGTTTAGGCCGATCCTTCTGAATGGGAGTGAAGTTTGATTGGGCTCAGGATACTTTAGTCATAAGCTGGAGCTAAGAGTTGGTTGGTGGGTGGTTTTTTTTTTTTTTGCTAGTGGCTTTACGTCGCATCGACACAGATAGGTTTTATGGCGACGATGGGATAGAAAAGGCCTAGAAGTTAGAAGGGAGCGGTAGTGGGCTTAATTAAGCTGGTGTGAAAATGGGATACCACTGAAAATCATGTTCAGGGCTGCCGACAGTGGGATTCGAACCCACTATCTCCCGGATGCAAGCTCACAGCCGCGCGCCCTTAAGCTCACGGCCAACTCGCCCGGTGAGTATTGTTTCGTGATGATGATGATGATGCTTGTTGTTTAAAGGGGCCTAACATCTAGGTCATCGGCCCTTAATGGTACGAAATGTGACGGAATGGAATGACAAATTAAAAGTTCAAAATCCTCCACTGACCAGAATTCAAAACGTGAGGACGAAGAATGAATGGATGATATGAATTTAAAACAATCAGTGGATCCGACCCGTAATGCCTCAAATTCGCAGAAAATGATGTGAAATAATACTATTACTGACCAAGGAACTGCGTCTATAGCATAATACTGAATCGATGATGCTTTTAGTCTAAAGGGGGCCAAAATCCAAGTCATTGGCACCTCATAATGGTACTTATCGCTAGGAAAGTAGAACCACGGTATTTGTCATGTTGCGGTACTAAACAAAAGTAGCCTTGACTCGCGGTATTCCACACAGTATAGTACTACTCACAGGTAATGAAATTCGCACATGGAATACAGACCTATGGTGTTTCGCACATTGCGGCGCCTTTTACAGGCAACGCAAACCTATGGTATTCATCACATACGTGTACTAACCACAGGGACCCGCACTATTCCGTGGTGTTCCTCACATAGTGGATAATAATCATAGGCAAGCCAGAACCATGGTGTCGCTCCTAAAGTGGTACTAATTACAAGTACTGTATAGAAGCCGGCAACGTACTCTGTTGCTACTGATCACAAACCTATTTGGTACCTAACATAGTGATACTACGCGCAAGTAAAAGCGACCCATGGTGTTTTCCGCGTGGTGGTACTAATCACAAGTAGTTTCATGATTCAATACAATCAAACCTTGGTCGCGCCTTTTAGTCGCCTCTTACGACAGGCAGGGAATATCGTGGGTATATTCTTCGTCTGCGTCCCCTACCCACAGGGGGTTGAGTGTTTGGTCCGCGAGAGGTATTTTATTTCCCTCAAGTCCGCCGGCCAGCCGGTTAGGACCCCCCTATCCGCCACCTGGGACGCGCCACGTGGGAGTATCACCTCTCCTCCGGCTACGCATGCGTAGTAGGATCGTGGGAGTATTGTTTCAAAGGGAATTATAACTATTATAATTATGTCCTACAAACGTGAATGCCCAATCGTGAGTCCAATGCCAGAACGAATTTATCAACGAGGAGGTTAAGGCTGAGTTTGGAAAAAATCGCAGGATGAAGCTATACATACGAATCAGATTGAACGGTAATTGATGAGGGTAGGTTACCCAGGAGAAGAACATTTTGTAAGCATTTTCACTGACAATTTATAAGTTGTAGTAACTATCTGGTCTTGAATCTCTCGTTCCAATGCATCATATCACTAAATTTCCTGAGTATCGTTTCACTGTCTTCTAGAAGTTGAGTAGGTGTATAATTAGAACTTAATGATTTCTGCTTCATTTTGTCTTCGGCTTATTGCACGGAACATACACTGTTTTACGTACGAAGATAAGTATTCAGTACAACATTATCTTCTACACAAGTGACAGTGACAACTGTTATTTTTTGCTGAAGTACTAGGTTGCCCTCAAAATTCTAATCGTTTTATTTGATGATGATATAATAATAATAATAATAATAATAATAATAATAATAATAATAATAATAATAATAATCATATATTTTATTGCAGCCAATGACCAAAATAAATTTGCATTAATAACTCAACAATAGTCATCTTTGCAGAAGCCTGTTAGCGATTCTTGCCGGCAAGTACAAATCATAGCATGATAACGTTCACAGCTCTTATTAGAACGTTCACATACACAGTCCGTGTCTGGTTGATGAATTTGTTAGTTTTACACAACTTGTAATGAAATCCATGTATTGCAAATCGTGTAACCATGTGTTTGAGCTCATATCCTCCTCATTGCCACTCTTAGTAAATCATTGCGTCCGGCGAGTAAAATTGGCTCCATATGTATCTCTTCTTTGTTCTTAATTTCTCTATGAACTGTAGATATGTTGATGTAGTTTGTAGCGGTACCGGTAGATGATAACGGAGATCCTCTACGTAGAAAGGTTAACAAGTTAATTCATACACAAGCCTTGAAGTCGTATACTTCGAGACAAAAAGTGCCTTTTTGGGAAAAGTAGCTTTTACTTTTTCTAGCTGCTTGAACTGCTTCATTTTTAGTTGTGGCCATACAATTTCTAAACCATAGATGATCACGGGCGAGACTTTGAGGTCAAATACATTCAGCGCTGTTTTGATAGACACATTCAAATTCTGTATGCCGTTGATGGCTCTGATTGCTGCATTTGTCCTGTCATTGATGTGGGTAGAGAAAACATTGCCTCTAGTTTGTAGTGTGACTCCCAAATTCTTGAAGTTCGATATATTCTTTAGAGGTCTCCCATGTATATGAAACTCTGATGCTTTACCTCATTTCCTGAATGTCATGTATACTGTCTTTTCTCATTTAATTGAAGTTTATTCTCTTCTGTCCACTTCACCAACGCGTTTCTTGCAGTTTCTCACTGGACCTCGAGGCAATCACGATATCAGTGGTGGTGGTGATTATTGTTTTAAAAGGAAGTACAACTGGACAAGCATCCTCTACGTAACACTAATCAGAGAGGAAAAATAGAAGGGGCCCGACACTTCGAAAAATGAAGGTGTCAGCCAAAGGAAGACAAGAGCCACGAAGGGCGTGAAAATGAAAGACTCCCTAAGCCTCCATACGTAATACCGTCGGGGTCAGAAAAGAACAAGTGTTGACCAAGTGACGTCGGATAGGACAGATGAAAGTGAAGAATCTGGCACAAGTAAGAGGAAGCAATGCCAGTACTCAGCTAAGGGCCCCTTGGTCGCCAACCCACGCTCCAAAGTTCAGAGCCCCTGGGGCCCCTTTTAGTCGCCTCTTACGACAGGCAGGGATACTGTGGGTGTTATTCTACCGCCCCCACCCACAGGCGGTTCACAATATCGTCTGCATACATAGATATGCTTGTTTCTTTCAGGGATTACTTCTATAATATTAGCCGTAGCGATTATAAATAGTAATAGGCTTAGTGGATCCCCTTGTAGTACACCTGTGGTTGTTGAATTGGGTTGGACTTCGCGATTCCGTCACTGATTTCTATGCAGTTTGAGGCCAGTAGGTTCTGAATTAGTTGTTTGAGACTTATATTACCTAGCGAGTTGGCCATGCGGTTAACTGTGAGCTTGCATTCAGGAGATAGTGGGTTCGAATCCCACTGTCGGCAGCCCTGAAGATAGTTTTCTGTGGTTTCCCAATTTCACACACGGCAAATGCGGGAGCCACGGCCGTTTCCTTCCCACTCCTAGCCGTTTCCTATTCCATCGTCGCCATAAGACGTATCTGTGTCGGTGCGACGTAAAGCAAATTGTAAATAAATAAATAAATAAATAAATAAATAAATAGCCTTATATTCGTTCATTAACCTGTCTAGTTCCTCCATTATAATTTTTCAGCTAATGGTGTCAAAAGCTTTAGAGAAGTCAAAGAAGAGTTTGCCTCCCACTAGTAGTTGTACCTGCTACAATATCATCCAGTAGACACTTGATGGCCTGTATCGTGTTCCTCTCTCTTCTGAAACCAAATTGTTCCTGTGGTAGTTGGAGATCCACTTCGCTAGTCAGATGTTGACATAGGAGTTTTTTTAAGGATCTTTAGCAGCGTGCATTCGAGTGCGACGCCTCTATAGGCGTTTGGACCTTCAGTACTTCCCCTTCCTTTATATATCATTTTGACTGTGGACTTTCTCCAGTTGTTTTGGAATCGTTCCTTACTTAAGGCATTGGTTAAAGACAATAGGAATATTTTTCGGATATTTTGGTCGCCTTGGGTTAAGAGATTTATACGGGCATTGCTCTGCTTTTTCTATCAATCTTTGTTCTTCCTGTTCTTGAAACAGCTTTTTCTCCTGCTTTGTAAGTGTCCTATAGGTCCGCATCTTGTTGGTGTAACCTTGAAGTAGATTGATGCTTCGGACTTTAAGGGTTGCGCGCAGCGCTTTCAGTACAGTCTTTCTTGCCATGTATCAATTTCCCTTAAACCAAGGCTTTTCTTTTCTTGGGGGCTCTGAAATTTCTGCGCCTTGTAATACATCTTCCAGATTGTTGGCCGCTTCCTCCAGGTTGCCTTCCACAACCATCTTCAAAATTGCCTGGTTGTCTGATATACATTGTGTTGCAGAAATTTCCTCGAAATCCTATGGGTTTCAAGCTCCTCCCGATCATAATCACTTAATCAGAAGCATGGTTCCTACCATATGATGTTTGTTTAATGGGTTTAGGATAATTTTCTGTCCCATTGGTTTTAGTTTACCCAGGTTGGTAAAGATCAAGTGTATGGTTCTGGTGCTATTATGACATATATGTTTTGTCTTCGCTTCTATTAACCATGGATAATCATTCATATTCCAAGTGTTCTAAGACTTCTCTTGATTTTTGGGCAGGAACATCCACTCTGCAGTAGGAGAATGCCATCACTTCTGTTTGTTGTGTTCAAGGCTGTGCCTATTTCAACTATAATTTGGAGAGAGATGAAGTCCGGTTTCAAGTACGCACAAATGAAAACACACAGTTTATACAGTATTAGACATTATTTGTTTTATGCATAACTTTAAGGGGCATGAATTTCGACGTGAGGAGGCATGTGATTCCTCCTTTTGGTCTTCCTGTAAGTCCTCGTTCTGCTAATACGTTACTTGTGAAATGCTTGTTTGCTGCCCACTCTGAGGTTAGGAAGGTTTCTAACATTATCACTGCATCATAGCGTTCAAAAATATCCTCTGGTCCTAAGTTGACTACATTTAACAGGCTTTCAAAGTTCCATAGCAATAGCTTCACTTCTGAGTCTTTCATTCACCATAAAGTTTACTCACTATTTGAGCTGAAACGAAAGGGCCGAAAAATTACATCCGTTGGCCAGAAAGCTGGCTCGTACACATTATCTTTGCATTCTAGAGAAATTCCGACCGTGAAAGCTTTATTTTCTCCTTTGGTTCTGAGTTCTTCACATTTTACTCCATCTTTGAATCAATTACATCATTTGAAGTTATATCCTGGTGTACTTGGCCTATAGAATCCAAGCCGTTCTGTTTGCAGTCTTTAGTTTTAAGTTGCCTTAGGATGTTGTTATTGTTCCTCGTTGTGTTCTCTGTTTCATTTGAAGTCTAGTATTTTCAGGTTCCCTCTCATCGTTCCTCCAGGGGGTAGTGTCTCCCTCCCTTCGCACGATAACTTCATGCGGACGTGCATCTGTATAACCGTCCGTACCTTTCCTTTCCAATCTACTGATGACTTCCTTCTGATCTGCGTTAACATCCTGTCTGTTTGTTGGTATAAGTTTTCTCGTCATCTGAGAGACGATCCTATTTTTACCTTTGCTTATATCAGGTTTAAAACCACTATTATCTTCATCGAACATCTGATTAACTTCTCCTATCATCTGCACTCCGTTTTGATTTTCACTTTTTCATGTCTTATCATGATCTCCCTTCCCTTTCTCTTCATTTATGTTAATCTTAGTAGCTACAGCAGACGTGTTTATAATTATCTGGTCAGCTGGGGAGATCTCATTTGATCGTTTTGCATTATTCACGTTGTTTCTGCAATCTTGCTGGAGGTGCAGTGCTTCGTCCTCTGGCCTAGTCTCCTTTTCACTTATGTTTTCCCCTATATCTACGTTTGTATCTCTTCCGCGGTTTCTTGGGGATGTTTTTCTCTACGAATATCAATTTTATATATTGCTTCATATCTTCTATATGTTTCATCATTCTGAACAGAGTGCTCTTATAATTTCGCAAACTTTTCATCCTGCTTTACATTCATCACGTGGCCATATCGACTTGCTGTTAGTTCGTTTTAAAGTGTCGAATTCCCCCTGCGTTATACCAGCACATTTCCTAAGATGGGATGTTAAAAAACTATCTAAGTGGCAGTGATTACGATGCAGTCTGTTTACTCTATGTATATCACGCAGTTAGTAAGTAACCTCTTCTCCTACAACACCGAAATTCGACGGATTTCAGTTCAAAAGGACTATTCTACCTTGATTTAATAAGACGCCCCAATATTAGGCATCCAACAAGCAATAAACTCCGTACTACTTTCTTACTATAGCACTTGTATCATATTATGCATCTAACAAATTATGAGCTCACTTATAACATGCTTGCTTGTTGTCCGCCATCTTGTCATGCTAGATAAGTACATTTAATTTGTTTAACGAAAGTTCTTTATTTGTCAGCCTGCCCGCAGTTGTTTCAATTACTTTAATTCAACTTTCTAGCAGTTTTAAAATTCTGTCCGTACCGGATGGGGTTGAATAGGCTTAAGGTGTTTTCTGTCATTAATGAAATCTTAAAATGATCCTTTACGAAGACCTAACGAAGCGAAAGTCTAATTTATGACAGTTTGATTAACGTGCTAGGAGGAACTGGACATCCGAACCAATGTGGTGGGAGGCACAGGACATCGGAGCCAATCTCGTAGAACTTTATTTAATTGACAAGTAACATATCACTCTTCTCAGTGTCTGAGTGGACTGCGACCCATTTCTTGGCATGTTACCCGTAGGTAGCAAGTTTGTTTCCCATCCAGATCAGGGGAATTTTACGTGGATCAGAAGACTGTTCCACTCAGCCTACATGAAAACAGTTGAGGAGTTATCTGACGGTGAGACAGCCGGCCGGTCTAGAAAGCCAAGAATAACAGCCGAGATTAACTTACTCGTCACAGTGGTGGTGGTGGTGGTGGTGGTGGTGGTGGTGGTGGTGGTGGTGGTGGTGATTATTGTTTTAAGAGGAAGTACGACTAGGCAACCATCCTCTATATAGCACTAATTCTTCTTCTTCGTTTTGCCTCATAACTGAGGCGTCGTGACTATCATAATATTCAGCCCTCTAGCGGATGAACCATACTCCACCATTCTTCCCTATCTAAAGCTTTCAATGTGGTTACTCTGAGAGAACTCTGTAGGGGGCCGTTCACCATGTCAATCCATCGCGTTGGTACTCGTCCTCGTTGTCTGGTTCTCTGGACTTTGCCCTCAACAATCAGCTTTTGAAGACTACCATCTCGGCGCATTACATGTCCAACGTAGCGTATAATCCGCTGAGAGACCTTACGCGATAGACGAACTTTTATCTGAACTTGGTTTAGGATTGATGTGTTCGTGCGATGAGCTGTCCAAGGAATCCTTAAATTTTTCTCCAGAACCACATTTCAAAGCTTTCTATCCGTTCACGATCACGTTTGAGGATTGTCCACGTCTCTGCGCCATACGAGAATACTGATAAGACTAGAGATTCAACGAGCTTCTTTTTTTTGTATTGATGGTGATGTTATTATATTTCCAGATCTTCCGCAGACGGATCATTGCTACCTCTGCTATTTCAATTCTTCGCTTTATTTCATTTTGGAACCACCAGAATTGGATAGTAAGGAGCCTAAATATACATACTGATGTACAACTTCACACCCTGCAATCTGTTTGATATGTTGACTGTTGTTGTTCTTACAATCAACAATCATGACCGGTTTTCTGTCGATTTAAGCGTAATCCAATTTCTAGGCTTGCTTCCTCTACTCTCTTGATCAGCTCTGTCAACTCCTCTTCAGATGATGCTATCAAAGTGGTGTCATCAGCAAATCTCAAATTGTTCATCTTGCATCCCCCATTGGAAAACCCTTTGTCCCAGCCATCTAATGCAGTTATCACTGCATATTCACCATAGAGATTGAAAAGTAACGGTGACAGGATACATCCCTGGTGAACTCCAGGCCTTCTACGAAACTGTTGAGACTGTTTGTTTTGAATCTTCACAGTGGCTGTATTTTCCTTATACAAGGACTTGAGGAGATCAATCAAATGGAGTGGCAAACCCATGTCAACCAAAATTTTCCAAAGATGGTTCCATTTGACAGTATCGAAGGCCTTATACAGGTATACCGGAACATTGAATTCTCTATCCTTTTCTATGATTTGTCTTAGGCTTAAGATCTGTTCTCGAGTGCCTTTTCATTTCATGAATCCAGTCTAAACTTCAAGAATTTGATACTCTAGGAATGCCCGGAGTCTCTTGTGCAGGATGTGAAGCATAACTTTACTGGCATGTGAAATCAAAGCAATTAAGCGATAATTTCCACATTTTTTCCTCGATCCTTTCTTGTGGATTGGGACAAAGATTGACTGTATCCATTCCTCGGGCCATCTTCTAGAATTCCATATTGCTTGGCAGATTTTCAACAGCATTTCAATTCCAGCATCGGCTGTAGCTTTCAAGACTTCTCCACTTATTCCATCAGGTCCACACGCTTTTCCAGTTCTCAGCAGTTTCAAAGCCATTTCTACATCTCGAAGGATGTCAGGTTCAGGATCTGACTGTTTATCTATCTTCACTTGGTCTTGTGCATTACATTGTTCACTTACAGATCCTGGCAATACAATCTCCACGTTTCCAGAACATTCTCTGTATCCACAACATCATCACCCTGTGAGTTCTGTATATTCCAGGAATATGGCTTGAATTCTCGAGTGATTATTTTAATTTTGTCGAAAAGATCCTTGCTGTGGTTTTGATTTGCATGGTCTTCAATCTCAAAATAAATGTTACTAAGGAAATTATTCTTATCTCTTCTACAAGAAGACTGAATCCTTCTATCAAAATCAGACATTTGCTCTCTTTTTTCTTTAGTGTTAATGCCAGATTTTTAAGGCACCTTCTTTCTTCTACAAGCTGAAGGGTCAAGTCAGAGATTCACTGTTGCCTTCTAGTATTTGGTACTCGAGATTCATTCAAAGAGGACTCTATCCAGTTTCTAGTCACATTCCACAGCCCTTCTGCAGTTGTTACTGGATCCTGTAATATCGAGGTTCTTCGCGCCAATGATTCCTTGAATGACGACATATTAACTATGTGTGGTATCCTGTGTGATCTTTTAACTGGTGTTTGAAGTTTTATTCTTATTTCTGTTCTAAGAAGATGATGATCACTGCTACATACTGCACTTGGACAGGTTTTGGTGTCCATTACAGAAGACCTCCATCTTGAACTGATTAAGATGTAGTCAATCTGATTTTTATATTGACCATCAGGCGAAGTCCATGTGTACATGTGCCGTATGTGATGCTTGAAGACTGTATTAGTTATAGTAAACCTGTTTTGAATTGCAAACTCAAGAAGCCTGTTCCCCCGTCTTTTTCCAATTCCGTATCTTCCTATCGATGTTCTGACATGCTCATCATGTTGTGTTGAACCAATTTTGGCATTGAAGTCTCCCATAACAATAGTTATTCCTCTGATTGGAAAAGCTGAAACAGTAGCATCAAGATCTTGATAGAAGCGGTTGATTATTGCATCACACGCATCCGCTGTTGGGGCATAAACATGATGTTGATTGAAAGTGGCTTGCATTTGAGACTTAGTGTTATAATGCGATCATTAACAGGTTTATATCCTTTCACTAGGCCATTCAGTTTGTCACTGATCACAATTGCGACCCCGTTACTGTTTTTTTTCTTCATTTCCAGAAAAGTAGACCCAATGATTACCACTTCTAAAATGGCCATTTTTTTCCAGTGAGTTTCACTTAGCCCATCCACTCCTGTATTATACCTTTCCAGCTCTTGTATTATTAGGAGAAGTTTTCCTGAAGCTAAAAGTCCTCTCACATTCCAAGTAGCCACATTCTGCTTTGTTCTTCCAGTCGCAAATTTCGCATATGTAGCCTGGTTGCCTACATGCACATGCTCAGTAGCACATTTCACACTTTGCAGCCTGGAACCGCAAAAGCGCCGTTTGTCAGCCCGGTCGCATGACGAATTAGATCCATTTACAGCAGGTATCATGATAGTGTTCATGGGAATAATAGTGTAGTGAGGTCCCTCTCTCTTCCACACCGCAGTACCACAACCGAAAAACCAGTCATTCTGGTGATGCTCGAGGCTCCCCACTCTTGACCCATCTCGAGCATGAATTGCTCTGTGCATCAAATCGATACTGATGGCGCTGCTGCCCGACATCAGGTTTTCAGTGGATTCCAGTGGCATTTCCTCCACTGAGGGACCACCGCCCTTCCTCAAGGAGCTCATCCGCCCGAAGCCGTTGGCTCCCTGAGGGTGTCAGGTTATTTCTCGCCGCCTAACACTCGGCGTGGAGTCGCTGGCTGTACGGTCTAATCCATACCGTCAAAAATACGTCCATTGTAATGGTGTCAACAGGTGTAGACTCTACTTCCTTGGCAACGTCGATAAGAGCGTGCATTGCTTCCGTCTTTGTCATAGTTTCCACTAATAATCAGAGGGGAAAATGGAAGGGATCCGACACTTCAAAAAATGAAGGTATCGGCCAAAGGAAGACAAGGGTCACAAAGGATGTGAAAATGAAATACTCCCTAGCCCTCGCAAACCTAATAGCGTCGGGGTCGGAAAAGAACAAGTTGACCAAGGGAGGTCGGATAAGACAGATGAAAGTGAAGAGCCTGGCACAAGTAAGTGGAAGAAATGCCAGGACTCAGCTAAAGGGCCCATGATCACCAAACCACGCTCCCAAGTTCATTTTTTTTTGCTAGTTGCTTTACGTCGCACCGACACGGATATGTCTTACGGCGTCGATGGCACAGGAAAGGGCTAGGAGTGGGAAGGAAGCGGCCGTTGCCTTAATTAAGATACAGCCCCCAGCATTTGCCTGGTGTGAAAATGGGAAACCACGGAAAACCATTTTCTGGGCTGCCGACAGTGGGGTTCGAACCTACTATCTCCCGAATACTGGATACTGGCCGCACTTAAGTTACTGCAGCTATCGAGCTCGGTCCCAAAGTTCAGAACCCCTGGGGGGCCTCTTACGACAGGCAGGGGATACCGTGGGTGTTATTCTACCGCCCCCACCCACAGGGGGATTACTCGTCGCACTGATCATGCGTCACCTCGTAATCTGCAGGCTTTCCGACTGAGCACTGGGCGCTTGGTAGGCCAAGGCCCGTCAAGATTGAAGCGCCATCGGTGAATGGGGGACGGCTCTAGTATATATCCGGATCGATAATTTGATTGCTTGTGAGAGTGTCTCAAATGATGGAATACCATCGAAATCTTAGTAGGACGTAAAGCCTAGTATTATTACCTTCAAAATTCCACAAGATGCAGAGCATAACCTTCTTTGGGATGAATATTCCCCAACCAACCTCCGAATCCGGGATTGATGATTACGTTATTTTGCCCTTTACAACAATAACCACCTTCACATTCATTACCTCCAAAAACTGTTGATTCATCGCATACACGTTTTGCATCCACTTGGAAAGTTGTTTTACGTATCTGTGCAGCGTAAAAAGGATCTGTGATATTTAATGAAGTGTGTGTGTTGTTGACATTAGAATAATGAAATACATACTGCCTGTCCGCATGCTAAGTGACGGTAGCTTCTTGTCGGATTATCAAGCTTGTGAATCCAACATACTCATCTCTGCTGTAGAATATAACTTTTTTGCTAGGTGATAGAGCAATCGAAACGTGGAGATTGGTACATAGAACGCCCAAATGGCACCACTACAACGGTCTGCGACAAATTAATCAAATATATTTGATTCGGTCGGTATAAAAACGAACTGTCACCTTTTCTCACTTTTTGGGGCAAGGAAAAATATATCTCCGCGAATGCACATCCATGTCTTGTCCACGACAAATACCTTCCCCTGTTAAAAAGACCATCAGTTTTAAATGAACACGTTTTAAGAATTAGCATTTTGAAGAAAAAGAGGACTTAATTTATTTCTCCTCTCGCCAACCGTTTTCAAGCAATAATTCAGTGCCTTTATTCTTAGATATATTAATCACATGTTTTTGTTTAAAGTGGATATTTTATTACAAATATGAATAATTCTATGCCAGTCAGACTCCTTGGCTTGAATGGTCAGCGTTGAAGCCTTCAGTTCATAGGGTCCCAGGTTCGATTCCCGGCCGGGTCGGGGATTTTCGTCGCATCTGATTAATTCTTCTGTCTCGGGGACTGGGTATTTGTGTTTGTCCCAATACTCTCCTCTTTTTTTAATATTCAGACAACATACCACACTACCAATCGCCACAGAAACGCGCAATAGTGATTACAAACCTCCACATACGGTTGGCGTCAGCAAGGGCATCCGGCCGTAAAACGGGGCCAAATCCACATGTACGCTGCAGTTCGCACCAGTGGCCCCACGGACGTGGAAAATGCCGAAGAAGAAGAAGAAGAAGAAGAAGGGGGAAATAATTTATTAATAATTCCATGTCAATCACTCAGAGGTACAAAGATTATATGTAATCAATACCTGTAAGTATCAGAGTTCCGTCAACTAGGTCCCTTTTTTCTCACTATGGAGTGAAGCTCCCGCAGAGTAGGCAGACATGGTTCCCTTCACCCCAGCAAGGTATACCTTGCCAAGTTTAATATATCCATACGAAAAGCAAGAAAGGGCTGAAATGGACTTATTCCCTTTTTCCGCCGGCCGATTGATTTCATTCCCAAATGTTAGTCGTCAAGCATCAACATCTTCTGTTACGAGTTGGATCCCAGCTCATGTCGATATGCAGTAGTTTTGAAAATGGAAATTTCCATAGCACGCAAAGTCTTTGATAACAACATGTACAAAATAGGTTAGGGGTAAACTCGGCATCGTATTTTATCTAACTGTAGTTTTCGGTTCGCTGTTTGAAGCGACGACTAAAGAGGATAAGGTGGCACGATTCCTTAGTGAGAGTACACGCAAGTTTTTATTTATTTATTTATTCAACAAGTCTTTACAGAGTTATCCTCCTTTTTTGACCTAAATGATAAGAAAAGAACGAATCAAAACCAAGATGAGTGTCTAATAACACAAAATAAGACTCTGGACCGTCGACTTGGTCCTTAACACGAAATAAATAGAAACTGTAAAATCACGGCAATCGGCACGTACACGCAAGTTGCTCACGTGGGTTAACTCAGATGAATAACATTTCATTCGTAAGGTCATGATATATTATTATGACTACTGTTTCTATTATTACTTGTAATTATGAAAGTGACTTCCACGAAAAAATAAAGGATATACAAATGAGTTAATTATTGTTTTAAGAGGAAGTAGAACTCTCTCAACTGTAATCAGAAGAAAAACAGAAGCGGTCCGATTTGTTCTGGGCGATTTCCGACAAAAGAGTAGCGTTACACAAATGTTGCAAAGTTTGGGCTGAGAGGACTTGGGAGAAAGGAGACGAGCTGCTCAACTTAGTGGTATGTTCCGAGCTGTCAGTGGAGAGATGGCGTGGAATGACATTAGACGAATAAGTTTGAGTGGTGTCTTTAAACGTAGGGAAGATTACAATATGAATATAAAGCTGAAATTCAACAGGACAAATTGGGGCAAATATTCGTTTATAGGAAGGATAGTTAGGGATTGGAATAACTTACCATGGGAGATGTTCAATAAATTTCCAATTTCTTTGCGATCATTTAAGAAAAGGCTAGCAAAACTACAGATAGGAAATCTGCCACCTGAGGGACTGCCCTAAATGAAAATCAGTAGTGATTTATTTATTTATTTATTTATTTATTTATTTATTTATTTATTTATTTATTTATTTATTTATTTATTTATTTATTTATTTATTTATTTATTTTTCAAATCATTTTATTCGCGTCCTTCATCCATCACACCTCCCCAACCCACCCAAATCTTTTGGCCAGAGAGAGGGCGTAACCCTGTAGGTGGCCCGCACCACCCCTTCAGGGTGGGGAATAAAAAGGGGTTCAGTCAGTCAGTCGGTCGGTCAATCAACAACAACGAAACCTATTCGAATAATGAAGGTATTGGCAAAAGAGGAGGGCAACCCACGAAGAGTGTGAAAATGAAATTGTACCTAGGCCTTACAAACATAACACCGTCAGGGTCAGAAGAGAGTAAAAGTTTACCAAGGGTGGTTGGAAAGGGTAAGTGAAAGTAAGCAGCCTAACAGAAGTAAACGGAGGCAATGCCAGGGTCAGCTAAGGGAACCATGGTCACCAGTCCATGTTCCGAAACTGAGAGCCCCTAGTTCTCTTTTCAGTCGCCTTGTTAGAAAAGGAAGGAATACGGTGGATGTATTCTAGCACCTTCCACCTATAGGAAAGAAACACCGCATTCTACGCCATGGGGCTTTCCCTCGATCGGAATTTTCACCTTTGTTGACTTCTCCCTACTTATATTAGTAAAAATCTTTCCTGGATCCTGAAGCCAGATTACTCGCAAATAAATCCACTAGTACAGATACCTGGTGGCTATGCGAGCATGATGGCGAAATTGTCCTCATTCCTTAAGGAGACCTATAACAAGAGAAATAATATCGACGGCTCCAATTATTAACATCGTAACTTTTCCCCTGTTCAAACATCGTAACTACAGTTACAGTCTTCTTGGTGCTATCATTCTCCTAGGAGACGACGTTAACATCTATTACTGGTGCTAAACTTTTGGGGCGCAGGAGATACGATGAAAAATACTGAAGTAATGATTTCGGTGATGATCGTAACTAATTTTGGCTAGCCTTGGACTTATGATGTTAATACAGTACATGGAACCGTCTCCAACGAATGGCTAAAATGTCCTCAACAACAGAAACATTTTTTCAAGAAATAAGCTAAGAATTGTTTTTACGATATACAGTTGCTTGACATTAGCATCGTACTAAGCTCGATAGCTGCAGTCGCTTAAGTGCAGCTAGTACCCAATATTCGGGAGATAGTGAGTTCGAACACCACTGTTGGCAGCTCTGAAGAGTGTTTTCCCTGGTTTCGCATATTTACACCAGGCAAATGCTGGGGCTGTACCTTAATTAAAGCCACGGCTGTTTCCTTTCCACTCCTAGATCATTCCTGTCCCATCGAAGCCATAATACCTATCTGTGTCGGTGCGACGTAAAGCAACTTGTAAATAAAAATAAACAAAAACGTGAGCATCGTTGAAGAACAATAGATTTTGGTTAGGTTATGTGGACGGTAACAGTCACCACTGAAAAGTTGATATTTGAAATGGATACTTACATGTTGCTACTAAGTGTTGCTTTGAATTGCGACAGTCGTGTAAACAAATTACCTCCACATTATAAAGTAAAAATATACCTACGGCAGCTTAAAAAGCATGTAACCGGGCGAGTTGGCCGTGCGGTTAGGAGCGCGCAGCTATGAGCTCGCATCCGTGAGACAATGGGTTCGAATCCCATCGTCGGCGGCCCTGAAGATGGTTTTCCGTGGTTTCCCATTTTCACACCAGGCAAATGCTTGGGCTGTACCTTCATTACGGCCACGGCCGCTTCCTTCCATTCCTAGGTCTTTCCTGTAGCATCGTCGCCATAAGACCTATCTGTGTCGGTGCGACGTAAAGCAAAATAGCAAAAAAAGCATGTAGAAGCATTTATTAACTTAATCTAAAAATGAATCGTTTTCTTAGTGTTGTAACTTCAACATTTTAAGTGTATAAATTATACGTGAATCGAAGTGACTTACGGTTACAATATGTACACAGTATTTGTTCTGCAGTGCCTTTTTCATTCATGAATCCAGCCTGGACTTAGGAAGGAGCGTGATGAAGGATGTAAAATGTCACTTGAATTCTTCATTCCTGGCCTTTCCCCAGTAATCTGAATTTGAATTATGCCTAGTTTTACGACCAGATATCCCTCCTGACGCCAACCAAAGAGAGGGAAATGTTTACTATTTCGTGTTTCTGTGATGATTGGTAATGTGTTATGTTGTGTGTAAATGAAGATGTATATTAATACGGTCACAAACAATCGGCCCTCAATCTATTGGAATTACATATGATAGAAATCTCCGATCCGGTCGGGAATCGAACTCTGAACAGAAGACCCCTGTGCTGACCATTCAGCCAAGGAGCTGGACTAGAACATCACTTTACTGATTTGTAAAATCAAAGCAATCCTACAAAATCGAATGCAGAGAGAATAAGGTCCAAGGAACATGGTCAAACAGATGTCCACTAGCAAGGCGGACTTTTAACCACAGCTCCCTTAGACAGAGACCATTCTATAGTTTTTAGATAGAGGCATGATGGAAATTGTTCCATCAACCTGCTGCCTTATGGCAGCCATGACAACTCCTAGAGTCTGGGTTGCATGCTTACCGTTCTAATGTTTTGACAAACCAGAGCAAGAGTGCCTGTTTACAGTGGTGTATAAAGGGGAATAATAATAATACAATGATGATGAGGATGATGAGTGGAAGGAAGAATGACACACATTGCTATGTGTAACATACAACGCTGCTGATTAAACGAAAATAAAGTGTTTATCTTATTCAGACGAAGACTGTGAAAGTCGCGAAGAGGAACTCATTCACAATGTGGATGTAGCACACCGATAAAAGGTGGTTTAGGTATGGCAGCAAATTACCTCCGGCGCGTACTGGAAACGTGAATATTAATTTTCATTAAGTCAATGATGCCCTCTGATCGTTAGTAATTCAGTTTTGAAGAACAACTTCCAGGATATACAAAACATCAATCATACTTACTTGCATGCCCAGTCTTTCGCCCGAAGGTTGGTTGGATCCCTTCCAGCAACCGGTATCATGAGCTGTAATAGAAATCTTGGATGTCACTGAAGATGCGTACTGGGTAAGTGAGGCGTGAGATAATTTACCGGTACTTTTCTCACCGAACCAAACGGTGATTTTTTTTTCTCTCTGTAGTAGTTTAACGTCGCTCTAACACGCTGAAGGCTTTTGGGCGACGCAAGTTTGGGAAAGGGCTAGGATTGGGAAGGTAGCAGCCGTGGCCTTAATTGAGGTACAGTCCCAGCATTTTACTGGTATGAAAATGGGAAACCGACAGTGGGATTCGAACCCACGAAAGTACTTTTACATATTAGTCCGTCATGCTCATTGACATGCACATACGAACCGACACTATGAATGACTCTTTTACATCTTCTATCACAGGGACTGGCTGCATGAGGAATGGTGTTAATTGCAGTCACTCAGTCACTTTCATGCCGTATTCGACTTTGGTGCGTTCGGTCCATGCTAAAGATGCATATGGCGATGAACTTCTGCACGTTTTCGGTTGCGGGGTACAGGCGTACGCACTTAATTCGTTGCTCCAGAGGAATCCTACTAGTCGCCATTTAAGACGTTCAACCTGTAACTTGAAAGGAAAAAAGCACTTAGGAACATTACAATATGATACTTCTGCTACAAGTAAATCCTTTCAGAAAATGCACTTCCGTTAGACGTTATGACGGCTCAAACTGTGATCTACTACTTACGGGCTACTCTGTATATACAGTACATAAAGTTACCCCCTTACTGCAAGTAATTCACCAATTTATGCTAAAATGTATCCGTGTTACTGGGTTTGTCAGTCCCTAATGAGCACCAGGATCTTCTCTTACGCGATCATACCCAGGAATAGTAAAATAACGCACCAGAAAACAATGATCCCTACTTTGGCTTTCTACTTTGCATCATGGGGATCGAGACGTGCGCATATGGCGATGAACTTCTGCATGTTTTTCCTTGCGGAGTACAGGCGTACTCACTTAATTCGTCGCTCCAGAGGAATCCTACTAGTCGCCATTTAAGACGTTCAATCTGTAACTTGAAAGGAAAAAATGCCCAAACTTTCAGAAGTGGAAATAGTTAAAATGGCCCACAGCGGTTAATGAAAAGTCGCCAAATGTGCTTAATGTTGATGCTTATTGAAAGGTCATCAGTCGCAGGACAAAAGAAAGAAGGAAGGAAGGAAAAAGGGAAGGATAAATTATATCACGTCAAAGCATGATATCATCAGATAAAGTAAGGACGAGCATTGGAAGGTAGAAAATTATAACACCATCAAACTCCGACAAACTTTACACTGTTAGAGTCAGGACAAAACATACGGTGACTAGACGGAATGGAAAGGAAAGTGAAGGAAAGTGCCGTAGCACAGTTCACTGGAAGCAATCGTGGACTAAATCTGAATGCTTGTCTTCGTCAACTATATATTTTCAAATAGAATGAGTGCCTGTTAAGAAGGTTTAAATTCAAGAGTGTTCTGAAATCGCAGATATAGAGATATTAGCAGTAATATAAATTATAATTTTCAGTAGTGAAGAAAGCGATAATTGATGAGGGTGACTAATTCTTAACTCTATACACAAGAAGCAAGAACATCAACATTGTCCTTTCGAAGAATTAAGGTATCGACAATAGAAAGGTAAAGGCAATGAAAGGTGTGAAAATGCCCAGGTCTCGCAAACCTGATACCGTCAGGTCGGAAGCAAACAAAGGCTGACCAGCTGACCTCAGATAGGAAAGATAATATGAGGAGTCAAATACTAGTATATCGGACACTGCTTGGAGTCCTGTGGTCGTCAAAACACGTTCCCAAGTTGAGAACCTTTAAGAGTAGGGGTAAATTATGCGAATGTCCAATTTTCATCATAATATTTAAAAAAAACTTTTTGAATAATTAAAAGTTCCAAATACATTTTTACTTCGGTTGATCGTTCCAAACATTTTAATCTGCACTGGATTTTAAATACGTTTTTATGAATGGTTGGAAATTATCAAGCTTATCCTGCTCAAAGTTGTTGTGAATAGTTTTGAAGTTTAATTTCAAACTGCTTTCTTATTAATCATAAGTTGATATAAAGAATATTAATTTTTTTGTTGAGAATCTTAGCAAAGTATATGATGTCCAGGAAAGCTATCGGTATAAGTTGGCTACACTAAGCGAGTCAGGTACCTGTGAGCTTAGATTCGATAGATGGTGGGTTCGATTTACAACGTTGAAAGCCCAAAATACGGTTTTACGTAATTTCCCCTTCACTAGGAACAATGTTTTGCCTGCAAGCCAACAGTTGGTCATCTACTGACATTCCGACATCTACATATAAATGGAGTGAGAAGGGGCTTCTATGATGACTAGGAATTGGTTTTACTCAGTTTCTTTTCTCACTTATATCTACGAAGTTGCGTTGTACTTCAATCTCCTAAATACATTACATTGCCGTTAATGACCAGACATTCCCCTGAAAGGAATGTAAATTGATCCGATACCTTAATCCAGCATGTCGTAACCCTATATAATGCCGTGTGCACTCGGTGGAAATGCTTACTATCTACAACTGTTGAAATGGACGTACGACGAGAGCACAGTCAGGCTGAAAGGGGTGTAATTATCGCTGGCTACCGATTCGGTCATTGTATTCGTGAGATTTCTGGCAACATTCGGATCCCACATACAACGTTGAGTGAAGTAGTGGCGAAACAGAAAAGACAGCAGGCCGGCAAGCTTCACTGGAAACCGTGGCCACAGACTTTCGATTGGCATTTGAAAGTGACGTCGGTACTATTCGTCGGGAGGAATTCGCACTTAGATTGTATGGACGAGTTACGGCACATAAACCAACGGACACTAATGTGAAGGCTTGACACCGATAACAGTGATGCAAGGCACTTTTGCTGTGGACTCTATGACAATGGAAGAGCATCGTGTGCAATGACGAATCACGCTACAAGTTGAGGCAATTTGAAGGACATGTATGGACCTGGCGAATGCCAGGCGAGTGTTATTTACCGGAGTACATTGTTTCCACTGTGAAATTTGGTGAAGGTGGCATTATGTCGTGGAACTGTTTTTCGTGATTTGGTTTTTGTCCACTGGTGTCAGTTGCTCGAACTGTGAATGACGGGGCCTATTAGACAATATTGGACAATTCTATGCTACTCATTCCATGGCAACGATTTAGGAACGTTCCTTTGCATTTTCAAGATGGTAACGCAGCCGTTGGTAAACGAAGGCCGTAACCGAGTAGTGTGTCAAAATGGGATGAATGAAATCAAATGGCAGACTGAGAGGCCTTATATAAACCAACTGAGCATCTAGCTCCCCAAGCGGCTACAGAACTGTCTGTCATGTTGCAAGAGGAACGGAAGAAAATACCTGCAGACATTTGTCGAAACTTAGAAAGTCTTTATAAAATGATTCTTTTTTTTTTGCTAGGGACTTTACGTCGCGCCGACACAGATAGGTCTTATGGCGACGATGGGATAGGAAAGGCCTAGGAGTTGGAAGGAAGCGGCCGTGGCCTTAATTAAGGTACAGCCCCAGCATTTGCCTGGTGTGAAAATGGGAAACCACGGAAAACCATTTTCAGGGCTGCCGATAGTGGGATTCGAACCTACTATCTCCCGGATGCAAGCTCACAGCCGCGCGCCTCTACGCGCACATAAAATGATAGAGACTGTGATAGCGGCGAAGGGTGGACTACGTCGTACTGATATCATAGCAGTTCCAGTCCGATAATTAAAAGCATTATAGTATAAGATTTAAATTCGTTGCAGAAAATTAATATCCCACAGTAGGCTGCTGTCAGCGCCTAAAATCGAACTTGGAATCACTAAGAGTGCAACTTTACAGTTCTGTTCTGGGGGTAGACTTAACGTTGAGTAATTATAAATACTTTTAGAAGAGGGCTGATTTTTGACAAATGAACGTCTATGGATCTCCACAACGTCCGGGTTCTTGTAAAGAACAGCAGAGTTAGTGGTAACTGTTTGTTGCACACTGCACTTCCGAAAGGTCCAAGCTTACTCAAGCTTCTGAAAGTAACGTCAGTACTCGTACTATTCGTGGGGAGTTTTTTGCACTTGGAATATATTGGCGAGTAGGCATGCAAACCAAGGAACACTAATGTGAAGGCTCGCCAATTGATAGACAGACCAGTGTCTGGTGTAAGATTTTTAAAGTTGCATTTAGCTCTGCATAATACACTTGAAATGCACTGGTGGGTTTAATACAAAACTCACATTCTTCGCTTTTGAGAAACAATTGAGAGATTGTGAAATTGATGACGAGTAAGTCTTGGACCGAACTAACTAGCATATTAGAGGTTCTGTTGATGTAGATGAAATGTATCGCAGCGCTGTTAGTGACAAATATTGTAATTGATTGATGATTAAAGATCTGTGGAATGCAATGGCTGATACGATAATTACTGCTGTCCATGAGCGCAGTCAGTTAAATGCAAATAGTAGCTGAACGTGGCTATACATCAAATGTAAAGTAAACCAGTACGTAAACTGTCACAGTGTCGTTTGTAAGAAGTTACACATCAGTCGCTTGAAATCTGGGCACACCTAAAGTATCCATAGATTAAGTATTGAAGTTTAATATAGGAACACTGTTCAGGTTTCCAGAAATTAAGTTCTTTGATAATTACTTATCGTTTTAAACAAGTATGCCATATTCCAACTGGACTTTTATAAAGATGATATACAGTTAAGAAACGAGAAAGGATTTACGAGTATGTCGATTACGTTCCCGAAAGTAAACACATTTTGATTTTACTTATGATATAATTTGGATGATAAGATGAAATGAAGAAGGTTTAATCTATCCTACACAATTTTTATTGAGAGATCTATCCAGCTGTTGTGTTATTTAATGCAGACATCGTAATACGATTTCTAAACTTGCACTTTGCTTTGTTTAATACATTTGAAGTACATTGATGAATTCAACGGCAAAACTCACATTCCCCAAGCCCAAGTTTGGGTGAACACGAGGTTTCGACATCTATCTGCTTTGCATGTAGATCTCAACGTAAATAATAATAATAATAATAATAATAATAATAATAATAATAATAATCTCCCATATACGAAGGGGGATCAAATATAAACGGGATTTTATTTATTTATTTATTTAAACTCATTTATTGAAAAACACAAGGCAGTTACAATTTATTTTTCCACACAGTTTCCTGCTTGGTAAATGCATTTGTCCCAGCGTATGGACAGTTTTTTGATGCCCTCATCGTGTAAAGAACAGGGCCGTGTCACCAGCCAGTTGCGCACGAAGTCTTCCACACTCTCGTCACCTTCAAACCGTTGTCCTCCTAGAGCTTCTTTAAGCGGTCCGAACAAATGGGAATCGTAGGGCGTAAGTCCGGGCTGTAAGGACGATGATCAAGTGTAGTCCAGTGCATTTCCTGTAGCTTGGAGACAGTTAGAGCTGCAGTATGGTGCCGCGCATTGTCGAATCGGTTGGTCTCGTCTTTTGCCGCGATATCAACCCTCGCCTTGTTCAACAGCTCGCAGTAGTAAGCAGCAGTGATTGTGCGTCGCCCATGCAAACAATCAATCAGCAAAATGCCTCGCCGATTAAAAAAAAAAATTTAAAAAAAATACGGTTGCAAGAATCTTGCCAGCTGACAGTCGAGTCTTGGCTTCCACTGGTGCTGCCTCCCCTTTCCTCCGCCACTCCTTACATACACTCGTCCTTGACAATGTCAATCTCTGGCAAATTTCAGCCGCTGTAACATCTTCACAAGTAAGACATTTTATAATTATGCGTTGCGCCATGGAGGGGTGCACCTGTTGCTCCGACATCGTGAGCACCGGGCGAGTTGGCCGTGCGGTTAGGGTCGCGCAGCTGTGAGCTCGCATCCGGGAGATAGTGGGTTCGAATCCCACTGTCGGCAGCCCTGAAGATGGTTTTCCGTGGTTTCCCATTTTCACACCAGGCAAATGCTGGGGCTGTACCTTAATTAAGGCCACGGCCGCTTCCTTCCCATTCCTAGGCCTTTCCTGTCCCATCGTCGCCATGAGACCTATCTGTGTCGATGCGACGTAAAGCAAATAGCAAATAAATAAATAAATAAGAAAACAAAGACATCGTGAGCGTTACTGACGAAACGGCGGGAAATATCTAACAGTACGCTCTCTCCACTCCTAACGCTCCCGCCTTAGTATAAGCAGAAGCGCGGGGCCAGTCCTACCAACTGTTGATGTTCAGGAACAAAACTCACGTTTATATTTGATCGACTTTCGTATGTGCTAAAAGTTGCCTGTAGTTTCAAAACTCACATTCTTCACCCAACATCTGATTGCAAAAGCCCAGTAGGAAGCCTTCTCTAGGTCACATGGTCACTAGCTGTTTGTAGTACAGTGATTGTTTCTTACTGTGATGGGTATTTTATATTAGGAAATTGTTCTCTTTTAATAACAAACAGTATGTTTTGAAAATGGGATTAACTGTTAAGTAAGTGGAAAGTTATGAGGACAAACTCAAGGAAAAGAGCCCCTGAACTATATACACGATTTCAGAACTGTTGAAGGGCTAGGAAGTTATGTGTTGGAAAAGGGTGTAAAAGACAACTCTTTATGAAAGCAGTAACAAATTACATTCGTATCATTTTCGTATACATTCTAGTAAACGAATTTACTTAGAAAGAAATTTAATGTACCTATAGATTAGAAGACGATCTTTCGCAGTATGATAGGACCATTACCAAACGTGGTGAATTTACTAAGGGCAGAAGACATTCCTCAAGACAATTCTGTTAGGAAAGATCAGAGTGGATTATGGAAGACTATTGAGTACGGTTCCAGTGTATAGGACCTTACCAGGGTTACTTGATTCTAGAACTGGAAAAGATACGAAAGAAAGCAGCACGATAATTTACGACAAAGAGTAGTGTTACTAAAATGTTGCAAACTTCGGGCAGGGAATTTTTGGGAGTAAAGAGACGAGCAGATTGACTAAACGGAATGTTCCAAACTGCAGTGAAGAGATGGCGTGGAATTATATTAGTGGACAAATAAGCGTGACTGGAGTTTCTAAACGTAGGGAAGATCATAATATAAAAGATAAAGTTGCAATTCAAAAGGACAAATTGGGGAAAATACTAATTTATAGGAAGAGGAATTAGGGGTTAGAATAATATACTAATGGAAATGTTTGATATATTTCCAACTTTTTGAAATCATTTAAGAAAAGAATCTGTCACCTGGGCGACAGCACTAAACACACTTCAGTTCTGATTGTTTAACTGATCGATCAATTGATTGATTGATTGAAGATGTCGATATATACCCTTCTCAGAAAACACTAAGATGAATACTGGGCAAATAACGACAAAAACCAAACTAAACTCCATGGCGCAACAGCCCCGAAGGGCCATGGTCAACCAAGCGACCACTGCTCAGCCCGAAGACCTAAAGATTACTAGGTGTCAGCACGACGGACATTCTCGGCCATTATTCTTGGTCTTCTAGACCGACAAATAACGACACCCTACATTATTTTAAGCCGTTATTGATGAAGAAAAAATTGGCGTAATGTAAGATGAGGAGGATGAATCCTACTCGGTATCGAAGAGCTTTTATATTAAATCATAATGTGCGATTTATTTTTGTTTGCATTCTCTTGCTTTTTATGCATTTTTGTTAACTTGTTTTTGTAATTAATTTCAATAAATCCGCTAGTACCAGATTTCTAAAGTGTTACATCTTGACATTCCTTGGTGACATATGTAACATTATCCTAATAGGTTAAGTGCAAAGCTAATACTACGGGAAGTGCAGAAGTCACATTCCACAATATTTAAAAAATACTTCTTTAGCATCTTAATGGTTTTAGTTTTTGCTTATGGCTTAACAATTCTTTATAGCGCACGCTATTTAAATTTACTTCTCTTTCCATTTTTATGATTTATTGCTGATTACTAAAAAAATCAGATCAGATTTGTTTGAAACCAAGAGAGAAATCTAGCAGGGAAGTAAATAAAATGGTATCTGGCGTTTAGTGCCGGGAGTGTCCGAGGACAAGTTCGGCTCGCCAGATGCAGGTCTTTTGATTTGACTCCCGTAGGTGACCTGCGTGTAGACGACACATATACCCAGCCCCAGGCCAGCGAAATTAATCAATGATGGTTAAAATTCCTCACCCTGCCAGGAATCGAATCCGGGACCCCTGTGACCAAAGGCTAGCATGCTAACCATTTAGCCATGGAGCCGGGCAGCAGGGAAGTGCCTTGTCTCCTCTCCTACACATCATCGCTAAAGATCCGATCATAAAATCAGTCAAAGAACATTAAAACGAGCCTAACACTCTAATATTTGCAAGTTATATTTGAGGAGAAATTGAAACAGAAGTAAAAGAGAAACTAAAATTTTGAAACGACAAGTTCAAAGAATATCAACTAAACATCAGGAAAACTCTTGAAATGACTGTCAACAGGAAAGGCACAGATTCAAACCTCTTTTCTTTCTAGAGGAAACTGGGTTACATTCTGTTTCTAGTTTCAAATACCTTGGAAGTATCATTTCAAAATATAACATAATAACACAAGAAATACTTTATAGGACTCACACAGCATCTCAATTTTACTTTCAAGTGAGAAATCTACTGTAAGAAACTAAAGTACTCTAGAAAACAAAATGGCGATGTTTCATTCCTACTTCATTCCATTTCTCACCTATGGATTAGAAACATGTAAACTTACCTTACACAACAAGGCTAATAGTAAAATACAGTCAGCATAAATGAAATTCATCAGAACAATGAATCAAAAGAGCAGAGAAGACAAGATTAGAAGTGAAACAAACAGGAAGGAAGCTGACATCAAAATACCTGTTACCTATTACGCAGGCTACAATGGTTTGGACATGCAATGAGGTTGGGCAGAAGAGGAACTTCAATAGAGAAGTGAGAGGGAGGAGACCAATAGGGAGGCCAAGGAATCTTTGAATAGACACAGTGAAATCGGAGGTCAGCAAGAGGAATGTCAAGTGGGAGGACATAGAGGAATAGAAACTACATTCTGACAAGAATAAGTCGTGAGCGCTTGTACACTACACCCGGGAAACTGGAGCTGCATGATGATGATGACGACGACGACTTAAAATGTGAGTTTTACAGTTAAGCCCCTATTTACCTTTGCTATCTAAACGTGTCTAATATTTTCGTAACAAAAAATCTAAATTAACCCTTTAGGAAGAATAAATGTATGTTTTCTGTGACGGAAGTAGTATGCCTTGGGAAGATTTCCTCGATTTGCAGGCAAACCTAGTGAAAAAAATTGAAATGCGTATGGCTTTTAGTGCCGGGATGTGTCCGAGGACTTCGGCTCGCCAGGTGCAGGTCTTTTGATTTGACGCCTGTAGGTGACCTGCGCGTCGTAATGGGGATGAAATGATGATGAAGACGACACATACACACAGTCCCCGTGCTAAGGGAATTAACCAATGTTGGTTGAAATTCCCAACCCTGCCGGGAATCGAACCCGAGACCCCTGTGACCAAAGGCCAACACGCTAACCATTTACCCATGAAGCCGGCGGTAAACCTAGTGACACAGGTCGTAATTAATCGATAAAGTACTGTTCAAGAAAATCATTCTCAAAAGCTGACAATTCGTCCTGAATCATCTTTCTCATTCAATTATAATATAATATTTAAAAATACAATATTATAGCTTTCGTATTTACAGTACACAATTTCTGAGCTTTACGATAAAGATACTTGAATTAACGCCATTGAACTGCAAAGTTAATTTTATAACGTAATTGGAATTATTATTATTATTCTATACCTGTTTACCATCCAGGGTCGGTTTTCCCCTCGGACTCAGCGAGGGATTCCACCTCTACCGCCTCAAGGGTAGTGTCCTGGAGCTGCAGACTCTGGGTCGGGGATACAACTGGGGAGGATGACCAGTACCTCACCCAGGCGGCTTCACCTGCTATTTTTAGTATGGGCCTTGTGAGGGGATGGGAAGATTGGAAGGGATAGACAAGGAAGAATGAAGGAAGCGGTCGTGGCCTTAAGTTAGGTGCCATCCGGGCATTTGACTGGAGGAGAAGTGGGAAACGGCGAAAAACCACTTTCAGGAAGGCTGAGGTGGGAATCGAACCCACCTCTACTCAGTTGACCGCCCGAGGCTGAGGGAACCTCGTTTAAACCCTCGTACCACTTTTCAAATTTCGGGGCAGAGCCGGGAATCGAACCCGGGCCTCCGGGGGTGGCAGCTAATCACACTAACCACTACACCATAGAGATTGGCATTATTAATAAATTAATTTAATAAATTAATGTCCGCCTCGATAGCTTACTGGTTAGTACTATTAGCTGCCGACCTCGGAGGCCCGGATTCTATTCCCAGTACTGTTAGAGATTTAAAAATGGCGGGAGGGCTGGTATGTGGTCGAAATGGTACATGCAGCTCACCTCCATTGGGGGAGTGCCTGAAAAGAACTGCACCACCTCAGGATGAGGACATGAGTTTGCTTTGATAAATAAATACATTCACCGGGAAGGTTGGCCGTGCGATTGAAGGCGCGCATGTGTGAGCTTGCATCCGGGAGATAGCGGGTTCGAACCCCACTGTCGGCAGCCCTCAAGATGGTTTTCCCTGTTTTCTCATTTTGACACCAGGTAAAAGCTGGAGCTGTACCTTAATTAAGGCCACGGCCGATTCCTTCCCACTTCAAGCCTTTTCCTATCCTATGGTCGCCATAAGACTTATCTGTGTCCGTGCGACGTAAAACAAATTCTAACATTAAAAAAAAAATTATATGCATTTAATGCCTCCATATTAATTGTGAATGGTTATAGGAGACACCAGGGTGACAGAAATACGCTTGAACAGAGTTCTTTGATTTGCCGGCACACAAGTGATGCAGATCTCATGCACTTACGCTCAATTAAGTGGTGAACGGATTTGCCAGTATTTCATCATGAAGCCTAGAATACTGAAGGCGAGTTGCTAACAAATGGACCCTCAGAGGGCATATAAATACTGGCAATAGATGACGAGCGAGTTGGCCGTGCTGTCAGGGTCACGGAGCTGTGATCTTGAATTCGGGAGATAGTGGGTTTGAATCCCACCGTCGGCAGTCCTGAAGATAATTTCACACCAGACAAGTGCTGGGGCTGTACCTTGATTAAGGCCACATCCGCTGCATTTCCCATCCTCCTATATGTTAGTGCGACGTTAAGCACGTAGCAAAAAAAGGGAAGTGAGAGGATATGGTTTATGCCCTAAATTTTTACGTTATAACCAAACGATATCAATTTCCTCTTGATACAGTATTCCGATTGAAGACCAAATATTATTGACTAACCACTCAATATTTACGAGGTTCGATCATCATTGTTGGCAGTTCTGAAGATGGTTTTCCGTGGTTTCCCATTTTCACACCAGGCTGTACATTAATTGAGGCCACGGCCGCTTCCTTCCTACTTCTAGCCCTTTCTATCGCATCGTCGCCACCTGTGTCTGTGCAACATAAAGCCAAATGTAAAAAAAAAAAAAGCAATATTACGTACACTCAGATATTCTTTTCCTTTCACGTTTCTTTGGTATTGCTTCATGTACCCGGGTAGTTTTCTCCTCATAAAAAAAAATTAGAGTTGCGAATGGCCCTCGAATACTTCGTTTAAGTGTATCTGACATCTTCTTGCTAGTTGCTTTACGTCGCACCGACACAGATAGGTCTTATGGCGACGGTGGGACAGGGAAAGACTGGGAGTGGGAAGGAAGCGGCCGTGGCCTTAATTAAGGTACAGCCACAGCATTTGCCTGATGTGAAAATTGGAATCCACGGAAAACCATCTTCAGGGCTGCCGACAGTGGGGTTCGAGCCTCCTATCACCCGAATACTGGATACTGGCCGCACTTAAGCGACTGCAGCTATCGAGCTCGGTAACTGACATCGTCACCTACCTCTGTGAACATAGGGCTGCTCTAACACAAACAGTGGTAGTGTTACCAGATTACTTGGTCATCATATTCAAGAAAGTCAACAACTCGTGCGGGACAAACATTCCGACACCTCAGAGTTTTTAGAACTTTATAACAATTGAATGGACGTAAAACGAATGGATTATATATATATATATACACACACTGACTGACAGAGCAAATGCAACACCAAGAAGGAGTGGTCAGAACTTTATGACCGGGCGAGTTGGCCGTGCGCGTAGAGGCGCACGGCTGTGAGCTTGCATCCGGGAGATAGTAGGTTCGAATCCCACTATCGGCAGCCCTGAAGATGGTTTTCCGTGGTTTCCCATTTTCACACCAGGCAAATGCTGGGGCTGTACCTTAATTAAGGCCACGGCCGCTTCCTTCCAACTCCTAGGCCTTTTCTATCCCATCGTCGCCATAAGACCTATCTGTGTCGGTGCGACGTAAAGCCCCTAGCAAAAAAAAGAACTTTATGCCAATTGCAGGGTAGACTGACGTCACTGAGGTATGCTCATGATGTGAAATGCGCCGCTGTGTTGCGCACGTAGCGAACGACAAATGGGACACGGCGTTGGCGAATGGCCCACTTCGTACCGTGATTTCTCAGCCGACAGTCATTGTAGAACGTGTTGTCGTGTGCCACAGGACACGTGTATAGCTAAGAATGCCAGGCCGCCGTAAACAGAGTCATTTCCAGCAGACAGACGACTTTACGAGGGGTATGGTGATCGGGCTGAGAAGGGCAGGTTGGTCGCTTCGTCAAATCGCAGCCGATACCCATAGGGATGTGTCCACGGTGCAGCGCCTGTGGCGAAGATGGTTGGCGCAGGGACATGTGGCACGTGCGAGGGGTCCAGGCGTAGCCCGAGTGACGTCAGCACGCGAGGATCGGCGCATCTGCCGCCAAGCGGTGGCAGCCCCGCACGCCACGTCAACCGCCATTCTTCAGCATGTGCAAGACACCCTGGCTGTTCCAATATCGACCAGAACAATTTCCCGTCGATTGGTTGAAGGAGGCCTGCACTCCCGGCGCCCGCTCAGAAGACTACCATTGACTCCACAGCATAGACGTGCACGCCTGGCATGGTGCCGGGCTAGAGCGACTTGGATGAGGGAATGGCGGAACGTCGTGTTCTCCGATGAGTCACGCTTCTGTTCTGTCAGTGATAGTCACCGCAGACGAGTGTGGCGTCGGCGTGGAGAAAGGTCAAATCCGGCAGTAACTGTGGAGCGCCCTACCGCGAGACAACGCGGCATCATGGTTTGGGGCGCTATTGCGTATGATTCCACGTCACCTCTAGTGCGTATTCAAGGCACGTTAAATGCCCACCGCTACGTGCAGCATGTGCTGCGGCCGGTGACACTCCCGTACCTTCAGGGGCTGCCCAATGCTCTGTTTCAGCAGGATAATGCCCGCCCACACACTGCTCGCATCTCCCAACAGGCTCTACGAGGTGTACAGATGCTTCCGTGGCCAGCGTACTCTCCGGAACTCTCACCAATCGAACACGTGTGGGATCTCATTGGACGCCGTTTGCAAACTCTGCCCCAGCCTCGTACGGACGACCAACTGTGGCAAATGGTTGATATAGAATGGAGAACCATCCCTCAGGACACCATCCGCACTCTTACTGACTCTGTACCTCGACGTGTTTCTGTGTGCATCGCCGCTCGCGGTGGTCCTACATCCTACTGAGTCGATGCCGTGCGCATTGTGTAACCTGCATATCGGTTTGAAATAAACATCAATTATTCTTCCGTGCCGACTCTGTTTTTTCCCCAACTTTTATTCCTTTCGAACCACTCCTCCTTGGTGTTGCATTTGCTCTGTCAGTCAGTGTATATATATATATATAATTCGCTGGGGCCATCTAGGACCACGTTAAGTCTTGTTGCATTTGACACTGAACTTGGCCTTCTTTAGAGCCCAAATTTCCCTCATTCTTTGCGAGTGGGCCTGCTTACGCTCCTCTGTCCAAGGGGCACCGTGTCTTCTCTTCGGTTGCTCGTCTCGGTTTAGCCCGTTCGTCAATATTTTCTTGCGGAAGAGATCACTGTTAAAGGTGTCTTCAGCTGAGATATGTAGCATTTGCAGGTCTTTTTTGGTATTTCTATACCAGGGAATTGTGGTTTTGGGGTTTGAATAAAAAAAGTGAAAGATTTCTTTAGTTAACTTTCTTCTGTCCATTCTTTTCAGATGACCGTAAAATCGTGCCCGTCTTTTTCTGATTGTGTCGGTAATTTTCTCTATTTTGCCGTAGACTTCCTTGTTGGATCTCTTTTGATGGATTCCATTTCTGTACTTTGATCCCAAGATTCCTCTCACAATTTTCCGTTCTCTTTTCTCCAGTTCTTCAAGGAGTCCTTTGTTGGCATTTATAGACAGGGTTTCGGCTGCATATAGAACTACTGGCTTCAGAACTGTTTCATAGTGACGTATCTTGGTGTTTTGGGAATGGCATTTTTTGGTTGTAGATTGTGCGGGATGTTTGGTAGGCTATTTCCAGTTTGCGTACTCGCTCCTGAAGTGCTTCTTTGTCCAGTCCATTTTTCATGATGATCTCACCCAGGTATTTGAATTTGTCTACTCGGGTGATGTCCCCGTATTTTGTATGGAGTTTTGGTGGAGCCTCTTTGATGTTAGTCATTACTTCTGTTTTCTCAAACGATATCTGCAAACCAGTTTGTTCGGCAATTTCCTTTATAATTTCAACTTGAGCTCTAGCGGTTTCTATGTCGGTTGAGAGAACAGCAATATCATCGGCAAATGCTAAGCAGTCTGTTGCGATCCCCTTGGATTTGGTTCCTATTCTCAATGGACTGTAGTTGGTTTCCTGTAATCTCACCCGCCAGGTTCTGATCTTTTCAAGAATACAGTTGAAGAGAATCGGGGATAGCCCATCACCTTGTCGGACTCCTGTTTTGATGTCAAAGGAATGCGAGAGACAACCGTGGAACTTCACCTTGAATTTTGTATCGGTCAGGGTGGCTCTAATTAATGCCAGCAGTTTCATATCAACTCCAAATTCATTTAAGATGTTTAGCAGGACTTCCCGGTCAATGGAGTCGTACACTTTCTTAAAGTCCACAAAGACAGACACATACTGTTTGGACCTTAGTGTACAATATCTGATGATCGTTTTGAGAATTTGGATCTGTTCAGCTGTTGAGCGACCTTTTCTGAACCCTCCTTGGTATTCACCTATTTGATGTTCGACTTGTGCTTCCAGACGCTTCAGGATGGCAAGTGATAGAAGTTTGTAAGTCACGGGTAGCAAAGATATTCCTCTGTAGTTGTTGATGTTCTTCATGCTGCCTTTTTTGTGTAATGGATGGATCAAAGCTATTTTTCAATCTTCGGGTAGGGTCTCCTTGTTCCAAATTTCTTCTATTTGCTTTTGCAAGATATCAAGTGATTCTTCTGGGGCATATTTCCATAGTTCTGCTACTACTGAGTCTTCCCCCGGCGCTTTGTTATTTTTGAGACGGGCAATGTGGCGCTTGATTTCATCTCTGTCGGGTGGTCTGGAATCTGGGTACCTGAGTAAGGGTTCCTTGGTCAGAATGGCGCTTTGCGGTTTAGAGCAATTAAGTAAATTCTTGAAGTAATCTGCCAGAATGCTGCAGTTTTCTTCGTTTGACGTCGCCAGTGTGCCATCCGTTCGCTCAAAGCATAGAGATGGTGGTTTATAGCCAGTGAGTTTGCGTTTGAAGGCTCTGTAGTACTCTCTGCTTTCATTCTTCCTAAAGTTTTGTTCTATATTTTCAATGAGAGATTTTTCGTATTTACGTTTCTCAGTTCTGAACACCCTAGCTGCTTGGGCACGTTGGGTTTTGTAGGTTTCCCAATCATTTTCTGATTTCGTAAAGTTGTACTGTTTCCACGCATTGAGTCTTTCTTGGAGGACTGATTCGCAGGTATAATTCCACCAGGCATGCTTTTTGCTTCTCTTGATTTCTGCAACGTATTTGGCGGCCTCAACAAGGAGACTTTTGGCGTTGTTAAAGTCACAGTCATTTGGTCTAGCCTTCTCCTGGAACTCCTCGACCCTTTGCCGAAGTTTATCATTGTCGAAGCGTGTGATCTCTTTGATTGTCTTCCTTGTGTTTGCGGGAATTGGTTTGAATTTGATAAGAGACATATAATGATCTGAGGCCACATTGATGCCTTTCTTTACCTTGACATTCATAATCTCAGGGCTGTTTCTCCTGGAGATCGCAACATGATCAATTTGGAACTCTCCGAGAGCTTGGACGGGAGAACGCCAAGTCATTTGCTTTCTGGGTAGATGGCGAAAGTGGGTCGACATGACCTGCAGGTTGTGATTTTCGCAAATGGTCACCAGTCTTTTGCCGTTGGGATTGGTTCTTTTGTGAGCAGGGTAATTTCCTATAACTTTCTTGCACTTCTGCTCACGACCTAGTTGGGCATTGAAGTCATCCAAAAGAAGCTTGACATGGTGTTTGGGGATTTTGTTCAATTTTTCATTCAGTAGGTCCCAGAAATTATCAACTTCGTCTGGATCAGACTTGTTCTTATCGTTTGTAGGAGCATGTGCGTTAACTAGGGCGTAGGTTTTGTTCGCGCATTTAATTGTGAGTATAGGCAATCTGTCATTCACAGGTTCGAAATTTGCAACCGATTTAAGGATCTTGGTTCTAACAGCAAACGCGGTTCGAAGCATCACAGCTCCATTGAGGATTCCTCTTTGCGCTTTGCTCTTGAAATATCGGTAGCCTTCGGATTCAAAAATCTCTTCATCTGGGTACCTTGTTTCCTGTAGGGCCAGTATGGATATCTGATTTTCGTGAAGAGCTTTGGTGAGGGTTTTCAGCTTTCCAGTTTGTGTAAGTGAATTTATGTTGAAAGTTGCTAGAAAGGTTTTCGATTTTGGCCTGAGTTTTTGACTCTTCGGGGTACACCGAGACGCTCCGACTCGTCTCTTGCATGATGTCGAGTCTCCCCCAGAATCCGAACGAGACTCGTGCGCCGTGGCGTTCACGACGAGGGATTTATCCGAAGATTTACCCCCTGGGGCATGTTTCTTGAAATGTTGTGCCATCATGCTTTTTGACTTGACTTTGCTTTGGACGGGTACCCATCCTTTTACAACTAGGGTTGTTAGCCCTAGAGGTTGCCTCAAGATGTTTTCTGGCTTCTGGTCATTTACCAGTCTTCGCCGTAACCCTGGCAAGGGACCAGTTTTTTTTCACGGTGGTATTTAATTCCCTACTACCCTCTGACTCTGCTGGCGGCAGAGCCAGCGAGCTTCCCCAATTCCAATGGGACGCACCCGATGGTGGTAACCGGTAAATCCCCACACGGGATGGATTATTATTATATTATTTAGACAGCTTTTGGGACATTTGGCCCCGTCAATAACATCCAGTCAGACAATTTTTCCTATCGGAAGATCCTTTTCAAAATATCCAAGCCACGTCTACTCATAAAAAGTGTTCAGTCGCCAAATGTGTCCCGCCTCTTACTTTTTTTTTAACATGTTCTCTATTATTCTTACCTTGTAATGTTGCTTAGTGAATTCAAAACGTAAATCATGCACTCTTCTCGCAATGTGGCTATTGATTTTGGTGAATAATTGCAGAAATAATTTACTCCCCAAAAGGTAAACTATTTCTTAGTTTTGATGGGTGTTGTTACAATCGGCTTAGATTCAATAAAACTAGGTGATGTGGGACCAGAGAAGAATGAAAAGAATGTAACGCAAGATGCATTACTAATTCTAAGTAATTCTAACTCGAATTCGTCCTCTTACTTCCAGTAAATATATTAGGAATCGAGTACTAGACGCTGACATTGTAATGGGAAGAGTACAAGAATGGTAATAACAAAGAAAAATACCTTAGGTCAATAGCATATAGAATCAAAAATTAACTCTCAGAAATTTCGGAAGTTGAAGACTCAGAATAAATTGGTAGAATGTTAAATAAATAAGCAAATAAATACAAAATTAATTAATTTATTAATTAAGTAAAGAATCAGTGCAATAGTATTCGTGAAACATAATTTACTGTATCATATTATTTTTATCATCAGGTCCAAATCCTTGGCTGAATGGTCAGGGTACTGGCCTTCGGTTCAGAGAGTCGCAGGTTCGATTCGCGGCTGGGTCGGAAATTTTAACTGTGTATGATTAATTCCTACGGTTCAGGATCTGGGTGTTTGTTCCAACACACTCTACTTCATATTTACACAACAGGCCACACTAGAAACCACTATAGAAACACAGTGTTGGCGTCGGGAAGGGCATCCAGCTGTAAAAGCTGGCGAGATCTACACGTACGACACAGTTCCCACCAGTATGAGAAAAGAGGAAGAAGAACAAGAAGAGTATGTTTATCATTCTTTAATGCATTCTCGTAGAAAATAGGACCAAATGTTACTTCAAGAGGTTATGTTGTTACAATGAATCTTCGCAACTGTCAGGGAAATTGGACGATCTTGCTGGATTTAGGGTTCCGTCATCTAATATAGTGTGTACTGAGGGCTGAGAGCCTCGTGAGACCAGCTGAGGCTGTCTGATATGAGAGGAAGCGGACCCGATGACGAAGTTCGAACTGTATGGCTGAGAATGCCATTAGGATTACTGTGAGGAACTCCAATATCTACAAGTTATCTGATGGAGTACCGTCGGCATGGCAAGCCAAGGCCCAAAATGGTCTCTATGTGCCACGCTAATTTAATAGATGTCCCAATTTTCTTTCATCTTATTTAGTACAGCTAACATTAAATAAAACTTGGGGTTTTGTTTGAACTAAGTTTGGTGACCGTACGCTACTGCATAGAAGAGAAACGGAGAGGAACTGTCCACCGTGCTACACATAAATCCCAGCTCAAGAGGTTTGATTATTGATTCCCTAACTTAGCTGAGAGTACTGACCAGTTCTCCTACATTGAAGCTTGTTTTTAAACCAAACTTCACACTTGTGAATATACTCCTCTCATCAAAGGCCACTATGCAACCCGTTGACCCACTGGAATGTGCAACTTATTTACAACTACAATGGAATCAACAGATACATCTTTCTAGCACTTTCTAACACAAAGGGTGATCGACTGGCCAAGTACCCAAATACAAGCACGATTCATGACAGAACCTTCTTCAACATGTTTCACACATTATTGTCGTAAAATATGCTTGTAACTTACAGGAATGAAAAGTGAATAGCTCATATTTATAATAAAAGATCGTAAAATACACCTCAGATAATTAACAAAAATATAAACTCGTAAACATCATTCATTATATGAAAAAGTCATTTTAATCCTCTTCTCAGTTTTGAATCGATTTACTGTTCCTCGGCTCTCCACATTAGTTCCGAAAATTCTCTTTATCTAAGATCATCTGCGACACAATTCCACCATCCCTCCTTCATGCTGCTGCGTTGTCGCTTCCCTTCCACTACCTGAAATGCAGCCCTCACCTGGTCACGTAACTATCCTCCCTCTTCATTAGTTTGACACTACACTACGTAGAAATTTAATTGCTTCATATGTAAAAATAAAATAATTAGTACATACATACATCGCCGTTATATGCTGTTATGCCTTTCAGCGTTCAGTCTGCCAGCATCTCTGAATTTAATAAAAGCCGTCATAATCTTCTATTTGTGGCCTCGTTTAGTTTCATATCTCTTGCCGTTAAATAATTCGAAACGGTCAAACCATCACTATCATGGACTCCTTCTACTTCTCTTAGCATCCATGGCGTAGTCCATTATTCTCCTAAGTAACCTATCCCCCTCCATTCGTCTCATGACCCCATCACCGAAGCCGGTTAATTCGTACATCTTCAAATATTGAGTTCATTCCTAACTTAGCCTTTATCTCCTCATTCCGAGTACCCTCCTGCCATTTCTCCCACCTGTTTGTACCAGCGATCATTCTCGTTACTTCTAACTTAGGAATAAGATATTTAAGTCCACCCAGCTTTCACTCCCGTAGAGAAAATTTGGCCTGAAAAAGACCGGTATAAAGATAATTTCGTCCGGGAGGTGACTTCTTTCTTACAGAATACTGTTGATCGCAAATGCGAACTCACTACATTAGCTTTGCTGTATCTTGATTCAATCTCACTTAATATACTACCATCTTGGGAGAATTCACATCCTAAATACTTGAAATGATTTACCTGTTCCAGCTTTGTATTCCCAATCTGGCATTCAGTATTGTTAGGTACCTTACGTGCTGAGATCAGTTTAGCCTTGGAAAGGCTTTCATATCATACTCATTGCACCTATTTTCAGGTTCAAAGATATTAGAATGAAGGCTAATTTAGTTTCTCGCCGAAGACCTTCGTTATGTTAGTGTGATGTTAAAACAACAACAGAAACAACAAATTTAGTTTCAGGCTAAATTTGCCACTATGTAATAAATGTTTCCTTCCGGTTACAAAGTCATGATCAAATGTTACGTAATAATACATGTTCCATTATGCCATTCTATCTATCGTATGGCTTTTAGTGGCGGGAGTGTCGAGGACATGTTCGGCTCGCCTGGTGCAGTCTTTCTATTTGACGACAATAGGGGACCTGAGCGTCTGGATGTGGGACGATGATGATAATGGGGTAGGGAGAGGGTAAGTTTTACGTCCCCATCCTACGGATGGATCACCATCAACAGCGTCATATGCCCTTACTCCATATGAGCACTGCGGAGAGGTTTGGAATTGAATCCAGACTTTTGGCAAGTAATCTAGTGATTACAAATTGTACACCACCATTCTCATACTCTGCCGGTCAATATTCTGATGGTGATCCTTTTTTTATAGCCAAAGGGACTCGAACCGGCTAACCACGGTGTCAGACTTCAACGCCTTAACCATCATGACCACCAGGTGGGTTGTTATGCCGTTTATTACTCATTGTTACGAATAAGTCACATCAGAAACGAAAAGTTTGAAAACTTGAAGTTAATATTTAAGAGAATAAGCTAAGATTCATGGCAGTCTCTAAGAAAAATCAAATCGTTATAAGACAGTGCAATTAGTCGGAGCATTCCAAGGTTAAGAACATACATCTATAAGTAAATGCTGGGATCTAGTTAGCGCCCAGACCACATGTCCATTACACAGTCCTTGATGTAAATGATGAATTACAGTAATTCACACTATTCTAGTCAGCATAATGATACAGGTTATTTCCCCAGACAGATACACAATAATAATGTTATTTCAGTTTACATCCCAGTAACTAATTTTACGGTTTACGGAGGCGCTGAGGTGCCGAAACAGTCCGGTTGTATTTGAAGGTGCTTAAGTACGTCAGCCTCGTGTTGTTAGATTTACTGGCACGTAAAAGAACTCATGTGGGACAAAATTTCGGCACCTCGGCGTCTCCGAAATCAAACTACTCAAATTTGCTTCTTAGACTTCTCACACTTTGCTTCTTAATGCACGCACTTATGGAGGGAAGATTGATGTTATCCCGAGTGTGGACTCTCTAAGGAGTTTCGAATTCACTATAGACAGATACATGTTTATCCCAGCGCAATCAAGGATACAATTGAATATACACCTTAATAACACATATTATGTGTGTATTTCAGAAATAATTAATTTCAGAAATCATAAATTTCATTTAGTATAACATAGAAATGTTATTTCACTAGTGAGTTGGGAGGGGCATTAGGGGCTCAGACGTTTGAGACGCTGGCCTTCTGACCCCAGCTTGGCAGGTTCGAACCGGGCTCACTCCGGTTGTATTTAAAGTGCTTAAGTACGTCAGACTCGTGTTGTTAGATTTACTGACACGTAAAAGAACTCATGTGAGTCAAAATTTCGGCACCTCGGCGACTCCGGAAACCGTAAAATTAGTTAGTGGGACGTAAATTGAAATAAAATTATTATTGTGTATCTGTTTGGGAAAATTCCACGTAATCATTCACTCAACTCAAAACTCCACACAAGAGTAAAAATTCATACACTTCGAGGAAATTCACAGACTTTGACAACATTGTGATTAACGCACGTAATTACGAGTATTTTACATCGTGGTATCTTGTTACTGCCGCACGACGCGCGGCAAATAGTCACAGCACACAAGAGCTGCCATCTATCGGCGAGAGTTGGAGTGACGCTCTCGACATGGTTGGATCGAACTCGTTGGCTGCCGGCCACATTTCACGAGGGTGCTTATGCGTAGCAGCGCGCTTAGACCTGACGATGTTTTTACAGTATTTAGATTACATGGAATCTTTATCTAGTCAGTTGTAATTGTGATTTCGATGATCCTCCTTCCGCCCGCCCTTGCGGGTACATCCCAGTATCGTAAGATGCAACTAAAAGGGGCGATCTGAAGGGATTCTCAAGTAATAATAATAATAATAATAATAATAATAATAATAATAATAATAATAATAATAATCGTATGGCCTCAGCTGGGGAGAAACTTCAAAAGGTACAATCACAAAGGAATTCTTTCCAACAGTTGGCGGTAGACTAACAACCAAAATCAACCTAACGCCAAATATGACAATAATAGTAACCGACCATGGAAACACCACATCGTATCTGCACAGGCTTAGGATTGTACCCAGTCCCGAGTGTTCCTGCAACAGAGGACCCCAAACAGTAGACCACTTAATATTCGAGTGTATTGAAGTGAAAAGTGAGAGAGAAATGTTAATCAACAGTGTTATTATGGTAGACAACTGGCCAATGCAAAAATCTGTCCTAATCAAAAAGTATTCAAAACCATTTACAAAATTTGTGAACTCTTTAAACTTTCAAGTATTGAGAAAGAGGCAAGAAAAATAGCATTCACCAAATATGTAAGCTAATATGTAATCGATGTTCTTCACACAAATATGTACGATTGATTAAGTGCATGTAGAACTACACATGTAGTGGAGCATGCAGAGAGTTTATATAATAAATAAAATAATAACAACAATAATATAATATACTACCCAGTGTTCAAGAAATTAAAGACATAATTAACAGCCTAAAAATCAATAAAGATAGTGGTGAAAACTGTATAACAGCTGATTTTGCAAAATGCTCTCAACCGAAAGTCATTCACGAGCTAATTTTTGAGGATGTTTGGAGAAATGAGAAGATACTGGAAGAGCGGAAAGTGGCCTTCACACGCCTATTGCATAAAAATGGATAGAGGAGTATCCCTTCTGTAAATCGCTTACAAGGTATTCTTAAAAATCTTGCCGAACAGAGTAGAAATAACACTTGACAAGCAATTAGGTAAATAACAGGGTGGATTTCGAAGAGGTAATCTTGCTCAGAACAAATCATTTAATTTAAGATCAATAATTCCTCATAGAAAACGTAACTCCAAGGTCATACAAGTGATGTTTGTGGATTTTAAAAAAGGCCTTTGTTTATATTTCTAGCGAAACTTAGGTAAAACAATACGGGAATTTCGAGTGAAATCTAAATTCGTAAAGGTAATATGGGAAACACAGATAACAATAACTATCAAGATAAATACAGGTGTACAGCAAGGTGATGGCTTATCGCCAATTATGTTCAACTGTATCCTAGAGGAAATTGTAAGAATTTGGGATTAAAATTTAAAATAACCTAACATTTTGCCAGTAAATTTGGGGAGGACAAACAAAGATGTTGGAATCAATTGCCTGGCATTTGCAGACGATTTTGCTATACTTCCAGAGATCCTGACAAATGCAACAACACAAATCAATCTCTTGGAAGAAATAGCCAAGAAATCAGCGAGAATCTCTATAGCGGAAACACATTTATTACAAACATAAAAAATCTCCAAAATTTTTGATGACGTATATTGGTCGAATGAATAAAATAAAGAAATGCAAATACCTGGAAGAAATAATTCAAGAAAATTGTTTGGAAAGGTCAAGAAATATTTAGAAATGAAAGAAGAGAAGTGGAAACTATGCAAAGAGAATTTTTTAAAAATAGGGTTTTAAGAATTGAATCATGTCCAATAAAACTGAATTTCTTAGACCAAATAGGGCATTACTTTTTACGAAAAGATAGTTATAAAATTTGGATTATACCACACAAAGATCCGATGTCCTGTGCAAACTGATTTACAACAATGTTTCTCGAACCGATATTACACACACGAAAATGTTTACGTTTTAATTAATATTCTGACTATTATTTTAACACATCAATCATTAGAATACCCTTTTGGTTTGAAGGAAATACAGTTACCTGAACGCTTTACAACAATGACAATTCTGGTGGCTCCATGTGGTTTGTGTCGCTAACGGTATTTTGGCCGCAGAAAGCGAAGTTATAGTCCTACTACACCAAGGTAAATAGATATTCCAGTAACTTAAACATTACCGTATACTGATTTTTTGTTGTTTGTTTGTTTGTTTGGTGGGGGATTCAAATTCATAAAGTCAGTTTCCTTTCAAATGGTCGCCAGGCATCACAAAAATACATTTATGAAGGTATTAGTAATTAATCAGTAGATTAATTAGGAAGAAAGCGGTTGTGGCTGTCTTGTACATTAAGAATAATCTCAAAATTCCCCTCGGGCTGAAGTGATAAGGTGTTGATAGTTGTATTAAGGGGAAAACTTTGGGAGAAGTGGTCCAACACTTTGAAGGGTTATGAACGTTAAGAAGATGAAAATCTCGTAGGCCGTTGCGATCGAAACGAATGAGAAAAGTTTGGAGCCGGATCACCACTCCACGACCACGTTCGATGAAGGTGGAAGTCATAAAAAGGTACTTATTCGATGATAAATAAAGTCATAAGAGCCTATACCTCAATCGTTCTTGTGAAGTCACAGGTACGTACCGTTCCAATCCTCATGCGAGGAACTGCCCCCAGCCCAACTAGTTTTCTTCTCCCTTCACCACAACGGCTACATTTCCATATGCAGGTAATGAGTAGCAAATACGTTCTCTTCAGTTTTCTATAACTCCAGTTCTATTTGGCCCATAGGAGTTCTTTTATATACCGGTGGATGTACCAAACCGAGGCTGATGTATTCAACGTGCTTTAAATACTGCCGCATTGAGTCAGATCGAACCCGATCTTTCCCTCGGAGTTAAATACGTATTTAATATCTAGACGTTTAATACACTGAGGTTGTTTGCTGTAATAATAATAGTAATAACATTTTTATTGTTTCCGGAGACGCCGAGGTGCCGGAAATTGGTCCCACATGAGTTTTTTACGTGCCAGTAAATCTAACCAACACGAGGCTGACGTATTTGAGCACCTTCAAATATCACCGGACTGAGCCAGGATCGAACCTGCCATGTTGGGGTCACTCAGCCCGACTGGCATGACAGTCAAATTCAGTGAGTTATTATTATGTGTTATTAGTATTTTAACGTTGTATTAACACATCGAAGGTTTTTGGCGACTGAAGGATGGGAAAGGTAGCGGCTGTAGCCTTAATTATGGTACAGCCTCAGCATTCGCCTGGTATGAAAATGGGAAAATATGGAAAGCCATCTTCATGGCTGCCGACGGTGGGATTGAAACCCACCATCTCCCGATTGTAAGCTCACAGATACGCGATCCTAACCGCCTGGCCAACTCGCTCAGTTTCAGTGAGTTAGAATGAATATCTACTATTGTTTTAAGCTACAAATAATTTAATTCACACTCTGCATTACTTACAGGCGAATCTCGTTTATATGACAAAGAACATTTTCACATGACTATTCCTTAAATAGTCGTTGATGATATTTCTAGAGTGACTGGATCTTTCTTTCGACATCTGATTACAGGCCAGACCTTTGCTGTTCGTCGCGAGGTATTCTAGTGCATATTGGGCTTTCAGTCGGATGACAATGAACGGGACGCCTAATAGCTGATTTACAAAAGAGCGCTACAACGTGCTGTATTTCGGATGTGAAATAATTAGCAATCATTTTACTACACACGTTCTGTAAAAGGCTGTATTTGTAAAAATGTCAAAGATGCGGAATCTTAACTGCAAATCTGTTCGGCGAAATAGGTGAATAGAATGCAGGTGGCTATTCGGAAACTCCTGAGCATACCTTCCGCGACCTTCGGCTGCATTCCGACCAGATTCTGCACAAATAAAAATTATGTCTATGTATTCGTCCTTTCTGAACATACCAGCCATTATCGATATGTTGACAGCAACTGCTGTGCTACTGTACTAAATACCAGTCTTCTATTGAGCGTTCGAATACGAGCGCAAGGGGGCGGAACTGATAGGTAGCTCATAGGAACATGCAGCGAAAAGCCATCTAGTTATAATCTACTCGTATTCTGACGTAACCAACCTGCAGGGAGCAATATCCCTGTGAAAATCAGTTGATAGGCATCCCATTCATCACCAGTGCACGCAAGACACCTATACGTTGAAAGTACGGCGCTGACGGGCTACCTGGTATATACAGTATGAACGTGCATGCCAGTGACATAACTTTTATTAGCATAAACGAGGAAATTACTGGATTACTGTTCAGAATAAGAAATTTTTCCATACAGTTGACAGCCTATGTAACAATAGAAGGCGTGAAGCGATGTTCGAATGTCGTATCATAGCCTACTCCCCACTTTCATTGCAATCGATGCCTTCGATACATTATATTTCATTTAAAACTCAACAACAAACGGCTATATTTTAAGTACCTTAATATTACATTAACTAATCATGTCTTAATTGACCATTCTCTCAAATTTTCCTCCAGTCTGTTTGATCCAATCCAGATTGTTCTCTTGTTTACGTTATTAATTCTATTAATAATCTTATATCAGGATTTCATATTAATTGTTTCTCTATGATTTTACAAGTTATGTTTGCCAATCATATGTAACTGTATATTATGTTAACCCATTCCAGTCTGGGCCTTAAAATGCCTAACAAACGTTCTGGACTGGACATTTTTAAGGATTTTTAAAACATTATGTCTCTGTACCTGTAGTAGATATTGGCATGATTCTTTTTTCTTTGTGCTTGTTTGAGAATCTAATTTTTAAAAGCGCTCTTTGTATCATGTCAACTATCACTTGAGATTTTAAAATTGTTTATATATTATACCATGTTTTGCGAATGGAAGAAAAGTCTGACGGATAACTAAGCAAGTACAGTTTTCTGAAATACAGTTATATTTATCCTATTTCGCTAATATAAAATGTGCATTGCAATTACAAAACAACAACAATAATGAGTACGATATAAAAACAATAATTTTTCAATAATCATAATAATAATTACAATAACGAAAATGGGAGCTCTTACGAAACTTTATTTTAATTGATAAATTTTGTTCAAATTTACTCAAATGTACAATTATTGTTCCATTTACCACAAAATACTTCTGAGGAGGAGAAAATAAGTCTTCTAAACAGACAACTTTACGAATATGTAGACAATCTTACGTAATCACGCAAATATGAAATACGCGGGAACATGCGCTAGGCCGTAAAACGAACACCAATCATAATGAAATGCAAAAAGTTGTTTCGAATTCATATGTCAATAATATGTTCATTTGCGCATAAACTTATAATATATCATAAAATATCGAAAATATCACTTTCGTCAAGCACATGTTCGCCGCGAGAAACCATGTCTTAGAGCTCACTGAGTGACAACATCTACTGATGCATGCAGTTCAAAAATATCGTAAATTCTCTGACTTTGACATATAATGCTGCCATCTGCTTAAGTACTCTCGTAACTAATACATGAAGAAACACGATGTAACCACCAGAATGCGTGCATAGCTCGTTCTCGATTTTTAGCGAATTGTCATACCTTACTACGGGCTATGCCCGCAGCGCGTCCTGAACGTAATTTCGGCCGCTGCGAGCTATGCTCGCAGTTAGACCGGAAAGAGTTAACTTCAATGGGTAACACCCATATTATTATTATTATTATTATTATTATTATTATTATTATTATTATTATTATTATTATTATTAGGTAACTTGCTAGGCAATCGCTCCCAATGCCACCATTTAGTGCACCGACGGACTGAAGAGGTTTCTTGTATTTAGGAACGTACTCCGACAATACTGTAAAGTAGCGCTTGTAACACTCCACTCCTGTGGTTAGCGAGGAGATGATGGATCACTAGCGAACTTGTAGAATCTAGGTTTGTTCGGGCAATGAATTATTTTGCCGAGCACGTTTCTCTACCAGCACGTCCTCCCATTACACAAAACATTGTTATCCCAAGATCACAGCCATTTAAAATAATAACTGGCACCTCATAATGTATTTAATATTCCAAGAAGAATGCCTGCCATGTTATCAGATAATTAAAAGTGTGGATTGTTTAAACTAAAAGAATGACTTATCAGCTTCATCTAGTAATCCATTTTTCTTCTTCCTCGGAGACATGTGCTGCCAGATGGACCCGCGCCGGCATACCGATTTCATGATCTCAGGCTTGACTTAGACTGTCGTTATATTACTTGAGCTATTATATATAGTACTGACTATGAGAGGGTTAACATCAACAGTTGTTCATTCCGTAGATGATGGGCCGTGTAACCTAAGATCACAGGTTCGAATTAGATAGACAGCGTGAAATACAACATAGCAAATACCGTATGACTGAATTCAGTCCAGTTCTCCTTTCTGAGATTAGTCCCTTACGACGTTCGATTTCCGTTATTATTACTATTAAAACGAGCTATGGCCTACGAGTTCATAAGCAACCAACCTTTCCTCGACCGTAGGTTTACATTCTCTCCATCGCTGCTAGGATTTTCCTTCAAATCCACGGCTTTTTTAGACATTTGTGCATTTCTCTCAGCCGACGGGGAAGGATTTCTATTTATACTGAAGCGCAAGTATTACTTTTTTATTATTATTATTATTATTATTATTATTATTATTATTATTATTATTATTATTATTATTATTATCTTACCTAATCACAAAACTTAACGGCCCTATGGTATCTAGTAACTTGCTTCGCGTTATTGCTTATTTTAACGGCAGGAAGACAGCACAAGTGGACGTTGTGTGAAGCGTCCTGTTCGTTACGAGCCCTCCTAACCTAGTGCTGCAATTATTTGTACCATGTTCTTGTGCAATTCTGGCATATTTATCTTATGCTTATAAAATAAGTATTGTCATTCCTACTCTATATGCAACGTTATAATTCCCCTCCCAGAGGCATACAGCGTATTAAAGGTAGTAATGTTATAAATAATAATAATAATAATAATAATAATAATAATAATAATAATAATAACAATAATAATAATAATAATAATAATAATAATAATAAATAACCATTGCAATATGATTTAAATAATCAGATAAGAATAAAACAAAATATTTAATCGCCTCACGCTTGGGCGTCATGTGTAATCTAATTAAAATATATTTATAAATAATTGAAATAAATTAATAAATAATTAAAATAAAATAAATGAATGAGAGAAATTAATCGAAATGACCGTAGTATGGAAGCCAGAGTTCACCAGAATGGATCGCTCAAATTTTCTCTCCCAGGGCGTGTACATAAAGCTGCGTACTGGTACATCTGCTTCAGACCTTACTAACCTTCTGAATACGACTAAATAGGTAGGAACTGCGCCTAGGTTCATCAATAACCCCCATTGCTTCTGAAAAATATCCGTACATGAGCACCTCATCAACACACCAAAATATGCATAAAATACACTCACAAAATGCTGATGGAAGACTCCATATTTACAACAATAACAATAACAAAAACAGTGGGAAACCAAAAGCGAGGACCAAGCTTCCATTTGCAGTCAGTCCGTTGAACTTTAATTACAAAGCACATGTCTGTCTGTTAGGTCATCAGGCCAGAGGCTGGTTGGATCCTCAAATAGCACCATCAAAGCTTATGCGGTTATAAGAAAACCCCAAAAATCATTGGCAGCACCAAAATGAGGCGTACTAGGCAAGATGAGGAGTGAGGTAGTTTGCCATTGCTTTCCTCACTGGGTCAGAAAGTACTATTGCAGCACGACTGACCCTATGAGCAGCACCTTTCATAACACTCAGATGCACTAGTCGTGCTCTGAATGTCATATGCAGATAAATACCCTTCACTGTCTCTGTGTACCAATGCAACTTGAATATTCTCATAATTGGCACTTGTTATATCACACGGATACTGTACCTTTATAATTCTGTTTTTGCATTGATTCTAACACTTAGTTTAAAGATACATTCACTCCAGCAACACACGCTTGTTGTTCCAGAACATAAATTATTGAAAGTCTGAAATACACCACCCCATAGCTCTCACCAACATATAAGACACCAAGCCACCACAAGTGTTAAAGTACCAAGTGCCTAAGCACTCCACAGTTTGTAGGTCAGTAGTACACATCACATTCCACAAAATTTCACGTCAACAACGTTCCATAAATGTTATCTCTTCTCTACGTTAAAAGTTACATCTCCTCACACGTTCCACCAAAGACTTTAAGACAAGCATGTTTCACAAAAGTTACATCGCCTCTCATTGTCCACCAAAGATTCAAGACAAGCATGTTCCACAAAAGTTACATCGCCTCTCACTGTCCACCAAAAAATTCAAGACAAGCATGTTTCACAAAAGTTACATCGCCTCTCACTGTCCACCAAAGATTCAAGACAAGCATGTTTCACAAAAGTTACATCGCCTCTCATTGTCCACCAAGGATTCAAGACAAGCATGTTTCACAAAAGTTACATCTCCTCTCATTGTCCACCAAAGATTCAAGACAAGCATGTTTCACAAAAGTTACATCGCCTCTCACTGTCCACCAAAGATTCAAGACAAGCATGTTTCACAAAAGTTACATCGCCTCTCATTGTTACATCGCCTCTCATTGTCCACCAAAGATTCAAGACAAGCATGTTTCACAAAAGTTACATCGCCTCTCATTGTCCACCAAAGATTCAAGACAAGCATGTTTCACAAAAGTTACATCGCCTCTCACTGTCCACCAAAGATTCAAGACAAGCATGTTTCACAAAAGTTACATCTCCTCTCATTGTCCACCAAAGATTCAAGACAAGCATGTTTCACAAAAGTTACATCTCCTCTCATTGTCCACCAAAGATTCAAGACAAGCATGTTTCGCAAAAGTTACATCTCCTCTCATTGTCCACCAAAGATTCAAGACAAGCATGTTTCGCAAAAGTTACATCTCCTCTATGTTCCACCAAAGATTCAAGACAAGCATGTTTCACAAAAGTTACATCTCCTCTCATTGTCCACCAAAGATTCAAGACTAGCATGCTTCGCAAAAGTTACATCTCCTCTATGTTCCACCAAAGATTCAAGTCCTCTAAACCTTTTAAGTCAAGTCCACTTCGCCGTTTTCTCACATGTCTGAATAGACCTCAGCTTCCCCCTACTCTCACATGAAACGTCTAGATTGGTCCTGGCCATCCAATCACGAGTGGAAGATCCTCTTGCCATACCACAAGACCACGCCGCAAACCTCTTCCGGGTCTCGAGACAATAACAACCAGGCCACCTCATCGGATTCTGGGCTGTTCCACATGACACACACAAATTTTCCGAGTTGTAAATACCACTGTTTCCCATCCGCTTGTACAAAACAAATTACTCACATCACATATGAAGACCTTCCAGCTTAAAATATAAGGACCAAACTCGATGGCTGCAGTCGCTTAAGTGCGGCTAGTATCCAGTATTCGGAAGATAATGGGTTCGAATCCCACTGTCAGCAGCCCTGAAGGTGGTTTGCCATGATTCTCTATTTTCACAACAGGCAAATGCTGGGGCTGTACTTTAATTAAGGCCACGGCTGCTTCATTCCTATAAGACCTATCTGTGTGGGTGCAACGTAAAGCAACTTGTAAAAAAGAAGATTACGAATATGAAATAATAACAATGATAATAAAATCATAACGCGAATAATGGCAATAATATATCTTACTTTTGAATACAGTGCGAGGGTGTGATATATGTACTATCACAACGTGTGCCGACTCTATTCTGAGCTGAACCTCCTCTCTTTAACTCTAACTTCGCACTTCCCTTCGGTTATCAGAGTACATGTTTATTCTCCGTTCTCCATTCTCATTCCTAACGCAACAGCATCTTTGTTGTGGAGTCGGTAACTCTTCATTCTTCAGCAACACCTTGCGCTAAAATAAATAATTATTACACTAGTGTTATTTATAGACTTTTTTTTACCGTTGGTAATAACCATTAGATTTGGTTCATATAATTTAACTATTTATTTATATTTCTTTCTTTCTTAATCTGTTTCCCGTCCAGGTTTGGTTTTTCCCTCGGATTCAGAGAGGGATCCCACCTCGAGCGCCTCAAGGGCAGCGTGAGACTTTGGGTCGTGGAATACAACTGGGAAGCAGGACCAGTACCTCGCCCAGGTGGCCTCTCCCGCTATGCTGAACAGGGGCCTTGTGAGGGATAGGAATACTGAAAGGGATAGGCAAGGGTGAGGGAAGCGGCAGTGGCTTTAAGTTAGGTACCATCCCGGCATTTACCTAGAGGAGAAGTGGGGAACCACGGAAAAACACTTCGATAATGGAAGAGGTGAGAATCGAAACCCTCTACTCAGTTGACCTCGAGGGGCTAAGTTGACCCCGTTCATGCCCTCTTACTACTTTTCAAATTTCGTAGCAGAGTCGGCCTCCAGGGGTGGCAGCTAATTACACTAACCACTACACCGCAGAGGCGCACTTTATTAATTTTTTAGTATTTATTTATTTTTAATTATATAGTCAACTATCCTGTGAGGTGTACAGTATAGAGAAGTCATACTGTGACTCAATTAATATATATTTTTGCACATTGTGCGCAATAAAATTTATTATTAATTAATTAATAATATTTTTCATGAGGTACAGTAACTTGGAACATATATGACTTCGGACTGAGGATAATAATAATAATAATAATAATAATAATAATAATAATAATAATAATAATAATAATAATATGGTCTTCGGAGGCAGTGAAGTGCCGGAAATTAACTTTTAATTTACTGAGCTGGGATCGAGCCCGGCATGTTAGCCACTTATACCGGTTTAGGGACGGAATGGAATCGAGCCTACTCCAGATATATGTATTGGATGACAGGCCGGGATATTGATGAACTAAATTTCAAGCAGACACTGATTTAAATCAGAATACAGTTTAATGTCGAGCAGAGGTACCAGTACCAATGTTTAAAAACAGTGCAACCAAGTGAGATGGAAAGATCTAATTACCGTTAAATTGCAAGGCAGCAGAAAACGCTTTTGGCAAGGTAGAAGCTGTACATTACTGTGTTTTCAAATTTATGACGACATGTTCTGTTAAGTGGGAGCTTAGAACTGTTGTTAAGCACTTTCTCACGGTGCATTCCGAGGTCAGAATTCAAAGTAATTAATTTTCTTAATGATTTCCGAGTGTTCCATTAATTTCTTTTCGCAGTATAATGGGACTCTCGTACAAACCAAAGAGGCTATGCGCATTATATCCAGCACTTTAGGATAATACGGTACATTCAGGTCAGTTAACGACCGTTACAGTATAATAGGAGGTAGGGTAGGCTTGTACAGAATAAATAATTTCAAAATATTTCATAGGCATCGATTGAAGGAAATGTATGAATACATTTCGAATCTCATTTTAAATACGAGTGCTGGTGGAAATTAATAATTTAATTCCAAAGTTCAGTCCATCATGTGAATACGGGTGTACTCGATTGTCAGACACGGATTCTCGTGCTGGCTGGTTTGCGGAAAATTATAGAGATAGGGTGGCTATAAAAATCAATATTAGATTATCATATAATAATAATAATAATAATAATAATAATAATAATAATAATAATAATAATAATAATAATAATAATAATAGTATGGTCTTTGATACCATGTACAGGCACTTTGAGACGACGCAATTTGGATTGCCTGTGTGTAAGTTTTGATATTATATTTATCTAACTGGAGTCAAAGGAACAGAGACTTTACTGGGAAACCTGCTGCTTGATTTAGTTTACTTTTGTATTAAACAATGAATGTATTATAAGGAATCTTTACATGCAGACATCGTACAAAGTGGAATGTCATATAGGCTTTTCCACAGTTGAAAGTTCCAAATACTTCTCCTTGACCTGACCCTGCAATTCTAGAATACAGAAACCGACACTCCAACATGAATGCACAACCGGAACTCCTAATTTCCCAATATGATTATCTCTAGTGATATCTGAAACGGTTATGGAAATGTAAACACACCATAACTTTGAGATACTTATAAATGTTCGTTCACATTGAAATAGATTTCACATAATGGCATTACGGAGAAACAATAAGACACATCCTTCTTGCATAAACGCTTTTCTCTCTCAAAATAATTAAGAATGCTCATAAATAATAGGTAATTTGCACATGCTTATGGAAGGACGTTTCGGGAGGGGAGAACTTCAGTATAAATAAACATGTTTAATAACTGAAATTTCATATATCAGACATCAATAACACAAACATCTTACTTAACTTACATTAATACGAAGATATTCAGTCGGGATTTAAATGGTCAGCGTCCTGTTCTTCTGTTCAGATGGCCCTACGTTCTATTCCCTACTGGGTCGGAGACTGTAATTCCTCTGGTCGGAGACTGGGAGTTTGTGTTCGTCTCAATACACATCTTTACGCGAAACACATCACACTACAAACCATGCGGTAACATACAATAGTGATACATCCCTCTACATAGGGTTGGCATCAGGAAAGGCATGCAGCCGTAACAACTGGGCTTCACACATACAAAATGCTGATCCCTGGTAATTGGAAAAAGGCCATTAATGATAACTGAGATGACAAACCCATGTTCTTCCTAGAAGTGACACTTCACAACTGATATGTTTTAAATAATTCATCACTTCATAAACGGGATTGAACAAGTTCCAGATAACAAAGGAAACAATTTGGTACTACCAACCTAAAGATTACTTCAAAATGTCAATTGGGGATTTTTGACTAGATTTCCAACATGAAAAGCTAGCAATTTCAGCATAAGAAAGAAATTGTTTTGAGTGATTTCGTGCATGTGTCCCCTTACACAGCGGGAATTGTGGAGCAGGTTGACGAAGGGTATCTTGACTTGCAAAAGTGTGGAAGAATACAAGTTGTCAAAATCAGTTTTCAATAATTAATACTAATGATCAAAAGAGATATATCACATTACGTAATATTTCTCTCAACCCCTTGACTTCCAGTATTTTCCTATATTTTAAAATATTTAAAAACATCAGCTAACCGTAATAAATAATATTAGGTCATATTTCGAATAACTATCATCAACCACGCACCCCAAATTGTGATCATTAGTAAAGTATCCACTCGCAGAAGCTGGAAATAAAGTTGTAAAAATGAAATGCTAATAGATACAACTATAATCCACATTTTATAAGAAACAAAAAAGTTTAATTGTAGATTTTCCGTATAATACTGTGACTTACAGCTTTTTGAAAATAAGTATAAGAAAACCTTGACAAACCCGTGTTCTTCCTAGAAGTGACACTCCACAACTGATTAGTTTTAACTAATTTATCACTTCATAAATGAGCTTGAACAAGTTCCAGACAACAAAGAAAATAAATCGGTACTTCCAACCTAAGGATTACTTCAGAACGTCATTTGGGGATTTTGGCAGTTAATGGGTTCAATAAATAAATAAATAAATAAATAAATAAATAAATAAATAAATAAATAAATGACCTTCAGTAATCACAAATAAACAATATGTTACATCTGTTCAGAGCCAGGTAACAGGAAATGTAAGTAAAAGCAGGTCAATAAACAGGCCTTGTAGAAATGAATAAATAACTAAAAACCTAAGTTTGAAAGCTTGCATTCCTTTCGCAGGTTTCGGAGCCGGAGTATCCTTCGTCGTCTCGGCCCACAATTTCCGCCATTACCGTGAATTATTCTTGAATGTAATGCGATAGTTTACGATTGACTCCACAGTTCTTTGAATATTTGATTTTAAATTGATGCAAACTCTGCATCAAAACATGTGACCTTTTCCGACCTTTCATTGTGTTGTGCGGGTTACGGACTTACGGCAGATCTGCCTATTATCCAGCCATGGTAGAACACTCTGACCATGGCCACCTACGGCTCAGTTTGCCTTAAAAATTATGGTAGATCAACCATATAACGAGAGGAGAAACAAACAGACTTCTACAACAAGCAATTCATGATTAAGGCGACACGTGAATGAAAATTTACTGATGTATTCGGGCAATATTTGAGTTAGAATCATAAAGATTTGCACGCTGATTTAAAATGCCTTATTATTATTTGGAAATATTAATAAGTTGGATAAAATACTTTTGAAAAAACGATTTTTTTTTAATTCGAATTTTGGTCATATTGATGTACCTTTTCTCAGCAAATCTGAGGTCCTGGACTCTGTAATTTTCTTTAGTGATTTCTAAGACCATGGTGATTGAATGTTTGCAGGCGTTTTAAAATCTATGCCTATAACTAGTTTTAAAAAAATAAGTGAATATTTTAATTTGAAAAGTTCACACAAATTACATATATATATTAAATTCTGAAGTACAATAAATTAAATTCCCTTGCTGAAAAATGTGTAACAGTGTTCAGCCTGCCTTTCTATCAAGTTTCATATTGATATATTTAGTAGTTTCATAGAAAAAGATACATTTGTCATGGAAAAGGAAGTTCAGAAAATGACGATTGAATTTTACAGCACGCAACCTCGCAATGTATCTCTCAAATCAAGGTAAACTTTCCGCGGTAATCGCCACGCTTGACCTACCAGAAATGAAGCTTCACAGCCTTCTTCAATACTCCTAAGTGCGATACCGTCAACTGCATGACTAAACGGATGCAAAGAGTTTAGCGAAAATGAAAAAAAAATAGCAATGTTGAAAAAGCGGGCGTGGCATCGGGCATTTAAATTTTTAAATTAGTAAGTGCACTTATTGAATTAAACTAAATACTTATGGAACTAGATTTACAACATGATAAGCTAGCAATATCAGCAGAAGAAGAGAAAAATAAATTGATTTCGTGCACGTGTCCCCTTACACAGCGGGAACTGTGGACCAGGCTGACGAAGTGTATCTTGACTTGTAAACCTGTGAAGGAATACAAGCTGTCAAAATCAGTTTTCAAATACTAGGATGATATCCATCCTACTTTAGAAGATGAAACCACAAGAAGGAAGTAAGTGAGCGAATAAGCAAGATAAACATCTGCGTCATATACAGTAATTACCCGAAAAATATAATCATTTGGATGATAGTAACTATCGAATTTATGGAAACGACACATTTCGTCTACAGCACATCACGGAACACTAGAGGAAACAGCAAGAACGGCAGTGTGAGGTCAGCTCGTAAATAACGTAAGTATATTATATTGATGAAGCAGAGCCCTTAGCAGGCGATAAGCATGATCTATCGAAGCTGGTGTCAATGACAAGTATGGCTTGTGAGTAAACAGTTCGACAATAAAATAGATTGTTATTGGACAGTAGAGTATGAACACAGAAGTGTTAACCATTCCTTGTACGCGAATGACGTATTTCGTTATATGCTTGTTAAGAGGAAGGATTATTGTATCTAGAAACAAGATTCTGACCTCTGTTTGGTGTCACCGAATAATGCAAATGTACAACTTATTCGAACCTCTTTTCATTAACAAAACAGAATTGTATAACAATGCAAATGTAAGTAGTGCCCAATTCAAAAGTCAAAGTAGAAATATAGCATTTCTGGTTTCGAGAAGCACCGAATTTCTTAGATGTAAATAAGAAAACAAAATTGTTGAAAGGAACGTGATAGCCGAGTGGCATTGTTATTTGTTTCCACCAAAGTAACCGTGATTCGAACCTCGTCCAGTGCATGTGATATTTTTAAAATGAAATTTCTCGTATCTCCGGTTCGGATTCCGCGTAAAACGTGGCTAAAATCACGTTTTCAACAACACGTAAAACTACAACTTAGCAGCTAAAAACTGATTTAAATTCTAACCCCGGCCACCCTAAACTTAGTATTCTGTAATTCTTCATTTTTACGAGTACACCATCTGAATTGCGGGATGGTATCTAACATAGAGTGCATAGCCCTTCCTCATTGTCGTCATGAAATCTATGAGTAGCATACAATATTTCCTACCGGGCGAGTTGGCCGTAGGGTCAGGGGCACGCGGCTGTGAGCTTGCATCCGGGAGATAGTGGTTTCGAATCCCACTGTCAGCAGCCCTGAAGATGGTTTTCCGTGGTTTCCCATTTTCACACCAGGCAAATGCTGGGGCTGTACCTTAATTAAGGCATTAAGGCACGGCCGCTTCCTTCCCACTCCTAGGCCTTTCTTATCCCATCGTCGTCATAAGGCCTATCTGTGTCGGTGCGACGTAAAGCAAATAGCAAAAAAATTGCTTTTATTCATAGTGGTAGTGGTGATTATTGTTTTAAGAGGAAGTACAACGTGTCAACCATCCTCTCACTAACACTAATCAGAGGTTAAAATGGAAGGGACTCGACACTTCGAAAAATGAAAATATCGGCCAAAGGAAGACAAAGGAAGGGCGTGAAAATGAAAGACTCCCTAGCCGTCGCAAACCTAATAGCGTCGGAGTCGGAAAAGAATAAGAGTTGACCAAGAGAGGTCGGATAGGATAGATGAAAGTGGGGAGCCTGGCACAAGTAACTGGAAGCAATACCAGGACTCAGGTAAGGGCCCCGTGACTGCCAACCCACGCTCCAAAGTTCAGAGCCCCTTGGGCCCCTTCTAGTCGCCTCTTACGACAGGTAGGGGATACCATGGGTGTTTTTCTATCGCCCCAATCACAGGGGAACTTTTATTCATAGAAAAGCTCTATTTTATTTCTGTTTATACTTCCACATTATTTTACATTGCTGGCCTTCTGAGTCCAAGTTGGAGGATTTAATCACGGGTTAGTTCAATGTTATTTGAAGGTACTCAAACAGACCAGCTTCGTGCCGGTACTGGCATGGAAATTTTTTAAATTTAAAATTTGCTTTATTTCGCACCGACACAGATAGGTCTTATGGCGACGATGAGATAGGAAAGGGCTAGGAGTGTGAAGGAAGCAGCCGTGACCTTAAATAAGGTACAGCCCCAGCATTTTCCTGGTGTGAAAATGTGAAACCACGGAAAATCACCTTCATAGCTGCCGACAGCGGGGTTCGAGTCCACTATCTCCCGGATGCAAGATCACAGCTTTGCGCCTTTAAACGCACGGCCAACTCTCCAGGTACGGAAAAGAGCTCGTACGGGATAAATTTGTGGTACCTCGGCATAAAACACACGCATGTCACTGTCAATCATTTAGTGCTCCAATCAGGGATGAGTGCTATGCATTTATCAATATTATACGGATTATACAGGGGATGCCCGGCCGAGGCGGTAAAGGCGTGCTTAGTTCGCCCGGAAGGACGTGGGTTCGAATCCCCGCCAGGAAGTCGTAAAATTTAAGAAACGAGATTTCCACTTTCGGAGGTGCATATGGCCCTGAGGTTCACTCAGCCTACACCAAAAATGAGTACCAGGTTAATTCCTGGGGACAAAGGCGGCCGGGCTTAGAGTTAACCTTCCACTTAATGGAGGTGACTTTGCTTTGCTTTGCTTATACGTATTATACTCGATCAGCCGCCTCTGTGGTGTAGTGGTTAGCGTGATTAGCTGCCACCCCCGGAGGTCCGGGTTCGATTCCCGGCTCTGCCACGAAATTTGAAAAGTGGTACGAGGGCTGGAACGGGGTCCACTCAGCCTCGGGAGGTCAACTGAGTAGAGGTGGGTTCGATTCCCACCTCAGCCATCCTGGAAGTGGTTTTCCGTGGTTTCCCACTTCTCCTCCAGGCGAATGCCGGGATGGTACCTAACTTAAGGCCACGGCCGCTTCCTTCCCTCTTCCTTGCCTATCCCATCCAGTCTTCCCATCCCTCCCCAAGGCCCCTGTTCAGCATAGCAGGTGAGGCCGCCTGGGCGAGGTACTGGTCATACTCCCCAGTTGTATCCCCCGACCAAGAGTCTGAAGCTCCAGGACACTGCCCTTGAGGTGGTAGAGGTGAGATCCCTCGCTAAGTCCGAGGGAAAAACCGAACCTGGAGGGTAAACAGATGATGATGATGATGATGATGATGATGATACTCGATCAATCAATTGTAAATAATAAAGTAATGCAACAACTATTTTCTAACTAGGTCATGTAAAAAAAGCACAAAATACTATATTTAAAAGAATATTCGAGCCCTGTTTGAAGAACGTGTATTTGAGGTAGATAGGATAATACCTGTAGGTAAACATGACTCATATACAGCAGACAGCAAGGAGTGTTCATAGGATGTATTGAAAGCATTTTTTCTCATGAACTGTGGTAGAGGCTGCCCACTTAATTATATTCACGGGTACAAACATGCTGTGTGAATATACCGAAAACAGAATGGATTTGAGGGTGGCCTCAGGGCGGGGAGCTCTCCTACATGCAGTGGACTTCTCTCCCTTTTCGCAACACGCCGCGGTTCCAAATTGCTTCGATAAATAAATAAATAGTAATCATAATTGGTGGCTGCGGGCAGTTTGCGGTAGTGGCGAGGCACATAAATGACCAATAGCCACTTGTTTTACCTTTTGCTTCGTTCCTCTGTTAGTGAATGACTTGGTGTGCGTGTGTTTGCGTACTTTCACACACCATCATATAACAACTATAGTTCGTTCCTCCATCTCTATACAAAACGTATTTTAAAAATCAATGTTTGGAGTATAACGAACAAATTTGTACACGTTTGACGGCTGCTATTGTTAAGAGAAATCCTATGGGACTCCCATCACAATGTAGTGTGGTCATAATGTTTATGCCACCAAGGACCTCGATCTCCTCGGGCAAGTCGTTGATTGTGGTAAAATAATGATATGTGGGTCGTGTTAAATTGGCTGTTCATATGAGCTCTTTCTTCCTTTCTGAATTCCAACAACAAATGAATCGCTTCATGCAGAAAGGGTCTAAGTCCAAAATAGCACTTTTTCGGGTAAACATTAAAATGATATTTTGGAGTAATATATCACCGGAATGTCTTCTGGAATGGGCTAGAATAAATTTGTTACTCTCATTGACCTGTCTCAGTCTCATCCTTGGCTTTAACATTATTAAAGTGACCGAGGTATGAGTGATGCTAGTAATAGCATTCCTTATGCAGCCAGTCCCTGTTATGAATGGTGTGAAAATATCACTCATAGGGTCGGTTGGTGCATGCATTTCAGTGGGCTTGGCAGACTGATATGTAATAGCAACTACTGGCTCGGTGAGGAAAGTAACGGGAAACTACCTCACTACTCATTTCCCTAGTACGCCTCTACAGTGATGCCTAGGCTATCTATGACAGGTGTTGGTGGAACTGTGGAGGATCAAACCAGCCTTCGGGCTGAATACCCAACATACATATTACCCGAAAAACGCAAAGCAAAGTCATCTCCGTACAGGCCATGAAGCCCATGGAGGGGTGGAAGGTAAAGGCTTCCGCCATTCGTAACCTTGGCTCGTGATGGGATAGAGTGGTTACCTCTACGCCCGGCCGCATTTGCCCCAGGAATTAACCTCTTACTCATTTTTGGTGTAGGCTGAGTGAACTTCAGGGCCATATGCACCTCCGGAAGTGTAAATCTCGTTTCTTAAATTTTACGACTTCCTGACGGGGATTCGAACCCACGTCCTTCCGGGAGAACCGAGAACGCATTTACCGCCCCGGCCAGGCAGGCCCTACATATCCCCCGAATGACATTTAAAACAAGTACAGTACTGTAGGTAGGTTGCAGCTCGGTTATGGATTGTGTAAGAACATGTCCATGTTCAGCTACGTCATTTACCATTTAGAGGCTGCAAAAGTCACTGGGTCCGCCTCTGTGGTGTAGTGGTTAGTGTGATTAGCTGCCACCCCCAGAGGCTCGGGTTCGATTCCCGGCTCTACCACGAAATTTGAAAAGGCTGGAACGGGATCCACTTAGCCTCGGGAGGTCAACTGAGTAGAGGTCGGTTCGATTCCCTCCTCAGCCATCCTGGAAGTGGTTTTCCGTAGTTTCTCATTTCTCTTCCAGGTACCTAACTTAAGGCCAGGGCCGGTTCCTTCTCTCTTCCTTGTCCATCCCGTCCAAACTTCCCATCCCCAGCCCCTGTTTAGCATAGCAGATGAGGCTGCCTGGGAGAGGTACTGGTCATACTCCCCAGTTGTATCCCCAGACCCAGAGTCTGAAGCTCCAGGACACTGCCCTTGAGGCGCTAGAGGTGGGATCCCTCGCTGAGGCTGAGGGAAAAACCGACCCGGGAGGGTAAACAGGTTACGAACGAAAAGTTACTGGACTGGGGCCTCCTCTGCACAAATCACAAACAAAAGTGAAAATATAGCAAAAATGTAAAGGTTAACACAATCATGAATTTTAAAATGATAATCAGATACAATAAATATGTTTCAGAGTTACAATTATTGATTATTGTGAACTCTCAGCTTGTCTGAGTCTCTGGACTGAGCCCATTCTGCAGAAATCACCTATAGATAGCTGCACCTTGGCTTTATGGGGAGGAGACCAGAGTCCGTGACTGAGGGCCTTTTTGCTTGAATCGGCTTCTCGTTTACCGACTAATGAAGCCGGACTGAAGTATTTTCAGCATCCATACATGCATTCAGGAGTTTACAAAACGCCGATATAAAAATGTCATTTTCGTAAAAAGTGGACTGAGCCCCTTTCTGCATGAAGAGATTCAGTTATCAAACAAGAGACAAAACAAAGCTTTATATCAGTTGAAATGTTCTCAATTTCGAAACGAACACTCGAAACAGGTCCACCTGGGCAACTTACAATACTTCATTTTATACTCTTTTGAATTCATTTATTTACATTTTGATGCAGAACACTGTCTGTACACTAGTGTCGGTATAGTACTGAGCCGGTGAGAGTTACAAAATTATGAACGTGTCTAAATTGAAATAATTTCTAGAAGACAGTGTACCTTAGCTAGGCCATGGTCCCTTCTACTTAGTCCTGGTTCTGTCCTATCCCATCGTCGCCAAAAGACCTGTCTGTCGGTGTGACATAGAACCTATAGCAAAAAGAAAATACTTTGAGCCACTTCCGATAAGCCCTCCGACTCTCGGCATCGGTGATTTTGGACTTTGTTTAAATTGTGATAATCCGCTCCATCCTCTCGAACGGCCACATATACCTCGCAGCGACGTGGTATGCTCTCTATCAGGTGGTCCAAGAGCTCTTGTGGCAATCGATCCCATTCCTCCGAAAGGGCAGTGCGAAGGTCTTGGAGGGTCCTTGGTGGAGGCTGACAAGATGCAATTCGCCTCCTCAATGCATACCAGGCATGTTCTGTAGGATTCAGATCCACAGACCTCGCTGGCCAGTCCATGCGATGAATGCCTTCCCCAGCCAGAAATTCATCCACCAGAGCAGCGCAGTGCGGTCGGGCATTATACTCCATTAAGAGGAAGTCTGGGCCAACCGCACCTCTGAAGAGTCGAACATGTGGTCTCAGTACCTCATCCCTGTATCTACGAGCGTTAACGGTGTTCCTCGAACCACCCATGAAGATGTGCAGGTCCGTACGGTCATTCAACGTTAAGCCGCTCCACATCATGATACCACCACCACCACCATACTGGTGCCGTTCCACGATGTTCCTGTGGTTGTATCGGCTACCCGGTTCTCTCCAGATTAATGTGCGACGGGTATCGTCTGCAAACTCAAGCGAGATTCATCTGTGAAGAGCACATGCCTCCATTCATTCATGGTCGAGTTTCGATGTTGAGGGCTCCACAGTAAAGGGCCCGTCTCTCTGCTGGAGTGAGCGGAACGCACACCGCTGGACGTCGGGCAAACAGCCCTGCTGTTCTGAGCCTCCGGTGCACAGTTTGCCGGGAAACGGCAACCCCTGAGAGACGGCTGCAAGCTCCGCCGACAATTGTCTTGTAGGTGCACTCCGATTTCGTCGGGCGGTTAAGGTCAGATATCAGTCCTGCTGTGGGGTGGTTACCATTGGTCGACCTCGTACTGGCCTACGACTAACATCTCCCGTGCCTCAAATTCGTCTCCAAAGACTGGAAATGACACTTTGTGGCACATTGAAGCACACGGCGACTTCGGTCTGTGTCTGGCCTGCTTCCAGGCGGCCGAGTATTCTACCCTGCAAAACGGGGTCCAAATGGCGTCGTTGTGCCATTATGCTGTCGCGTTCATCACGAGGCTACACTCCGCACACTATAACAGGGCAAACACGACTGAGGGAATATGGGGCGCAGGCACTGGCTGTGTTTACCTTGCGGTTACGTCGCTAGTCAAAGCAGGGAACACTCCTTTCCTATAGGCCTACAGAGCGAACACGTAAGGTTGGTAGGTGCATATGTCGTGCGAATTGTGGTCTATTTCCTGTTGCCCTGCTTACTCGTAACTTATGCTTAACTTTTGGACACTAGTGTAGTTTAGTATAGGCCTATCCAGAATGCAAATTTAAAGCTTCCCGCCCCGTCTGACGTTGCCAACTCGTTCGGTCTACTATTTTAATAAGGATCAAGGGACTGCACAAAGTAGTTTCTCCAAATTAAATCTGAAAATATGGCTATTTGTGTAGTCGTAGATAGTTCAACTGTAATTTCCAAAGGCCTGGTCAATGAAAACAGCTATTTTCAACAAGGTAAATTTTCCGGATTATTATGTACCTGATGTCCTCTCAGAACTATATTCTAACGTTGGGATCACCTTCTAATTTTGGACAAAAGTATGGACCGATTGTAGAAATGGTATTTAAACTATGTTTACGGTTAAACAATGTCTATGTATGGCTACCGAATTGCAAAGACGTTATTTATCACTTAGACATTGTCTAAAACCGATGTTCAACCGGCCATATTTAAAAACTGCAGAGAACACTGCTTAACCGCAAATTTTAGGAGTGAATCACAATCAGAGTTTATGCACCATGAAACATATGACAAAAAGGAAATTCCGGTGACTGTCAACTTGACTACAATTCTTGGCAACCGATAGATTTTATTATATCTGGGATAATTTCCCCAGAATTATAGATCACTTCGACTACATCCGTATCAAAATAACTTGTCCCGATCGTCAGAGGGCTGGATTCAGTTATTACATTTACTGCCAAGTAAGCACACATTATAGTGACACTAAAACGTAGGTTGTGAGTGTTTTTTGTGAATAATCGTCGTGCTAATTCAGATAATTTTTCAGCAACTATGAGATAGGAAGTGGCAAGGACTGGAAAGAAAGAGGTGTGGCCATAGTAACAAGACCTCAGTATTTGCTTGATGTTCAAATGGTGAAACTATGGAAAAAAAACTTCAGGGCTGCCGATGGTGTGTTTCGAGCGTATGATCTCTAGAATGGAAGTTACGTCTATATGGCCCGTACATCTCATTCGGTTACACAGTAATATAGTTTAATCTTCCCTTCACAGAAGCTATTTAAATTACACTCACCGTAACAATACTGTAAACAAATCTACTCTTCTTCGTACGGTGGCGTGTCGCTTTAGTGTTGATAATATTATGAGATTTTATTTCCACCCAAAGCGACATTCTTATCTGTGGGCAAATCATGCTCATGCTTAGCCATATTTGAGTAATGTGTAGAAAGACGACAGCTGACTAACGTTTGGCGCCGTTGGTGCACGCACCTACGAATTTCATTGGTTGAGACAAGCAAGGAGTTGCATTTTCTACTTCCATCTCTATTCTATTTCAATGTCCATTTTCGAACCAATATTGAAACTTAAACGACGCCAGACTAAGCACCTGTTGAACATTGTTTATGAAATGGAAGATCGTGTTCAATGTAGACGTTGTGTAGGCAGACGTTGTCTAAGGCTTAAAACTAGTCATCGTTTCTGCAATTGTCCCTATATCTTTTCTCTTCTGAAATAATAATTTTACTGAAGTCAGGTGCAGAGAATTTTTTTTTGCTATTTTGCTTTACGTCGCATCGACACAGATAGGTCTTATGGCGACGATGGGACAGGAAAGGCCTAGGAATAGGAAGGAAGCGGCCGTGGCCTTAATTAAGGTACAACCCCAGCATTTGCCTGGTGTGGAAACAAGAAACCACGGAAAACTATCTTCAGGGCTGCCGACAGTGGGGTTCGAACCCTCTATCTCCCGATTACTGGATACTGGCCGCACTTAAGCGACTGCAGCTATCGAGCTCGGTAAGTGCAGAGATTAAGGAGAACGTAGTTAGCAGCATAGTTCATAGTGAGTGAGACAATTATTTATGCTCATGAATATAAGTATTCGTGTTACATTATCAAGACAGGAAACAAATGAATGCACTAGTAATGAATTGGCTGACTAACGCTTTTAAATAAGGTAGAAGAATATGCAGCTGGTTATGTAACTCTAACTGTGCTACGTGATTCCTAACAACTCTTGTCACCCCACGCCCACTGTAATCATAATTCGCACTGTCCATTGACAATAAGCTAACATTCTAAACCATATAATATATATATATATATAAACAAAATTACATTTGATTTAACAGTTTAGCTTTCGCGACTGCGTTCCATCTCGCTTCAGTACTTAAGCTCTCTTTGACGTAGACTGTATATACTCGAGACAACGTAACAATTGAACACCAATGTGAAATACTATATAGTTTATAGGAAGCTGCTTCGCGGATTCAATAAAATCGTGCCTGGTTCATCTTTTAGATCGTGAGGTTGACTCTCCGACATGAAGTTGGGACGTTTAGAAACTATTCTTCAACTTCTAGAGAGACATTTGGTTTTAGCATTCACACAGTGCAGTTAATAACAAACTGGTCCCTTATAGAATTATCTATACAACAAGACTGTACCCCATATTGCTAAGTGGAATCTTATGTATTCTTCCACTTCTACATTCACCCCCATCGAGCAATGGCGACTCGTTTGTTCGGATTTTTCTGAAATTATGCTTGTAATCGTAATAGTACTCTGCATTTATCCCTCTAATGATGTTCTTAAATATTGTCAAATTTTAAACATGTGGTATATCGTCATTAGTGTGTGCTGTCAGGCGACTATTTTCGAACACCGTGCTCAGAACTTCATTCTCTATCATTTTACCAAGCATGGCTTGTCTTCGAAAGTATTATCACTACCGCCTGAAATACTATTAAGCATAAGTTACCTCTAACATAACTGGCTATTTGTTTAACGTCGCACTAACATATCGAAGGTTTTCGGCGACGGAAGGGTGGGAGAGTGGAATGGTAGCGGCCGTGGCCTTCATTAAGGTACAGCCCTATCATTTGCCTGGTGTGAAAATGGGAAACCACGGAAGACCATCTTCAGGACTACCGGCAGTGGGGTTCGAACCCACTATCTGCCGAATGCAAGCTCACAGCTGCGCGACCCTAACCGCACAGCCACTTGCTCGGATTAACATAACTACCCATATACTTCTTCGGATGCAAATTTTGCACTCAAACAATTTATTTAAAAGAATATAAGAAGATTTTATTTGATTTGATTTGATTTAATTTAATTTAATTGAATTTAATTTAAATTAATTTGATTTGATTTGATTTGATTTGATTTGATTTGATTTGATTTGATTTGATTTGATTTGATTTGATTTGATTTGATTTGATTTGATTTGATTTGATTTGATTTGATTTGATTTGATTTGATTTGATTTGATTTGTTTTGATTTGATTTTATTTTATTTATATTTTCACCAAATTTCAATGATATTTCAAGGATTATAGGCATAATTATAAATCTTATTCTTGAAATACTCTTCAAAATAGTAGCACGTCTGTTACCTTTCTGCATAAAGCAAATTAACAATACATTTATAGATGAGTACTTCTCAGTCAATCTAGTAAGAAGTCGAAATGATCCAGGCATTTGTCCCAATTCACGATCGAAATAAATTTAATCACCATCACCATTGTCATATTCACCATCGTCATAATCAGTCAATCAATTAATCAATCAAATCTACACAGCTACCTATAAAAAACAGAAAGCAGTATTCACGAATACGAGTTACAATTGAAAACTAATGCTCTCTTTAACTTTTTGTGAAGTTTCTACCCTCTATAACACCTGTAACTTCGCTACACTACGGTATTTATTTCGTGAAATCTAGGATGTGATTTCCAACTTGCTCACATGGTATTTTGATCTTTTTATTCGACGTCCTAAATCTTCGAACTGTCAAAAATGTCTTCTTCCTCCTCCTCTCCTTGTCCTCCTCCACCAAATAATAATAATAATAATAATAATAATAATAATAATAATAATAATAATAATAATAATAATAATAATAATAATAATAATAATGTTATTTTGCTTTACGTCCCATTAACTACTTTAGCGGTTTTCGGAGAGGCCGAGGTCCCAGAATTTTGTCCCGCAGGAGTTCTTTTACGTGCCAGTAAATCTACCGACACGACCGCTTCCTTCCCTCTTCCTTGTCTATCCCTTCCGGTCTTCCCATCCCCCCCACAAGGCCCCTGCTCAACATAGCAGGTGAGGCCACCTGGGCGAGGCTAGCACTTTCAAATGCCACCGGACTGAGCCAGAATCGAACCTGCCAAGTTGGGGTCAGAAAGCCAGCGCCTCAACCGTCTGAGCAAATCAGCCCGGCTCCAACTTATTCCTCAGTCTTGGAGCTCAATACTTAAACGTAATCATGAATGAAATCTACACAGCCACCTATAAAAACAAGTAAGATTCATAAATACGGATCACAGTTTAAAAGAAGCAATAATTTTGTCTAAAACCCATTAAAAATTAAAATTTTAGATAATTAAAGAAATATTCTAGGATTATTATATTTATACAGTTTATAATATTATGCAGTATATATTATACAGTTCGTCTTTGTGGTGTAGTGGTTTGAGTGCATAGCTGCCACCCCCGGAGGTCCAGGTTCAATTCCCAGCTCTACCACGAAATTTGAAAAGTGGTACGAGTGCTGGAACGGGTTTCACTCAGCCTCGGGAGGTCAACTGAGTAGAGGGGTTCGATTCCCACCTCAGCCATCCTCGAAGTGGTTTTCCGTGGTTTCCCACTTTTCCTCCAGGTACCTACCTTAAGGCCACGACCGCTTCCTTCGCTCCTCCTTGTCTATCCCTTCCGGTCTTCCCCTCCCCCCCCACAAGGCCCCTGTTCAACTTAGCAGGTGAGGCCGCCTGGGCGAGGTACTGGTCCTCCTTCCCAGTCGTGTCCCCCGACCCAAAATCTCACGCTCCAGGACACTGCCTTTGAGGCGGTAGAGGTGGGATCTCTCGCTGAATCCGAGGGAAATACCAGCACTGGAGGGTAACCGGATTAAGAAAGTAAGTAAGAAAGAAAGAAAGAAAGCTATATTATACAGTTTATAATATGTCGTGTAAAGATTAAGACAGTGTAATATAAATTGTTTTGATGTAATACTAGGCTTCATAACTTTAGCCTCAACGTATAAGAGATACGCTTAATAATAATAATAATAATAATAATAATAATAATAATAATAATAATAATATACTTGACAATACTTGATATACGTCCATTCATTTGCTATAGATTTAAGACACAACAGAATGCCATATGTTTGTTCCACTGGAGTTCATTAAAATGTCTGTAGCAACGACAAGGAGTTGTTGCATATAATCTCCCTCGGCCGGAATCCAATCTCCTATATCGGGAATACGACTGGCAGACTGAGTATGCCACCGAGGTCGGTAATCGTAATTCAGTTCTTATCAGTTGAAAGTAATGACACAATGTATATTTGAGTATAATACTAATATTAATATTGTTATTTGTTTTACATCCCGGTAACTATCTTTTACAGTTTTCCGAGAAGCCGAGGTATCAGAAATGTTGTCCCATAGGAGTTAGTTTACGTCTGAGCCACTCATAGTGACGGGTTAAAAAGAGCATTACCTTGGGAAGGATGTAAATAATTTTAAAGGGACAAAAATCTTGCTGAAATTGGATTTAAATACTGAACACATCTAACATTCCGATCTGAAATAATTTGTAAAAGGAGATATAGCTGGAAGGTGGTGATCATCAGAGGAATATTCTATGAATTATTTATAGAAATATAACTTATTTGTGACAATAATATCCGGCAAAAATAAATCACAAAATATCAAAGGTTAATTATTCCTCTCGGATAACCTCATTAAGCGAGAGATTCAATGCGATACACAGAACGGAATTCGAGGGCAAGGGAAAAGGAGTGAATAGGATACGCGCTTTTTTTTTGTTTGAGATCGAACTTGTGGTTTTGTGTTATGAGCTCAAACTTTCCGAAACTGTAATCAGTGGATTCCATATAATTGCTCCTTTTATAACAAAATTTATAATTATTAATAATTTTGTCGGTATGCTTCAATTATGAGTTCGCAAGGGAGATCAAGTTATAGGGGAGTTGTATTTCGTTCTCTAAGTAATGTGAACCATAATAATAATAATAATAATAATAATAATAATAATAATAATAATAATAATAATAATAATAATAATAATAATAATAATAATAATAATAATAATAATAATAATAATATTTGTAGATGATCAGGCATGTTTGCAGTGTACAATCATTATGTATACTATACTATACCTGAAGTATGAGGGCCATTCCACAAATGTGTTATGAAGATTTGTTGGTGGCGGTGCGGAACGATTCTGCTGACAATATTTGTTACCAATCTATTAGGTTCTGTAACCAGGAGATCCGTCAACATTCTTTGTTTCTCTTCCCGAAGATCTTCGCTAGAATTGGAGTGCTCGATATTCCTCATGATATGTCTTTGTTCCTTTGTTTTTTGATTCTTTCAAAAACAGTAATTTTCTCCGGTAAAGCGGGAGGAATTTAAATATATTTAATACATTGGTGCAATCTAAACATAAATAAATATAAACCATTGTTTTGTTATGCTGAAAATGAACCCATACGTTACGCATCTGCGAGGCCTCTTGTAAATTTCGTAAAAATCCCTTTACCTGCTTCTTACAATTTACCATAGTGTGTGGGCACAGTAGAACGAATACCTAGCTGTTAGAAGAAGGTGAATTAACTTTCTATGTCAACTGCTCATGTTTTATACGTCCTTTGGTGGCCTGGTTTTTTACTGAATCGAACTGGGAGGCCCATAGTTGGCAAATGAAGCACGTCTGAATACTGTATATTCTATTTTCTCGAGAAGCACGTGTCCGACTTTCAAAATAATGAGTGGGCAGAATTTTTAATGTCCGTAAGTTTAAGGATAGGTGTAGAAAGCAGTGTAGTTTTATTTCAATAGCGAAGTCCGGCTCCATGGCTAAATGGTTAGCGAGCTGGCCTTTGGTCACAGGGGTCCCGGGTTCGATTCCCGGCAGGGTCCGGAATTTTGACAATAATTGGTTAATTTCGCTGACACGGGGGCTGGGTGTATGTGTCGTCTTCGTCATCATTTCATCCTCATCATGACGCGCATGTCGCCTACGGGAGTCAAATCAAAAGACCTGCTTCTGGCGAGCCGAACTTATCCTCGGACACTCCCGGCACTAAAAGCCATACGCCATTTCATTTTTTCAATAGCGAATTTAGTTCCGTTACCTCAGCAGATATTGAAAACCGTAGACAATAAGGCCAAATTCGATTATGAGCCCCTTGGTACTATTACTGAAATCGATTGCGAAATGTCGATATATTTAACAATTCACGGGATATAGTCTATGAGGTGGACATCTTAGCTGAACAATCTTATATGTGGTGTGCATCTTCCATTGAAAGTAAATACCATCAGACGAGGGGGTCTTTAAACACAACAAACGTTTGACATATACTTTCTTTCAGAAAATTTGTGATACGTAAGTCGTCAAAGTCCGCCTCTGTGGTGTAGTGGTTAGCGTGATTAGCTGCCACCCCCGGAGGTCCGGGTTCGATTCCCGGCTCTGCCACGAAATTTGAAAAGTGGTACGAGGGCTGGAACGGGGTCCACTCAGCCTCGGGAGGTCAACTGAGTAGAGATGGGTTCGATTCCCACCTCAGCCATCCTGGAAGTGGTTTTCCGTGGTTTCCCACTTCTCCTCCAGGCAAATGCCGGGATGGTACCTAACTTAAGGCCACGGCCGCTTCCTTCCCTCTTCCTTGCCTGTCCCATCCAATCGCCCCATCCTTCCACAAGGCCCCTGTTCAGCATAGCAGGTGAGGCCGCCTGGGCGAGGTACTGGTCATTCTCCCCAGTTGTATCCCCCGACCCAAAGTCTGAAACTCCAGGACACTGCCCTTGCGGCGGTAGAGGTGAGATCCCTCGCTTAGTCCGAGGGAAAAACCGACCCTGGAGGATAAACAGATTAAGAAGAAGAAGAAGTCGTCAAAACTTCTACACAACTTTGTTCAGAAATACACCGTCGTGGTCTTCTTACACAGTCGCAACAATATATTTGTCCATGTCTATATAAATAACAGTATTAAATATTTCTGTTAATAAGAAATTACAGCTTATACTGTTTACTTATGAAATTAAATTTCACCAGCTCTGAAGTGGGAAAATATAACTTTTTATATATTATTCAAAATCATTATTTATTGAGAATGTGGACTATTTGATGAATCTACATTGATTTCATTTATGAGCTGACTGATATTTTATCTGGAAGTGGATATAAATTAACTCGCCTCCTTTCAATTCTTACACTTATTTTCACCGACATCGATAATAATATAATGTTGATTCTCGATAGAGTAAATATCGTATAAATGCCATGGTTTTACTTATTTATGCATGTTAACTAGTACTAGGCGAGTTGGCCGTGTGGTTAGGGGCGCGTAGCTGTGAGCTTCAATCCGCGAGATAGTGGGTTCGAACCTCACTGTCGCCAGCCGTGGTTTCCCATGTTTTTTTTGCTAGGGGCTTTACGTCGCACCGACACAGATAGGTCTTATGGCGACGATGGGATAGGAAAGGCCTAGAAGTTGGAAGGAAGCGGCCGTGGCCTTAATTAAGGTACAGCCCCAGCATTTGCCTGGTGTGAAAATGGGAAACCACGGAAAACCATCTTCAGGGCTGCCGATAGTGGGATTCGAACCTACTATCTCCCGGATGCAAGCTCACAGCCGCGCGCCTCTACGTGCACGGCCAACTCGCCCGGTTTTTCCCATGTTCACACCAAGCAATTGCTGGGGCTGCCTCTTAATTAAGGCTCGCCTGCTTCCTTCCCACTCCTAGGCCTTTTCTATCCCATCGTCGCAATAAGACCTATTTATCTGGTGTCGGTGCGACGTAAAGCAAATTATCTTAAAAAAACGTGTAAACTAGCCTACCAATAGAAATTTATGGTCTATCGGTTCAGTGTTTATCAAAATAACGTATGAATTAATTAACATCACAATGTTACACAAATATGAGCCTATGTGAACTAGGGATGCTTAGGACGATTCAATTCATGTACGAGGGGACTTCGAAAAGTAAGTTACACATTATTATGGCAGGGCAAGTAACTTTTATTGAATGCTGCACCTCACTACAAAGTGACACAGATACATGATACTATATATCAAGATGGACACCAAGTCTCTTTGTGCCCTTTGCCATAAACTCTGTGTACCGGGCGAGTTGGCCGTGCGCGTAGAGGCGCGCGGCTGTGAGCTTGCATCCGGGAGATAGTAGGTTCGAATCCCACTATCGGCAGCCCTGAGGATGGTTTTCCGTGGTTTCCCATTTTCACACCAGACAAATGCTGGGGCTGTACCTTAATTAAGGCCACGGCCGCTTCCTTCCAACTCCTAGGTCTTTCCTATCCCATCGTCGCCATAAGACCTATCTGTGTCGGTGCGACGTAAAGCCCCTAGCAAAAAAAGAAAAAAACACTCTGTGTACACAGCTCCTTCACGTTCGAAGAAAACTGTGGTCTTGACTTTCCATGCTGTTGGTTCAACTTTGCATTTCTTCCACACACAGGTGAGATGTGTCCCCTTTCCATAGACGTTCTCTTTGTTTGAAGTGTGAAATGATGCACCCATGGCTCATCGCCCGTAATGATGTAGCTTAGGAAACCATTGCCTTCTATGGAGTAACGCTGAAGGAAGTCCAGAGACGCCATAAACCTTGCTTCTTTGTGTGCAGGTGTCAGTGATAGCGGAACGCAGCGTGAGCACAATTCCTGATACTGCAGACGATCTTTGATGATGGAATGAGCACTGCCTATTGAGACGAACATCTGCTGAGCAACGTCCGCGAGTCACTCTGCGATTACTGCGAATCATTTCCTCGATTGTCTGTACATTGTCGTCTGTGGTCGATACTATCGGCCTTCTTTCCCGATCAGCATCACTCACGTCTGTGCAGCCTTGCCCAAAAATTTTGACACCATATTACTATGGCTGGACGCGACATTGCATTTGGACCATTTCCCACCAGAATTTCACGGTGAACCTCTATGTAATTTAGAGGTTTTGCCCACAAGAATAGTACTGACCCACGTACTTCAACTTTGGAGTACGTTTCCAGTTGACGCGCTAATTCACTCGCACACAGTGATGCACCTGTTACCAGTTCCGCTGTAGAAGTGTGTCCGCAGGAAGCTCGGAACATTTACTCTCTTCTGACAATGCGACAATCTTGTTGCGCACTGATCTTAGCGTGGGACGACATTTGTAACTTACTTTATTAAGACTACTGGATAATTCGAATGACCACACTTTTAGAATCCAACAGATTAACTTGTTCCTTAAGGCTTGTTTTCACACAGAAAGTTTAGAGGAGTCAAGTGGCAAGACGCCTCCAAGCTTCCGCATGTAAACAGCACGAGATAGGGCGCAAGACTTGTACGGAACATTAAGTTGAAGCAGGTTCAGAGAATGAGAGGGTAAACGTCAAATGAAGTATTTTGAACCTTAGATTTATTAAGGAAAAATAAGTCTTATATCACCTCAGTACAGCCGGAGTGTAATCGGAACGAGATCTCCTCGTACTGTTGTGCCGCGTCGAGCCCCGGATCCTTACGTCCAGGCCAAGAAACAGCAGTGATCCTCCCGTTCAGGTCAGAAAACAGCAGTCAGCACCATGGAAACCCTCGATGGCCGATCTATGAGGCTCAGAAGTTCTGAAGTTTCCAGATGTTCTAGGATGTCTTGGGAGTCCGTTGGGCAAGTTATGTGCACTCGAGATGATAGAGTAAGCACGAGTGTGGGTTTATCCGACTTGGATAATGACTGAGTGACGAAGTGCAAATATTAATCGGTGTTCATTCGTCCCATGATGGGCTTAAAGAGATGTCGATGTTCGTGAAGAATATCAATAAAATCAGATATAAGACATATCTTTAAATGAACTGCACTTTGAGACGAAAAATCTAATAATTCATCTAGAACTTTGCGGTTGAATGTCATTAAAATCAAATCCGAATCTTGTCTAAATAACACTTGCATTTGGTAACAGACGAAAACAAAATATGTGATGTCCTAAATGTTCATAGACCTTGAAGACGCGAATGACCTTCGAGTATTACAGCAATCACTTTATATTATGCGTAACACAGTTCGGAGAGTTTATTCATAATTTAACACTGTTAATTACCGAAGACAAAATTATTTACAAACCTTTATACAACACTGACTTCGACTGGACACTCGCAGTCAAATGTAATACGCGTGAAATTAGTCTCGTTCACACGATGTTTTCACTTTCAAATTTGACACTTGTAATGTTTGGCAATAATAATAAGAATAATATCGAGATATCACGCAAACAGATCAAGGAAGCGAGTGTATACTCAGACGTTCCGAGGTAGGTACATAAAAATGAGATGGATAAAAAGTGTATTTTAAAGCAGCAAAGTACAAATAGAAAAGAAGAAGACCGTCAATCTGAAAAGAGTGAATAACCAAACGCTGCTTTTAATGCCTTAAAAGGCGAAAGAGTACTGGCCATAAAAATACAAAAACCAGAATTAAACATCTAAAACACAATTTAACAAAATTGAACAAGTAATAACACCTGGAAAAGAACACGATAATGAAAAGAAAGGAAGGATGCAGGCGGGAATGGGAAGCGAAGAATTCATCCGGCAAAGCAAAAACATGGAATAAAAAGAGAACTACCACCACTTGGTGAAAACGTACATGATGTATTGATAGAAAATAATACTTACAGTTAGAAAATTCCAACAGTCAGTTATCACGATGTTTGAATTTCCGAAGCTGCGCAGGCTGTGTAGTGGTGATCACCCCCCACAACGGTTGCACCTCACTAAGTGCCTACACTTATCCTGCCGTCTGCAAGAGCTGCCGAGGGGCACGTTGCGGTCTCACCTGATTGCCGATACCCGCTGAGGTCCTCTCCTGATTTTCAATTTTCAAACATTTTCAATTACAGCACATCCAGCCATTATACAGCTAGAGGCGATCAGAGGCCAGTAATAAGAGCCTGACCGGGCTACGGGAATCTAAATCCCGCTATCATCACTATTCTACATTGCCTCCGACATGCTATTAGTTCTATGAAGAAGAAGAAGAAGAAGAAGAAGAAGAAAAATAGAGCAGGGAGGAGTGGGAGTGTGATACTGTACTACAGGAGTCTCTGCCTGTCCCCATGCTCAGCATGTTACCAGGCCAGATGTGGTGATGGGTATCAATGGCGGTGAAATCGGGCAGTAAGGGTCAGGAAAAAACCACGTAGGTGGAATTGGAGAGATGCCTACATGTAAAACCTGACGTTCTGTAGATAGTAATGCAAGGACGTGGGCTGGAAGTTTCCAGGTTATGTTACTAAGTAGTATGTATCATGCACATGTCATGTCCATTTTCCTGCCATGTTTGTTTGTTATGGGGGATCGGCCTTCTGGCATTGCGAGAGTACATGCTGGGTACAGTGGCGTCTGTGCTTTCGGGCTACAGGGTAAGTCCCATTGTCCAGCTGCCAGTTTTCCCTGGTGCCAAGCCTCCATTTACGGAGAAGGGATAAGCCAAGCCTGCTTGTAGCTGGGGCTAACGTCTTCTTTAACGTCTGCTTCTTTTCTTCATCTCTTGGGTGTGTCCCGGTATTGCGGTGGTGGTCACTCATGCCTCTTCTATTCTAGAGATAAACATCAACATACAAGAACATACATGCTGAATAATATAAGGATTGTTGTACACTAAGCTGGAGTGCGGGCTCTGGGTTCCGCTCTCTTGTCGCTGTAGCGAATCTTATGTGATTGTTGTCCGTATGCTTCTTGAGGTGCGGGTCGCCTGTTTGTCCCTCGCGTTACTGAAACATATACATAGAAATACCAAAAAAAAAAAAAAAAAAAAAGAACAAGAAGAAAAAGAGAACATATACAGGTTGATTTTTTGTGAGTGATGTTTGAAAGGTGCTCGTTTGTGTATTTTGGTGTGGTAGATGCCTTAGAAGGGGTGGGGCGAGCCCGTTATCTTCTCTTTCTGTGACTGAACAGTATATGTTTCGGCGTGGGGTACTTTTTGTACTGGTCTGGGTCATACCTTCCAATGCTCCTGATTAAGGGATTGATTCGGTTGCCCCACGCCTTGGTGTACATTCGTAGTGTTTGCTTTCTAAGATGGTGCCTTATAGAGCTAGTGTTTGTCGCGTAGGTCCCTTATTGCCATTCCGTAAGGGAGTTTCGCCGCTGCCCGCAGACATTTCTTTTGTATGTGTTGGAGGCTGTTAAGGTTGGTTTTGGCCGTAAATCCCCATACTGGGGTAGCATACATGATGATTGGCCTGATTAGGGCTGTATATATGTTGACTGCTACCTTGGTGTTTATACTAGATTTGCTGTTTAGTATGGGGTACAGTTTGACAAGCCTTATTTGTACTTTTCGCCTTTTGTCTCTGACATGGTGTAGCATCGTTAGTTTTTTTTGTCCGGGATTACCCCTAGATATTTAGCTCTTTCGTGCCATTCTATTTGTTTGCTGAACAGTGTCAGTGGTTTGATATTGGCAGCTTTGTGTGTGCGTCCCTTTTTACGTGTGAACATCACTGCTTGGCACTCCTCTGCGTTGACTTTGATGCGCCATTTAGTGAGCCACGGTTTCAGTGTGCGGAGCGCTACTTGGAGCCTCTTTCTGGTGCACAGGATCCGAGGGTGCTGGACTGTGCTGTGTCGTCCGCATAGTGATACGTGGTAGTGAGCTTCGCTGTTGGCATTTCATTGGTATATAGGACAAACAGGATCGAGCCTATTTGTGAGCCTTGAGCTACGCCCGCTCTGATATTTCGCGTACTTGAGAGTGTTGTGTACGTCTGCTTTAAATTTTAGGTAGGTATGACTTTATGAGCCTTACATATCTTGGATGGAACTCGTATCAGCTTTGCCAGCAGGCCTTCATGCCACACTTTACCGAATGCCTTTTGTATATCTAGGAATACCATGCCCGTGTCCCTTCGCTTGTTAAACCCGATGGTAGCATGTTCTAGGAACCGCGTAAGGAGTTGTGTGGAGTAATTTCCGTTACGGAACCCGAATTGTTCGTTCCTTAGCATTCCTTTCTCCTTGATGTGCGCTACGAGCCTTTTTAGCAGTATTTTCTGAAATACTTTGCTTATGGCTGCTAGAAGACTTATGGGTCGATAGTTGTTAGGGTCTGATTTATCATACCCTGACTTCTCTAATACTAGGATTTTCGCTAATTTCCATTGTTCTGGGAAGTACAAATGCAACTTAAGCATGGCATTGAATATGTTGGTGATTATTGTGAGGGCTTTGTTGCTTAGTTTCTTAAGAACTATGTTCATGATGTCGTATAGCCCGGCGGCTTTTGGGGGGTTGAGGTGATCAATGATCCATTTAATTTCGCAGATATTGGTCTTCTTAACGTCTAATGTGGGTGCGTTCTTGAGAAATTCCTCTACCTTTTCTTCTGTTCGCCGTGTGAATTTGGGGTCCGAAGGGTGGTCATTCGGTGTGAATGCCACCTCTTGTGCATCGGCTATTACTTCTTGGGCCTTCTCCCTTGTGTCGAATACTGGGACATTCAGTCCCTTGATGGTTGGAATTACGTGTGGTTCGCGTGTGAAATGTCTCGCTAATTGCCACACTGGCCTAGTATTCGCGTCAAATTTTCGCAGCTTCTTGTTCCATTTGTTGGACTGGTGTTCTTTCAGGGCATTTTGAATTTCAGTGTTCAGCTGATTTATCATTTCCCTGTCGATATCGTAGTGATATCGTGCCCAGGTACGCCTGGCTTCGAATGAGGTCCTTTATGTTATTCGGGATCTCGAATGTGCGCTCCTCATATGTGTGGGTTGGTACGCTCGCTTCCGTCGCTTTTTGTATCGCTTTGATGAGGTTTGTGAGTGTCCCCTCAATCTCGGCTGGGCTTTCAGGGGCGGTATTTTCTATTCTCTGTAGCAGCGTATAAACTTTCTTTACTAACGTGTCCTATTTGGCTGCTTTGTAGTTTAGCTTTCACTTGGGATTTAGTTCGTATCCGTCTGGGTCAGCATCCAGTATTAGAAGTACTGGCACCGGGCGAGTTAGCCGTGCTCGTAGAGGCGCGCGGCTGTGAGCTTGCATCCGGGAGATAGTAGGTTCGAATCCCACTATCGGCAGCCCTGAAGATGGTTTTCCGTGGTTTCCCATTTTCACACCAGGCAAATGCTGGGGCTGTACCTTAATTAAGGCCACGGCCGCTTCCTTCCAACTCCTAGGCCTTTCCTCTCCCATCGTCGCCATAAGACCTATCTGTGTCGGTGCGACGTAAAGCCCCTAGCAAAAAAAAAAAAAAAAAAAAAGAAGTACTGGCTGGTGTTTTGATGTTAGGTCATTTATCACTGTAATCCAGAGGGATGTGGTTGAGTCGGGAAATGTCGAGTATATCTGAAGAGGAATAGGTGGAAAAACCTCAGTTTATATAGAGCGTGTGTAAGGTGCTGGAAGTATGCACAATTTGTTCGAGAAAGTAGGCAGGAGATGACGTAGCACTGACGCATTGATGGCGCGGTGACCAGGTGATAGGAAGCTTGCAACGTCCAGTTACGACCAATAGTCTGAGATGTTCGTGAGCTGGAGCGACATAAGAAGTCGATGAAAAAGGTAAATGACGCAGAATCTTGAATAACACACTATACATTATACACTATTAGAAGATAAATAGTTTGCTAAAACTACACACAATGTTTAGACACATAAATGACGGTAAGTTATTTTATGTGAAGAATAGCACTGTCTAGATGTTACAAAATTCAGTTTGGAAAGTAAGTAATGTAAAATTTCAGTTCATAAATAAATGGCGTGAAATATTCCACACGATTAAGTACATAAAATAACCTAATTATTCATATCCGATTTATGTTTGAAGAAATTCTAAGTTCGAAATCAGTTCGATACATTTTAATTCGTGAGTAAGCAGGTATTCGATGCACAAGAGAAATTCTTAGTTCGATTATACTAGGTTGTTAGCCACTTAAGAAATGTTTAAGTACAGCACAAATTTCACTCGGAAATATTCAGAGTATTATGATTGTTACAGGGATACTGTGGTTTACAGAGGTGAAAGAAGGTGCGGCCATGAATGGGTGGATAGAGAAAAGACAGAAGGTTAATTCTTTAAAATTGGAGCTATGTTGCTATCTCTTTCTTCTTTTCTATTTAAACTGTACACTTTGCTAAGCAAATAACAAATCAGGTACAAAACTAGCCCTTGTGCTTGGGTAACAATGTTAGAAAAATCAGAATAATCAACTAATAATCAAAAATCAAAATCTCTTTATTTGCAAATGAGGTGTCTACCTCGGTGGCAAATGGTACACTAAAATACATTATTGTGAAGCACTAAATATTAAATTAACAACAGAAGAAAGTTTTCCCAAAATACAATATTATACAAGTTACGCTAACAATTTTTCTATTAAACACACAGCTCACCCTTAGTAAAATTACATTGTTTACAAAATTCTACTTATAATATCTCCTGTATTACTTACAAATATAGTCAACTGATATACAGTATGTGGAATTACTTCAAATGATACTATACAACTGGTATATGATTAAAATTTACATTTGATTTACTTTTTTTTTTACCCATTCTGGAACCTAAGTAGCATAACGACCTGCTGCGTCTTAACCAGAGCCCCCTTTTGCCACCATTTTTAAGAGTTTCTGAAGGGCCTTTACAGCTACCGTAGCGGTCCCAGGGCCTTTGAAGTCCCCAATGGACTTCACCCCTACAGGCAGTCCCCTACTTTGGCTGTCCAAACTTCTTAGACCAGGGGATGCAATTAATTTATTCACACACATTTTTTTATTTACATTAACCTGCACTGGTCAAATGCCCTTTAACATTTCATTTATTAACTAACATTCCTCAATTAACAGCCTTAGCTTGAAGCTTCCTAATTACAAATATTACATGAGCACTACTGCTCCTTTCAACCGACCAATAGTCAAGGAGACGGATCTCTCAATTTTTACATCAGTGGAAGGGATGCCTGGCTCTACAAATTTACACTTCCCAGGCCTATCAAACGCACAACCTATATTTAATAAGAATTAAACAGTATTCACTCTCTTATCGATTCAACAGTCTGATTTGCCTTACAATGCAATGAATAAAGTTGACTTTAACAGGGGCAACAAGTACCCATTATACGTGGAATTTTTAAAAAACAAAAGGTTAAAGTTACTGGCCGAACGTAAAAATGTTAGGAGACGAACTTTTGCACTCCTGGAAATTTACATGAAACACATAACACCGCATTTGGGATTATGGCTCGACGTTACAGAGACTAAGCCTATACTACGGAGGTGACTAGATGGAGAGAGAGTTTACAACATTAAGAGAAAATGTAAAGGTCGCAAAATTATAGTCACCTCAATAGCAAGTTGAGAGGGAATACAAGAGGGTTCCTCACTCATTATTCCCTAAGTTCGAGTAAGTTCTTTAGACTAGAGAGAAAATTTAAATTAAGAAATAAAAGTTACATTGCGAAAGAAATTTAAAACCTTCCCCTCGAGCTAGCTTCCAAATACTATTACGTTGTTAAGCAGAATCTGCCATTACCTTAAGCTGGTGGACCTCCTGAAGATGGACGAGGGAGCCTTTCTCCCTGCCTCCGTTACGAACACACAAACTAGACTGGAGCGATCACATAGACAACATGACTTGAGATATCCCAGCTTTTACAGTGCAGAAGAATGTTCCAGATTTCTCTGGGTTGAAACCCTGACACACCCACAATTTTCATTGGACAATCACATAAATATCAAAAACATGATTGGTTACTTAAATAAATGTGCAAATTTTTTTATTGGTGGAAAGTTTAAGTTGGCGGGAAGAGATAGAAGTGTAGATAACTACTGAACACCAAAAACGAACTATAAACAATTCAGTTTAGGAAATCTTGACATACAAAATTAGTTTGAAAATTAATAGTTAATCACCCCAGAGGGCGCCACACAAAATGATAGTAGCGACATCTGCCGAAAAATGTCAAAACTTCTTGTATCAAAGAGTTTGACGACCCAGTTCTAGATGGCCTTATCAAAGGCGGGGCAGGTGTACCTCCGGTATAATTATCACTGGCTACACGGCCAAATCCGTAACATGTAGTCAGCAAAAAGGTTTGTTCTCACCAGTATAGCAGGTTTTCACCAATTTGATCGTACCGTCACACCGACACCCACCAGCAGCCAACGGTACGGGTCTGACTCTGCAGTAAGATTGTATTGTTGGTTTAATTTTGGGGGGGGGGAGGTGGGGTGGCGGGGGCAAAGCTCGCTCCCACCGCGCGGCAATCGACACTAATCTACATTGCCTCTGACATGTTATTAATTTCTGAGGAGAAAAGAGGAAGCAGGGAGGAGTGGGAAAGGTACTACAGGAGTACCTGCCTGTTTGCACGTTAGACGCGTCACCAGGCAAGGTTTGTGTTGGTAAGGTGGTGTTGAGGCGTGGTATTAAGGGTCGCTTTCCTGGATTGCGCCCGGGTGATAGGCCCTTCCTTGTAGGCCTTGGTCTTCGTCCACTTCTTCCAATTCACCGTGGGAGGCCTCGGGACCTCTGTCTGCGTCCACCTGGCAGAGCCGAGCCGCTCGGCCTGGGTCGCACAGTCGCGGCTCTGCGGGGCGGCGCGCACCACGTGATTGGTAGCGTCGTTGGTTTCCGGGTGGGTGGCTTGGGCTAAGTCGGTATTAACAGCCTTATGCTTTAGCTTCCTCGGCGTCTGGGTAATGGCCTCCCTGGTCTCCGTCTCCGTCTTCCTGCTGAGGGCGCCGGCGTTTCACGTTCCCCCTCCCTGTTAGTCAGACGACCTGGAACAGAGTAGAGAGCTCCTTCTCGAACTCGTGCATCCGCTCCTGGTCCGTTGGTACCGTTGCTCTGTACTCACAGCTTATTTATCCTATAGTCGCAGACGGAGGCTATTTCTTTCCTCATCAAATAACTTACCTAATCCTTGGTGGATTTTGATGAAGCTCGGTGGCGTTGAAGGTATTAAAGTGAGGAGTACGGAGGTGTTATTGTCATGTCTGCTCTGTAATTATTATTTGAGTTATTCACAGTAGAAGGAATGGAATGATCAGTGGGTGACGTAAATTAGCCTTGGTGAGTTGGAGCAGGATGCTACGTCACTCACCATATGTTCGTTGCAGCTAGCGGCTCGTAAGCGCGCGTGACATTGTTTCAAAGTCCGAAATACTCCGACAATGATCACTGGACCAGTGCTCCTGGTTCAATATGTATATAACTCATTCTTCAAATGCTGCTCTATGTTTTTGTTACACCGTGTACAGTGAGTTTCTCTCATAGGTTGGCCGGCAGGCACGCCCAGCTTATCCGCCTCCTGTTGACTCATCACTTCCCGCTCTGCGGCATAGCAAATAGTACAGCACTTCGCTCACTTTATCCGTGCATGACATCATGTCATTAACAATAAGAACTAAAATTCAGAAAATAAGAGTTAAAACAATTAGTAATTAAGAATTAAGAAAATAAGCTCGTGCCTTATGACAGGAGATGTTGGAAAAGCTCCACACATTTCTGGCATCGTCTTAGGAAACTCCAATGCACACGCATAAGTTCGTCTTCCGTAGTTGAGGCTGTTTCTCTCCGAATATGTTCTTCCAGTTTGTCCAACGTGTGAAGGTTTCTTGCTTATATTTTATTTTTAATTCAATTTTAATTCAATTTTAACATTTTCATAGCCTACCATGCTGAGCTCTGCGAAACCCCGACTTAATGTCCAAGTAGTCTTAGGGAATTTTTAGACGTATGTTCTAATCTTTCTGCGATTTCATTAACTTTTCCTCGTTAAGTACACGTTTCTTAACAATTCACTCCTTATCGTATAAAGAACCAGTTTCTCTCAATTTGTTCACGAGTTTCCGCACGGCTCTCCATGGGAAGGGCGTACACCTGAAAATTGTGTTACAAATCGCCTAATGACGTCCCTGCAAGACTCTGTTTTCACATAATTATCGTACACCAGGGTGGGCAATAAAGATACGTATCTATCTATCTGTATCTGATTCCCCCCACTATGCGTGTTTATTTTTAAAAGAGATTCCAAGTAACAGTTTTCACGTTTGTAACATCTTTAGATTTTTTGGTACATATACATACATAATCATACAAATAATTCAACTAATTTTTCAATTCTTTCAACCCCCCCCCCCCCCGTTAAGGGTTTGTTTCCGAAAACCAAAGAATACGTGTTTCCTTATTTTTAATGGAGATTCCAAATACCAATTTTCACGTCTGAAACATGTTAATTTTTTTAGATATACTGTAGATATGCTAATTTTAAACATTCACCCCCTTTTCAGTTCCCCTTAAGTGGATTTTCCGAAAAATATTTATGTTTTTTTACTTTTACAGGAAATTCCAAATACCAGTTTTCAAATCTGGAATATGTTATGCGTCTGAGATAATTTGCAGGTATAGTCTTTTTTTTTTAATTCACCCCGTTTATCACTCCTGTTCATCCGCTATTCATCGGATTATCCAAAAATACAAAAAATACGTGTTTCTTTATATATATATACATACTCATTTTAAAAATGTAACCCCCCCCCACCTTTTCACTCCCTACACCTAATTTAATTTCTTTATGTCCAGTAGTTTTTGCTCGGCGATGACGAATCAGTCAGTCAGTCAGTCAGTCAGGTCATGTTATTATATATTACATGTATATACCATGTATACATGTGGAGGCATTATGAGAACTATACCACGAAGTAACTCTTCACAACTCGAAAACAGTTGGAGTGACAAATCAACACTTTACTCTATATACCCAATAATATCATTTCCAGCTTGTCCTCTTGAATAATGTTCTGTCTAACTTATACTGTAGGAAGCCTGAAAAATTTACACCTATTGTTTTTGAAAACTTTGTTCAGTACAAAATAGATCGTGTGGCACTGAACGTATTTAATGATTTCGCATTTTTATGTAAAATTTGAAGGCAGTCAATGACTAGAAGAGGTATTTTCACGCCAAACGTTTCTACCATAATATCACATAATAAGCCGAAAGTATATTAGAAATTCACACAATATATTGTCGCAGCCCTGAATCACTGAGAAAACCTTGCTGGAATAAATACTGACTTGCAATTGAAATACCTTACATTGGCGGGTAGCTTCATTTTTTAGGGGAACCCTGAAAAAATAATCAAAATTTTAAATTGAAAATCTTACTTAAAAATTGTTTAAAAATCTAATTATGAATCTGTATCTGCACAGAAACCTCATACAAAGGAAGATAGCCATTTTGTATTTTCCCTCTCTCTAATAATAATAATAATAATAATAATAATAATAATAATAATAATAATAATAATAATAATAATAATAATAATAATAATAATCTATAAATTAACCTTCAATGTGACTTAATTAATGCACTATACAGAATAATGAAGGATAATAATGAACTTCTGTTGTCCTGATCATTGACTGAGTGGTCAGCGTTCTGGTGTTCCGTTCAGAGGGCCCTGGGTTCTTCGATTCCCGGCCGGGCTCAGAATTTAAACTGCGTACTGTTGATTCCTCTGGCATGGGGACTGAGTGTTTGTATTCGTCTTAATACACTTGTATTTACACACAAACACATACACTACACTACTATCCACCGGGTTCCCACTGTCGGCAGCCCTGAAAATGGTTTTCCGTGGTTTCCCATTTTCACACCAGGCAAATCCTGGGGTTGTACCTTAATTAAGGCCACGGCCGCTTCCTTCTCACTCCTAGCCCTTTCCTGTCCCATCGTCGCCATAAGACCTATCTGTGTCGGTGCGACGTAAAGCAACTAGCAAAAAAAAAGTATCCACCGGGTGAGTTGGCCGTGCGGTTAGGGGCGCGCAGCTGTGATCTTGCATCCGGCAGATAGTGGGTTCGAGCCCCACTGTTAGCAGCATGAAGATGGTTTTCCGTAGTTTCCCATTTATACACCAGGCAAATGCTGGGGCTGTACATTAATTAAGGCCACGGACGATTCCTCCCCACTTCTAAGCCCTTCAGTGGTATCATTGTCGCCATAAGACCTATCTATGTCGGCGCGACGTAAAGCAAGTTGTAAAAAAACCTACTATCCACCACAGAAACACGCAATATTTATTATCTCCACAGAAGCCTGGTGCCAGGAAGGGCAACTTGCTGTAAAACGTGGCCAATTTCACACCATATCCCGACCTCAATAATAATAATAATAATAATAATAATAATAATAATAATAATAATAATAATAAATTTAATAATAATAATAACTGTCCGTTAGAGCACTTATGTGCAGTGTATCAACTGTAAGAACATGCAATTCGTAATATTTTTAATATAACCTCTCGCTACTGTTTTATCTCTTCCCTCCGCATTTGAAAGTCTAGGGTTGAAAATTGATTTGAATGTTGCCTGAAGGAGAGTAATGTAGAAGACAGGTCTTTTCTCCGGTGGAAACAAAAAGCAAACAACTGCATTTGACTACAAAGCAAATAGAAAGATATTTTAAATATTCATGTAAATTCATATGATAAGGTGGGGTCTATCCTCTATTCTCCTCCGTGTTTGTTGCTGCCTTTCTCCTCAGGCAACGTCTCTCATACCTTTATATAGCGCCAGGGATGATGATACAAAAATGTTCGTTTCCCTGAGAATCAATGCACGAAAAAATAATGGTAAAACAACAAGCTACTCATCTCTCTTTCATATGAGTAGATATAAGTGTTGGAATAAGAGTGTACTAAAGAAGTAAAATCACCTAATTCCAAGTTCCTTATCCAAACCTTGACATGACGACTTAGTCATTACCTCCAGCTTAGCCAGAGGCCACTGATCAGCCATCCTGAGCGAAGAGTGCTTGTGACAGGGTGGACAGTTCCTTACTGCTCCTTTTCTAGACGACAGCTCACTTGTTACCAGTCCAAATCACCGAGCTCGGTAGCTGCGGCCAGGATACCGTATTTGGGAGATAGTAGGTTCGAACTCCACTGTCGGCAGCCCTGAAGATGTTTTTCAGTGGTTTCCCATTTTCACACCGTGAAAATGCTGGGGGCTATACCTTAAATAAGGCTCAGGCTTCTTTCTTCCCTGTCCTAGCTCTTTCCTGTCCCATCATTGCCATAAGATCTATCTGTATCGGTGCGACGTACAGCAACTTGAAAAAACCAAACCAAATGATGGCCACATCCAATGTTGCTTACCTTCGCAGATGTCACGGGACCTGCTGATTCAACATGGCTAAGCCGTTGCCCAATTAAAATCTGTACGTTGAGTCCTCATCCTGAAGGCTGCTTGCATCCTGAACAGCTGCCGTAGATAGCTTAGGAGTCGCTGAATAGGTGTACTGGGGAAATGAGAAGTGAGATAGTTTTCCGTTCCTTTCCTCACCGAGCCAGAAGATGCACATCAATCTGCCAAACCCACTGAAACGCATACGCTAACTGACCTTATGAGCGATACTTGCATACCATTCATCACTGAGACTGACATCGTATGAAATTATATTACTAGCATTGCTCATAACCAGTCACACTTTCATACCGCCGAAGCCAAGGATGGGACTGAGGCCAAAAAAAAAAAAAAAAAAAAAAGTATAGCAACCTTGATCTAGTCCACACTAGGAGACAAAGTGTACTTTGCATACTGTATATCACCGTTTTCCCGTGATGTCATGACAAACAAGCAAGCAAGGAAGCAAACAAACAAACACACAAACATACAAACACAAAACTGACAAATTTAACTAAATTTCTTTTCGTTTTTCATCATCATCATCATCATCATCATCATCTGTTTACCCTCCAGGTTCGGTTTTTCCCTCGGACTCAGCGAGGGATCCCACCTCTACCGCCTCAAGGGCAGTGTCCTGGAGCTTCAGACTCTTGGTCGGGGGATACAACTGGGGAGTATGACCAGTACCTCGCCCAGGCGGCCTCACCTGCTATGGTGAACAGGGGCCTTGTAGGGGGATGGGAAGATTGGAAGGGATAGGCAAGGATGAGGGCAGGAAGCGGCCGTGGCCTTAAGTTAGGGACCATCCCGGCATTCGCCTGGAGGTGAAGTGGGAAACCACGGAAAACCACTTCGAGGATGGCTGAGGTGGGAATCGAACCCACCTCTACTCAGTTGACCTCCCGAGACTGAGTGGACCCCGTTCCAGCCCTCGTGAATTCGTGAAATGATAGTGTCCCTTTGCTCCTTTTTCCTGTTCGAAATACAAACAGGCACACAGTAATATATATTCGAATATTTCCAAACACATTTAAAGAAAAGCAAATCACTACACCATTATAAAAACGAATTAACACGTAAATTAAAATTCTTGTTTAGGACGAAGTTACGGCGAGAAATCACTTTGAGCCACTCATTACATTTCTTCTTGTTTGCAGAAAATTCCTGCTCGAATTAGAAAAAGGCGAACAATAATGTCACAAATTCCAAGATTTGTAAACACAATTTAAAAAAAATATAATCACCACACTACACAATAAAAAATTAACTCACTAGCGAATAACTATCAGCTCTCAATATCAAGCCAATAAGCACCTCATTACGAACACATTGCCAAAATTTACGACAACAAAACAATATGAATAAAACTAGAAATACGGCGATTTGCAGTATACAGCTTCCTGTCAGTGACTAGTAGGCGAGCGCTCCAGCGGCATTATGGTGAAACTTTCCAATTACAGCTTTATGCTGGGCTTCACATCGATTGTCAAGGCCGGTATAAGGAGCGCAGCGAGGGATCCAGTAGGCCGTGTTATTGTTTACATTGATTAGGTCGAAGAGTGTGTGCGAGGTTGCAACATGGTGTGTGGGTTGTAAGGGCAGAATTGTATTATTAATGGATTCAAACTGACATGTTAAACGCCTAGTCGCAGTAGTTTCAGTTGTCAGGTCAGTGTTAAAGTCTTCCATTAAAATCATGTGTTCATACCTGGATATTAAATGCTGTAGCGCTTCCTCTACATCCGTGATTTTTCCAGTCTTCGGTGGGCGATACACTACACCGAGTAAACACTTCTTACCACGAACTTCAATTTCTACGAACAAGAACTCCGGTCTGTGAGAGTATTCACTTGGGGATTTAAATATTACCTTATATTTCAAATCATCACGTATGAATATTCCGACTCCGCCTCCAGGCTTTCTCTATCGTTCCTCACTAAAGTGTATCCACTCATTTTAACTAGTGATGAAGGGATAGACTGACGCAGCCATGACTCTGAAATCATTAGAGCGCATGTTCTGCGAGGGAGCTGGCATGATGAGATAATGACCCACCTGGGACAGTAGTAAAAAGAGGCTGAAATTAGAGACCTTTGTTTCCTGGTTGCTTAATGCTGCCAACTTGAAAGTTAAATTATGACAACTGATAGTAAGAAGTACCTACTACAACTGTAGGTTTAGTACCTAAATCAAAACTACAACTATGTGGGAAATTATAATATTAACTTAAGTGAGCTAAAATGACTACGACGGTCCTTATATTGCAGAGAGTCTGCTTATGACTAGTGAATATTGTTAAAATCTGCAAGATTAGTTATGGCTTTTTACGGTTCCTTTTTACAATATGATAACATCTCTAGACCAAACGTTCTGGACGATAAATTTTGCGACTGCTGTCGTGTACCGACCTCCCACGGACTCGAACCGGCGGACTGCCAGGTGGAAGGCAGCCGGGATTCGCAGCCGAGTCTAGAGCTCAAGGTGTCAGAGGAGATTAACTAGTGTTAGAATAATGATAGTCATCGACATGAGACACCTTGTAGTGATGGAATAATAATTATAGTTAGATATAATATTTTAGAAGGCAAAAGTAACTTTCAAGAAGCTACATGCATTGGAGAGCAGTTTGTGAAACGCGCTCGCTTACAAAAGTTGTTGACGAAGAGCAGAGACTTGTTGATCAAAACAAGGTATTTACTGTGTATCGACAAACAGAGCTAGTATGCCAGCGGGCCAGGTGGCCCGCCCGATAACCGACAAAGGAACAAAGCCGAGTGTAAGGCCAGTCAGGGTCAGTACAGATGCACTTAGGAAACAAGGAAAGATGAGGACAAAGTAAGACAGAAGACAGTAGTGCCTAGGTAGCAGCACTTACTGTGACAACTTTTGAGAATAGCTGCTTGAAGGCGCCACGGACTGGATGAACAGTTTGGTAATGCCTGTAAGACCCAACCCCTTGGTAGGAGGTACGGATAGAACTTTGAGTTCAGAAGCGGAGATATAATCCCTGGCCAAGATGGCGCGGGGCCTTCTTCCAGCCAGTAGTTCGTACTTGTCAGAACGAGATTCTTTTCGAGCATAGCCCAAGTGCCGCAGGGCAAGATTCAGATAGACGCGTAGTAGAACAGTAGGCGCGTGGAACAAGCTCGCTCTCTCTATAGATCATTACATTCAGACTTGTAAATATACTGTACATAGTAGTTTTAGTGTCTTCAGTAATAAAGGACAGGGAAATAACTTCTTCTTTTATTTCGGGAGTTGCGGGACGAATCATACCTACAAATTACCTCCCTACATTCCGCTCGGCAGGTCAGGTAATACTTCAACATCCAACGGCCTGGTGACCAACCTACGAGAACGTCTCTCAGGACAGGTAGGTCACGACACTGCGTCCTGAAGAAGTCGAAGTCTTGCTGGAGTTAGGTCCTCGTGAATGGTTTTATTGGAGCCCTTAATTTTCTTTTTGTTTCTGAACATAGCGTTTCTCTTGCGGTATGATACAAACTTGATAATTATAGGTCGCGGATGCCCGTTCTGGTTTTTACCAACCCTGTAAGACATATTAATGTCATCCACATAAAGACTGACCCCAGTTTCTTCCGCAATGTCAAGAACTAAGTTGTCAGTGTTCTCGCCCGCAGTTTCAGGTATACCGAACACACGCAGGCACTGCCTTCTTTGATACTGTTCCAAACTGTCAGTTTTATCCTGCAGTTCAATTTTTAAATCACTGATTGTTTTGTCCCACGCCCCGGAGCCCCCCCTAAGGGCGCAAGAATGTCTTTGAGACGGTTAGTGGTATTCTGCGAGGAGACTGGCACCTACCTGGGATAATAGTGAAAGGAGGCTGAAATTAGAGACATTTGTTTCCTGACTCTAGGAAAAATACCTTTCACATCATAGCGATAGTTATTTATAAAACAAGGTGGCGTGTGGGAGTATCACAAGTATTTCACAAATATACTGCTATAAATAAGCTTCCCAGGTTGTCTCCTTGCTGCTCAGCGTTTCCTGTTCGGCCCGCTTAACTATGGCTTCCACTGGTACTTGCTTCACTTTGCGTGGCATTATTAATTTATTAAATTTATTAAATTTTGCCTTTTACTTTCACTAATCACTTCACTAACACTCACTTGGAACCTTTAATATACATATAAAAGTTTGAATGACTATATTTCTTGGTTGTGAGGTGATACTGCTGAAGAGCACAGGGATGTCTCCCCTTTCAAATAGTAGTAGACTTCGTCCGCAGTGCACAGATGCAGTCTGTATCCACAAGGGACTTTGTGATGTTAAGGGTTACATCTGCTTGCTGTCACTTGCCTTGTGTTTATCTCATGTATGTACCTGAACTTGCACCGCAAAGAGCGTTATGGTGATGTTTGTTCGTCATGTTGACTGGCTTCTGTTCCGAGATCTCTGCTGGTAAACTAGCCTGGTTAAACTCCAAGCAGTAGAGTGAGACATCTTTACGGTACGCTTTAAAGCTAGAATTCTTGTTGCATGTTGACTGTACAAAGCAAGCAATAGAGATATCTTACAGGAGAGGACGAAATTACTGAATTCGATGGGAGAGGATGTTAGATTACGTGTCATTATTCATTTTGATTTCATTCACTATTTAGACTTACAAATAAAATGTATTAAAGCTTATAAAGAATGTCAAAATTAATGGTTTTCATTATGTGGATGGAATATACATTTCACTGCTAAAAAGTCAGTACTACAGAACTGATTGCTTCCAGAAATAAAATTCCAAAATTAGTACTTTTATACGTGTTATTCTATAATATAACATATTTTGGTGAATGCTTTTTGTACAAACTAATATCAACCTTAGGCGGATGATTCTGGTCAGTTTGGTAGACATTATATCTAATAATACAAGGGGATATCATTAAGATGTACCACACGTTTTAGGAGTTATGATAGGAACAGATTTGAAACAATTAGTTTATTGAAAATGATACATATTTTTTTTCGGACATGCGCTAACACACTAACCTTTAACTGATTGTTGAAACACAGCATATTTCGTTTTAATTAAGAACATCAAAACTCATGCAGATATTTTCAAAAAAGTTTATCTGAATATATAGCTTAAGTAGGGCTATAAATAATAGTTTGAGAAATTAGTTTCCTATGACTGTAATACATAAGGTACCAAACCCCGTAGTCATCAAAGAAAAACTGGTTGGATCTTCAAATACCACCACCGAAAATTATATAGTTATAGGAAATCTTTAACACCAATGGTAGTACAAAAATGAACAGTACTTGGATTGATGACGAGTGAGATGCATTGTCATTGCTTCCGTCACTGGTCTAGAACGGTCAGCACGACTGACCCTAGGAATAATACATTTCACATCACAGCGATAGATATTTATGAAACAAGGTTACATGTCGGAATATCAAAAGTATTTCACGATTGTATTCTACCTGTGATCACGTATATTTGTGAATACAATATGAGATAGAGGATTGCCTTAAAGACATACCGTAGGAATAGATCAGCGCGCGACCTTTTCCTGGCCAAATTATTTAAGAAATGACATTTTAGGAACTAAACATGTTTTTGTAGTGATGGAATGTCAAAAAAATTCTAACAGTGAAACAGTGGGAAAAAAGTGCGAACTATATATCCCAATGGCTGTCAGTATGCCTAAGTGACACAAATGTGGGAACTGTTGTATGTTGGGTATTCAGCCCGAAGGCTGGTCTGATCCTCCACAGTTCCACCAAAGGCTACCACAGACAGCCTAGGCGTCACTGAAGAGGCATACTAGGGAAATGAGGAGTGAGGTAGTTTCCCGTTGCTTTCCTCACCGAGCCAGAAGTTGCTATTGCATATCAGTCTGCCAAGCCCACTGAAATGCATGCACCAACCGACCCTATGGGCGATATTTTCACACCAATCATAGCAGGGAGTGGCTGCATAAGGGATGGTATTACTAGCATCGCTCATACCTCGGTCAGTTTCATATTGTCAAAGCCAAGGATGAGACTGAGACAGGTCAATGAAAGTAAAAATTGCTCTAGCCCATACCAGAAGACATAGCGCACTGTAAACACTACATCTCGCCAGCAAGGGCTCATGTGGGAACTATACTTCCCAATAACCAAATGCTAGCGCACACAAATCAGGACATAGAATGTGAATACGTGCATTCATCTTCTATCACACAGAAGTATAACTAATTTACACTGAATACAGCTGTAACCATCATTTCAGATAGAATAAGGGGTGTACAAATTGAAAACCAAACGAATAATACATCCACAAGTATATCTTGGAAAGGTAATCTGAACACAATTATTTGTCATGAAACAAACCACTAATACATTACTCTTCACTTTTTTTTTTTTTTTTTTTGCTAGTTGCTTTACGTCGCGCCGACACAGATAGGTCTTATGGCGACGATGGGACAGGAAAGGGCTAGGAGTGGGAAGGAAGCGGCCGTGGCCTTAATTAAGGTACAGCCCCAGCACTTGCCTGGTGTGAAAATGGGAAACCACGGAAAACCATCTTCAGGGCTGCCGACAGTGGGGTTCGAACCTACTATCTCTCTTCACTTTTAATGAAATTTCTGTTACTCAGTGACATAATAAAATGAAATAAAATAAAATAACAAAAGAATTCTGGAGATGAATTATCATGGCAAGATGAAGAACTTATGTTCCTGTGTTTCACCAATACATAAATCCTATTTATTTACCCATACTGAGACAAAATATACGCTCAATCTATGTTTGAAACACTACAGAATAATTTATGACAACGTACATAGCTTAGAATTACTAACATACACCTTTCTGGTGCAGAAAATCACTTCACTTCCCAAAAAAGCTCGCTCTTGGCAGCCATTACACTACACACAGGTAAACAAACACGTCCACCAACCTACAAACTACAAATTTACGGGAGAAGAATTTTTTTCTAGGTTTTCTGGTGTCCGCACCAGGTAGCAGCACAAATCAAATGTGGGAATCAGGTCATCCAATGGCCCAATAGCGGATGAAAAAAAAAAATTAGTCGGAATTATATCACCATCTGGCCACGAAAGGTTTAACAAATGGGTGGGCGCTTGTCAGAGCCAAGGCCGCAGGTCTTTTGGAAGCGCCATACTTCGCGTGGGTATTAGAAAGAAGTGAATAAGCAGAATTTAGGTTCAGAATTTTTCACCTGGACTCAGTCACCACTGATCTAAATTTAGAGCTGTCACCCAGGCAGATTCTCTATCTCCATAAATGCAACACTAGATATGGCACATCCCTCGCTATTCCCGTCAACCACTCTTCAATGAATAATAGATTCTTCGTTGTGGCTCCGTTACGACTTTGGAATTTCCAGCTACTGTCAGGAACTGTAAGACATATCCGAATTTGAGACTACATCCAGAGATTACCTGTTGAATACCTCTAATGGTTTTGTGTGATTGGTAACGTATGATTGATGGTGTGGTTGTGGCTAGTAGAGCCATTTTACTGTACAGTTGAAGATCACTGTTCTTTCTTTTTTCTTAATCTGCTTACCCTCCCGGGTTGGCTTTTCCTCCGGACTCGGCGAGAGATCCCACCTCTACCACCTCAAGGGCAGTGTCCTGGAGCGTGAGACATTGGGTCTGGGTATACAACTAGGGAGGATGACCAGTACCTCGCCCAGGCGGCCTCACCTGCTATGCTGAACAGGGACCTTGGTGGGGGATGGGAACAGTGGAAGGGATAGACAAGGAAGAGGGAAGGAAGCGGCCGTGGCGTTAAGTTAGGTACCATCCCGGCATTTTCCTGGAGGCGAAGAGGGGAAACCACGGAAAACCACTTCCAGGATGGCTGAGGTGAGAATCGAACCCACCTCTACTCTTGATGACCTACTGCCATGCATTATTTTGCAAAGAATTAAACATGTTTGTCAGTTTAACACTGAGTTAAAATTAAATATTACGTCTGGTAAGTATATTTTGTTATATTTTTCGTGCATATTTTCAACATTTTAGTGCATATATGAATGTTTATTTTTGGAGATTTTAGGGCATATGTATCCGGGCCCTAATAATCTTGTAATGCACGTGGCTAAGTGTAAGAGAGGGCCACGAACCCTAACCGCCACTGCTGAGGTCAAAAATAAATAAATAACTAAATAAATAAATAAATAAATAAATAAATAAATATATTGAAAGTGGTCGAAAGAGGATATCTGATAGATATCAGATGTACATACCAGGTGTATCCATAAGTATTTTTCGGCTTCACTAAGACATGGCGCCAGCGAACAGTACGCAACGTGTGAAATTGACACATACGTCAGTTTGTTCCTCTGACATTAACCTACCAACACACACAAGTTGAGTCCGCCAAACACTAGCGTCTGTGCTGTATCGCTCAGTGATCATGTCGACGTTTGTGCCTGAAAAATAATATTTGCGGCATGCATTGCCTTTCTTATTTAATCAAAAGAAAAAGGCTGTGGAAAGTCATCATTTGCTGGTAGAAACATATGGTGAATATGCTCTATCGATTTGAACATGTGAGACAATTTAAACGTGGTGATTTCAACATGAAAGACTGTGCGCGCTCTGGTAGCGGTATTATGTATTATGAACTCTTGAAGCCCGGCGAAACCGTTAATGCACAAATGATTAAATTACGCATTGAACAAAAGACGACCGGAATGGGCCAGAAGACATGGGAAAGTGATTCTGTTACACGATAATTCGCCGGCTCACACAGCAAAACCAATGAAAGGCACCTTGAAATCGCTTGGATGGGACATTTTTCCGCACCTGCCGTACTGCCCCGACCTGGCTCCATCTATCACCTGCCGGGCTGAGTGGCTCAGACGGTTAAGGCGCTGGCCTTCTGACCCCAACTTGGCAGGTTCGATCCTGGCTCAGTCCGGTGATATTTGAAGGTGCTCAAATACGATGGCCACGTGTCGGTAGATTTACTGGCACGTTAAAGAACTCCTGCGGGACTAAATTCTGGCACCTCAGCGTCTCCGAAGACCTTAAAAAGTAGTTAGTGGGACGTAAAGCAAATAACATTATTATTATTATTATTATTATTATTATTATTATTATTATTATTATTATTATTATTATTATTATTATTACATCTATCACCTCTTCGTATCAATGGGGCACGCTCTTGCAGAGCAGCACTTCAGCAATTTCGAGGAAGTTGGAAAATGGCTCGACGAATGGTTTTGCCGCAAAAGATAAGCAGTTTTTCTGGCATGGTATCCATTACTTACCTGAAAGGTGGGCGAATATTTTGAATAAACAAAAATTGAATTTTCCCTGAAAATTACGTGTTTTCTTTACCACAAAACCGGCAAAAACTTATGCATACACCTGGTAATTCCCTGATTGCGCTTTTCTCTTCTCTACTCAAAGCTTTCACAATGCTGCATCTAGCAGACATCATATATTCATTTGTTCGCTGATTGCACTTTTCTCTTCTCGCAATATTTTGATATTTAAGCCTAACTGGGATATGAGCTACTACAACGTACAGTAAGGAGGTGATAATGATTTTCGTTGTACTCCTTCTACAGAGCGGTACTATTATCCTGTAATATCACGGTTTCACAGCGCTAAATGAGCAGTACAAAGCTGTAATTGAAAAGCAGAGCGGAAGTATTTAAAAATGAAACTCACCCCCTGTATTTCCGCAGGGCACATCATGCAGTGCTTGCAGTCTGACTTTGGCACACGGAGTGTTGTGTTGTAATTCCAAACCCTAGTTGATGAGAGTCATTTGGCGCTCACACAGGGAATTGCAATACTTGCAGAGCACAATATTCTGGGTTCTACCTCATATCATCAGCACGATTTGGCTTTAAAAGTATCCTCAGTTTTCTCTCTGCATACAGTGGATGAGGTGTTTGAACAATAAAAAGTGAAAAAATAGCTTCATCGTCCGTAGGCTCGAGATTTTTAGTATAGTAGTAGGCAGTGTCAATTAGTTTCCTATCTGCTCTTTTAGTAGTAGATTTGTTTGCCTTAATTGTCTTCGATATCGATATTCTGTATTGCATGTGTATATAGTGTTTGAGACAGAGGTACTGGTACAAATATTTTTCTGACATTAGGTGCTGAGAATGTTTCCATATATGGGATTTTTAAATGCACTTAATTCGGAAAACACAAATATTATGCTCTCTAATTGAATTTAAAAACTTTTCTTACCTTTCCCTAGTTACGTATTTTTGGGTCACTGGAGTCACCCTGACTCATTTTGGGTTTTGACCGGGAGTTTTAGGACCCGATTCCCTTAGGGGCTGTAATTTGGGAGTGGTGTGATAAGTGCACTGGAATAGCTTCTGGCTTTCCATCCGGACGGCCGAGGTTCGAATCAGAGGTTGGAATTTTCTTCTGCAAAATGATGAGTCTTTAGGGAGAGCCTATTTTGTACAGGGAATAATTAGGACGTATAAATGTGATTCTGGAAGTTAATTTTTAATAATAATAATAATAATAATAATAATAATAATAATAATAATATTAATAATAATAATAATAATAATAATAATAATAAATAGATTAATAATAATCTTTGAAATTTCCCCATACTGACAGAATAGAAAACAAGTATAGCGACTGCGGAGATCTTTGAATGAGTTTGAATATTGCTTCAGTAGTTACAGTTTCACTTCTCTCTTTTTTTAATTTCCTGTCTGACTTCCTCTGATTATTTTTAAAATCCTAAAAGGAATGTTTGAAAATGTGTTCCTTTTTATTTAGGAGTAGAACCTCAGATTCTTTTCCACAGGCACTGGGTTCGATTACTGGTCTGCCCAAGGATTTTAATCTTCGTCTGAAGTAAGGAACGGGTTTCAGTTTCTTGTGAGTTCAAGTAAGGAGCTGTCTAGCAGTAAACTCTCACCGGGCGAGTTGGCTGTGCGGTTAGGGGTGCACAGTTGTGAGCTTGCATCCGGGAGATAGTGGGTACGAACCCTTCTGTCGGCAGCCCTGAAAATGGTTTTCCGTGGTGTCCCATGTTCACACCAGGCCAATGTTAAGGCCACGGCCGCTTCCTTCCCATTCCTAGGCCTTTCCTATCCCATCGTCGCCATAAGACCTATCTGTGTCGGTGCGACGTAAAGCAACTAGCAAAAAAAACAAAAACAAAAACAAACAAACAGTAAACTCATATTTAAAATCCGAACCACGCGGTTGAAGTTTGTGTATGTATCATTTCCACTACAACCATGTTATTTGTTTGGGAAATAGTAGTCTTGAAAAATTACCTAGATCGATAGCTGCGGTCGCTTAAGTGCGGCCAGTATCCAGTATTCGGGAGATAGTGGGTTCAAACCCCACTGTCGACAGCCCTGAAGACCTATCTCTGTCGGTGCGACTTAAAGCAACTTGTAAAAAAAAAAAAGAAATCTTGAAAATCCAAAATACCTTGAAATGTTGATTGACATGCCATATTCTTAGGATGCTGTAGCAGGCCGAACTTAATGATTTATTGATAGACTAATTAAATATGAATATTTTCGTTCAGAATTTATTGCCAACTTTAACCACTTTTATACATTTTCACAAATGTTTGACAAGTTTAAAAATGAGCGTAATCGGTATAATTAAAAATCAGTAGTAAATAATATAAGTACAAATGAGAGTGAAATCTCGCCCAGAGAATGAACACAACAAAGGAAATCTTCCATACAAAAAAAACAAAAAAAACGAGTATTTAGCTTGACAAAACATGTATCTGCCCTTTCTTCGACTAAAGAGTATAATATATATGGCATATATATATATACTTTATCACCTAACAAAGGCTTGAGCCTGTACCTCCGTGTTCGATTCGAAACGTTTAAAATTATAAGCTATAAAATGGAACATGAATTTTCACTTGAGATCACACAGTGTAAGGAAGAACATTGTCTTAATAATCCATGGTCAGACATCATAGATGAAATAGATGAAGAAAGTTGAATAGAGACAGAGGATATATTCTCTGTTTAAAAATGGTTAAATCTGACAATAAATTACAATCTGAACAAAAAGATGCTCTAATAAAATACTTTATACATTTATTACACTATTTGTGCGAAAAACCCTCGAACTCATGAATAATTCGAGACGAAGGACATAGAATATATTTTCTATGAGATGATTTATTCTAAAACTGGGTGTTATTACAAGCAAACACTTTTTACTTCTTATCCTCCTTTCACGCTCTTTTTCTCCAGTCTATTGGGGTCATACTTGATATGGGTTTGGCCCAGTTTTACGGTCAGGTGCCCTTCCAGTCGTCAACCTTCTGTGGAGGAAATATTGCGTGTTCATGCGGAGGTTAGTAGTTTTGTGTGTGTGTGTGTGTGTGTGTGTGTGTGTGTGTGTGTGTGTGTATGTGTGTGTGAAAAGAAGTGGCATAGCTTCTGGCTTTCCACCCGGACGGCCGAGGTTCGAATCAGGGGTTGGAATTTTCTTCTGCAAAATTATGAGGCTTTAGGCTTTAGTCCCGCAACCAGGGAATTAAACATAAGCAGGTAAAATCGTTGACCTGACCAGGAATCGAACCTGGGGCCCTTCTGAACCGAAAGACCAGTACGCTGACCATTCATTTAAGAAGTTGGACTTATGAATATTTCTTCCTGTTTTGCCTAAGCAATACACGATATTCATTAGTTTGATATTAGGGAAGAAAAAACCCATCCAGTTGTATCTAGTAGAGAAGCACTAGTGTGACGTTTCTTTATTTCACAGCATTATATGCCCACTTTAGTACAAACAAAATTTACCTATGAGCACAGGAACGACCAAAAGCATATTCTATTTGTTTTCTGAAAAAAAATGACAAAAAGTAATTCACGATAAAGAGTTAAATATATGTCATTATAAAATTAAATGGAAGTGAACGTGAGAGAGAGGATACTCAGTGTGTGGTATTTCAACAGGGTAGTAGTGAATGCCTAGAGCTATTTTGGATATGTTCTGTTGCCATCCAACCAACATTGCCAATCAGCGACAGCGCAGGCATGAACGAATGAATAAATAAAATGAGATCGAATATTAGGTCCCCATTAGCAAAATATTTTTACATATGGATGGGATATGTTATACGTGGACGGCAGCTTTACTCCATATTGAATATATCGCCTGAAGCGGAATTATGTTTTTGTTAAAAATATAAAAATGTATTGAACAATATTATGGATTCTATCACGTACTCGATTAATGCAAATACCCTGGGAGTATCTAAACTCTCCTTCTCCGACAATAATACTCATCCATTCCTCCTTTATTATAAAATAACATTATCTCCCTCTTCAGGTAGAACATCATGTCATCACTTTGTGTATAATGTAAATTACTACTATACAACTCAGATCTCTGTAAAGGAAGTAATAAAAAGATCTTAAACTAGGAGAATTTTACAAGTACTTGGGGTTCCATCAGCTTAAGGGATCAGTCACTCAGCCATAAAAGAAAGTCTAAATACTGCTTTCCTTTAGGGAACCATAGGCGTTTCAAACTCATTCCTAAATGCAGGAAACAAAGTAAAGGCAATTAACTCTTTATAATATCTCTTGTCATCTATTCATTTGCTGTCATTAAAGGGTCTAAAACAAATTTTAATGGATTTGGAAAGACAACTAAGGACATGTCTGCAGCAAATATAACGTTTAATCTCAATTCTTCAATTGAGCGAATGAATTTACCACGTCTAAATGGCGGAAGAGGAATACTCAACCTCGGGAAGTTCTGACACGATCAGACAGGGAACTTACGAATATACTTCCATTCAAAGCAAGAACAATATCTATTCGCAGCTGTCTGTTGTGCTGATGATAAGTTTGCTCCACTCAATGTTAAAAGCATGTCAACTCCTCCTCCAAAACAAGTAAGAACAAGTAAAGCTTCCCTGGAAGTAGAAAGAATTCCACGGTTCATATCCTCACCATCTAAGTCAATCAATCAATCAATCAATCAATCAATCAATCAATCAATCAATCAATCAATCAATCAATCAATCAATCAATCAATCAATCAATCAATCAATCAACCAATCAATCAATCAATCAATCAATCAATCAATACTGATCTGCATTTAGGCCAGTCGCCCAGGTGGCAGATTCCCTATCTGTTGTTTCCCTAGCCTTTTCTTAAATGATTTCAAAGAAATTGGAAATTTATTGGTAAGTTATTCCAATCCCTAACTCCCATTCCTATAAATGAATATTTGCCCCAAATTTTCCTCTTGAATTCCAACTTCATCTTCATATTGTGATCTTTCCTAATTTTAAAGACGCCACTGAAACTTATCCTTCTACTAAGGTCATTCCACGCCATCTCTCCGCTGACAGCTCGGAACATACCACTTAATCGAGCAGCCCGTCCTCTTTCTCCCAATTCTTCCCAGCCCAAACTTTGCAACATTTTTGTTACACTACTCTTTTGTCGGAAATCACCCAGAACAAATCGAGCTGCTTTTCTTTGGATTTTTTTCCAGTTCTTGAATCAGGTAATCTTGCTATTTTTGCTATTTGTTTTACGTCACACTGACACAGATAGGTCTTATGGCGACGATGGGATAGGAAAGGGATAGGAAGTGGAAGGAAGCGGCCGTGGCCTTAATTAAGGTACAGCCCCGGCATTTGCCTGGTGTGAAAATGGGAAACCACGGAAAACCATCTTCAGGGCTGCTGACAGTGGGGCTCGAACCCACTATCCCCGATTACTGGATACTGGCCGCAGTTAAGCGACTGCAGCTATCGAGCTCGGTAAGTAATCTTGATGAGGGTCCCATACACTGGAACCATACTCTTGTTGGGGTCTTACCAGAGACTTCTATGCCGTCTCCTTTACATCCTTACTACAACCCCTAAATACCCTCATAACCATGTGCAGAGATCTGTACCCTTTATTTACAATCCCATTTATGTGATTACCCCAATGAAGATCTTTCCTTATAAAAACACCTAGATAGTTACAATGAGCCCCAAAAGGAACTTTCACTCCATCAATGCAGTAATTAAAACTGAGAGAACTTTTCCTATTTGTGAAACTCACAACCTGACATTTTTTTGCTATTTGCTTTACGTCGCACCGACAGAGGTATGTCTTATGGCGACGATGGGATAGGAAAGGCCTAGGAAGTGGAAGGAAGCGGCCGTGGCCTTAATTAAGGTACAGCCCCGGCATTTGCCTGGTGTGAAAAAGGGAAACCACGGAAAACCATCTTCAGGGCTGCTGACAGTGGGGCTCGAACCCACTATCTCCCGATTACTGGATACTGGCTGCACTTAAGCGACTGCAGCTATCGAGCTCGGTAACCTGACTTTTAACCCCGTTTATCAACATACCATTGCCTGCTATCCATCTCACAACATTATCAAGGTCACGTTGCAGTTGCTCACAATCCCACATATTGATAGACTGATACCAACTCTCTGGCTAAACCACGGCTACGTCCAAGGAGAAACATAAGGGTTCCTGATCGCAAGTATATCTTGAACTAGTGAACGACAGGTGCAGGAGATGTGGAAAAACAGCTGAGACGATGGAGCATATTGTGCGTCCATGTAAGACCATGGCAGGTAAAGAATATACTCAACAGCCTGGTGATGTTACGAACATTGTGCACCGAGAGCTGTGAATCAAGTCGAAACATGGGTGAGAAATTCCCGTATTATGAATACAGACGTGCTTAAAAAATAAGTACCGGGCGAGTTGGCCGTGCGGTTAGGAGAGCGCAGCTGTGAGCTTGCATCCGGGAGATAGTGGGTTCGAACCCCACTGTCGGCAGACCTGAAGATAGTTTTCCGTGTTTTCCCATTTTCACACCAGGCAAGTGCTGGGGCTGTACCTTAATTAAGGCCACGGCTGCTTCCTTCCCATTCCTAGACCTTTCCTGTCCCATCGTCGCTATAAAACCTATCTGTGTCGGTGTGACGTAAAGCAACTAGCAAAAAAAGGAAAAAAAAATAAAAATAAGTTCAAGCTTCACTGGGATCGATCTCTGCAGTGCAAACAGGTTCATAAGATCAAACAGTCCGTACATTGTCGTTATTGATAAACGACTACTGGATTTGCCAGTCCCTTCATATCATAATGTCCACCAGGCCTTTGTCCAGAAGATTGAAAAGTACACTAGCCTCGCAGCAGAAGTTCGAAAACTGTGGAAAAGGGATCTGGCAACAGAGAGGCCTTTAGCCATCTCTGCCACAGGACTTGTGAACAATAAGCTACAATATTTGAACATTGCCTATACACTGCCAAAAATTTTTGCTCGTTAACACCAACAATCTGTTACGGTATGTATCGGCACTGATTGATAATTGAAAGTTAATTTTCTCCACTACACGGAAGGACATAGAATCATAGCTCTGCTTTCTGGGCGGAGAGGACGACAGAGCGCGTACAAATTATTTTGTTGTTCCCCTCTTAGTAGCCTCTTACGGCAAACAGGGGGCAGAGATAAGCATACTTTGACTCTACCCACAGCAGTTCTGATAAATCGAAAGAAAATTACTGTATCCATAATAGAATGGCAAGGATCATGCACCGGCTCACTGATACATAATTTAATCAATAATTCACTCTTCTTTTTACATTTGCATTGTTTGATAAACTTATATACATGATATTTCGAAAATGAATCTAGACAAAAAAAAGAAGAAATTGACAGTGAATTTATAGCATTTCTATTTTATAGGTCAGAATACTTGTTTAAAACCTCTGTGGAAAGATTAGACCTAATGTAACATACTGTACATGATATATCAGAACATAAAAGTAGCTTTCGGAAACGTTAGTGATAACAGCAGTTATATTTTTACCGTCCACGTGTTACGTAATATGTTTTTAAAATACAAATACTTAAAATAATTTTCTGAACTTTACTTAGAACTTCTTGAACGTTTTACTATAACTATAAAACCATTTGGGGTTATAACTCCAGTCATTTCATCAACCATTAATAACATTAATTCTCATTCTTGGCTGCCTTTATACCTTCATTACGAAAATCCACCTTCCAATTTATCCGCTTGTTCCTGCCAGCAATTACTTTCACAGTTGAAAGGATTTGATTTCATAAAATCACTTTAATATTCTCGTCAATATTTCTTTACAACCAAACTACGAACGTCATACACATTATATTATTTTCACTACTCTACGACAATGCTTGATTTGCTGTTCCTGTTTCTAATATTTGTTTTCTATTTTCAGTTTTCTTCCCCGTACTGCTGCTCGCCTTCGCCATCATGTTCTTCGCGTTCTTCCGTTCCACAGGGGATCGTAGTCATCGGACCTTCAGATTCACATCTTCATCGTTCTTCATCAATATTAGATCTCAACCTTTCTGGACTATGAGTTTGTTTAACACAGAGCTTAATTCTTCACCTGTCCCTCCAAGCTACACTGCCCACGTATCTGCTCTAATTGTCATGTTAACATGTCGATATGGAGCGTTAGCTATTCTTATGTTACCGTATACGCCTGTTAACAACTGTTAGAAAGTATAGTTCAAGTTTCAGCTGATCTAGTCTTCAAACTGTGTTGCGCCAGATCGTAATTGTAGGAAGTAATCAATTTTAAAATATTATTCTAGGACAGTGAAAAATTGTAGGAAGAAGTGCAACGAAACACGATGAATCACAAGAAGGTAGAAAGTAATATTAAAACTGTCTAATTTAAGCCATCAAAATTACACTTTTGTTTAAGTGTTTTAAAGGTTATTATTCTGAAAAAAGTTGTTGTTTGCTAATCCTTACCAATATGGACGATATTTTCGGATAATGAACGTCTAAAATCTTTATGATTTTATTTTCAATTTCGTCATTAATGTGCATATACTAATTCCCAATGCACTATGAAAAAAGACGTATTGTTTAATTCCAAGTATATACGTGATTACTTACTGTAAGGAACCTTGAATTTAAATTGATAAGTTTATATTTTTATCATTGATTTTATTACATAATACATTTCACATTTCAGTTGAATTATATGATATTTCTGAAAGAATAAATAATCATGAGCATTTATTAGTAATTACACACAAATCTGTCCTCTTTCCCCTTTTCTTCAAAACTGTTTACGTAATATGATTAAACGTTTTCTTTCAGTTACATAACCAGCGCAGTTGCTAAGCTTCATGACAAATGTTCAGTTCTCGATATTACTGTGTGATATTTTTACCTCACAAGTAATATGACATCTAGTAACAGTAACACGCTTAAAACCTGGCCTAATCCAAATTTATTGAAGTTGGTGCCAATGATCCTGGAATAAGCTGAAGATTATTTTTGTGTATAGTCCTGCATTGTTTTGCTTGAGTAGAATTGACCATAGTTTCATAGTGTTTCCTTGTATTTTTATGTTTTGCCATTCACTACTGTGAAAGTCTGTGCTTTAAGCCAATGGATAGAAAGAAAGACTAGTATAGTCTCTGAATTTCTGTTCCTCTTTGATCTACTTTTTCTTCCTACATACAGAAATTGTGACCGTTCAAGATGTAATACGAATTTTGACCGCTAGCTACATAAACGTCTCATTAAGTACACATTGAAAAATAAAATGAGTCACAATTATAACTGATTATATCATATAATACCCTATGGTTCGAGAAACTGATTCCGATGGTGTATCTCACTTAAACCACATACTGCACACAAATTGCCTCAAGAGATATGGTGGAATATTTAATTCATTAATTTTTGAATAGAAGCGAAGTAGCATTCGACAATTCTAACAAGAGCTGCAGAATTGTCACAGCCCACCGACGTAGAATATTTAAGCCATCTTATCAGGGGAAGAGAACGTTCTGTTGAGGGTTGTTAAGCAATTATATCATAAATGAGCTTAGCAGGAAGCTACACCCTGGCTATTACCTGTGAACACTCGCTCACCGAACCCTGGGAACCCAAAGTTTCAAAATTTCCACGCATCTGTGTTAGAGAGAGAAACCTGAGATGTGAAAAAAGAACAGAGGATAGCTGAAATCCTTGGAATTACAGTAGTCGAGTAGGCTCCGTAGAAAAATGGCTCATCCAATCAAATTGCTCCATTCTTAAGCGCCGAAATTTCCGCTGAGAATATTTTAGTATATCTCGGGAGTTTGTGTAAGATTGTACATCAGCTGAGCTTCTAATGGCTGTATCGGAGTGAATATAATTTTTGGTGGACTCAGTTAAATTAGTTACAACATAGGTGAAATACAATCGCTGTGTGCGACTGATCACGTGTTGATGGTGTGATGACAAGCGAAAGTAAAACAAAGTGGCACCATCAAACAAATGGCCGACGATAGTTTAACCAAACCCACGCCAAGTACATTATAAAAAACGGTACGATCGTACACCTACTTTCAGCTCCATAACGTGATACCAAAAAAATAAGGAACATCGGATACTTGTTAATGACTGGTCGAAGCCACTGGATTAATTAGTGACGTCTCGTGATATCTCCGGGAGTTGAGTTAGAAGCACGTAGTCGGACCGAACGTTTATTACAGAGACATGAACCAAACCAGCAGTCAGTGAGTGTGCAGTCAGTGAGTCGGAGAGTGAGCAGTCAGTCAGTCTCAGTACGATAAACCGTGTGCGTGCCCAACCGACTTCGAGTCAACTACGGGTAACCGACTATACAGAGCCTGCATCACTATAATTCGGAAATGTAAGTGAATATTCGTAAACTATATTTGTTCACTTCCCGTTAAGAAAATAGGCTCTAAGTAGGTGACTTTCTTAGCGTAATAACGTGCCATTGTTTAGAAGAATGTACGATTTCATGAGACAAGGTGCAAATGCAACGTCGAGATAAAAGTAGTCGGATTGTTTTAAAAACAGTGGAGGTGGACAGGCTAAATTTAGCAGAGAAAAACGGAACATTCTTAACAGGTAGATAAGGGAACAGTTTGGTAAATGACAACCTAACGTGTATTAAACAGTCTCCAAGTTCGATAGCCTGTCCTTGAGCTCATTAGGGACATTCCTTCGACCCAACAAGCAGAAGAAAAGGAATGAGAGATTGCAAACAATTGCTAGCCAGCCGTCTATTAGAACAGGTATCCCGTTGACCGAGACTTAAAAGAAGGCCATTTCTTTTCCCGTAGACCAGACCAGCTGATAGGAAATTATGTAACTGTAGGACAGCGTCACACCACCATGATGGAGTGAGATTATCACTGGGAGTATGTTAGGATAACAATTGGTATTGGAGCATAGTATTAAGTTGAAGAAGAGTTTTACGTGTGCATAAAATAAGGCGTGTATTATCAGTGTATAAATAATGTGTCAATTCGAATATACACCAATCTCAACCATAACAACGCTAATATTTAACATGACCTAAATACAAGCAAGGTGCCGAGGAACGGCATGGGATAGCCCGACGAACCCAGCTTGGATGATGACATTTTGTTTTAATTAATACGTAAATTATTAACTGTAACCGTTGCCACACTTTTATACGATAGCTATAATTATGCCAACATTCCTTTATGTTATGTTTTAGAAAGTACAACTAATATCGCTTTAAATAAAAATATTAGGTCAGATATCATAAATTACGGGCATGTCGTGAATTAATGCATAGGGCCCGATATTAAATCATTACCTGCTCAACGTGTATTATTTCATTATGTTCAAGATTTTGATATATCTACTGTGTCGTTTAATATTCTAAAATTATATCTACCGTGTTCCTAATTTGTAAGTCATATGAGAATAATAATAAGTAAAAGAATAATAATGATATCTTTTGTTGCGAATCAAAATTTCGTAGTGACGGTCCGCAACGATAATAATAATTTTCATTATGTTTTTGATGACCTAATTAGCAATAGCTATTTATGAAATGTTGTTAAATAATATAATAATAATAATAATAATAATAATAATAATAATAATAATAATTGTTACTGGGATACCGTGGTTTACAGAGGTGTAAGAAGGTGTGGGCATGAATGGGTGGGTGGAGAAAAGATCAAATTTAAAATTCTAAAATTCAAAATTTTATTTCTTTCCTCGTTGTTTTTGTTTCTATTCAGATTTAAACTTTAAATAATAACAAATCATCAACATCAAATAAGAATTGGAAGATGATGTTAGCTCATGAGCTCGAGCGGTGAAAATAGAAAAGATTAGAGCAATCAGGTAACCATGATTTTAAAACGTGAGTTTGAAGCTCCCCAGTTACAATTTTTACAAGAACAACCACTGCCCTATTCAATAACTCCTCTAGGAGACTGAGTTCCCAAAACTTACAAGATCCAGGCCTCCCAAAGGCACAGTCTCACTCTTACAAAAATACAACCAGATTCCATTGTTTTACTCGCACGACAGTCTACATTACATTAAATAAGAAATTGAATAAGAATAGTTAACAGTGGAAATAAGTGCCCATTCTACCTGGCCAAAGTAGAAAATAAAAGGTTAAAATTATTGGCCGGAAATCAAAATTTAGGAGGCGAACTCTTGCACTCCTTTGAAATTCACTTGGAAATACCTAAAACACGATGTAGGCTGATGGCCGTAAGTTAGAGAGGCTACGCCTATACTACGGAGATGACTAGACGGAGAGAAAGATCTAAATTACAAAGAAGAGATAAATTTTAAAGTTTACGAAACCGTGGTCATCTCAATACCAAGTTGAAGGGAATTAAAAAAGGGTTCCCACTGTTTATTCCCTAAGTTAGATTAAGGTCCTAAACCAGATTGAAAATTTACGTTGCAGGATTACAATAAGAAAGAATTTTTGAAGCCTTTCCCTCGAATTAGTTTTCTGAGACTATTACATGATTGAAAGTGTCTGCGATTACCTTGAGCTGGAGGGCTTTCCGGAGATGCGCGAGGCGTGTCCCCTGCCTCCTCTATGAACACACACTATTGCTGGACTGGAGAGATCGAAAGACAACATGGCCCGAAAGGTCGCAGCTTTTATAGCGGAGAGAAAGGTTTCAGAATCCCCTGGCCGAAGCCCTGAACACACCCCCAAATTCCATTGGATAATCAAATAAATATCAACAATTCTTGATTGATCACAATATTAAGCCGGCGGGAAGAAATGGAAGTGCTAGTGACCTTAGAACACCGAAAACAATCTACAAACAATTCAATTTAGGCAACCAAAGAATACCAAAATACTCTTGAAATTTAATTGTCCATCCTCTCACCAGGAGGAGCATATAAATCGACAGTAGAGACATCTGAAGATAAACCTTCAAACATTTTCCACTAGAAGTTTCACTGTTCGTATCACAGATGGCCTTTTAAAAGGCGCTTAGTTTAAATGTACGAAGTTGGTGTACCTTCGGTACAACAACAACAACAACAACAACAACAACAGTAATAATAATAATAATAATAATAATAATAATAATAATAATAATAATAATAATAATAATAATAATAATAATAATAATAATAATAACACTGCTGCGATTTGCATGAATTATTTAACTGACTGTAAGTTATTAATTTTACGAAGTTTTCAACGTAACGTCAGAATAGCTGGATATTAATTTTATCATAGACTAGAAAGATATCCGTGCTTCACTACGGTATTATACTGAAATTTGGAATTGAACGCTAATTTTTTATATATACGATCCGCCGAAATTCGCGATCTGACTCGTTTTCTGAGAGATTCCGCCAAAATTCGCGATCTGATTTGTTTCCTAATAGATTACGGCAAGTTCCCTCCCATTGTTCAATCCTTCTTTCCAGCAATCGATTTCGTACTTCCACGGCTAGGTCTAGGTATTCCACCCGGTCACTTGGATCCCTAAATCTTTGCCATCTTTTCTTATAAGCATTTTTAATATGGATCAAATCCTTCAGGAGATCCAGCGTGATGTCGTCTTGGGTGCCTTGGCGATACTGAACCCGCGTCCGGACTGCATTCTTAGTCATTACCCGTCCAGGAACCGTTTCCAGCGCGGTCCGCACATTTGACGACGGTCCAGAACATTATTATTATTATTATTATTATTATTATTATTATTATTATTATTATTATATGTTCTAGACCCCACAGCAAGATGCAAGACCGCTACTTGGCGGTAAATTACATCTGCTACCATTGTCATTGTTGAGAATGTGACCAGCACCATTATCGCGCGTAGGCAAGTGTGCGGGATTTCTGGCGATACGAATGACATACTTCCGTGCATTATTGACCTTATTATAGAGGTGAACAATTGGACGGTCAATCTCATTCCTATCGTTTATTTCAAATGTGTTTAAATTTTTATTTATATGCCAGGAGAATCTACTGTAATCTAAGAACGTTCTCCGAAGGAAAACATGGCTCTTGAAAACGAACCCAGGAAAGATTGAAAATGACCGGTTTATGATTAGAATAAGTACATCGAAAATCTAAAGCCTGTTTCCAGTCATTCGACAGGGTCAGGAATGGAAAGAATAAAGCCCCATCTAGCGGCGACTATAGGAATTGTGCCGGCTACCGAAACCTGTCGCACTCCTCTGAGGCAATGATTAATGAATGACAAATGAAATGAAATGATATTGGACAGTGTTGCTGGAATGAATGATGACAGGGAAAACCGGAGTATCCGGAGAAAAACCTGTCCGCCTCCGTTTTGTCCAGCACGAATGTCACATTGAGAGACCGGGATTTGAACCACGGAACCCAGCTGTGAGAGGCCGGCGCGCTGCCGCCTGAGCAACGGAGGCTCCTTATAAATACATTATGAACAGTAAAATCAATTGGTCTCACCTCCTTTTACACTCCTCCGCCGTTAAGTTTATTTACCGCCACCCCCCCTCCCCCATAAAGAATAGAAGACGTGTTTCTTTATGTTTAAAGGAGATTCCAAACACCAATGTTCACGTCTATTACCTTCAGTTTTGAGATAAAAATAATTCACTTTTTTTTCACTTTCACACTACTCAACCCCCCCCCCCCCAACCAAGTGAATTTTCTGGCAAAAAATACTTGTTTCTTTAATAGTAAAGGATCTTCTAAATACCAATTATCACGACTTTAACTTCTTCAGTTTTTGATTTATGTGTCCTCATGAAAGGAATTCAATTCCTTTTCGCTCCCGCCCCCAAGATGATCCCCCCAAAACGGGGTTTTCTTTGTTTTTAAAGGAGAACCAAATACCAATTTTCACGTCTGTAACAACTTTAGTTTTTATTAGATGTAAGTTATCTCATACAATTAAGTCAATCAATTTTAAATTCCTTCACCTCCCCCTCCCATTCATTGGATTTTCCGAGTTTTTCTTTACTTTTAAAGCAGATTCCAAATATCAAATTTCACGTCTGTAACATCTTCATTTTTGGGATAACAGTAGTAGCCTAATTAAAAGAATTCAACACCATTTTCAGTCAGTTTTACCCCCTCCCCGCGTCCACCCAAGTGGTATTTCCGAAAAATAAAAATACACGTTTCTTTATTTTTAATAGAGATAAAAATACCATTTTTCACTTCTGTAACATGTTAAGTTTTTTGAGATATACTATATAAATTCTCATTTTACAGGAGATTCCAAATACAACGTTTTACGTCTGTAACATTCTACGTTTCTCAGATATTCTGTAGATGTAGTCTTTCAAAAAATTCACCCCAATTTGTCACTCCTGTTTAACCGCCATTAATTGGATTTTCCAAAAACAAAAAAGCGTGTTTCTTTATTTTTAAAGGACATCCCATATACAAATTTTCAGTTCTGTAATATCTTCAGTTTCTGAGATATATGTATCCTCAATAAAGGCATTCAGCCCATTATTCACCCTTTTAACCCCTCCTATTGGGATTTACAGAAAACAAAAAAATAAGTGTTCCTTTATTTTTAAAGCAGATTCTAAATATCAACTTTTACATGTGCAAACTTTTAGAGTTTTTAGATGTAGATACACTCATATTAAAAATTAACCCCCTTTTCACCCCCCATTAATTGGATTTTTCAAAATAAAAAAATACCTGTTTTTTTATTTTTAAAGTATATCCCAAACACCAATTTTCAGGTCTGTAATATCTTCAGTTTCTGAGATATAAGTACCGGTATCCTGATTAAAGGTATTCAACCCCTTTTCACCCTTTTTCACCCTCCTATTGGGATTTTTTGAAAACAAAAAAGACGTGTTTCCTTATTTTTAAAGAAGATTCTAAATACCAATTTTTACATCTGTACACTTTTAAAGTTTTGAGTTATAGATACACATATTTTAAAATTTCACCCCCCCCTTTTCACCCCCTTAGCGAGGGAATATCCAAAAATCCTCTCTTAGCGAGCACCTACATCTTAATATGAATGTATCCCCAAAATTTCATTTCTTTATGTCCAGTAGTTTTGGCTCGGTGATGATGAATCAGTCAGTCAGTCAGTCAGTCAGTCAGTCAGTCAGTCAGGACAAGTTATTATATATATATGGATCTGTCATTGATAACCATGCAGTAATAATTGTTATAAGAAATAAATAAATGTTTTGTGTTGTTTACGTAACAGTGACTTAATTGATACAGCGCTGACCGGATGTGTAGACGTGAGTTAAGGTCTGAGATAAATGAAAGTATCGAGCAACAAGCAATATGAGAAAGAAAGAAATCCCCGCAAGAGGAAGAAAATGTTACGTTGAGGTACCAGGGAAAATAATCCTGGATTAACAAGTGACGAGCTACGCACCATTATGAGAGCCAATGTCTGCGGGTAAGGATGGAAGATAAATAAAGCTCCGAGGAAATAATAAGATAGAAATAAGAATCTACGTTGAAACTAATAAATGAAATAAAGAAGGACTAGCCGTTTTGTAATAGAGAAAGGCGTCTGCTTATAAATGCTCGAACACAAGATATAAAAGCCGCCATAATTACAATATCCAGAAGCACTGGGAATATTTAGTTGATATTGAGTTGATTCCAGATTGTGTCCTCTGATATGAAGCAGATTTAAATTGATACCCAAATATTTTTCACTTTAAAATTACACCTGTGAATAATAATAATAATAATAATAATAATAATAATAATAATAATAATAATAATAATAATAATAATAATCAAATGTTAAATACCTGACACGGTAACAGTTTTGCTGCGGAGGTTAAGTAATAATGTGTATGTCTACGATTTTTTCTTTTGCTTGACTTTTCATTCCTTATTTTATCATGGAAGAATAGTTTACGAGGATCTTACAGCCTGATGTATTTTCAGGCCTATTTAATTTTGAGCTGACTCTTGTAAATAACAGCCAGATTGGTACGCGATTGTATTGTTCTGCGTAAGTAGTATAGGTTCGATATGATAGGATGTCTTCGTATTTAGACGATAGAATTAGAATAACAGAGGCTTATCTGATTCTTGCTCTTGCCATTTACTTTGTTTCATGGTCAACGTGAGAGTATTCAACCACACTGCATTGTAAATATAAGGTCAGTAACCTTAGGGAACGAAGGCAGCTTTGTTACGTCTTTTAAAACAACGTTTCGCTTACAATATCCAAGCAAATTGCAACTGGATAATTAAATCACTGAATAGGCCTCTGTAAAAATGTAAATAAATAGAACGGTAAGTGTAAAGCTGTAGACTTTAAGACACTTCTTTAATAACTGGGTAAAATATACACGAATTATACAGACCCGATCGGGTTAAACATTTGAATGTGTAAAATGCTAATATGTAAATATTAGGCAGGTCTGTTCAGCTGATTTATATATATATTTTTAACTCAGAGAATCCATGTTGACAACACAGTGATCATAAAATGTTCATGGATACATTTTGTTTGAGTATCCATCCGATACCAGGTCATGAAAGGCCAGTTGAGGCCATATCTAATTTTATGATAATTTAGATAACAATAATATGACTGTCAGCAGTTAATTCCCAAGCTGAAATATGTTCTCAGGAAACTCCTTTCATTTACTGGAGCAATGGCAATTCATATATTACAATGCAATTTCTTTATGATTTTAATTTTGGTAACTGTTAATTAACTAAATATACCGTTAACACTGATCAGAGTTACCCTATATAACAATTACTGTATTTGACATTTTTAAATATAAGATAACTAAGGTTACGTCAGTCATTTAATCAATATTACACACCTGTGTATCAGCAATTAATTTGAATTTAATTAATGAGTTATGGAGAACTGTTGCTTATGGCGTGACCTAACTATTGATAGTGATTTAAGAATTTTTAGTCAATTTAATGATTTATTGTCCACTTAAAATTTTGGGATTTTAATTAATTTCACGATTAGACTTAATTAGTAAAATTTAATCTGGTCCATTCTCATTTAGCAGCGATAAAATCCGTGGTTTTTAATTCCCTTATGTACCTGATTTAGAAGAATTATCCCGAACCGATTGCGCCCCAAGCAGATGTGAGTCTCCGAGCAGTAAATATACTTATTTACAGAGCGGCGTGGCAGAATCCAAGAGAAGTTTACGGTCGCTTCGACGTTTCCAAGTGTACAATACAGTATGTCACATGGGGGTAGAACCGGTGCACCCCACTATGTCTGCGTCTGTCTGCATTCATCCTCATATTAATGCACTCAATGTGCCGCAAATGTTATTATTTATTTATTTATTTATTTACTTATTTAATTAATTTATATCAGTCTTCGTTTGTTCACAACTATTGTAGGAGATTAATTTTTTAAATTCGTTGTAGCATTTTGGGTCCACATGGTCAGATATCAATTCGGACAAATTAATAAATACAGTACAAATTATATTTATTATACTTTCAAGATTGCGCAGAAACGAAAATCTTTCTACGGAGAATACTGGTTGGAGACTGCCCGTATTGCACATACAGCTAACTCTCGTCTTAAGACTTTGCTGAGCACGGTCTTGGTACACACAGTCCGATATGTACGGTGTGCTTTTGAAACACACAAGATGGCAAGACTGAGCAGCCGTAAATAACATAATCTATTGTAACTGCTCATTTAAAATTTTGTATCAAGTGCATTATTTTATGGAAGTGAAACATGGACAGTAGCTGATGCAGAAAGAGAGTACAAATATTTGAAATGTTGTGTTACCCAAAAGTTCTAAAGGTGAGGTGGGTAGATCGGATGCTGAGTCAAGTTGGTGAGAGGGGAACTATTTGGCGAGGTAGATCGATCCACCGTCGGCTGTCCTGAGAATGACTTTCGGGGTTTTCCATATTCCTGTACTAAGGCGAATGCCTGGACAGTGAGGTGTTGTATGTAAATAAAGAGAAGTGTATCAAGACGAAGACAAACAGCCAGTCCCGAAGCAAGAAGAATTAACTATACGCAGTCTAAATTCTCGCTGCAGCAGGAATCGAACCCCGCGCCCTCTGAACCGAAGGCAAATACGCAACGAGTCTGACTCCTGAAAGTCCGAATCTGACGGACATACTTAGTTTTGCCTGGATGCTCCTCATCCATAGGGAACATAACATCAATCTTAGATGAAAGGCTGTTAACCGCAGTGTCCCTCTTCATAGCATTGGGACTCAGATAGTAAACTGATAGGTTTTACAGTGTCAGGTAATGCTTACACCGCCACACAAGTGAACAGCCTGACTTAGGAATGAAGCAGCTCATAGTTTGCGTGGTGGTTGGTGCTGCTCCCTGGAGGTAAGCTAACAGCGGTTCAGGTGTACCACAGGGAAACTCCTCAAACAGCTCGCTACTCGACCTACAGCCTCAAGGATTCTGAAACTCAAAGTGATATGGGTGGTAAAATGGAACGGATGGTTCTATATTTAATGTTTTATCATTATAGAACTGTTTAATACCTTGAATATGTGGTGGATACCCACTGTGGAAGGAAATAAGACAGGGTGAATAAAATGTATATCGACAAATGCTCAAGACACCCGAACAAATACTTTATTGCGACTGTCATATGTGCCTGTGAGGCATTGTTTGGCGAGGCCACCCTATCTTAATTTAACACAGCATTACCATCCTACATGGTGCGTGTTACTCACAGGACCGTGTAACGCACATAATTAATATCATCACCATCATATCACCATCTCCATCGTCTGAGATACTTAGTCCAGCAATCTCCGAGGATTGAAGTGTATACTGCTAGTTCTTGTTACATAGGTTGTATTTTATTTCCTTTGTTTTGAATATATTACTAAAAATCAATGTTGCAAAACATAAAAAACAATCTGCACAAATGCCTCTGTTGACCTGTACACAGCGGGATATCGGCGGGATATGGCCTGACCAACGCGATGGAAGACTGCAGGATTGTCTGTATGGCAGCAATTATCCAAATCATCAGATCTTCAGATTAAGCAGGGGTTGCGTACACAAGAGCTTACATCTGTTACTGCACAAAAAAGTCAAGAGGAGTCAAATCATGGGATCACGGGGGCATGGTATAGGCCAATCCACCGTCCTAGGAATTGCTCATTTCTGGAACGTGTTGCCGCGCCATACAGTGTCTCACAGGCAGGTATGACATTCCTTAAAAAATGTTTGTCTGGGTGTTCCGAGTACAAATGTACAATTATGTACCAAACTCTCGCACTTTAAGGAGAAGAACTATCCAGAAAGTACAGTATAAGAGTAACCGTCCTCCTTATGAGCACACGTGGTGCAGACTAACTACGAGCTTCAGAGATTACGTTGTCACTTTTTTTTTCTTGTTACAATTTGCTTTACGTCGCACCGACACAGATAGATCTTATGACGACTATGGGATAGGAAAGGGCTAGGAGTGTGAAGGAAGCGTCTGTGGTCTGAATTAAGGTACAGCCCCAGCATTTTCTCTTCTTCTTCTACCGCTTTTCCCAAACCTGTGGGGTCGCGGGTGCGAACTGTGTCGCACATGTGGATTTGGCCCTGTTTTATGGCCGGATGCCCTTCCTGACGTCAACCCTATATGCAGGGATGTAATCACTATTGCGTGTTTCTGTGATGGTTGGTAGTGTAGCGTGTTGTCTGAATATGAAGAGGAAAGTGTTGGGACAAACACAAACTCCAAGTCCCCAGGCCAGAAGAATTAACCAGAGGAAATTAAAATCCCCGACCCAGCCGGGAATCGAACCCGGGACCCTTTGAACGAGGGCCTCAACGCTGACCATTCAGCCAATGAGTCGGACAGCTCCAGCATTTTCCTGGTGTGAAAATGGAAAACCACGGAAAAACATCTTCAGGCTAACGTGAACAAACCCCGCAGCCACACGCTCGGTTACGTTGTAACTAGCGCACTAAAGTAGTCATGTCAGATTTTTATTTCGGTATTTGAGTATTCACCCAGAAGCAACTTGTCAATGACCCCTGCACCATTCATTTATATTTTATTTAGATACTATACTTCTCATTATTATAAGAATTACGCTTTTATAATGCGTCCTCACGGCTACCTCCGTTGAAAGGTAGCAGGTTAGAATGATAAATTCTCGAAAACCGTAAAAGTAGTTAGTGGGACGTGAAAGTACTAACAAAGAATAATAACTGTAAAATTTAATTCAATGATTTCTTAAAGCAGAATTTTACTGCACATAAAATAATAATAATAATAATAATAATAATAATAATAATAATAATAATAATAATAATAATAATAATAATTTTATTGATATTGCGTTCTACTAACTACATCTTTGCGGGTTTTGGAGACGCTACGGTGCTTGATCGAACTGCCAACTTGACCGTAGAAGGCCCAGCGCTCTACCTTATGAGCTACTTAGGCCAGCAATATCCAAATAATGAAGTGTACACTGATACGTAGATTGTATATTATTTCCTTCGTTTTGAATATATCGCTAAAATCGGTTACTTGTTCGGATCATCAGAGGAGAGATTGATTAGTTCGATGAGACTCTGCGCGTTACTCCATTCTTTGCGAAACATTTCAACTCACTGCAGCACACGTCTGCTTGCCATATTGATGTCTTGGTCTCCAACCTGTCATTCTTACCTATTCGTGTACGGACTCAACAAGTGTCAGGGTGTCACGAGATGTGCCCCAGTAAATAATGTTTTTTCCTGCGCCAAATCGTTATCTTTCCAACTTAACTCAATGGCTCTTCCTTTATGAGCCGGATCTAATCATCATAGCTTCAACAGTATACTGTAGCGCTACTTTTAAATCGCTTTTATTATCATTTTGAGACTGTTATTGACCACACTTCACTTCTATACACTGTCGCTCTCTATTCAAACGTCCTTATGCGTATTTTATTACGGATATCATGTCTTATCAACAGAGAAGAAAACAAAACGAATTATTATAATAACAGACAAATAGGGACACAAAATGCAGTGTATTTGTATCGTCTACAGTAGTGTACGACTTCGTTTAGAGTTACTGATTACATAAATAGACACAAGTACTGTGGAAATCAAAAGAGTAAAAACAATTCAATAATTGTACTACTGATGCAATATGCATGAACCGCGATATTATTTTCCCCTCGAAAATACACTCCGTCGTTACCTTAGTATTTTTTTATTTTTAAAATACTATTTATTCGGGGCGTCGATCTAAGAAGACCTTTTGCCCCTACTTTGCATCATATGTTGTGAAACTGCGAGTATTTGGAAATGGCGTAAGTGTAAAGTGTTGAATGTGAGGAAAGCAACATTAAGAACGACACAAACACCCAGTCCCCAGGCCAGGGATATTAATAATTTACAATTAAAAACCTCTGACCCGGCCGTGAATCGAACCAGGGGCCGCCGTGTGATAGGCGGACGCGTTGCCCCCTTCACCGCGGTGCCGGACAGTACTTTGGTATTCTGTATCTTTCTGTGTGCGTCTGATTGTTGGACACTTAAAGAAGATTGGACTGTGCCAATGAAAATAGATATGTGTGCACTTGGATGCTATCCGCTGGCGAATGGCGGTATTTATGAGCATCTGTTTTGTCATGAAGTTGATGATGCTTGTTGTTTTAAGGGGCCTAACATCGAAGGTCATCGGCCCTGTCATGAAGTTAGATTACCCCTTGTCTCAGAGGCGAAGATCATTACGCGTGTGTTATGTTCAGTGTAATGACTGCATGTTATATCTTATGTGGTGTTTGATGATGATGATGATGATGATGATGATGATGATGATGATGCAGGAGAGCATGTCCCGATGTCGATTCATAGCCTACTCCTGCCGAATAACACCAAGGGGTCTGTTCATAACTTAACGTTCCCATCTGACGGACGAATCAACAGCGTCATATGCCCTTACTCCATAAAAGTACTACGGAGAAGTTTAGAATTGAACCTAGGCTTTTGAGCACACAATCTAGTGGTTAAGGATTGTATACCACCACCTATCCTACCTTGCCGGCCAACGTTGAGACGAAAACTTTTTTCCACCAACTGGACTCGAACTGGCTTTCTACCGTGAAGACTTGATCCCTTAATGATCATGACCATCAGGCGGGCTTGAAATAGATACGTTATGGCACAAAATAGGCCACAGCTTCATAAACACAGAATAAGGAAAAGACTGCGTTCGAGATGAGTCAATTTCTCCCCTGAAGTAAAACTTTCCTTGCTTGGGCCAATCTATATCTTATGTCCTCCTTATCTCAGCCAACATTGGCTGTTTTAGTACCCAAAAATCCGAGCAATTGGACCGTGCGGTTAGGGTCACGTAGCTGTGAGCTAGCATTCTGGAGATACGGGGCTCGAACCCCACTGTCGCTAGCCCTGAAGATGGTTTTCTGTGGTTTTCCATTTTCACATCAGGCAAATGTCCTAGGGCTGTATCTTAATTAAGGCCACGGTCACTTCCTTACCACTCCCAGCCCTTTCCTATCCCGTCGTCGCTATAATATCTATCTATGTCGGTGCAATGTAAAAAGCAAATTGTAAAAAAAAAAAATTAAAAATCAATGAGCAACATTACTTTGCTTTTTTAAGATTTATTTTAGGTCCGCCTCTGTGGTGTAGTGGTTAGCGTAATTAGCTGCCACCCCCGGAGGCCCGGGTTCGATTCCCGGCTCTGCCACGAAATTTGAAAAGTGGTACGAGGGCTGGAACGGGGTCCACTCAGCCTCGGGAGGTCAACTGAGTAGAGATGGGTTCGATTCCCACCTCAGCCATCCTGTAAGTGGTTTTCCGTGGTTTCCCACTTCTCCTCCAGGCGAATGCCGGGATGGTACCTGACTTAAGGCCACGGCCGCTTCCTTCCCTCTTCCTTGCCTATCCCTTCCACTCTTCCCATCCCTCTACAAGGCCCCTGTTCAGCATAGCAGGTACTGGCGAGGTACTGGTCATACTCCCCAGTTGTATCCCCCGACCAAGAGTCTGAAGCTCCAGGACACTGCCCTTGAGGCGGTAGAGGTGGGATCCCTCGCTAAGTCCGAGGGAAAAACCGAACCTGGAGGGTAAACAGGTGATGATGATGATGATGATTTATTTTAGACTTACTTTCCTAATCTGAATTTTTCTGCACCACCTGACTTCATTCCACTGTGCGTTTATATAATTTCATTCTGTAGTCCATGCCTTCCTTCTCTATGCTCATTCTTTTTAGCAGGAGGGAGCCTAAAATTTGGTATAGGATCTAAGCATACGTATAACGAGTCTCGAAGTACTTGATGTAATTGATGTCGAAATCAGCCATCAGTTTAACAGTTATGGTGCATAACACCCACGACTAGACTATGTCCGGTTTGTTAAATAACAGTGACTTATAAGGGATTGAGTAGGGGCAATGTGTAAACAGCCTTTTAGTGGCGTGGCGCTCTACAGTCCAGGTTATGACCCGCGTTTATCTTTGTTAGTCGGGCCCACTAACATAGAGAACCATGAATTCTAAAGTACGAGAATGTTTTTACTGTGATATGGCGTTGGATGATGGCGGATATATTTCCCTCCCCCGAAATACCGTACTGTGCATACGTAACAGCATGACAAACAGTCACGATGAACTCCAACGCTATACACAGAACTATTTTGTGGATAATAACATTCATGCATTTTGCTTTTAACTCCAATATGCCGACATAAATCTCCACTTATTGGATGCAATCCCCTTTTTAATATTTTATTTTGAGGAAATAAAATATGAGAGCTGCATGTTATTTTATTCTCAATAAATATTGTAGATGAGTGCAGCAAAATATTTACGACAGGAGGATGAACATTACGTCCCAGAATTCTGTCTGCCAGAAGTAATAAATAACTTTTAACAGGAACTAATTTTTTTTCTTTTTTTTTTTTTGCTAGGGGCTTTACGTCGCATCGACACAGATAGGTCTTATGGCGACGATGGGATAGGAAAGGCCTAGGAGTTGGAAAGAAGCGGCCGTGGCCTTAATTAATGTACAGCCCCAGCATTTGCCTGCTGTGAAAATGGGAAACCACGGAAAACCATCTTCAGGGCTGGCGATAGTGGGATTCGAACCTACTATCTCCCGGATGCAAGCTCACAGCCGCGCGCCTCTACGCGCACGGCCAACTCGCCCGGTAACATGAACTAAAAACCGTCTACGTATTTATAAACAAAGATCAATTACTCTAATAAAGCGTGTGTTAAATACAATAGTTACAATTTGAACAGTTTGAACAGATAGCTATTGATGGACTCTTTCTTTCTTTCTTTCTTTCTTTCTTTCTTTCTTTCTTAATCCGTTTACCCTCCAGGGTTGGTTTTCCCTTGAACTCAGTGAGGGATCCCCCCTTCACCGCTTCAAGGGCAGTATCTTGGAGCGTGAGACTTTGGGTACGGGGATGAAACTAGAGAGGAGGACCAGTGCCTTGTCCAGCCGGCCCCACCTGCTATGCTGAACAGGGGTTTTGTGGAGGTTGGGATGATTGGAAGGGATAGACAAGGAACAGGAAAGGAAGCGGCCGTGGCCTAAAGTTATGTACCATCCCGGCATTTGTCTGGAGGAGAAGTGGGAAATCACGGAAAACCATTCGAGGATGGCTGAGATGGGAACCGAACCCCCTCTACCCAGTTGACCTCCCGAGGCTCAGTGGATCCCGTTCCAGCCCTCGTACCACTCTTCAAATTTTGTGCCAGATCCGAGAATCGAACCCGAGCTGTCGGGGATGACTCATAGTGAGCATAAAATTTCGTTCTATCCTATCAAGAGTTTGGAAGTACTTGATATAAATGATGGCGTAATCAGCCATCAATTCAGCAGTCATGGTACGTGAGATCCACGGATAGACCTTATCCGGTTCATTCACACACGCACGGAAGGAACAAGGACAATATTGGCGTTCCCCAACTTCAGACTGGCTGTACCAAAATTCTGAATGTAGTAATGGCAATTGCCGTACGTACAAACAAGGTTCAGAGTAAAATCCAGTTAGAGGGAGGGAGAAGAAATTTCGTGGACGAAAGGAAGGACACCGCATGGCACAGTTGTCACACTCAAAATATATTCAACTGAGGGAAATATGAATGAATAAAATTAAGTAGCGTAAGTATTGTATACATAATCATAAATGTAAATTAAAAATAAAAAAAATCGTTAGTTTATAAATTAGTTAATGGTTATCTTCTTTTCGGTGTGTGTATCTCTGTTAGTCGGGCGCTCTAATATCGATAATAACGTTTTATTTTATAATTTTTCTTAACGTCTTATATATTTTAGTGAACTATGTAGTGTGTATTTATAAGAATAATGAAAGAATGCATGACGAAAAACCGAGCGAGTTACTACGCGGTTTGGGTCACATAGTTGTCAGCTTGCGTTCAGGAACCCCACTGTCAACTGAAGATAATTTTCTGTAGCTTCCCATTTTAAAACCAGGCAAATGTATCTTAATCCTTAATCAAGGTCGCGGTCACTTGTTTCCCACTCCTAGCCCATTCCTCAGTTTTATGTTACACTAGTATCCTCTGTAGAATCAGTGGCGGAGTGTCGACCTTTGATCGCATGTTCATACCCGTCAGAAGCAGTCAGATTATTGAAGGGCGGAATAGTCCATTCAACACTGCACATCGTACATTATCGGTACTTAAAAGATCTCTGGTGACATATTGGTTGTTTATTCGACAAAATTAAGCAGAGAATAAAGGCCTCACCAATAGATCGTCCATCAGAGATTGATTTCTTTGCCATCTGGTGGAGTAACACGGAATGTCGAAACTGACATGCACCCAGTGTAAATGGCGTCAAATGAAAATATATGTTCACGCGTTATAATAATAATAATAATAATAATAATAATAATAATAATAATAATAATAATAATAATAATAATAATAGGATAAAATTGGCGAACAAAAAAAAGAAGACATTGTGTCTGTATCTGCTCAAATCTACAACAGTAGTTTCGTGGGTTGATTCCCAGCTCCACTTGTTTAGGAGTGGTGGTGATTATGTTCTTTTAAGAGGAAGTACATCTAGGCGACCATCCTCGTTGTTTGAGAGTCCGGAACAGGTTGAAATCAACACCAGGAAGACACGGAGAGAATTATAATGCCACTGTAGGGAAGACCTGGCTAAACTTACAGTATTAAGGCAAAATGAGGATATGACACACTTTGAGAATAATTATTAACTGGGTGAGTTGACCGTGCGGTTAGGGCCGCGCAGTTATGAGCTTGCATCTCGGAGATTGTGGGCTCGAACCCAACTGTCGGCAGCCCTGAATATGGTTTTCCGTGTTTTCCCATTTTTACCCCAGGCAAATGCTGGGACTGTACCTTAATTAGGGCACCGTCGTTTCTTTCCCATTCCTAGGCCTATCCCGTCTTTGTCGATGCGACGTAAAGCAAATTGTAAAAAAAAAAGAGACTATGAAAATAATATTTATTCACTGAAACAACTGTTACTTGTGCTATATTTCCTGAGTCCCCTCGGCTTATACATAAGCACACATCTTGCCAAATTATATTGCACAGACCTCAAAATAATATGTCACAAGGTCTTACGTGCACTCTCCGTAGGCATTCCACTCACTAAGTTCCCGAAAATCTAATATTATGATTCCCACTTCCTTTCCACTATTATAAAGAAATCTCACCCTCGCGGGAAGTACACAGTGCTCATAGCTTCGATGTTCAGAGCCTATAGGTGAAATATCAGTGTATTTCGAAATTTCCAGTTCCTTTCCAATGATTTGGTGTGAAGTAGGAATGGCATAACCGAAAAAGACATGAAAACAGGCTGAGTCAATGAACTGCGACAACAGTGAATCATCATCTATAGTTTCCAGCTGTTGGCCGGGTCTACTTACAACAGTGAATAAAGATCCTATATATGCATGAACTCGTTATTATACTCGTGATTCACTACGGAATTCTACAACGTATACAGTATTCTAGGTGAAGTAGTGTACCAGCTGTAAGATGTTATTGCATTGTGTAGCTCTTAGCTACTGATGGTCATCAAATATGTTTTCATTATAACTGATAATTAAAATAGCGTGTAATACATGACCTATTAGCTGATTTAAAACTCCTATTCACCAAACCAAAGAATTCTGGCTCTCCGATATTCCAGGTTTGTGTCACTGCCATGTTCTCCTCAAATAAATAGCAGTAAGCATGGAAACGCGTCGTGCACGGAAACCTAAAATACACTGGCGGAAGAAAATACCCCAACACCAAGAAGGGTTTACGCTAGATCAACGAACGTTGGTAGGCGTGTTTATACATCTGAAAGATGATGGTGATTCAAATCGCATTAGCGTGGCACCAATTGCATGGCAGCAGTGGCCACGAGAAGGTACTCTCGCAAGAAGACCGAGCTCCGGACGTCCCGTCGTACCACCGAGAGGGAGGACCTCTGTATTCGGCGTATAGCTGTCGGGCAGCGATCTGCATCTTTCGTAGTAATTCGAGCGGCAGTTGGCACCACAGTGACGCATTGAGCTGTTCGAAATAGGTTACTTAAAGGATAGCTTCGAGCCAGACGCCCTGCGGCATGCATTCCACTTACCCCAACCCACCGCTGTCTGCGACTTCACTAGTGTCAAGCGATAGCTCACTGGAGGATAGAGTCTAAGTCTGTTGTGTTTTCCGATGAAATCCGGTTCTGCCTTGGTGCCAGTGATGGCTGTGTGTTGGTTAGAAGGAGGCCAGGTGAGCGTCTGCATTCCACCTGTCTGCAGCGTCGACACACTGGACCTACACCGGGAGTTCTGGTCAGGGGAGCAATTTCTTATGCCAGCAGGAACACTCTCGTGGTTATCCCATGCGCCCTGACTGCCAATGTGTACGTCCGCCAGGTGATTCGACCTGTTGTGTTGCCATACATTATTCGCGGGGGTGTTTTCCAACAGGATAATGCTCGCCCCCATGCCGCTGTTGTAACCAAACGTGCTCTACAGAGTGTCGACATGTTGTCTTGGCCTGCTCGATCCCCCGATCTGCCCCCAATGGAGCACGTATGGGACATCATTGGACGACAACTCGAGCGTCATCCACAACCGGCATTAACCGTCCCTGTATTGACCGACCAAGTGCAACAGGCATGGAACTCCATACCACAAGCTGACATCCGGCGCCTGTAGACACAATGCATGCACGTTTGCCTGTCTGCATTCAACAGTCATGCGATTACACCGGTTATAAATGGACCAGCATGGCACATTTGCGATGGCTTTTCTCGTGCGGATATTAATCTGTAGTCTTGTACCATTAATCAATTAAAAATGTTATCTCGACAAATATATTGCCAAAATTTCCGTATTCTACATTCCTTATTTCATGGTGTTTTGATATTTTTTCCGCCAGTGTATTATGCAGACTTCTAGAGAACATAATGGTTCGAAGGTTATATTATATTAGTTGGTGATAGTTCAAACACATTCCAATAAACATTAACGTCAAAAACATGCGGAAAGAAGGAAAATTCGGCAGATATTCGCAAACTTTCCTTCGCGGAATGGGGAAACGTTGATGATTCACCTCCTGATATCAATGTGTATTACGGAGATTTCAGATAAGCGCTTTTTCAATACTTGAATTATGGGGTGCGTTTGTACAGCAATTACGGCTGCAATTAAGATGCATGAGCATAACCCCCAAGAGAAGGGCACAATCTAAGTGAAATGAGTTGAAGTTGGTAACAGTTTGTCACCTAGAATTCTGTATACATTATAGAATTCCGTAGCAAATCACGGGTACAATAACTGGTTTATGCATATATAGCATCTTTATTCAGTTCATTGCCTCAGCCTGTTTTGATCTTCTTTTCTCGGTTAGATCATTCCTAATTTACAGCGAATCTTACGAAATGCACTAGAAATTCCGAAATACATTGGTATTTCACCGATAGGCTTTTGACACTTTATGGACAGAGAACGATGTTATTGTCACTGAGTTATTATGATAGAGGGTAGAAATCTGATTTGGATCCTGGAGGCATTCAAATTTTTTCAGGTCAGATCTATTTTGAATATTAAACCTCTGTTGGGCCGTCAAATTTATCCGGATGTAAAATGCTAGGGAACACCATTCGGCCTGTCTGGACAGGAACGTATATTAAGTTACATGTACTGATACCGGGAGCCAGCAGCTGACGTACTCTTTTCTTAGCGTCTTGACCAAACACTTGACGCACGCCCTATTTGCCGTTAAGATCTCTGGGTATTATCGCGCAGATTACGATTAATTGAGCGGGTGTCCCCGGAGGGTGTCAGGGGGATGAAGAGCCTGTCTTGTCTCTAATTGACATCCACCGCTCCACTAATACACGCTAACATCTTCAGCCTGTTACACTGATACTCAACATAATTGGAACTAAGTGAAGAACATCGAAAATGATTGAGGCACTGAGGTCACTGAATAGAAGTTTGAAGATATATCAATTTTTGTATATAATTCTGTATAATAATATTTCTACACTTTATAATTAACCCTTCATGCTCATTAGAAATATCAGTATATGTAATCATATAATAAAGACACACACCAGGAAATTGATATAGAACATGGCTGACAAGTTTCGTTTTTTATTTAAACAGCACTGATTTTACCAAAAATAAAACATTAACTAAAAAATCGTACAATTTTATAGCAAAGTGTGTTTTTAATCATTTAAGCATATTAATATACATTCCGAATAAGTGTATAAACATGCGTCGTAGAACAAAACATACCTATCAAAATCGACATTGACATGGAAAGACAACTCAAAAACCTGTCAGTATCTTGGCTTGTAACATGGAAGGGACAAAAAGGATTTCCTTACTAAACAATCCAGGTTATTAATCAGACAACTATGTACATTTTGATTTGATTTTTGATTTGGACACTAGATTTCGCTATTGATCACTGTCCCAAACTTCACTTTCACACGACACAAAATTTCAAAACTGGTTTAAACAGGGAAAGAGTTACTGGACAAGTACCATTTCGGCATCCATACATGGATGTATTTTAAGAATGTAAAGCAAAGGGAAAATAATTATAATAATAATAATAATAATAATAATAATAATAATAATAATAACAATAATAATAATAATAATAACAAGAGAAGAAGAAGAAGAAGAAGAAGAAGAAGAAGAAGAAGAAGGAAGTCGTAACTATTCGGGATATAGTGGGTTCGAACCCAACTGTCGGCAGCCCTGAAGATGGTTTTCCGTGGTTTCCCATTTTCTCACCAGGCAAATGTTGGGACTGTACCTTGATTAAGGCCACGGCCGATTCTTTTCCACCCCCAGCCCTTTTCTATCCTATCTTCGCCATAAAAACTATCTGTGTCGGTGCGACGCAGAAACAAATTCTAAAAAAGAACAATTTTAACTAATACATTTCATGGCGTCGCCATTTATTTTAAATGACAGTAGGATGGTTTCAAGTTAATGTAACAAATATAAGGCAATGACGTGGATTTTGATATATGTCAGCAAATAATACTCAATTCGGAATTGCTTGAAGGTGTTATCTAAAGTTAGCAGGTGTAGACGGAACGACGTGTCTTCTGTATGTTTTCTTATTGATAGACTGATCAATGCTCGATGATGTAAATAATTTGGTGTATAAATAATTTGTATCCAGTGTTATATCAGTGCGTGATGATATGTTATCAGACGATGAGGTTTGTGTGGGAATATCTGAGAGCCCTCGGTTCAATGTTAAATTTCAGAAAGTACAACATTATTAATGAATGTGGATAATCTAATAGAGTTTTTTATTGTATTGATTTCTTCATGCAAACCGATAGTGATCTAGTGATCATTGGTGCGCTGCTAAGACACAGGATTACATTTCGACACCAGATGGTAATAAATTATATATTGTATTGCAATTTTAATATAATCCGATTCGTTGGCTGAACGGTCAGCATACTGGCCTTCGGTTGAGAGGGTCCCGGGTTCGATTTCCGGCCGGGTCGGGGATTTTAACCTTAATTGGTTAATTTCAATGGCACGGGGGCTGGGTGTATGTATTATCTTCATCATCATTTCATCCTCATCACGACGCGCAGGTCGCCTACTGGTGTCAAATGGAAAGACCTGCACCTGGCGAGCCGAACCCGTCCTGGGATGTCCAGGCACTAAAAGCCATACGACATTTCATTTCATTTTAATGTGTCTTCACATTTAAAAATTAATTGGTGTCAATTGAACGAGTGTAAAATGTTAATAATAGGGGTATTTTTCAGACATAGTCTAAGTCCTCAGAGGCATGCTCAGGATCATCAATAGGTAATTATACTTCATTGTGGAATTTTTCAGGGAATTTATGTCTAAATTCGTTTTCTACAAGCGCATGCTAGGATCGTTTTCATATTTGTTTTTGTTGTGATAAATTGAAGTTTTCTTGAGAACATGTCAAGTGCAAGCTTGGCTCTTTTCCATGTGTGCTTTTTGTTGTTGTAGTTGTGGTATATCAAAGTTTCTGAAATCATAGTGTACAGGTAATGCAAATTCTGTAGTAATAATTTCAGATACATATTGTTGTAAATACGTGAGTAGAAAAATCGTATAAGGCGTATATATCTTAGCGCCATTGTGTTAAGAATACTTGAATCATCAGAGAAAGTCCAGTGAATTTTGTTTTGTGAATTTGTCTTTAGTTGTCGACAAGTCTTGGTAGCTGATTTTAAAATTAGCAGGTCGCTAAGATCCCATTGTTGCATTATGACCTAGAGTTAAATAGGACGGGTTTTTTATTTGCATATGACTACGAATTTATGGAGGAGCGTGAGATCTCCCTTTATTGAGTATCTCTGTCGAGATATTTCCCGACTTGTAAGATACTGTGTTTTGCTGCCAAGGAGAGTTTTATGCTTGTGTTATTATTATCATATACGTCCATGGTTATTATCTGTGTCTGCCTGATTCTCATCCTTAAGGAATTTCTACTGCCGTGAAGTGAAATAATTGTTCTGATATATGTGTGACATTTGCATGTAGCCAAGTGTGATATTTCCACGGGAGATATAAATAATGTAATTTTTGGATTTGGTATTTGGATTGTGATCAAAACTTTGGTAAAGTTTATGGATCCTGTCTGTTGAAATTTTAAAATATTTGTGAAATAATAACCGAGTTATTTGTGTTTTAAATACCATCACGGCGTTTTAATGTGCAGGGGACGTACGTTCCCCTTTTGCTGTTTGATGTTGAGATCCTCGTCGTTGTTTTGGGATGACAGTGAGAGCTGTCAGCTGTTCTGATGTCTGTTCATGCTCAGCATGTCCGACTCGTTGGCTGAACGGTCAGCGTACTGGCCTTCGGTTCAGAGGGTCCCGGGTTCGATTCCCGGCCGGGTCGGGGATTTTAACCTTAATTGGTTAATTCCAATGGCACGGGGGCTGGGTATATGTGTTGTCTTCATCATCATTTCATCCTCATCACGACGCGCAGGTCGCCTACGGGAGTCAAACAGAAAGACCTGCACCTGGCGAGCAGAACCCGTCCTGGGATATCCCGGCACTAAAAGCCATACGATATTTCATTCTCAGCATGAAGTCTACAAATTTGGTTTCATGTTCCAGCAATTGATATTTGTTTAAGAATTTAAGTGTGTATTTCAGAGATATCTTTAATTTAAATGTAACAAAAGTGGTTCAAATCTTCCAGTGTTATATTTGAGATTTAATCATTTGATTCAAGGACTGTATTCTGTGTGTGTTAAAGTCAATTATCGATCCACTCAATTAGGTAAGAATCTTACTAGTAGTAAATTCTCTAGGTGCGTAAACAAGAAACCCACCGTGACGTTACATAGTAATGGGGTGGAATACTCATCCAACGTAACTTCAATCGCTAGACATGTGGATATCCTTAACGCTTGCATAATTTATGTTATAGTTTAGTGTACTTGCCTTATCACAATAAATTTTTGTATGTTAGACCTGTTTGCCCGAGTTTACTTGCAGCTGTTTGCTTTCACCTGACCGTATTTCCGTATCATTAGTTATATGTTCCCCATTTTTTATGACTTTATTATTATCATGAATTCGGCACGCCTGAGTTCTGAGTTAGAACGGAGCATTAATAAATTTTAGAGACATACGGGAACAGAATGATTTTTGAAAGTAATCCTAAAACTGAACTACTCCATACAAATACTTATGCCACAAGTATAAACACGAGCCGGAAACATTTTAGCATACGTAGCTTTTATCGTTTCTAATTAACAAGCCCTAACTACAAAACAATTGCACAGTTTTAAATCTGCACGCCTCTGAATTTTAAAGACTGATGGAATTCAATGCCCATCGGAAAACTGTTATAGTCTGGATAAATATAAAGAGAAATGCAACAATTATCTTATTGAATTACGGTTTAAACACTAGAGTATCATAATCTGAATGACGTCTGAAATAAACAGATTTACGTTGAATATGTATACATACACTCAATCGGAAAATTACTTAGTCTAATGACCCAAAATTCTAGCAACTATATATTATAGACATGATATAGGCTTTTGGGCTTATGCTGTGTCAAGAAAATAAGGTGAAATTCTTTACCTTTCGCAGATAACTTTGCTCTGCGTCTTCAGAAGAAAATCTCGACTGTCCACGAGAAGAGGCTTATCAAACAATGAGGTTTGAATGTCGACATTCGTCACCAGATGGCTCCCCGGACGCGGTGCAGCGCTAGCGTTTGAGGCGGAAGCTGACGGAACCATCAGAATCAGTCTGAGAGGGTCACATAACATAACAGGTGCACACACATATGAAGGTATGATATTGAAACAAGCCTGGAATGAAACTTCTGGCGATGAGAAACGTACGAATTTGGAAAACACCGAAACGAAATAACAACAAGGAAGGGAGAGGGAAGGGAACTACCTACGTAAATCCTTAATGGTTGGCAACCACGTATTACTTAATTGATAGCCAGTGTCCCTGTTGAATTTGTTAGGATTTCTACGTATTTCCACAGCTTCCCGTATGATCCTGGACCTGTAGTGTCTAGTGTGGGTAAGAGCTCGAACATCTTGGAACACATCATGACCCGACGATAGAGCGTGCTCAGCTATTGCTGATTTGTCTGGCTGGTTGAGACGAATATTTCGTTCATGTTCCCTGATACGAGTACCAATGGACCGGCATGTTTGGCCAATAGCAACGAAATACTAATTTATAATATATATAAGAGAGTACGTGTCTTACAAGGAAACCACTTGTTTTGGACGAGAGAGATTTTAATGGAACTTGGGAAAATTATAAATTAACACAAAAATTGTAGTGGTATTAGAGGACAAATTTTGTCCTTTTAGCTTACTTTATTCCATTGCTCCGATTCATTGACTTTGCTACATAAATTCGTTTCAGGATTCAATTAATGTAACTTTCAAAGTGCCCATAATTCCCTATTCCTATTACGAGTGCCTATATCTGAAATTCTTTCCTATAAATTCCTTATTATGACATCTAATTTGGCATGTCTTGAACTTTCCAGTATACAGATTGACAACTGCAATCGCCATGCTGTGCCAGTTATTTATTTCTGCGCGTGCAGAGTTTGTGAGTGCAATCTCGGTATAATTTCCTATTCGATATCCTTGTAGCTGGAAACGTCATGGGCGAAGGTGTGACAGAGTGTAAGAACCTGGCTCAAGAAATAGGGAAAAATGACAGTGCTATTATTCGAGAAGAAATCACCATCCTTAGGAATAGCCCATAGCCGCTAACCACAGTATTAGATGGAAAGTATGAACTGATTCATGATTTTGGGCTAATGGAACTGGTTTATAAAATATGCGCCTATAAATTCTTATGATGTTTTGGCATTCTTCTCTAGGTTAAAAAATATTTTAAAGGGCAGGAGATAAAATTACTCCGGAGATCCTAGATCAGTTTTTATTCACACTGTCATTGCAATAGGTGCGATTGTTCTTAGTTGTTAGTTGGACTGCGGTCCTTCGGTACAGCAAACTATGTGAATTTTCAATTTCCATAGAGTTCGTAAACTGTAAAATAGTACTATTAAATTATCTATTAAGTGAGTTCTATAGTGCCAAACGTCTTTAGAAGTTTTTAATTGGTCACTTGATTAAAACTGTTTTATAATTGGCTTGAGGTCCGCTCAGGCTACGTGATTACAAGTGAGGAGCTATCTGACGGTGAGATGGCAGCCCCGGTCTAGAAAGCCAAGAATAACGGCCGAGAGGATTTGCCGTGCTGACCAAACGACACCGCAGGTCTTCGGGCTGAGTAGCGTTCACTCCATAGGCCATGGTCCTTCGGGGTTGCTGGGCCGTGGGGTTTTATTATTATTATTATTATTATTATTATTATTATTATTATTATTATTATTATTATTTAATTTCCAGAAATCGTAAATAAAATTCAGGGATGATAAATGGAGAAAGGGCATGGCCCCTCATGTACGAATGTGCCTCCATCCCACTTTAAATTACAATAGTAAAATGTACAATTATAGTCTGCAGAATGTATATATACAGTATATACAGTTACCATATTTACATAGACATATTATTTACATAATATTCACAAGACCTGTTCAACATTCAAATAATTCCAGAAAGACGGGTTTGGTTTCTGGTACACTCTTTGGCCACGTGATGAGATTAGCCTTGAGGAGATGCTCGTCCAGGCAAACTTGGATTGATGCCGGTCCAGAGCAAAAACAGCAATGGGATTCTTCTACCTACACCTTCTTCTCACAGAATTTTGGCGACTATCTTGGAATAATATTTCTTAATTTGGTATTTATTGGGATTGCGGTGTCGTAGATATCGAGCCACTCTCGGAGGTTCCACCGCCAGAAAAATCTTCAAACCGACGTCCTTTCATTCTTGCCTTCTGTGATCAGAACCAGTGAGGCGGCTGTAAAAATCAAACATGTCTCTCAGAGAACCAGAAGATCAGTTTAAGGGGAGAATCGTGTTTCATTAAGTCGGAACTGAGTCGTAGGAACATTATGCCTCAGGAACGAGAAAGACGAGTTAGTGGAAGTAGTTATAAATATTTCAGGTCTATTAATAATGTTTACCCAAAAATGTTTTGACTCTTGATCCAGCAATTCACCTCTCTGAACGCACGGCTATGGGAGTACGTTATAGCTCCGTAGTAGAAAGACCTGTGTCCCATGTATACTGGAACCACTTTTAATACATTCCCAAAGCTCTTCCAAATCCAAGTTAATACATATTAAAAGTTTATTTTTTTATTTTTTTCCGAAACAAATTCTCTCGGGTGAGCAGGAATCACATTAGGTTCAGTCCATGTTCATGAAATAATAATTACTCGACCCGACTTCAGTCTACTAGGGCATAAGGGCACATAATGTTACGGTAGTCGTAATTTCATTAATTTTCAGCCTAAATAATGATGATTGGGTACAGCAGGACTCGCTCGCCTGCTTCTGTTATTACCGCTCACAATCAAAACCAGAACATTACCGAAAATAAAAAGCTATGCTACTATTCCTGTATAAACCTCATGAATTTCTCAGGCAGCTTTGAATAATTCTGCAAGTTCGGTCTCAGCGGACACATAAGAGACGTACAATTGCTGCTTTTCCACATGCGGCCTTTGATTGTGTAAATTGAAGTTGAACGATCAATACAACCTTGATCTGCTTGCACCTATAAATTTATACTCTGGGTTAATCTTTAAGCCGTATATAACCAATTATAGAGACAACATACCATAAAATGATCATAGTTTGTAGCAGATATATAAGGCTTAAATTCCTTATAATTCTAAATAAAACTCTGATAATTTAGAGACATATCAATGGGACCGAATGGCTCAAACAGTAGAGCGCTGGCCATCTGAAACCAAATTGACGAGTTCGGTGTTAGCTCAGTCTCTTGCAATTTGAAGGTGCTCAAAACGCTATCCTCGAGTCAATGTATTTACTGGTACGTGTATGAACTCACGCGGGACAAAATTGCGGCACCTCGGTATCCCCGAAAACTGTAATAATAGTTTTTAGGACCTTCTCGATGGAGACTATGGATATGGGCACTGCTTTTGGTCAATAATATACATTGAAATAAACTAAATTGTGGTTCGTTTCAAGTTCATCGACTGATTACGAAGTTTGGTAATTACTTTTCGTGTTTGATTGTGTTGTCTTTTGTGACTGAGCTTGATTATGACAATGTTTATACTAAATGCTTACCTTAAGTAGTGAACAAGACGGCAGCCATCATTGTTTATATTTTCTTGTCTGTCGTTGATTGTGAAATTTCTCGTTAACGTTTTAGAAAGAAATATTCAGGTAGTTAACACCACCTGGGTGTAGTTTACACCAACTATGGAATGGTAGCGATGTTTTATTATTTCATTAGTATACGCGTGCCATGTATTTCCAGTACTATAGTGCACGTTTAAGTTAGAAGACGTTCTTTGTTATTGCCTGTGTCAAATGGAAGATAATGAACGAATTGCCTGTCGTCTATACAGGAAATCAGGTGACGCTACATCGGATTTATTGTTTCTTTGTGAGGTCGGTCATTCATGAATTCACCGGGTGAGTTGGCCGTATGATTAGGGGCGCGCAGCCAAATCTCGTATCTGGGAGACAGTGGGTTCGAACCCCATTGTCTACAGCCCTGAAGATGGGTTTCCGTGGTTTCCCGTTTTCTCGCCAGGCAAATGCTGGGGTTGTACCTTAATTAAGACCACGGCCGCTTCCTTTCCATCCCTAGGCCTTTCCTGTTCCATCGTCACCATAAGACCTATCTGTGTCTGTGCGATGTAACTGTGGTTTGCCTTCCCGATGCTCCTTACCATTAAATGAAACTGAAGACAATTTCACTGGAATATTTAGACACGATCCTATAAATTCTAATACCGGGCGAGTTGGCCGTGCGCGTAGAGGCGCGCGGCTGTGAGCTTGCATCCGGGAGATAGTAGGTTCGAATCCCACTATCGGCAGCCCTGAAGATGGTTTTCCGTGGTTTCCCATTTTCACACCAGGCAAATGCTGGGGCTGTACCTTAATTAAGGCCACGGCCGCTTCCTTCGAACTCCTAGGCCTTTCCTATCCCATCGTCGCCGTAAGATCTATCTGTGTCGGTGCGACGTAAAGCCCCTAGAAAAAAAAATTCTAATACCGAAACAAACACAGACGTACCAAATTCAGCTTAAATATCAGAGGAAGACGTAACCGAAGCCTTGTACCGTACCCGTCTTGACACAGCTCCCAGATCAGCTCGATTTACAGCACGGATTTTGAAACACCTGAAAGCAGGGAAGTTTATTCCGTTGATCAGATTTGGTGTTGTGGTGTCAGAGTTCAAAAAGGGAAGAACAGTTCTAATGTTCATACAATTTAAAGAACTGGCGGCCCATAACAATTTTCTCCATTGTTAGACGGATAATCGAACGAGTATTAGACAAGGCACTTCGCAGCTTCTCTTGTCACCATAAGGGCTTTGGTTCATCACCGGGAACGTATATTAATACAACTTTGATTAATGGTTGCCTCCAAACAGCGAAGTCAAAGAAGTCGAACTGTTGTGTTGCATTTTTGGATATAACTAAAGCATTCGACTCATTGACCATGAGCACATACGCACGATTCTGGCTTCGTGTGAATTAGCTCGAAATCTAAAAGAGATGATTGTTAAATTACTAGTTGAAAATCATATCCAAATCGAGGCTGGTATCAATAAGACAAAATTAATCGAGCTAAGAATAGGTGTCCCACAGGGCAACCATTTGTCGCAATCGATGATATAGTGAAACAGCTCTCTGATCACAAGCTTGCTGAAGTACATGGATAGTCGGCTATAGATGGACTGAGTAAACTGTTTTGCTTGGCATTTGCCGATGGCCTAGCCTTGATAGCAAAATATGAAAGAAGTACAAGCATCCTCATCTCCCTGGCAGAAGATAGCCTCACTCTGATCGGAATCAGAATCAATCCTCAGAAGAGCAAGTTAATTTTCCTGAGAAATTAATGCATCACGTCCACCGAAGCTGCAACTGCAGATGGCTCTCTCATACACTAATTGGTAAATAAAGGTGAACGCATCAGATACCTCAACGTAAATTATAATGATGAAATAATCTGCGACGAGGCAGTTGTAATATAAGACCTCAGAGACAATATGGCTAAGTTATGCACATCGCCACTGTTGAAGGCTGACCAAAAGCTGTCGATCATCAGTCAGTACATATAGCCCAGTCTGATATATCCTTTGCATTGCACCTGCGCCCATTTGACGAAGATCGGTAACAATTTTATGGACGATGTGGGTAAGCTGTTGAGAGGTACAATGAAGAAAATAATCGGGCTTCCACACGGCTGTCCTGATGGGATCATATACAATCCACAAAATCCGCAAAAAATTCGTGGCTTAGGCGTCATGAAAGCCAAGTGGGGGCTTGCATACATCACTTCAATATTTGTAACAGTTCGCTTTGCGTCAAATATGCCTACTTCTATTCCATACGAGATCTGGAACGTGAGAAGCGAACCCACTATCTCCAGAATGCATGACCCAAACCGTGCAACCACTCGCTCGGTATTCTGATTTTCCATGGCTCATACATTTTTATCGGAGTAGGAAAGTTGAGTGTATTGTCTGTCTCAGAGGAGAAACTCAACCTCGATGAGCCAGGCAACAACCACTGGACGGGTAGGGTAATTAGGAAAGTCCTGAGAGAGCAAGTCTCCCACACCTGGCCCTCTCATAATTTTAGGGTAAAGGCAATGCAGTATATGCAGACCATCTTAAAGCGAACTTATGGGTGAGGAATCGAACGAGATTATCAAACTGTGAATGGACGAAACGCTCTGAAAATTACTTGCATCCTTTCGCAGTTCGAGCAGTACCCGGCAGATGCCCAAGCACAACCCACCGCCGTCATCCGGACTGTGGTTAGTTAGAAACTGTAGGACTTGTGCTTCGGTATTGTCGTAAGGAAGGATTGCAAAGGAACGCTCTCCACCACAAAGTGAGAACAGCTTTGCCAGCTGCAATGCGGGAATCAGTTTGGCAAGTCCATGAAGAAGTTCACAGTCTATCTTCAACTGGGTCCGCAAGAAGAGCAGACATCGTTTCAAATTGTCAGTCGTATCGAGCCGCGGTGGTCGATCCAACTGTCCCTTTTGAGATGGATGTTAAGAAAGCCAGTGAGGTCGATTCTGAAAACAAGAACTGTGCATCCCGTACCTCAGTAAATACTGCCACATCCCTCGAGACAGATCTTGTTATTCTGTTGCAGAGCCAGTTACCAAGTACACACGGAATCTCATGAAGGGGTTGGGTATTCATCACCCTACCTTAGAAAACACCATAGTAAACATCATAAAACACTCAGTCAACATCATAAATCACCATCCCTATTATGCAGTATACAGGTCATTGCATTTTCGTATTCTGATTTGTGCTATTCACAATATTGTTGTGGGTCATTATGTTATATGGAGTATTGTGTACCTTTGACTTTAATTTAAAATTCAGGATCCTTTAGTCACTCACATTAAATTTGTGACCTGATGTCATCTTGGAAAATATATACAATGATATTATTTAGAAAACGAACTTAACAGAAGGGTAATAATGTAATTCAATAGTTGTAATTATTTAAGTATTCATTATCTTAAATCATTTTCAATTGTGAAATTACCAGAATTCGCCGAAGTGCGACGGTGGGCTCAACAGTTGGGTAGCCACAACTTTCCAAGTCTCCGGCGGCTAGTGCGCCATTGGAAATGAATTTTAATATAAAAGCCAAAGACAGACTTTTATATAAGTGGAGGTACATAAAGTGCAATGTCCTATAGAGGAGCTTGAAGTTGTGTTTGAACGGCGCACTAACCACCAGAGTCTTGGAAAGCCCTGCCATACTCGAGTAGAACGCTTGTAATACATGTTTGAAAATGCCTTAAAGCATTAATTACTAAATAGAAGAGACGCTTTACAAGGAAAGAAAATAATTACAATTTTGTAAAGTGCTAAAGACTTGATTTTCCCAGTGTGTGTGTAGGATTAGAAATATTAATTCAAGTGTTTATGGTTCAGATTCCTCATAAAAAATATCTTGTAACAAAGATATAACAACTCATGTAATATTGCATGCTTGCTTACTTTTCTTTGCAGTCTCTTGCAAGGGGAATTTCAGAACAACGCTGGATGCTCTGTAGCTCGTCTTCCAAAATGTTCCAAACCAGCTTTACACATCTATTCATGTCAAAGGATAAACAAAGCGCTGTATCAGTTTCATGCTATAATAATTTCGTGTGGCTATTTCTAGCCGAGTGCAGCCCTTGTAAGGCAGACACGGAAACCCCGAGCCATTGGAATTAACCAATGAAGGTTAAAATCCCTGACCCGGCCGGGAATCGAACCCGGGATCCTCTGAACCGAAGGCGAGTACGCTGACCATTCAGCCAACGAGTCGGACAGTTTCATGCTAATCATGGTAAGCAATCCCCTTCGAAGTATGTGTATTAATACAACCCAACGGATATGATCATATTTCTGTAGAACTACTCTTGTAGAGATTTAAGTGGTTTGGGTAAACATGATTTTTGAGTTATAGTCTATTTCATAGAGGAGTTGGGCCATAAATGATGTTCCGTTATTTGTTGATGAATCTAGTTGAAAACTGTGTTATTGTATAGCATTGTGTCGTCATTTCAGTGCCGGGAATATTATACAAGTAGAACTACTAACACAATTTCTGAATACAAATCGAGGTTCTTCTAAGTTTCACATTGGTGACCGGGTCCGAACGAAGGCTTTTACCACCTGATGACCGGATAGTTCAAGGTTGTAAGAAGAAAATGACGTTGCTACACTCTGCAGAAATTCAATGTGTGCAACATATTATACAAATCTCATGAAAAATACCTTGTAGAGGAGAGATGTGTTCACTGCGACAGCCAGAGACGACCCACCCACCATTCCCCAGACGTAAATGTACTTTTATAACCTAATAAAATTTATCCAGGGCAATTGTCCATCGCCTAACTACGCAGTAGCATTCCCATTGGCTTAGACACAATCGGATATGACGTCACTCCCAGCAATGAAGTAATATGAATTCCATTACCAACTCGTGCACAATAAAAACACAACTAAATGCAATCTAACCAATACTTTGCTATCACCGTACTAAATGCTTTATCGCAGTCCAGTGGTTTTGTCACTAACCGGACCTAACCAATCCGGACCAATGGCTTTGTCACTAGCCGGATCTAACCGATCCAGATCAATGGTTTGTCAATAGCTGCTATCACCATACGAAATGCCAGAGACCAAACAGCCGCTTCGCGGCCCTAACTTGGATGGCCCCAGACCGCCTTTGCTTCATCGTAGTCCAATAATTTTTCCTCAATCACTCAATCACTACTGATCTGCATTTAGGGCAGTCGCCCAGGTGGCAGATTCCATGACTACTCCGTTTAAAACTTGTAATTTCGGCACCAGATTGTAGTTTGTGTCATGGTGCTTCATTGGTTTTATGGTGGGTTTATTCCTTACCTTTTTAAAATTTGAAGCGTGTTAAGATAACAGTACCAGTTTTATAATACCGGCGTGATACTACGTAATACAACTGCAGTGATCAGATACAACGCTAGGCGGAGAGATGGCCACTAAGACAAGTGCACTGTAGACAGCGCCTAGCCACTGCCAATTTTTTTACGAGGCCTGTGCCTCAGGAGAAGTTCGTTCGATTTGCTAGCATCTAACGTACTAAAATGTCTATAGAGTTCATACATTCTTATCAGATTAATATGTACAGCGACTTTCACTTTCCTCAGAGTCGTAATATATAAAATTGAAAAAAAAAAAATAGAAGAATCTCGATTGTAGTAGCGATCAAGGAAACACGACGTCCATAAAAACGAGAATTCATTTAGCCCATTACGTACGGTCAGCCGAGAAACTAAGAGAATTCTCGGGACCCGTCACCAATGTGATAAGTGATAACAATATTATACAAGTAGAACTACTAACAACATTTCTGAATACAAATCGGCTTTTGATAATAAGTTCCATCTTATTTGATCCCAATCCTGTTTGTGTATATCCTTTGTCGCAAGATGGTATCCTTAAAAATTTTATCCGGGTCATATCGTTTACTTGTGTGTTTAAGGACCTTGTCTCTCCTTCTGGGGATGATTTTGATCTTTATCTTCGGCATGTAATGGTCCGAGTCTAAATTATCTCCCCTGAGGACTTAGACATTTTATATCTCCCTATTGAACTTCCGTCTAATAGCCACATGGTCCAGTTCATTCACCGAAGTTAGGGTTAGGTGAAATCCAAGTTTTTCGTTTTCTAGGAAGATTTTTAAAAGCTATGGATTTCAGTATCATACCATGGGCTTGGCATAACTCTAAAAGTCTGACACCATTTTGATTGGTCCTGTTATGCGCTAGGTATTTCCCGACTACATGTCGATACTTTCTCTCCTTCCCTATCTGGGCGTTGAAGTCTCCTATTGAATAGTTGTGTTTTTCAGGTACCCTTTGGATGACATCGTCGAACTGATCGCAAAAGAGTCCCACTTTCTCCTTGTTCTTTCTGTTGTCCTCATTTACGGGGACATGGGCATTTACGATAGTGTACACTAACTTAGCAAATGTCATGGGATAGTCACCTAATAGCGTGTGGGGCCTCCTCTGGCCCTGCGAACTGCAGTGAGACGCTATGAAAGTGAGTCGACAAGTTCCTGGTAGTCCTCTGGATGCAGCTGACACCAAATCGTTTGCAGAGCGGCCGCCAATGCTGGTCTGTTCGTGGGTGCAGGATCCATGGCACGGAGCCTGCGTTCCAGGACTTCCCAGATATGATCGGTAGGGTTCATATCGGGGTTCCTGGGTGGCCACAGCAGTCGTTGAACCTCCACTGCATGTACCTGGAACCATTCACGGGCGACGTGGGAGCGATGTAGCGGCGCGTTATCATCTTGAAACACCGCAGAACCGTCTGGGCGCTGGAAGGCCAAAAATGGGTGGAGATGGTCTCCGAGCAGCTCAAAATACCGCGAACCATTCAAAGTCTCTTCCAGAACAACTAGGGGGCCCATTCCATACCAGGAAAATGCACCCCAGACCATAACAGAGACACCAGCGCTCTGGACCACACCTTCGAGGCAGGCGGGATCCATAGCTTCATGTGGTCTGCGCCATACACGGTGCCTCCCATCGGCATGGTGCAGTTGAAATCGTGATTCGTTCGACCGTATCACGTTACGCCATTGTTCCAGTGTCCATCCCTGGCGATAAATGCGCGTCGTTGTGCCCGATGACGTTGGGTTAACAGTGGCACCCGTGTGCGTCGCCGGCTCCCATGCCCCATAGAACCCATGTTCCTAGGGATTGTCCACTGGGAGACGTGTCTAGCACGACCTGTGTTGAATTGAGCCGTGATTTGTTGCACGGTTGCCCGTCTGTCACTATTGACAATCCGTCTCAGATGTCGCCGGTCACGGTCATTGAGGGTGGCTGGACGGCCGGTCGTTCGTCTGTTGTGGACGCTGACAACCGCATTCATCCATTCACGGTACACCGTGGACACGTTGGTCGTGTGAAGCCGAACTCCCGCACCACTTCCGAAATCGCACTTCCCATCCGTCAGGCACCGACCACCATACCCCGTTCAGCTCACAACGACGTTCCATGTTACACCTGTCACATTCACAGCCACTGCTCACAAGGTCTCCTATACAACTGCCACTGGCACACGGGGCGTGTGGTGCGCAGACAACACACCTGCGTTCAGTACTCCGCTATCCCATGACATTTGCTCAGTCAGTGGATATTCTATTGGTAGATTTGAAAACCAAAATTGATAGTTTTCAGACTGGGACTCAAATTGGACTATGAAATCCAGGACGTTCTTGTTTATGAAGCCAGTTCCTAGGTGTAGCGTGTTTTTCATAACACTTTGACCAACTTTTCCCTTGTATATCCTGAACCCTTCAAAGTAAAAGTTATTTTCATCTATATATCTGGTCTCCTGAAGTACCGTTATGATAATTTGATGATATCTGAGAGTGTCTGTAAGGTGTTTTAACTTTCCAGTTTTAAGAAGAGAATACGTGAATATGAAATTCGGCTATTTGCATTTAATTTTGTTCGAGGTTCCAAGCCGCTTTGACTCGTCTCTGTGTAACGCTGCAGATTCCCCAGAATCCGAATGTCTGCTTGTGCACAACGTTGCACCTGAGGTAATTTGTTTCACATCACACTTTCCCATGAACGATAAACATGAATTTGTAGTAACTACTTGAGTCACATCCAAGCCCCGGAGGTTTCTTCCAGCCGCCCCAAATAATGACGATAATAATAATAATAATAATAATAATAATAATAATAATAATAATAATAATAATAATAATAATATATTTTTCGAAGTGTCAAATCCCTTCCTTTTTTCTCTCTGATAAGTGTTATAGAGAGGATGGTTGCCTAGTTGTACTTCCTCTTAAAACAATAATCATCACCACCACCTCAGAAATGACGTGCACCAAAATAATAAAAATTACTACAGCAACGAAAATTTGTAACAAAATACCATAGTTTAGCTAGAGAATGATACCTTCCTGCTGTGTAGTGCACCTGAGATCGTATTATGCAGACATTTTGAAGAATATGTAACTGTTGTCACATATTTATTCCGCAAAAATGTATAAGGCGAATAATAATTTGGTGTAATGACAATCAGTCAACTCAGTTTCGAACGAGCTCTCTTTGCGTGAAGGGACTAGGCTTATGAATTGTGCCGTTTTATAATTTTCAAACATTTTTGAACAGTTCTTGATTTAATTTTGTTCGTAAATTTTGTCTGTGTTGTAATCGAATACATTATTATAACCGCAATTTCGGTATCGGTTACGGAGTAGAGTTGTGTTATTACTGTAAAATGAAAACAATTAAAGTTAAGCACGAACATCTAAGTGGTGCATTGTTTGGCAGTTCAGGAGCTTAGCCGTTAAAACATGGAGGCAGTCAAATGAAACTTATTAACAATAACGATCGACTTCGATCATTTATTTTGAATTATTTCTACCGGCTGTAAATGCATTTATACTTATTTATACTTAATTAAATTCGTGATTTTATTTCAGGGGTCAGAGTTTTCATTTTATTTCAGGGGCCCAATTTTTCATTTCATTTTAGGGGCCCGAATTTTCATGTTTCAGGGGACCGAATTTTCATTTTGGCAGGCGGGCCAGTAACATTCCTTACGCTCCTGCTTTCTACGATTGGTTGCATTAGGACTGCAATCTATCTCTCAATGCATTTCACTATGTTTATTATTATCATCACTCACCACAGCCTTTGTGCTGACCCCACCAAGGGGCAGGGCCGATCAAGTTATATCTAACAGGCGAAGTGATGCTGTAAGCTTCTATCGCCGCTGCCTCACTGTACTGAGTAAGCCATTGGATTTAGCTATTGACTGGTTGATTGATAGACGATTAGTGAAGAGAACAGGAGGACTCCACTACAAGATCACTAGAGAGATGTGGTTTCAGTGTGTGCGTTGGTTGTCGAGGAGATCAAGGCATTTCAGACATTTACCTAAAAGAGATCGCTTCCCGTACAAAAGACAGTTATTTTGTTAAAGTCGATTCAGAAAAGGCGGGACTTGACCATGCCTTGAGTAACGCCACATTGTCTAAAATTCACTTAACTGGTGTTTCACTTTTACATTAGAAGGATTACTACCGAACGGAGTGGCCGCGAGTACTAACGCGCTACGGATATGGATTTAAGATCTGCATTCGGGAGACGAGTAGATTCAAGCCCCATCATCGGCTGTCCTGAGAATGGTTTGCTGTGGTTTCCATTGCGACTTCCAGGCAAATACCTGGACAGTTCCTATTCATAGGCTGCAGCCGACACCTTCCACTTCCTTACTCAATTTCATTCACCAACATTCATTTCATCTGTATTAGCTCCTCAACTAGGGTTGGCGTCAGGAAGGGCCTACGGCTATAAAACACGCCATGCAAATTCATATCAGCTCATTCCCCGACGGGACAAAGGAGTGGACATTGACTACATATATACAGATGTTACACGGAAATAATTTCTAAACCATTAAAGATATCGGCATTCTGTTTTCATATTCGTGAATGGTATCCAGGATCTTGTAAAATAACGTGCTACTTATTCTCATGGTGTGATTAATAACCGAGATATTGATGCTAACTCCATATTCATAAATAGAAAGGCAGGAATGCATACGGATGGCCTAAAAGTTCAACTGCGTACAAGTTCAAATATCTAAGTATTTTCAAAATCGGACAGTTATTTCTTGAGATATCAATAAGAACGCATTTGGGCTTTAGCGTGCCGCATCAGACAGCGTACGGTCGGTCAAGGACTTATTGGCACGCAAGCTGTTTCCTGTATTATGTTTAATTGTCAATTCAAACAGTAGTATGTACTGTACACTCAAACTAGCGACAATTATAGCTTTCGTTATGTTCCTTTGAAGTAAAAGTAAATATTTTATTCCCTGTTCTGTCATGAGTTCGCCTGTCATACACACTTCAACACTGTTCGACTCCAAAATATCTAGGAGTGACTCTGGACCGTACGCTTACGTATAAGAAACATTGCCTAAACGTGAAACAAAAAGTGTCTGCCAGAAACAACATAGTGCGGAAACTTCGAGGCACCACCTGGGGAGCTCACCCTTGCACTGTGAGAACAAGCGCGCTAGCACTGTGCTACTCCACTGCTGAGTATACATGCTCCGTGTGGCATAAGTCCAGCCATGCCAAAAACATAGATGTAGCACTAAATGACACCTGCCGCATTATCACAGGTTGTTTAAGACCTACTCCCATTGATAAACTCCACTGTCTCGCTGGTCTGAAATCCGACGTGAGATTGCTGCTAGGTATGAGAAAAGCAAGGCTATGACTATGGAAGACCACCCTTTGTATGCCTGTCAACCAGCACATCCTAGGTTGAAATCCAGAAAGAGCTTCTTGACAACCACTGAAGCTCTTAAAGGAACATCACAACAAGCAAGAATCTCAATGTGGCGGATAAATGTCAACATTTGAGAGAATGGATGGTTCCAAAGGAAGAACTTCCTCCTGGACATTCTGAAAAGTGGACAACATGGAAGGCTCTCAATCGATTACGCTCCAGTATCACGAGATGCAAGACCAACCTACAGAAATGGGGCCTTCCTGTGGAGACAGTTTACTGCCAGTCTGGTACTAAGCAGACTGACGAGCATCTTCTACTGTGTACTTCTTCTCCAGCCACTTGTACCATTAAAGATCTAATGAGGGCAACTCCAAATGCGCTTGTCGTGGACAATTTTTGGTCAACCAATGTTTGAAATTTCCTCTGTTTAATTTTTGTCTCGTTTACTTTGTACTTCTGACACGATAAATAAATAAATACACACTTTGCAAACCCATCACATGTGTGTGATATCCGTTCTGTGGCTGGAATCACACCCAAGAACCTGCTTGCGCGTCAACATGTCCTTGCCCGACTTCACGCTGTCTGATGCGGCATGCAAAACAGCGCATTCTGTTCTTATTCATATCTCAAAAACTAACTGTCTGATTTTGAAAATACTTACATATTTGAACTTGTACGCAGTTGAACTTTTAGACCAGCTGTATGAATTTGTGCCATTCTATTTAAGAATATGGAATTAGTATCAATATCTCGGTTACTAATCACCCCATCAGAATACGTAGCACATTATTTTACAAGACCCTGGGTATCATTTACGAATATGAAAACAGAATGCCGATATCTTTAATGGTTTAGAAGTTATTTCCGTGTAACATCTTAGGTGAATAACCCCATACATTAGAAGGACACTACTGCAAAAGTATAGTAATAGTAGTGTCAACATGGTTTTCCGTGGTTTTCCATTTTCACACCAGGCAAATGCTGGCGATGTATCTTAATTAAGGCCATGGACGCTTCCTTCCCACTTCTAGCCCTTTTCTATCCATCGTCACCTTAAGATCTATCTGTGTCGGTGCGACGTAGAGCAGACTGTAAAAAAAAAAAAAAAAAAAAAGATAGTATAAACAAATGTGCACTCTTCTGTCTGATACAAATACATTATTAACCATATGAATTCGTTTTAATCACTAGTTTTCGTGAAATAATAGACCACTGTCATATTATTTATGCGAATAAGCCCATTTGGACTACGCAAAGTACTTAGGGGCGTGCACTTGCCTTCTTTTGTGCCGATATCTCTTTCAGTCCTTTATTGTGGGCTTCCTTTCTGTCTACAGACCAGGTTGTTCTAATCTTCTTCTTTGGTCTTTCCACTTGATCTGAATATTATCCTGTTTTGGACATCTGCTGGCGTAATTCCTTCCTGTTTCAGATCGGTTTTGATTTCGCCAATCCATTTCATTGTGTCTGCTTTGGCTTTAATTCTGTTGTTATAGAATTCGACTATTTGTTTGGTAAGTCTGTATGGATGCATTCATTTAATATGTCTATAGAATCTTAGCCTGCGTTTTCTAATGTCACTGTGAATATTTGTGTATTGATTGATTTTCTATCTGCCTGTAAGTTGGTTTTGTTCGTCGGTGAGTTTTGGGCCTATAAATTTTCTTATGATATTGAGTTCCTTTTTCTTAGTGTTTTCAATGTCTGCCTTCCTCTTCAAAATTAGCGTCTCTGATCCATAAAGACATTCTGGTTTAATGACTGTATTGTAATGTCTTAGTTTTGTATGCTTGGAGATACATTTTTGTTATAGACATTTTGGGTTAGTCGATATGCAGTTCCCATCTTTTGGAATCTAATTTCATTGGCTTTTGTTTCGAGTACATTTTCCTGAATTGTTTCACCAAGATACTTAAATTGTGATACTCGTTTAATTTTTCTATATTTTGTCTCCATGAATGTTGATGCTTGTTTGTTGCAGGTAATGTATCCTGTCTTTTCAAAAGATAACTGAAGGCCGAATTTTCCACAATTTCTTTCAGAAGTTCAATCTGATTTTGGGCTGTTGGAATATCTCGGGTTAATATTGCTACGTCGTCCGTAAATGCTAGGCAATATATCGCTAGTTTTCCTGCGCCGAAAGTGATTGGTTGGAGGATTTTGAGGACCATTACTGTATCACATTCTCAAGCATGCAATTGAAGAGTAAAGGCGAGAGTCCATCTCCTTGTCTTACTCCTGTTTTGATTTCAAAGGGATCTGAGGTTTCCCCCATGAATTTAATCTTGGACTTCGTGTCTGCCAACGTCTGTTCTATAATTGTGTTTTCATGTCTAAGCCTTGTTCTTTCAGTACTTGGAAGAGTGATTTGCGACCAACTGAATCATGGGCTTTTTGAAATCAACAAATGTGCAGACTAAATTTTTGCCACACATTCTCTGATGTCTGAGGATTAGCTTGAAGTTCCAGATTTGCTCTGGACGCGATCGGCCTGGTCTGACTCCTGCCTGCTTTTCTCCAATTTGTGGTTATCTTTGTTGTTGTTGTTGTTGTAGAAGATAGTGGGATGGAATTTTGTATGCAACATTGTTCTGCAATTGTTTAGATCTGTACTGTTGCCTTTCTTGTGTAGCGGGTGAGTTATTGCATTTTCCAGTCTCCTGGTACTTGTTCTGTTTGCCAAATATCTTGCATGATGTTTGTGATTTCTTTTATAGTGTGTTTGCCTACTGATTTGAAGACTTCCGCTATAATTCCATCTTCCCCCGATGTTTTATTGTTTTCAAGTTTTTGATCTGTCTTGCGATTTCTTTCACATCCTTTGGGAATGAATTTGGATTAGTATTTTCGGGTTCTTGTGGAGAAAATCTTTGTGGTGGTTCTGGACAGTTCAGTCATTCTTCAAAATGTCTGGTGAGTTCCTCGCAGTTTTCTTGGTTGTTTAGTCCCAACTGTCCATTTTCTTTCTTGAAGCAGAGACTTTGTTTATGATTTCCTGTAAGCTTAGTTTTGAAATTCCGTGTGTGTTGTTTCTTTCAAAGTCTTTCTCGATTTCAAGTAGTTGATCCTTTTCAAATTGTCTTTTGGTACATCTGATCAATTGAGCTGTCTCTTTCCTCAGGAATGTTTTGTGGTTATTCTCCGTCTTTTTGCTGTTCCTGTTGTTGAATGCCTTCTGTAGAAATTGGATTGCTTGTTCACATTCCTCATTCCACCAAGGGTGTCTCTTCTTTATTAGGAATTAGTGTTTGTGCTGTTGTAATTAGTTTGCTTTTGAGTTGTTGCCAGTTTTTGCCTCCTAATTATTCTGTGAGGGATGGTTGGATCTTAGTGGGGTCAAGTTTTGGGATTAGTGGCTGCTTTTTTGTGAAACTCTGGTGTTTCAGCTGTAGTTTGATTCTTGTCAAGTAATGATGACAAGTTTGAGTCTATGTTTGAACCCCTTCTGACTTAAACATTCATAATTTCTTTGTGGTTTGTATGAGAGTTTGCTACATGGTTACTTTGGAATTCGCCGATGAGTGTGTTCGGTGATCTCCATGTCATTTGTTTTGATGGTTTCTTTTTTGAAGTGTGTTGACATGATTTAAAGGTTGAACATTCTGCAGAGTTAGACTAATCTTCGTCCATTTTTGTTGGTTTATTTATGTGCAGGAATTTTCCAGTTTTTTCTGTGTTTTCTTCCTTTGCCTAATTGTGCAATGAAGTCGCCTAGTAGGATTTTGACGTGGTTTGGAGGAATTTCGGATTCTATTTCTTCTAGTTTTTCAAAGAATGTGTCTACCGTTTTGCGTTCTGTTTTATTGTCCTCTTTGATTGGCATGTGTGCATTAATTAATGTGTATGTTTCATTTGCACACTTTATGGTGATTGTCAATGGTCTATCGTAAACAGGCTTCACATTTGATTTGTTACTGAGTTGAGTATGTTTCTTTTGACTGCAAGAGAGACTCGTAAAATGTTTTTGAGAATTCGTTTGTTTGTTTTACTTTTGAAGAGTCTGTAGTTCCCGAAATCAATCGTGTTTTCGTCAGTCAGCCTTGTTTCTTGCAGTGCCAGTATATGTATTTCTCGTCCGTCTAAGGTTTGCACTAATTCATACAATTTTCCTGCTCGTAGGAGAGTATTTATGTTTAGTGTTCCGAAAAAGGTTTTGCTGTTTGGGTGAAGTTGGCCAGAGGTCTCCGACTCCCTCTGTTTGCGTGTCAGTCCAGACTCCCAAGAATCCGACAGTCTGGTTGTACTGTTCTTGACAGCAGTGGACTGTTACCACCTGGGGTAAAACTTTGATTTCTAACACACGTCATGGTATTTGATCATCACAAGTTTGGACCAAGGTCAAGTTCTTAGGACTAGAGTGGTGAGTTCCAGAATTTGAAATTTCAACCGCACCTCTGGTGATCAGACGCTGACCACTTTGCCGCTTGCTGAAAGTCAGACGCGAAGTGGATTTGAGTTGGCTCTTCCATCCTCTCTGCCATTGGGATATGTCCTCTTCCGTCTTCGAGGAATTTTTCCCTTTACCTCAGTTGATCCGCGGCTGGTAATTTGGCTATGCCTTATTCACACCTGTCCTGCATATCTACAGGAACTTCCTCTATCAGCCATTGGGACACGCCGTGTCGGAGTTGAGGGTCTCCACCCCAGTGCCTCATGCAGGGTTATGCCTAGCTCTTACTCACTTCAGAGCCAATATCCCACGCAAGCTGACCAGGCTCATTATTATTATTATTATTATTATTATTATTATTATTATTATTATTATTATTATGACACTAGTTGTTTTATACTTTGTCAAGACATTCATTCCTCAAGATTCCTTCCCTCTCTGGACAACGGAAAACCAGTAAAAATTATTATTATTATTATTATTATTATTATTATTATTATTATTATTATTATTATTATTATTATTATTATTATTATTATTATTATTATAATTCACAATTTTATAATTGGGTTAATGACCTTCTTCGGTACAATATACATGGAAGAAGTACTATTTAGTACATACGCGCATATGCTTCATACATATCGGTATATACTTACATTGTTAAGAAATAAATTTGACCGATATTAATGAGATATTTACTATTTATTATTATTATTATTATTATTATTATTATTATTATTATTATTATTATTATTATGCCAACGACTAGAAAACTAAAGGCGATGTACTTGTGTACGTAATAATTTTAAATAGGAATGAGACAGATGTTCTGATTCTTGGCATGAAGTAATGTGCAGAAATCTTAGGAGCATTTGTCTAGAGAAGGGTAGGTATAAATAAGCCGTGTTTAATATAATTTCCGAGGTACAGGACTGAAACGTTCAACTTCGACTTTCTGGTCTTAATCTCTACTATATTCCAGTAATATCTGGTATGTTATTATACTTTAAAAGTGTAAAGAACAAAAGTAAATATTGTCTGAAATGTAATTCGACGACGTCTTCAACAAAAATAAAATTGAACTCTGTTACTTATCACTGACAATCTTCTACATACCGTATCTACTAACATCTACAATAGAAAAAGAACTTTAGTGATTACGAGGACAATTCAGGGAATGAGGTAAACAACCACTGTATATTTTTCATAATATTCTACCGCAGGCTAATGATTTTGTGCGACCAGGCGATAAATTGTATTTTATGATTGCGTCATACATCGAGCACTGGACTGAACCAGATGCAGGTAAAAATCATTGCATAAAAACCTGCGGCAAGCATGGTAATTATTTACACGAATATGCCTCACCGAACCTTTCTACAGTACATAGAGATATTTATATTTTATGAGACCATACTTTTTAGTTTATTTATTTAGATGTTGTAGTTTTACAAAAATATAATTCAATTGAATATTTAAATATTTGTTTAAGCGCCATCGGTTGAATAACATCCCATATAAAGGCACATTTGTTCTAGAACGTTTGTTTTAAAAAACATGGCTTTGAATCACACTGCCAATAAAAATAATAGAAATAATATGAGTGCCATGACAAAATAGTTATAATATTGGTATGTGCTAGGATTTATTTTATAGGTGTTTAAACATGCAGAATGTCTGGTCTGTCAATTAACAGGTAATAATGTAACAGATGCCATTTAATATGTACATTCACGAAACAATCGAAGTGGTTTACAATAGCAGCATATATTCATAAATATTGTGTGGAAGGGCGATGGTTCAAAATTTTCATATTAAGTACGATTGCATGAGCGTCGCGCACGAGTGAGAAGGAAATTAAAAATCGGATAGAGAGTTTAGCATATACGTTTTCTAGGTTCAAACCAGTGATGTAAGTCATCCATTATGGAGTGACTCGCTGTAATAATTAAATGGTACAATATAAACTCTTCTGTGAAAAAAACGAAGAAAATTACATTCATATTAAGCAACTCGTAAAGATAGATGAGTTCCTCACTGACAGACACACATAGTGGTATCTATGAACAGTATTGTTTCCGAACAATATTTTCTTTTAACGTATGGTTTTAGTGTCGCGAGTGTTCGAGGACATGTTCTACTCGCCAGTTCTGTAGATGCTTTTCACAATACACACCATGAGGTGAGCTACTTGTACCGCTGTTTGAGGGTGTTGTCTGAGGGTGTAGGTGTAATAGTACGAGCTAGGAACGGGAAGGAGCGCCATGGCCCTGAGAAAGATATACTTCCGGCATTTGTTTGTAGTTGAAATGGGAAACAAAAGAAGATATTTCGAGGATGGACGACGGGGGATTCGAATCCAATTGCCTCACTAGTACAGAGCTAGCAGCCATAACTTGCGGTACGAACAAACTTATGAGTTACTTTCAAAGCGGCATTAACTTAAGTTTGGGTGAAAGACATCACAATTCACAGGATCCACTGTAAGGATGATTTTAATTCTTTTAATAATATAATTATCCAGGAATGTATCAAATTGTTGTTAAATTTTGCAGTCTTTTTCCTAGTGATTTCCCACAACTTTCACTTTCGTAAGAATAAGGTATGATATATCACAAAATTACTGGATCAGTCAACTATGAATGATTATATTAGGTTTAAAGGTTGTTGTGCACAAGTCTAGTGAATAATATTAATTGTATTATTCATGGAACTCAACAAAAACAGATATAAATTTTCTTGGGAGTGATATTCTTGGAAAAACATTTTTGAACGAAAATTTGAAAGAGCAAGAACGTTCCATTAAGTTGTAATGTGTGCATTATTCTACGAGTGTCTAATTTCAAACCTCCTACTTTAATAGCTCATATATGTAAAGTTTGTTGAAAGCTTAAGGCTTAGAAATTAGTTCATGTATAATTTTGGTAACAGCCAGATATGTTTTCTCTCGGGATTTTAACCACTGAGGTAAATTAGCCTACGTGTATAAATTTCTATTCCTTTCTGTGGTTTCCCATTTTCACGCCAGGAAAATGCTAGGTCTGTACCGTAATTCAGGCAACGGACGCTTCCTTCCCAGTCCTAGGCATTTCCTATCCCATCGTTGCCATAAGACCTATTTGAGTCGGTGCAACATATAAACAACTTGTAAGGAAAATATTCCCATTACGATTGAATAAGAGTTTGTAATGATGGGTCCAATCTGATATTCAGGACATTTAGTGCCACATTCAGTCATCCATTAACACATAAAAACTTCAAATTATCACACCTCCACATGCATGGAAGAGAATTTGGACCTTGTTAATGTTAGCTGATATTTTAAAGAAAGGTGATTGCGATTAATAAGAGGAAGACCACTGAGTAACCATCCTTTATTAACACCAATCAGAGGGGAAAAGTGGAAGGGATCCGACAATTCAAGAAATGAAGGTATAGGCCAAAGAAAGACAAGGACCACGAAGGGAGTTAAATTGAAAAACTCACTAGGCCTCGAATGTTCTAATACCGTCGGAGAACAAGTCTTGATCAAAAGAGGTTGGATAGGATAGGTGAAATGAAGAGCCTGACACAAGTAAGTGGAAACAATACTATTCAGCTAAGGGCCCAATGGTCATCACCAAACTAAGAGCCACTGGGGCTTCTGTTCGTTACTACCTACGATATACAAGGGATACCAGGGATGTATTCTACTGACACCCACACAGGGGGTTTTCGGGAGAGGAAGATACGGGACTATTTATGGGAAGAATTACTCATAATGTCACTGAGCTATCTAAATATGTGTTAAAGAACAAAGGAAACTGCGTGGAAATCTTGACATTTTACGAAGAAGAAGAAATTATTCGAAAAATAGTCAATGGTTATTGAAACTGACTAGGGTTTACTTTGTGTTCCTTCTGATGAAGTGAAGGAAAAGTTTCTGACGAAATGTCAAGATATCCAGTCAGTTTGTCTTGGCCCCTTGGTGTAGGAGTAGCATGCCTGCCTCTTACCTGGAGACTCCGGGTTTGATCCCCGGCCAGGTCAGGGATTTTTACCTGGATCTGAACGCTGGTTCCAAGTCGCGGCCCCGGTCCAGAAAGCCAAAAATAACGACCGAGCGTATTCGCTATGCCATCTCATGATACCTCGTAATATGCTAGCTTTCGGATTGAGCAGTGGTCACTTGGTAGGCCAAGGTCCTTCGGGGCTGTTGCACTATTTGTTTTTCTTTTTATCTCGTTTGATATGACACAAACTTCAACAACTTTCACCTCTGTTGTTCCAGGACGTGGAAAGGAACATGACAATAATATAATTTTCTTAACCACTACTGGAGCATAGGAATGTTTCACCAAGGACTATGACAAATAACGCCTGCCATATCTTTAACGAAGTACAGTACAGGCAACCGAAACGCTGTCCCCTCCCCCAGTGATTATCATCCACAATAGCATGTTCATTCTTCTGTAGTTTGCTGTCATTACATGAATTTTCGGAAAATTTCAGCTGTTTAAACATTTTTAAAATACCGACGATTTGAACATAAGTTCAACCTCCCACTATTTTTACTTTAACTTTAAACTATGAATTTTTGCAACTTTTTTTACGTCGTACTGACATAGGTAGGGCTATGTATTATGGCGATGATGGGATAACAAAGACCAAGAAGTGGGAAGGAAGCAGCCGTGGTTTTAATCAAGGTACAGCCCCAGCATTCGCTTGGTGTGAAAATGGGGAAACCACCGAAAAGCATCTTAAGTGCTGCCGACAGTGGGACTCGAACCCACTTATCTTCTGAAATCAAGCTCACAGCTTCGCGCCCCTAACCGCACGGCCAACTCGATCAGTACTACGAAATTCCCCTTGAACGTTAATTATTTTTTAAAGAAGAGGTATTGGAATTATTGACCACAATTCTTAGAACTGACACTTTCAACGTTCCATCCTTAAAAATAATTTTCAACAGAAAAGAAATGAATACATATATTTTTGGGCACAAATCGGATGTGTTATTCGTATTAAATCATTTCAAATTGAAAGTCACAGTGATCTGCATAACTGTGACGGCAGATTTTATTACAATTTCTAACTTTGCATGTTGTATAGTAGGATTCTTTCGAAATTTTTGTTGTCACATAATTGGAAGATGCTATGCAGTCCGTCTGATGACAGCCAACCTAGCTTACAACATCATCTAACATTGTAACTAACGCGTAACGCTGAATGAGTTCAACGAACAGGGCGTTACTTTCTACCGTCAAGGCAAGTAATGGCTCAATTTACGCTGTGACAAATGCTGGCGTAACTTTGGTGACTATGTCGTGAAATAAAGGAGTGATACCGAGATGAAACAAGGTTCCTTGTCTTGAGTTCTCTGTACCCGTTTACCTACAAAACCTTAGGGAAACTTAATTCTTTGTATCACCCTCCTATAAGAGGGCTGTCTGTCTACAACATCCAATAGGAATTCAAAGAATTAATTGAAATCCGAAGACAATTGAATCAGTAAATCTGTATACAGTTTTGCATGCATTTTACTGAATTGCATCGTATTAGGTAGAATATTAGTTCTAAATAATTTTAAATTATAGGTCACAATTAGTTTGATTTTATTTTGCTTTTACCTTCAGATTTTATTACACATTTGATCTTGGCCTGCTTCCATCTTCGAAAAATACTACATCTTTTTGAGAATTTTGCTGTCATATTAATTCAAGATATGCTATCAGGCCAGCAGCCGGCCTTATAATACAAGGGGGACATTGGTAAACCTAATTTTCAAAGGGTGCATCTGCATATCCTTCTAAACCATATTATTATTCAGTTATTCAGTTGCAAAAAAAAATACAGACTCGTCCATTAATATATCGTTTTTGGAGTGATGAGATTCTAGCATCAAATTTCAAATACTCATATTCTTGTGAAGCAGAATGGATACCACTTTAAATAAAGATAATTCAGCTTATTATTAGTGCATATTTGACCGAGTCAAGAATTGAATTAATGAGGCCCTCATCTAGCGGTGAGGATGGGAATTGTAACGGCTGCCAAAGCCTGTCGCGCCGTGCGTGTAGAGGCGCGCGGCTGTGAGCTTGCATCCGGGAGATAGTAGGTTCGAATCCCACTATCGGCAGCCCTAAAAATGGTTTTCCGTGGTTTCCCATTTTCACACCAGGCAAATGCTGGGGCTGTACCTTAATTAAGGCCACGGCCGCTTCCTTCCAACTCCTAGGCCTTCCCTATCCCATCGTCGCCATAAGACCTATCTGTGTCGGTGCGACGTAAAGCAAACAGCAAAAAAAAAAAGCCTGTCGCACTCCTCTTGGGCAATGATTAATGACTGGCAGATGAAATAAAATGATAGTGGACAGTGTTGCTTGAATGAAGGCAGGGAAAACCGGAGTACCCGGAGAAAAACCTGTCCCGCCTCTGCTTTGTCCAACATAAATCTCACATGGAGTGACCGGTATTTGAACCACAGAAACCACAGTGGCCTGCACGCTGGCGACTGAGCCACGGAGGCTGCACCATCACCTCATATCTACATTAATATATTTCATTATCTACCTAATTGCATGTTAATTATGCTGGATGAAAATGACGCTAGTTCAGCCAATGACCGTCCTGCCTCATCTGGCCACGGACCAGAATGCTATACAAATTCCTCTGATGACAGATTATCTGACTTACAGTGTCATATAAAATTGTAACTACCATTTAATACGACAAAGACACTTTTGGTACCGCCAGCTATACTTACGACTAGTTTTGATTTCATTCGGCACAGTCAATCAAAGGCAAGGGATTCGAATCGTCATTGATCTGGAGTTACGTTTACTTGCGATCATTGTCTGGCCCCTCCTTCAACAAAGTCAGCTTGCTACGAGTTGAAATGTCAATTTAAGCTCACTCAGTCCACGGAAACACTATTAAATATTCAAAGTGTGCTTATCATTGATAGCGTCCAGAGGACAGGTTAGTGCTCTAGTGCTCTTCCCACAACAGAGTACATACTCAAATACGTATTTGCTGTACAATAAACACGGATATAACAGAAAGGCTGTAGAGTTCCCCGGGAACTATGCCCATTTCACAGAAATTCCGTCGTGGGAATCTCGGGCTCTCAATGTATGTGTGTTTATGGGGACGGGAGGCAGAACATGTGTTGGGGAGGGTGGATGTGTGTTTTGTTATTCTTGGTTCATGTAAGGGGCTAGGGACGTACAAATCACCTTCGACCAGAGAGATTTCAAGGAAAATTGGGGAATGATAAATTAACATACCTTAAATTTATGTTTTCTTTCCTTCTTTCTTAATCCGTTTACCCTCCAGGGTTGGGTTTTTCCATGGACTCAGCGAGGCATCCCACCTCGAAGTTGTGACCCTTGCACGGAGAGACACTTGCACGAAGATGGAATATGTTGACATTTGCACGGAACGCCGAACATTCCTGAAAATTCCTAAGCATGGGTATGTCAAACAGAGACACTTGCACGGAGGCCCAAAGAGTGTTGGAAAGCAGAAAAAAGGAAAGGAATACTCGCGTGATAGATAGATAGATAGATAGACAGATAGATAGAAGAGTTTAGATTTCATTGCTGCAGTTGATACCTGGTGACAACTAGTGTTCCGTGTTGAATTGGTGATAATTTTTCTACAACTATGGAGTTCACCAAGACCAGCAAGGGGAAGCCTTTTTTTTTTCATTTTCAATGTTGTAGACTATACCATTAAAGATCAACTGACTTATCACCGCATAGATTTCAAGAAAAGTAAATGTAAAGGTATTATAACAATGTTATTAGTTTACCTTCGCTAACTACTATTACGGCTTCGCAGGAGTTCTTTTACGTGCCTGTAAATCTACCGACACGGGGCTGACGTATTTGAGCACCTTCAAATACCACCGGATTTAGTCAGAACTAGCTCATGTACCCGTGCTTCGCTACGGGATTCTCAGAAAAACTGACTTTGTGGTTTTCCCAACTGAAATCAACATAGGTCATTATAAAAACGTAAGTATGAATGTACCGATTAAAAGCAATGCTATCATATAAAATACTCGATCAAATGGAAAGCCGCACGTTTTATCATTTTTAACGAACAGTGTTGCGGTTAGATTGCGGTGCCAATCTAATAGTCCAAAGTTCCAGAGCTGGGGTGACCAGGCCGCAGATTGCCATGAACACTCATCTGCCATTATTCCGCTAAATATGCACATTGTTCATTCCAATCAGTGTCTCAGAGTAGGGATTGAATAGCCCGAATGCTATGGTGATCCAGTGTGTTACGTACCAGTAGTATCAGAAAATTTATAAACCAGGGGAATGGCATGCTAAAGAAGAAAGTTATCTAACTCCCCAGCTACTTCCCATCAATATTCAGGCAGGCTGTTACATTCTGTACGACTGGGCGAGTTGACCGTGTGGTTAGCAGTGTGCAGCTGTGAGCTTGCATCCGAGAGATAGTGGATTCGAACCCCATTGTCGGCAGTGCTGAAGATTGTATTCCGTGGTTTCCCACTTTCACACCTTTCAAATGCTGGGCCTGTACCTTAATTAAGGCCTATCTATGTCGGTGCGACGTAAATCAAATAAAAAATACTCTGTACGCAGCAGTAGTCCTATCTACCGGAGATGAGGGGCAACAGAAGACACAAAGCACATCACGACAAACAATGGTCAATGTAATGTTATTGTTGATCAATGCTAGCTTTCTATATTGTAGGCCTTCACATTTAGTTTTCTTTCGACTCAGTGATTTCTAAAATATTTTATACCGTAAACTGCAGTTTCTTATTCTCCGACTTACATAGCGATTTTCATTAAATACTGTTTACCCATTTTCTCGTTACTCGGCGCTGATATGGACTTAATAACAAAAATCCAAATTCATGAATATGTTTGTGATCATGGCCAGTACGGTAACAATGTATAAGACATGGATAATAGGAAATTTAATACTATATAATCTTAGTTATGTAGCATTCATCGATTACACATCTAATAAGAAATATTTGAGAATTACATTTTAGGCCTTCCCCTAAACTACCATTTTACTCAGCGTGAATAAAATAATTTACAGCCTAGACTATAGCGACTTATTTCCCGACTTTGCATACCGATTTTGATCAAGATAGGACTACTAATAACAACATTTGAGAATTAAATTTTAGGCCTTCCCCTAAACTACCATTTTTCTCAGCGTGAATACAATTATTGATAGCCTAGATTATAGCAACTTATTCCCCAACTTTGCATACCCATTTTCTTTAAAATACGAACACTGATAACATAAATAGTTGAGAATTCAATTTTAGGCCTTCCCCTAAACTACCATTTCACTAAGCGTGAGTAAAATGATTTATAGCCTAGATTGTAGAGGCTCATCCCCCGACTTCACATACCGATTTTCATTAGACCACTAATAACATAAATAGTTGAGAATTCAATTTTAGGCCTTCCCCTGAACTACCATTTCACTCAGCGTGAGTAAAATGATCTATAGCCTAAATTGTAGAGGCTCATCCCCCGACTTCACATACCGATTTTCATTAAATTCTCTTCAACCGTTTTCTCGTGATGCATGTACAGACAGACAGACAGACAGACAGACAGACAGACAGACAGACAGACAGACAGACAGACAGACAGACAGACAGACAGACAGACAGACAGACAGACAGACAGACAGACAGACAGACAGACAGACAGACAGACAGAAATTACGGAAAAGTAAAAAGTGCATTTTCTTGTTACTATGGACATGACCGATACAGAAATAACATTATTTTCAAATTCTGACCAATGTACAGACAAAACTCTTATTTTATATATACAGATTGAACCTGCCAAATGAGGCTCAGAAATCCAGCGCCTTAACTGTCTCACCCACTGAGCCCGACTGTAACGGAAAAATAAAAAGAAGTAATATATTTTTAGGCGAGGCAGTTCATGTTTACAATCCGGATGAAGCGGCGAATGAAGTGCGGAACTTGGTCATCTATGTCTTATGCGAGATACCGATAATGACATAATGTATAGGTTAAACACCAATGTGTTCAGAAAATAATAAACCCAGCTTCAATTACAGAATTGATTACGGTCACGATGTATTTTTGCCTCAAGTTGATACTGGCTAACAATGCCTAATTGTGGCTTGTTACAGATCAAATTACTCTCTACCTAATTCCTTAGTGGTCTCCGGTTAATTAATAACTGTTACCTCACCATAATGTTGATAAATACAGCCTGATCACAAGGCCCTGTCTACACGTTTCACACGAATGGGGAAACGCCTGCGAGGTCATGATTTACAGTACATTTTCTGTGAGGAAGATATGTCATAACGTGATTCATGGAATCAATGGCACGTGACTTCTTAAATAGTATACAATATGTATTAATCTTCCGATTGTCCGACTCGTTTCAGAGGGTCCCGGGTTCGATTCCCAGCTGGGTCGGGATTTTAAATTTCATTGGTTAATTCCAATGGCCCGAAGGCTGGGTGTTTGAACTGTCCGCAACATCCATGCAACAATCACACCACACACAACACTATCCTCCACTACAATTCCACCCAGTTACCTACACATGACAGATACAGCCCACCCTGATCGGAGGGTCTGCTTTACAAGGGCTGCACTCGGCTAGAAATAGCCACACAAAATTAATAATTAATCTTCCGTATCAAATAGTACTGAATTAAGTTCACCCATCAGCAGTAACTTTCGGTTGCTCTGAAATGTACCTTCATTATCAAAACGAATATTTCCCCACGTCACTCTTTTGAATTATCGTACTTATTTAGTATGTCCAACCCTTGTTCCGTTTCTCTATGGGGCCGGGTATGAATTGACATGAGTCTTCGTAGTGAGTTTTTACAACCGGATGCCCTTCCTGACGTCAACCTTACCAGATGACTTCATGAGATGAAATGAATGGCATGATATAATGTAGCCTATCATAGTAGGAAGCGAGATCACAAACCCCGTACCGGCACATAGCCTACTCCTATCGAATAACATCAAGGAGTATGTTCAAGGCTTAACGCCAAGGGTTTTGTTCAAAGCTTTACGTCGCCATCCGACGGATGAATCACAATCAACAACGTTATATGCCCTCACTCCATATGGATACTGCGGAGAGGTTTGGAATTTAATCCAGGCTCTTGACACGCAATCTGGTGATTAGAAATTGTGATGGTAATTTTTTTCGACTAACGGGACTTAAACCGACTAACCACGGTGTCAGACCATTATAGACTTCACACCTTAATGATCTTGGCCACCAGGCGGGCTATTTAGTAATAGGTTAAAACATAACATGGTAGAATACTTAAAGAAAACACTATCCTACTTTCTATATACTATATTACCGGGCGAGTTGGCCGTGCGGTTAGGAGCGCGCAGCTGTGAGCGTACATCCGGGAGATAGTGGGTTCGAATCCCACTGTCGGCAGCCCTGAAGATGGTTTTCCGTGGTTTCCCATTTTCACACCAGGCTGTACACAAAGGCTGTACCTTAATTAATGCCATGGCCGCTTTCTTCCAACTCCTAGCCCTGTCTTATCCCATCGTCACCATAAGACCTATGTGTGTCGGTGCGACGCAAAGCCAGAAGCAAAAGAAAAATACTATATTACTATTATTTTCTAATACAAAAATACTGGAACACTGCACTCTTTCTTGAAATATACGTCCGTTTATGCTAAATTTGAGCTGAAAATAGAGGAGAAGGAACAGATTTCATTCGACATCTCGAGTATCTTCTGTAAAGTTCAAGACGTTACGCACAGCACCCAGTCCCTTCTGTGGATTAGTGGTGGAGTGTCAGCCCATCACACGACAGGCAGGGGATACTATAGATGCTATTTTACCGCCCCCCTCCCACCAACGGGGGGATGTCTCCAAACATTCCATGATGGATCCATTTTGCAGTAATTTAGAGGCAACAATCCAAGGAGTAAACTGGAATAATAATAATAATAATAATAATAATAATAATAATAATAATAATAATAATAATAATAATAATAATAATAATAATAATAATTATTATTATTATTATTCGTCTTCTTCTTATTATTATTATTTATGTTAGAAACACGCGACTCATTTTTCATCTCAGCCGTGCTACCAATTGCAAAGCAGCAAGTCGATATCTTTTAAACTGCTAGTTGGAACAACATAAGACATATCTCACTTGCTTGACATCAACTTAAAATGCTTCCCCAGTGACATGTAACTACAATATAATGTTTGCCCTGTTAACGTCATTGCAATAAGCACAATAATAGCAGCTGGAGGCTACTACTATTGAGCGAATCTTTTCTGGGAAAATACAAATTTATTTAGATTTACTAAGGAAGTATCCAAGAGTTAAGGACGGTTTTCTAGCAAAGAAACGAGGTCAGTGGTACATTTCACAAGGTATAAGTATAACGTCAGTTTTACCATCATTAAGAATGTTTGTTTGTTAGTTTATAGTTACTTGGAATTAACTCTCGAAATAGTGGTGGTGGTGATTATTGTTTAAAGAGGAAGTACAACTAGGCAACCATCTTTTATTAACACTAGTCGGAGGGAAAATGGAAGAGGTCACTTCGAACAATGAAAGTAGCGGCAGAAGGAAAACAAGGATCGCGAAGGGTGTGAAAGTGAAAGACTCGCCAGGCTTCGACACCTAAAACTGTCGGGGTCGGAAGAGAACAAGAGTTGGCCAAGGAAGGTAGGATAGGATAGTGAGGAGCCTGGCACAAGTAAGTGGAAGCAATGCCATGACTCAGCTAGGGAATTCTGTGCTGGCGAAACTATGCTGCCAATTTAGGAGCTTCTCACGCGAAACGCAGGGGATACTGTAGATGTTATTATACCGCCCCGCCCCCCCCCCTACAGGGGGGGGGGATCTCTCGAAACATTCCACGATGAAGCCGTATTGCAGTAATTTAGAGGCAACAATCCAAGCAGTAAACTGCAATTAAGAATAATAATATAAGTGATGTGAAGTGTTATAAATGTGTTCTAGAATGTTCCATTGTGGCTTATAAGTTTCAGAGCGTTGATTTGACGAATACGAAGAATAGTTGCAATGTTAGAAGCAATTTTGTTAAAAGTAATAGCTTAATACAAATGATTCTGCTGAGAGAAGTGACCTTCCTGTAGAGCCAGGGTATGTCCATCAACGTTTATCAGATTCAGGATTTCCTTTTATTTAATTTGTGATAACCAAGCAGAGAAAAGGCTTGAGACGTTAATCTTCACACGTTACTTCACACGTAACTTCTATTACCAGAAAATTACTACTTAGCTGCTTGAGTGTTTCAAATTTCAGAGAGCGATTTTCAGCGTTTTATAGTAGCAACAACAACAACAACAACAACAAAAAGTAACCTTGAACGAATGTTTTATGAATGGAAGACCTTCAGCAAATACTCCTTCCATGGCGAGTTGGCCGTGCGCGTAGAGGAGCGCGGCTGTGAGCTTGCATCCGGGAGATAGCAGGTTCGAATCCCACTATCGGCAGCCCTGAAGATGGTTTTCCGTGGTTTCCCATTTTCACACCAGGCAAATGCTGGGGCTGTACCTTAATTAAGGCCACGGCCGCTTCCTTCCAACTCCTAGGCCTTTCCTCTCCCATCGTCGCCATAAGACCTATCTGTGTCGGTGCGACGTAAAGCCCCTAGCAAAAAAAGAAACTTCCTTCAATGGCCTGTCAAGTTTTATTTGGACCGAGCTCGATAGCTGCAGTCGCTTAAGTGAGGCCAGTATCCAGTATTCGGGAGATAGTAGGTTCGAACCCCATTGTCGGCAGCCCTGCAAATGGTTTTCCGTGATTTCCCATTTTCACACCAGGCAAATGCTGGGGTTGTGCCTTAAATTAAGGCCACGGCCGCTTCCTTCCAACTCCTAGGCCTTCCCCGTCCCATCGTCACCATAAGACCTGGTTGTGTCGGTGCAACGTAAAGCAACTAGGAAAAAAAAAAGTTTTATGTGGAGGTCAATCGTCGAAGAAGGTGTTTGCCATGCAAAATTTCATCGAAATATAAAACATTTTTCCAGAGAAAAGACCAAATGTCACACGGAACTGCCCGTGTCAACGTAATTATGTATTTGAAAAACTATTTACCTTTTCGACTGAGAGTGAAAAGTAAATACTTTGAAGAGACAGTAGATCTCTTATCTGAAATGCTTTGATATAAATATAAAAGTATTGCTTCTCTTAATAAGAGTTTTGTAAATAGTAGAATTAAAGTGAACTTTTATGAACGGTGTTTGAAAGTACTCTTCTAAAGTTTAATTGGCAATTTAGCTCATGGCTCCAGTGACGAATCCTGTATATGAATATCAGGAAATTCACCCAATCAACAGATGTATTTCGCGTTTAAATTATCGATTTCGTATGAATACTCTCGTATTTTCACACCCAAGTGCATTTGTTTTTATACAAACTCGTCCGAATAGCCCTCTCGAACATCGTTATACCTCATTTTCTGTTAGATCATGCATCAGTTGTCTTCAGTAATACATTTACATAACTACGTTCTTATCATGAAATATTTGTACAGCCGAAATATTTGTACACTGCGGCCCAAAGAGTTTAAAGGTAAAGATGATAATATAAATATTTGCATTCTTAAAATTTTGCTCTCTATATGCGTTATGAATACAATGTATTTAAATGATTTTATTTATTTATTTATTTATTTATTTATTTATTTACCCATTCATTCTTGACTTACATTTGTGGCGAACTTAGGGCTCACTCTCTCATTCACTTAACCACTTTTAATATTAAAATTTAAAAATATAGACATAAAAGTAAGACAATTCTACAAAAGAAATAAATACCAGATAACTACGCTAAGGTCAGGTTACAAATTAGTAAAGCGATATGAGTGATAATACAATAATAATAATAATAATAATAATAATAATAATAATAATAATAATAATAATAATAATAATAATAAATGAAGTACATAATAGATAAAAGAAAACCCATTCACACAACATGGGCAAGCTGACTCACACAATTCAGTTATATGTGCCCAGGCAGGCAGATTTGAATGTATAAGAGGAGGTCAAGTACATATGTCCATTGGGAGTGTATTCCAGAGTCTCGGTAACTAGAAAAGGATGATTGTAGAAATTTGTCCAGTTTAGCGGAATTTAAAGTAGAGAACCAGAAGGAGTACTATTTCATGGCTTGCGGAAATGAAAGGAAAATTAGAAGATAAGTAAATATGAGTATTCGTCCAAAGGCAATTGGTAAACAAGTGTCATTAGGTGAAAATTCCTTCGTTCATTTATGTGTAGCCATCTCAGTATGAGCGTCATGTCGTAGTTCTGGAAGGATATGAGTTTTGTGTTGGTTGAAGTCGCGAAGCTTGTTCGGCATTTAGATTGTCTAGTAGCACCGTTTCACAGTAGTATAAAATTGGGAATAGGAGTGCTTGGAATAATTTTTAATGTAAGAACTTTATAGACTTCCATTATCATTACTTATTCACTACACAGTCAAAATAAATAAAACTCAAGCTCCAGCTTCTCTCTAGGTAAATTCTGGAGCTCTCGTATTTTACTACAGAAATTATACGAATTGAAATTTGGCTCACCTATTGTACAACACTATTTTTTACATGTGCTACCCAGGATTCCCCAAAGTTGGTCAAATATTTCCACATTTCCCTGAAACAAGAAAAGTTGGTAGACGTTGCCTTAAAATGACAGTGAAAGAGCATATTCATTTGTAATAATTTTAAGGAGGCCTCACCTTACCATGGAGTAATTCACATCTCCTGAGAGGAAATCACAGAAACTAATTTCTAGGTGTAATCAATTGACACTGCCATGTTCTCATCGCGGATAGAAGACAGTAAAGGTAAGTTTCTCAGATGCACTGCTTTAATGTAAATGGGCAACATTTGTTTTAAATTTGTAATTCTGTTCCGTCTGAGATACCAGTTTTCCCGGTATCTTTGTCTCCGGTCTGAGTCCTCTGGGATGTGCAAAAGCCCTCCCTGGAAACAGTCATCAATTATTCATGAAGCTTTGAAAGTTTACGTATAAATTATTAATTGTTGAAGTTATGTTAAAAGCTACAAGAAGAAGAGGTCAAGAAGTGAAAGAAAAGCTACTGTAAGGTACCGTAGATAAAAAAATATATCTTAAGAAATAGCAGATGGATTGTCACATGAAGCAAACTACTTGCTTTAAAATATTCAGGTAAAACAATTATTCAAAGGAACTGATAATCTGAAACATAATATTTTAAAAGTATTTTTAAATTGCATTAATATTGTTTATGAAATGCTTAAAATTCTTTTACTACAAATGTATTCTGAGTCAGATATACGTTAAGCGTCATGCTAAATTCTTATCTTTTCGTAATACTGCGTTACTTAGAGATACTTCAAATACTAACGTTGATTTTGCAACCTCTGTGCGTTTATAGACATTTTTTGATCGTAAAATTTAAAAGCATCGACTTATCAGCTTATGCTGAAAGTTATTATGAGGTAAATATATTTATTTTGACGTAGAATACAATACGTCTGTAGTTTCAATACCGTACTTGGGCGTGTGAGTGTAACAAAAAAAAAAAGCGAAATAATTTCTAGAGAACCCATGCGACGAAAATGATGATCAATCAATCAATCAATCAATCAATCAATCAATCAATCAATCAATCAATCAATCAATCAATCAATCAATCAATCAATCAATCAATCAATCAATCAATCAATCAATCAATCAATCAATCAATCAATCAATCAATCAATCAATCAATCAATCAATCAATCAATCAATCAATCAATCAATCAATCAATCAATCAATCAATCAATCAATCAATCAATCAATCATCATTGATCTGTACTAAAGCTGTCGCCCAGGTGGCAGATTCCCTAGCAGTTGTTTACCTAGTCTTTCCTAAATGATTTCAAAGAACTTCTAAATTTATCAAACATCTCTTAGTTGGCCTGATGACAAACGAACAACGAATTTACACAAATGATGACGAACACGACTTCACGTGACCCGTACGTATGCAGAAATGGATAGGCCATTCAAAAGTGAAGGCTGCCATAGCCAAAAATACAAGAAAGATAAATTTTCTCAAAAACCATTAGAGTTTCAAAAAATCCAAATGACGTTTCTTGTAGAAAAGTTAGTTTCAAGGCTACATGGTGCACCCGTTATTTTACTTGATGTACAGTAGGTCAAAAATTGCTCAAATTTAGGACATACCCCTCCACAATCCTCCACTAGATCCCAACGGTGAAATATGTACAAATCTAATGTATCCCTTGCGTGATTCATGATTTCAAGCTATATCATTAAAAAATTTCAGCTCAATCGGTCCAATAGTTTTCGAGCCCATACGTAACAAACAAACAGGCACCATCTAGGTTTCATTAATACATTCGTTTAATAACTCATTGTTAGAGGCATGAATTTTTCGCATTAATTTATGTTCGATTTCGCGAAAAGGAAAGCATTTTTCGCGTTATTTTGCGAAGTAGGACTGACCCCGTCGCTTTAATTTCGCTTTAATTCTTTCCTAAAGTTGTTCATAAAAAGCTGAATTTGTGAGATTTGAGAATTATTTATGTGAAGGATAGATAAATGAAGAGAAGCATTATTGATAATAATTCCTTATTCCTTATGTAATCTTGATTAGAAGCATAATATAGCCCTAAACGCCCTAATCAAGATTACGTAACAAATTACCGATTCACCTACATGACCATAGCTTTCACCCTGTACGGCCATACCATTAAGGGATTTTATAAAATACTAGCAGGTACCCGCGGTTACGCTCGCGTGGATTTCGTTATTTGTTAAAGATAAGCGTTCCTCGGTACTGTACTAAGACATTATCTGAAAATTCCCAAAGTGAAAAAAACTCACCGAAAACTTGACTATCATTTACCCCAGTAATTTGTAAACCACGTTTGTAGTGTTGCCTTTTGGGCCTAAGATGACCATGCGACATAGAACTGTACATATGAGAAACAGCCTTCTTTCAAGTCGAAAAAAAGGACTTGATTTTTAAAAGAGATTCCAAATACCTATTTCGCGTCTGTAACATATTCAGTTTTTGAGATATAGGTAAAACGTTTTATACATAATCCACCGAAATAACGCAATCTGAGTCGATTTCTGAGAGAATCCGACAAAATTTGCAATCTGACTCGTTTTCTAAGAGATTACGGCAAAGTTCCTCCCATTTTCAATATTTCTTTCCAGCAATCGATTTCATACTTCCCGGGGTAGGTCCAGGTATTCCACCCGGTAAGTTGGGTCCCTAAATCTTTGCCATCTTTGCCTATAATCATTTTTAATATGGAACAGATCCTTGAGGAGATCCGACGTGGTGTCGTCTTGGGTGCCTTGGCGGTATTGAACCCGCGGCCGGACTGCATTCGTAGTCATTACCTGGCCAGGACCCGTTTGAAGCGCGGTCCGCAGATTTTGACGATGGTCCAGAACATTATTATTATTATTATTATTATTATTATTATTATTATTATTATTATTATTATTATTATTATTATTATTTTAGGATGGGTGATATTAGTTGAATTTATGTTATTATTATTATTATTATTATTATTATTATTATTATTATTATTATTATTATTATTTCTAATGTTCTGGACCTCGCAGCAAGACACAAGACCGCTACTTGGCGGTAATTTACATCCGCTGCCATTGTCATTGCTGACAATGTGACCAGCACCATTGTCGCGCGCAGGCAATTCTGGCGATACGAATGATATACTTCCGTGCATTATTGACCTTATTATAGAGGTGAATAATTGCACGGTCAATATCATTCCTATCGTTTATTTCAAACGTGTTTCTATTTGTATGCATATGCCAGGAGAATCTACTGTAATCTAACTTTTTCTCCAAAGGAAAAGATGACTCTTGAGAACGAACTCAGGAAAGATTAAAAATGATCGGTTTATGATCAGAATCAAGTATATTACGAACAGTAAAATCAATTGGTCTCAACTCCTTTTCACCCCACCGGCGTTAAGTTGACTCCCCCCCTCCCGCTCCCGCAAAATGAAGGCATGTTTCTTTACGTTTAAATGAGATTCCAAATACCAATGTCCACGTCTGTTACCTTCAGTGTTTTAAGATATAAGTATCCCCATTAAAAAAGAATTCATTTTTTCCACCTCCTTTCACACTCCTCCCCCCCCCCCATTAAGTGAATTTTCCGGGAAAAGTACTTGTTTCTTTATTAGTAAAGAATCTTCTAAGTACCAATTATCACGTCTGTAGCATCTTCAGTTTTTGAGATATGTGCCCTCATAAAAGTAATTCAAATCCTGTTCTCCTTCGCTCCCGCCCCAAGATGATTTTCTCCAAAAATGTGTTTTTCTTTGTTTTTAAGTGGGATCCAAATACCAGTTTTCACGTCTGTAACAACATTAGTTTCTGTTAGGTGTAAGTATGCTCATGCAATTAATTTAATTCATTTTTCAATTTTTTTCACCCCTCTTCATTTGATTTTCCGAAAACAAAGGAATACTTCTTTACTTTTAAAAAAGATTCCAAATACCAATTTTTACCTCTGTAACATCTTCAGTTTTTGAGATATCAGTATCCTAATAAAACATATTCAGTCCCATTTTCAGTGATTTTTACCTTCCACCCAAGTGTATTTTCCGAAAACAAAACATGCATGTTTCTTTATTTTTAATAGAGATTAAAAATACCAATTTTCACTTCTGTAACATGTCAAGTTTTTGAGATATACTGTGGACATGCTCATTTTAAAAATTCACTCCCTTTTTAGTTCCCCTTAAGAGAAGTTTCTGAAAACAAATCACCTACATTTCTTTACTTTTACAGGAGATTCCAAATATCAATTTTTACGTCTGAAACATTTTACGTTTCTGAGATGTACTGCAGATATATATTGGTCTTTCTAAAAATTCACCCCATTTGTCACTCCTGTTTAACCGCCATTAATTGGATTTTCCAAAAACAAAACAATATGTGTTTCTTTATTTTTAAAGTAGATTCCAAATACCAATTTCCAGATCTGTAATATCTTCAATTTCTGAGATATAAGTATCCTCATTAAAGGCATTCCACCCACTTTTCACCGTTTTTCACCCCTCCTAGTGGGTTTATCCGAAAAAATAATAATATATTGTGCCATTTCACTGTTATAAGAAGTATCGTCCGTTGGAAGGACAAAGATGGAGTCCAGGTCTCCGAGAATAATTAACGTCAAAATGTCTGATGATACCGCGAGCGAAAGCAAAAGTATTCACCTCAGGCGCTATAGAAAAGAATTTAGATCCAGAAGGCAGTGAAAAAGAACAAATGTGAAGATTGTTACTAACAATTATTTTAAAAAAAGTAAGAAAACGAGATTGAATTGCTACTTCTAAATCAGAGTCGAAGACGGAAAGCAACTACGTCAGAATTAAAGAAGGTATCGACAAGAGAGAATTTCAGCAGAAACAAGGAGCAGATTTATTGGAAGCTGCGTCGCAGATCAAGCAGAAGATAATTAATTTCGTTCCGCGAACTTTAAAATACGTGGAAATTCAAGCATAAACTACGACAAGCTTACGTCACGGCAGTCTCTGCTGACGTATTACTCGATATCACCCAAATTAAAGAACTACAGAAGTGGGAATCCTATAATAACTCCTGGAAAGATAAAGGAGAAAAATCTGTTCATTTCAAGTCATAGAATTATTCTACCCCAAGATTATTATTTGTCAAGTAGATCAACTCTTTCAAAGGAAACAATCTTTCGCGTTAAACAGATTATCACAGCTGTTCATGATGGCAATGCTAATTGATTCTGTTTATTATTCTATTCCAACTAGTCCAGAAATGAGCAAGATGTTCTAAGAAGATGATAGGCCAGACTGCCCAAATGGGTGCCGTCGGATGACGTTGCCTGCCGAGAGATGACTAAGCCCAGAGGAGAATTATGCCAGTATTTCCCATTCACCTAGGGAAGTAAAAAGAGGCGTGTCCCTATGTCCTGTCAGCTGGACATATGCCGACGACTGGAGCTGCTGAATTCAGATAAGTCTTGTTTTTAAATTAATGTTGTGATGTCTTATATTCATATGTAAGTATAATACAATTTGTTAGGTTATTCCGTGCGAAATAATGAAGCGACGAAAGTGGTGTATTGAATTAGATCAAAGGTGGTTAGGTAATCTTCGTATACGAATGACAAATCCATAGATAGGTAGTCAATCAGTGATGAAAGCCTACGTTCGAGATGTGATCCATGTAGTGTGAAATACTGAGTTCGTTAAGATGACAGTGAATTGTATTCTATTTCAAAGAGAGACTTAGGTACGTGTGTACGTTGGTTATGAGCAAAGAATGTCAAGTTAGGAATCAGCAGTAGGATATGCTTGCCAAATAGATAGATGTGTTTACGATAATTTAAGGTTATGACGGAATTAAGGTCATAATGTCGTGAAATATGTCCATGAACCGTGATTAAAATAATAAATGCCACAATAAAATGGAGTGGATACGTATTTAGTAAAGGAGATGGGATACATGTTTGGAAGTATAATAATGATTATTTTATGAAAAACTGGCACACTTGGTAGTGCCAATGAAGTCTCAGTTAGGAGGAATAGTAGTGGACTTAATGGTTTTAAGTTGAGTTTTTACTGAGTGGTAATGAATGTGTAGTATTTATATGTACTATTTCTATTACGAGCAAGCATGAGAAAGTTCACAGATGATTGAAGTGACACCTGTTGATTAGCGGGCACACTTGGTAGTGCCAATGAAGTCTCAGTTAGGAGGATGAACCAAACACATGCACTATGTCACAGATGTTTTCTAATTATAATCTATTCTCAAGCGAAAGGACGTGTAGTAATTTCTTAGGCAACACCCTATCACTGATGACTGACTGTAGGTGTATAAATTGTATATTATGGTCGAGTCTTCGCACAATGCAGACCGCATTAGCTAGTATATTTCAGATGAAACTAGTAGAGTAGTCGTTAGAATATATAAAGTCGCACGTATGTTCAATTAAAAAAATGATGAGAAGATTCAGATTTTAGAATAGTATATGGAACCTACTGGTACTTGTTGAACCATTTATTAAAAATACATTAATTTAGAAGAAGACTTATCAATATTCACGCAGAAGAGGAAAAAAAGCATGAATATTCAGAATTGTAAATCAGTTGTTATAGAAATATTAGGGAACTATGCTCCCAGGTTGATATTTATAGGTATCTATTGATATATTGTGAGAGATAGGAATAACTATATGTCAGCAGATTAATATGAGCTCCGAGTGAGAGCCAGCGATTAACTCAAAAACTTCATAGGCAACAGAGGAGAATTCCAATTCATGAGATATGGTTTTAGGCCTAAAATGCGTCCTGAATATCTTGAAACCACCCTCAATCTACACTTTAGCTTGTAAGGTATCATATTGTAAATATTTTTCTTTGCTAGGGTGCACCCAAATATGTTTTAACTACCCACACAAGTTTTAATTATCTAATCATGTTTTGATTTACCCAAACATATTTCAATTTAGTTGATTCAATCTATTAATTTTTAACTTTATTTCGATTTAATCATTTCTTTAAAAAAACCTAAGATGGTGAGTTCGACATCTTTGGACTTATAATTTTTAATTTGTTAATTATGAGCTGAATTATTGGCATTTTCAGTTAAATAATTGGTTATACGGACTTCAATAATTTGCCGTATATTCCAATCTGTCCTTGATTTTGGGGTCAGTCAAGACGTAAGCATCTAGTGCAAGAGATTTCAATAGATTCATTCTTTAAAACTGACTAACTCAGATAGCATTTCTTATATAATGGATAGTGGGTACCGGACGTGTCAATTACCGGCAGATTCAAGGTGAACGTCGCTTGCATATATTTTTGCCCGATACTGACATTTCTTCGATTTCTCCTTATGCCAGAAATGGGAATGCGGTAACTGAAATATTGGTATGGAGAGATGTTAAGAGAGGAAGTAAAATGATTGATTATGCATTCGGGTAGAAGAAGTAGACAGATTTAACAAATTAAGGCCATGTTCGCTAGAAATGGATGGGATAATCAGATGATCATGCAGTTTCCTCTATTAAAAATTCTTTAGGGAGGATAGCATAATGTTCGACCTTTGGATTGAAACAAGTATGTAATAAATAAGATATGTAAAACTTAAACCATTCTTTCAATGTGTATCGTAGCGTAGAGACTTAGATTTAAGTGGATGAATGCTGCAACATCTTGGCAGCGTAAGAAATTCAGTAAGTAACGTATGAGAGTTGTGTCTATGTGTAATTTAAGACTTCTTTGGCTCCGTATGGCATGTCTTTCTCATATTCGGAACTCATAGCCCAAATGATGAATTATGTTATTCAGAAAGATCGTAATTAAGCTAGCCTGGATCTTATGCGTCCTCTCAGGGAGTGGGGATGGCGCAATATGTTTATTTATTTTTAAAGGACGTTCTAAATACCAATTTTTACATTTGTAAACTTTTAAAGTTTTGAGATATAGATACACTCAATTTAAAATTCACCCCCCCCCCTCTTTTCTCCCCCTTAGCTATGGAATATCCCTTAGTGAGCACCTACATTGTAATATAAATGTATCCTCAATATTTCATTATGTCCAGTAGTTTTGGCTCGGCGATGATAAATGAGTCAGTCAGTCAGGACATGCTATTTTATATATACCAGGTGGCTTACCGACGGCATACTTTCTACTTATAAATGTCCCGCATGCATAAGTGATGTGTGGGGTGTCTGCCAACTGATTTTAACAGGGGAACTACTGCCAGCGGGCAGGTTACGTCAGAATATGAAGAGATAAGAAACAGAGTCACACTCGCAGCATGTTACTCAGCGCTGCCGGTCGAATGCATCCCTTGCATTCGTAAACATCGTTTTCGACCGCCTAGTTCTAGGCTGGTATATGCTACAGCCGCACTATATTTGCTGTCTGCATATCGGCAATGGCTAGTGTGATCAGCAGCGGTGAATACATAGACATTATTTTAAGCTGGACAACCTGGTCGGAATGCAACAGAAGCTCTAAACAGACGTACGCCTTCTACACACATATATATTTCGCCGAACAATATTCGTTTTTGTTCCATGGTATCATCTCTTTTATCGAGTTGAATGTCTACACGTGTCTAAATTAATAAGTTATTAGATTTCATTTACTGCATCTTTGGCGTGTCTACGAACAGTAGCGGCGGTTCGAGGGTGAGGTGAGGAGGGACAGTCGCTCCCACCCGCACTTTGTAGAGTAAATATGACATTTATTCCATTTTAGCCAGCTGGAACTAGAAATTATTTTAAAAAAAACTATTTGTACAGGCCTTGTTGTCTTATATGCTAAATCTTTCATTTATTGTATAGCGCTAAGGCAAGTAGTGGAGACGTTGCATGTGCTGTGAGGAAGAGTAGTAGGGGTACAAATTTTTGCCGAGGTCGTGGCCACGGAGTTACAATTCATCCGCTTGCCGCGCGCATTCGTCGGTCTGGCAGTCTCTTTATTGTCCGTTAGTTTCTTAGTGTGTATTCAAATACTAAATGATTATTAATTGCATAATCATGCCGTACATCTATGTAATTGTACAGGGCGATCTGGCCGTGGGGTTACGGGCGCGCAGTTGTGAGCTTGCACTCGGGAGATAGTGGTTTCGAATCCCATTGTCGACACCACTGAAGATGGTTTTCCGTGGTATCCCATTTTCATACAGGCAAACGCTGAGGCTGTACCTTAATTAAGGCCACGGTTGCTTCCTTCCCATAGGTTCTATCTGTGTCGGTGTGATATACAGTCAATTGTAAAAACAGATATATTTAATTGTAATTGTAATTTCAACGCGAGAGAATACCAACTTGCATTCACCGGACGAAATTATTTCGTTTGTATTATGCTTTTTTATAAGTAAATGTAATTAATCAGCCCCGTGGATTAGGCCTATTCGTAATAGTATTTTTTTGTTGTTGAGATTTTGACTCAATGCTGTATAATAAAATGTTCGCCAGGTCTCACATACTACGGGGCACTTACTTAATAAATAACATAACACAAAGAAATAACTTAGGAACGTTGGTATTAGCTCCTGTTGAAATACGATTACAACTGAATATTTTTTTTTTACAATTGGCTTTACGTCGCACCGACATAGATAGGATTTATGGCAACGATGAGACAGGAAAGGGCTACGCGTGGAAAGGAAGCGACCGTGGCCTTAAATAACGTACAGCCCCAGCACTTGCCTGGTGTGAAAATGGGAAACCACGGAAAATCATCTTCAGGGCTGCTGACAGTGGGATTCTAAACTACTATATCCCGAGTGCAAACTCACAGCTGCACGCCCGTAACCCCACCGCCACCTCGCCCGGTATAATTACATAGAAGTACAGCATGATTATGCAATTAAAAATAATTTAGTATTTGAATACTCACTAAGAAATTAACAGACACTAAAGAGACTGCCAGACTGATGAATGCGCGCGACAAGTGGGTGAATTATAGCTCAGTGGCCACGACCTCGGCAAAAAATATATACCCCTACTACCCTTCCTCACAGCACAGACAAAGTCTCCATTACTTGCCGTAGTGCTATACAAATTGGTTAGCGGTGACGAACAGCATTTTGTGCGTATTTATGTCAATAATGATGTTAATAATTAAAGAAAATAAACGAAGGAATTAGCAGATAAGATAACAAGGTTTGTACAAACAGCTTTTTAAAATAATTCCTAGTTCCAGCTGGCTAAAGTGGAATGAAAATGTAATGTGTACTCCACAAAGTGGAGTGGGGGCGGGAGCGATTGCCCCCCCCTCGCCGCACCCCCTAATCGCCGCTACTGTTTGTAGACACGCCAAAGGTGTAGAAAAGGAAATCTAATAACTTATTGATTTATACACGTGTAGACATTCCACTCGATGGAAGAGTTGCATCTATTGTTGTTTGAGTCATCACTCCATAGACTGGTTTGATGCAGCGCTCCATGCCACCCAATCCTGTGCTAACCTTTTCATTTCTACGTAACTATAGCATCCTACATCTGCTCTAATCTGCTTGTCATATTCACACCTTGGTCTACCCCTACCGTTCTTACCACCTACACTTCCTTCAAAAACCAACTGAACAAGTCCTGGGTGTCTTAAGGTGTGTCCTATCATTCTATCTCTTCTTCTCGTCAAATTTAGCCAAATCGATCTCGTCTCACCAATTCGATTCAGTGTCTCTTCATTCGTGATTCGATCTATCCATCTCACTTTCAGCATTATTCTGTAACACCGCATTTCGAAAGCTTCTATTCTCTTTCTTTCTGAACTAGTTATCGTCCATGTTTCACTTCCATACAATGCCACGCTCCACACAAAAGTCTTCAAAAACATCTTTCTAATTCCGATATCAATGTTTGAAGTGAGCAAATTTCTTTTCTTAAGAAAGCTCTTCCTTGCTTGTGCTAGTCTGTATTTTATGTCCTCCTTACTTCTGCCATCGTTGGTTATTTTACTACCAAAGTAACAATATTCATCTGCTTCCTTTAAGACTTCATTTCCTAATCTAATATTTCCTACATCACCTGCCTTCGTTCGACTGCACTCCATTACTTTTGTTTTGGACTTATTGATTTTCATCTTGTACTCCTTACCCAGGACTTCATCCATACTATTCAGCAACTTCTCGAGATCTTCTGCAGTCTCAGATAAAATAACAATATCATCGGCAAATCTCAAGGTTTTGATTTCCTCTCCTTGGACTGTGATTCTCTTTCCAAATTCCTCTTTGATTTGCTTTACTGCCTGTTCTATGTAAACATTGAAAATGAGAGGGGACAAACTGCAGCCTTGCCTCACTCCTTTCTGGATTGCTGCTTCTTTTTCAAAGCCCTCGATTCTTACCACTGCGGACTGATTTTTATACAGATTGTAGATAATTCTTCGTTCTCGGTATCTGATCCCTATCATCTTCAGAATCATAAATAGCTTGGTCCAATCAACTTTATCGAATGCCTTTTCTAGATCTACGAATGCCATGTACGTGGGCTTGTCCTTCTTGATTCGATCCTGTAAGATCAAACGTAGAGTCAGGATTGCTTCACGTGTTCCTACATTTCTTCTGAAGCCAAATTGATCTTCTCCCAACTCAGCTTCCATATATTTTTCCATTCTTTCTCCCAACTCAGCTTCCATATATTTTTCCATTCTTCTGTAAATAATACGTGTTAAAATTTTGCAGGCATGAGATATTAAACTGATGGTGCGGTAGTTTTCACACCTGTCAGCACCTGATTTCTTGGGAATAGGTATAACAACATTCTGCCGAAAATCGGATGGGACTTCTCCTGTCTCATACATCTTGCACACTAACTGAAGTAACCTTGCCATGCTGGTTTCTCCTAAGGCAGTCAGGAATTCAGAGGGAATGTCATCAATTCCAGGTGCCTTGTTCCTATTTAGGTCACTCACAGCTCTGTCAAACTCTGACCTCAAAATTGGGTCTCCCATTTCATCAGCATCAACAGCCTCTTCATGTTCCAGAACCAGATTATCTACATCTTTACCTTGATACAACTGTTGGATGTGTTCCTGCCATCTTTCTGCTTTGTCTTCTTTCCCTAGAAGTGGCTTTCCATCTGATCTCGTAATATTTATACACCTAGATTTCCTTTCTCCAAAGATTTCCTTGATTTTCCTGTATGCAGCATCTACCTTTCCCAGGACCATACAGCCTTCGATATCCTTACACTTTTCCTTCAGCCATTCTTCCTTAGCTACCTTGCACTTTCTATCCACTTGATTCTTTAATCGCCTGTATTCTTTTCTGCCCTCTTCATTTCTAGCATTCTTGTATTTTCGTCGTTCATCAATCAGGTCTAGTATCTCCTGAGTTATCCACTGATTCTTAGTCGATCTTTTCCTCCTTCCTAACATTTCATTAACAGTTGCATGTATGAAACAAAAACTAATACTGTTCGGTGAAGTACGTATGTAGAAGGCATACGTTTGTTTGGAGCTTCTGTTGCATCCCAACCAGATTGTCCAGATTAAAATAATGTCTGTGTATTCACCGCTGCTGATCACACTAGCTACTGCCGATATGCAGACAGCAAATATAGTGCGGCTGTAGCATACACCAGCCTAGAACTATGCGGTCGAAAACGATGTTTACTAATGCAAGGGGTGCATTCGACCGGCAGCGCTGAGTAACATGCTGCGAGTGTGACTCTGTTTCTTATCTCTTCATATTCTGACGTAACCTGCCCGCTGGCAGTAGTTCCCCTGTTAAAATCACTTGGTAGACGCCCCACACATCCCTTATGCATGCGGGACATTTATAAGTAGAAAGTACGGCGTCCGTGAGCCACCTGGTATATAGATTAATACGAAATGAGAAATCCTTATTCTGTCTTCTGTTTCCCTTTATTCACTCTGAAGATGAAACAGTTCATACATATCGACATTTCATACACCTACGTGCACAGTTTTCAACATATATTTATCAGCATCTAGACATCTGGACCTTTGTGGTCATCCCGAATGCCGAAAAGATGTTCCTGTTTTAGAAATATGTACGTTATAATATAATGCATTTCACCACAGAATGTTCATCAACAGGACGTTAACTGAGTTAGTCTGATGAAGCCGATTCATGTTAACGAAGATATTTGAGAATAATATTCCTATAAACCGTAACTCCATGTGATGATCTTGAAGGCATATGCACCTGAAAAAACAACCCGAATGAACAGATTACAAATACGTAGTTTGGATGAGATATGTCCAATAGTTTTCCAGTTTTAGGAACACGAACAGATAGATAACCAGACAGACTGACACCAAATGTAAAAATCCTTTAGATGATCAGTATTACGTATGAAAAATCTAATATAAGGACGTATTGCTCATGTAATGAATGTACAAACACGTATGCAAATGATGTTTGTATTTTATTATTATTATTATTAACATCCAGGTATTCTCATGATTTCTCAGTTACATCAGGCGGAATTAATAACAAATTCGAATGAAAAGTTATGAATCCTCTGATTTTCTCCCGTTATGGATACTTCAAATTACTATTCAACACTTTCCTGTAGGTTTCAAGAGGAACTATTTTCGGGAGTTTAACGTACATGCTTTACGTGAGGTTTAGATGACAAAATGCATAATGCGGCTCGTGGGGAAGATTTCATAGTTCTCGCACTACTGTTTTAACAACGACACTCTGATTAACAGACACTTTTCCCAATTCATTATTCCTAATAAATTTAGTTCCTAAAACTGTTGTCCACAACAAATGTGGATTCTTAAGAAAAACATTGCAAACACACTTGTTCCAAACTCAGTGGAATTTATTATCTCCAATAGCTTTTAAGTAGTCTTGATAAGTTATTTTTAGAATTTGGGTAACAATGTTTAAAATGTTGGACTTTGTAACTTCTTACTGCTCGGCGGCATCACAATTTCCTCACTGTTTGACCACGTTGTAGTTGGTTTAGTATTGTTTAAATGTCTGCGTGTTCCTTTTGCAGTCCGGTTATGAACTAAAAAGGAACTGTATGATGGCGTCCTACAACAGCTTGTACGCGATTACGCTACCCCTCGGAAAGGTTATTAGTCCTCGAGAATCGCTGAAGTTCTGGTTCAATCGTTCAATTGGGTACTGAGGAGGAATTGCTTGTTAGCGCATCCTTGTTCGTCTTGTGCGAATGTGAGCACTTCAAAAATATTCACTTTTGGAATGAATTCCTGTGAATCATCATCAGAAAAAGTTTTCAAAGTGCTGGACAGCTTCAAATTTGGTCACAAACGCTAAATGATATATTTTTCTTCTAATTTATTAATTCTTACTAGCTCAGCTACCCTTCATTGATGGAACGCACATATTTCTTCACAACATAACTCAAATAGATAAAAATTTAGAACATACTAGTATGTAGATGCTCAAGTGGGTAAACATCAGGCTCATTGAAGCTCATTGACAGACTTCTAATGCTGGACAGAATACCAGTACCATCCATCGCCCCTATATGGGTTTAGTTTATCAAAACTGGCGATATCGTTTTGAATATCACTCACTATTCATATGTGGCCTGCGCCGCTCCAGAGAGCGCCATAGTCCATGTACTGCAGTATGTGGCTTTCAGCAAAGCTGGACAACTCTGTGGCATTACATTTTTCTGATGATTCAGAGCTAATGATCTAAGCAATGTCGGCAGTTTGTATCCTAACCTCGGTCCGTAACAATACAGGCAAATCTCGCATCTGCCACACAACCGAGGACATAAAACAAAGTGTGTCCAAATATTTGACCTTCGATTAATAAGTCCATAAGAACTGTCAATTTCAAGTGAAATACAAGTTATATAATGCTGTGACAATCATTGGGCGATTGATCTTTTTTAAACAACATTTCTTCCCACTTCGGGTTTGTATCTGCAATGGAAAGGTCGGATCAGGAATATTTAGACATGGAACATACAGAATTTCTTCATGTAATCGTATATATCGAGGTCGTCAGGTGAAATTGCTTGGAAAGAAAGCTCTCTTGTCCTGATTTATGATAGTTTTAAGGTAAAGGTAACTCTCAGACCTTTTCTTGAGTTCTTATATAGATTGACCTTACAGTCCCTACCTTTAGATAAAACTGATCAGACAGTTGAAAAAATAAAAACCAGTAGTTCATCTCGCCTTGTCTTAACATACGAGAACTGTCCTGTTAATAAAGTAGAGGTGATATTGATAGAAAGCAATAATTTATAAAGTAACAAGTACAGTTGCATTGCATTCCTCCAATGTAGTCACGGGCAATGTCCATTACCTTTTGACAAATGTCGGGAAGCCGTTGGGGAACGTTGGATAGTCTGTTGATGATAGTGACGGAGTGCCCTATTGCGCGGAGTACAGATATGGCGCGATCGTCTCGCAACACTATCGATAATTACGATGCATTTTTGCCACGGGCAACTTCGACTTTAATCTATGAAAGCTGATCACCTTTTGAAAACATGCTTTAGAGCAGTGGAATCGACACTCTTCACTTCAACGCCGCACAGCAACAACACTCCCAAATGGATGTCAATGAAATACACACTGCACATCAAAAGCAGCGCCAGCTGACCACTACCATATTCTATTTGCGCATGCCGGATTTCCTGCGAGTGTCTGGACTACGGTGTCACTTCTTTATTCACAGTACTTGTAATTAGTAATGGAAAGGGACGTATTCCTTAGAAGAGTCTTTCGTTCTCTAGAAATACTCGTTTGTCACATTCCTTCCAAGACAGTAACACGACTACCATGTCCGACCGTTGTTGACTGATTATAGCGGCCTCACTGCCGATCTTGTCGATCAGTCATGGCTTCTAGTCATTTTCAACTCCTTCACGTGTAGGCAGCCAGTGATTTGGAATGTACGTTTGTAGGATCTTACAACATGTTCAGAGTTAACGTATGTTCCTTTTGGTAAGAAATTTGAGATTCTGATTAATGAACCATGGGATCCAATTAATTTTATCATAGAAATAGAAAATTCCTTCTGAGGAACAGTAACTTCACTTGAGGTTAAGATTACATTTCTAACAATTGGACGGATTTCTCTCTTTCCTTGAAAGCGTTTGTGACCTTCATCAATGATCTCTGACCTGTGTTACTGAACTGTGGCCGTCTTTCATATTTCTGCTCAGCCATCTGTATTTCGTTTGAAGAATAGCCACTTCATCGTTCAGATAAAGCCCACAAATATCCTTCAGTGGTTGGGTCTAAATGAAAAGATATTTCTACCCGTTTTATTGGGTCCATTCATAGTTGTTTCACTTAAGCGGTACTGTTTAATCTTTAGAACTTTGGCTCACAATCCGTGTCACATCAAGCATTGCTCTTCTTAAGTCTGTCGGCACAGAGCCTGACCTCGTGCTCTGAAGCAGCCTTGCTCTGCTAAATGGGTTAGATAGTTGAGCGTTGGCTAGCTGTCCCCAATGTAGTGGGTTGGATCCTGCCCCAGTTCGGTGGTATATGAAGGGATGTCATTCGTGGGAAGCAGAAAATCTGCAAAGATCTTGTCGGTAGATCTACCTGTACGTAAATGTACTCTTGTGGCTCAATATATACGGTGTTATTGCTTAAGCCTAAAGAGGCAAGGCAGAGGCAAGACATTAAAGCAGAAAACGGCAGTAGAAGAGAAATACAGTACAGTCAAAATTTTAACAAATGCCAGGAAACAAACGGTGTAAATAAAGGGCTATATTCGGCTGTACTGTTGAAATATTAAGAGCCACGTTTAGTACCATTTAAAGGCGATTGTAACCTCCAACGGTATATCACAAATATCTCGCAGAATGGCAGCTTGACGTCTCTCTCGCCTTCCACCGAAGGAACAACACGAGTTTACAGGAATAATGACGAAAATACCATTGCGTTATTTCCCTGCTGGCAAGGAACCAGAGACGTTGCCATGGTAACCGGGAGATTCATTGTCAGTCTGAGAGGGTCTCCGCCACTTGACGCAGAGCATGAAACCCGCAGAAAACAGACTAGTAATTTTCTCCGTCATTTGAAAAGTAAGCGAAATTGTGTATATTAATACAAATTTAAGATGAAGGGATGGTTCACGTATGGTCTACAGATTTTACAGAAAATCAATAGCCCCCCCATGGCACTACAGCCCTTGAAGGGCTTTGGCCTACAAAGCGACCGCTGCTCAGCCTGAAGTCCTGCAGATTACGAGGTGTTGTGTGGTCAGCACGACGAATCCTCTCGGCCGTTATTCTTGGCTTTCTAGACCGGGTCCGCTATCTCACCGTCAGTTAGCTCCTCAATTCTAATCACGTAGGCTGAGTGGACCTCGAACCAGCCCTCAAGTCCAGGTAAAAATCCCTGACCTGGCCGAGAATCGAACCCGGGGCCTCCGGGTAAGAGGCAGGCACGCTACCCCTACACCACGGGGCCGGCGAAAATCAATAGTGTATGATAAAATACAAAATAACTCGTTTTATCTCCCTAAACTCCCGGTCTATTCAATGATTGTAAATCATATGCATATCAAAATCTGCTCCTAGATGAGTATACTCTAAGTATGAAGTTTGGTCGAGATCTATCCACCGTTTCGTCGTGATGGTGGAACAAACAAACAGACAAACAAACAAAGATGAGCAAAAGCTAAAAACCACTGGTACGGACTTGAACTGACTTAAATCGGATAAATATCTGAACAATTAACAAAATAAACTAGATTACAGAGAGCGGGTCGCCTACAACTTTATGTACATAGTTAACAGATCATAAGAGGGCACTGCGGCTCATAAAGGTTAAGCTCCCGTACTGTTAGAGTATTTCTGTATATTTATACTGTGCTTTAAAATGGCTTCTCTCAACATGCATACCAGACACATTCGCAGTGAAGGCAAAAACAAATAACGAATAATCCATATGAGCCATCAAAGGCAATAATATTAATATTACGTATAGGCCTAGGTGAGTTTGAATAATTTAGACTGGAATTCAAGTTCATTCTTATTTAGTTTCAAATTTAATTTGACTGTATATCTATTTATTTCTTTTTTATTTAACAAAAAATGAACAATCTGCTAATACAAAAATATATTACAGTACATGCCCTCTAAATTTGATAAATATCTTCTTCATAAGGAAGAACAATTAGTCAGGCACTGACGTACAAGCTATAAATCCTTATAATTATGTTCTATAAAATTCCTTAATTTTATGGTTTATATGAATTTATGAAGTCAGACATAGCATCAAAAAACTTTAGGAAGTGTTCATTACTGAATTATTTATAGTACTAAAGATGAAATCTCTGCGTTAAACGATAATATATTCTCAGTTGAATAAGTTGCCTAAGATACTTAAACTAATGCGGACTAAAACTTACAATAAACAATGAATTTATGAAGTCAGATCCAAGTGGTTGGGCCACCGAATGGCTGCTACTACTGTAGGTTAATGTTATTTCCTTTAACGCAAGTATATGATGACACATTCTTTATACTCCATTTATATCCAATTCATCAAATTGTATTTAATTATACATTTCGTCACGCGACAAAGGTAGTTCTAATCTGAATTTTAAAACGTATAATTAAAAGTGTTATTTGCTGAAGAAAGAAAATGGGAATATGTGGCTCTGTTGACTCGTATTTAGTACGTACTGACAATTGTAAAGAACTTACTCGAGCGTCAGAATTACGCAAAAATGAACATAGATGTAATGATGATGTATAACAAGTTTTCTCTCACATTCTACTAACGGGCCACTCAGGTGCCACAGTTCAATGCTGTATTTTGTAACTAATCACATTATTACGTCGAATTATCAATTTAGGTTGCACTGTCCCTTTCAAATTACAAATATTTAGATCATAATTTTGCCGTAACGATTTATATTTAATAACTAAATGTGTCTTTCTGTGATAAATAGAGAGCAACTAAGATCTTTAGATGATGAGATTTAATTTCAAATCTTAGTTTTCATGTTTCCTTAGGACAATCTCGTATATTAAAAAAAAAGCTGAAAGTGTAGGAGGTTCTGCGTCATTGCTCACCTTTATCATAAAGTATATTTTAAAACTGGATAATATTCAGAAAGTGGGTTCACTCAGCATTTTGTTTATGCTGACATTTGTTAGAGCGGGATCTGTCGTGTCTTCTACACGGACGCTAATCCTGAAAAAAAAAGAAGTACTTGCCCGTTGGTGTAATGGGTTTGGGAGCTCAACATCACAGTTGTTCAGGTGACACTAGAGATCGAATCTTGTTCTTCCGAATTCGGTACAGTGAAACAGTAAATGGTCCACTGTTTGAGAAGATCCACAAAAATACAACAATTTGTCTGCAATATTAATTGTTTGGCGTTCGAAGTAGCACTTAAACTTTCCATAGCCGGAAAGAAACTGAGCTAGAATGATTTCAGGAAGTAATTTGTTGCACTCATGTCGGTTATATATAGTATGGCCTTTTTAAGGGAGTGTTTGGGAGAATTGTTGATGGTTGGACGTCATTGTGGTGGAAAACTGAAAGTAGCTATAATCACAAAGAATGGGTACTGTCCACCTAATCAATACTTTATTATATCTTGTTACTAAGCAGTACCGGTTTCGACCTTCACAGAGGTCATCTTCATTTGGTCATAAGATCTAAAGTTAACTTAAAATAATTTTAAAAACATTACTAAATCTAATGAAGAATGTCACATGATGTGAGTGATAAGATTAAAATATACAATATATAAAATATACAATGATATGATGTATCTTCTGGTTTAAAAACAAGCGTCAAAATTCTATGACATGTATGTGTTACATAAATTTCTAGTGTACCGGTACTGTTTGTGAGTAGTAGATAATTTGGTGAAATACAAGTAAAATGTTTATGGCGTTCTTGAAGTACACTTTGAAGTTCAGTCCATATTGGTGAGTCGTTCTATACATTCATTGGTATGTTTATACTAAACATTCTGGAACATTCTATGATATGGATGTAATAAAATTTATCAAATAATACATTAAAATACGAAAAAATGTTCACATGATTCTTGTGGTACGTTTTGGAATTATATTAATTTTGTACATTCACAGATATGTTTGTACCAAGCATTCTAAAATATTCAACTATGTATGTTGTTTTTCTTTTAAGTTTTAAGGAGCGAAGCAATGGAGGTGAGCTGGCGCGGCTCGACACAGCCCGGTTGGCTCACGTCCGCTGCTTCACTCCTCCCTACCTCTCCGCCACACCCCGATACTCCCGCGGCACTTCTAATGTTACGACTATTTGTTTGTTCAATTTTGGCGTTTAAACTTGCGCTGGGCACATGCAGTTTTCACCTTAGCATTCTACTGCCTCCCATGAATATTCCTACCACATTTCAACCGAATCCGAGTGTAACACATGTATGTGTTCCCTCGTTAATGGAATTGTGATTATCGGTATATAATATAGCAATCACTCCAGAAGCACTCAATATATAGCAACAAACTGAGAATATACACAACATGTGATACTGCTAGGTATGCAAGAACTCAGTGTCTAGATATTTAGCCACTTTCATCCCAGATGGCAGCACAGTGCAGTAAATGACACACACAACAGAAAGTGGCCAAACATTAAACCACTGAACGTCTGCAGACACCACTAAATTCAATAATGCTCAATATCAATGGCTTCTGTCAAACCTATTCAACTTTATTGAAGTGTCTAAGTATTTAGCCACTGTTCGTGTACGCAAACTAACCATAAAATAATGTGAGCGTTAAAGGGTTAAGATTAACAACCTGGAACGATCTGGATGTGTCCTGAATGTGAAGAAGATATTCATTACGCTTCCAAAGAGACTTCGAAAGCTTGACACATCAACGATGAGGGGAAAGAACATGCGCGACAGGACGTCAGGATCCTGGGCGATATGGCACCGAACAGACAAATCTGATGAAAGCTTCTGAGGGAGGTAAAGGCCCGCACACGGCTGTAATGCCAATGATAATGATCATCACTAAGTCAGTATTCCTATAATTAATTGCGACTTTCAAGTGTCTACATTTTTAGTGGCAATATTTATTGAACTCACATTCGCAGCGGTGCGGTTAATAACATTATGTGGTAGAGTACGGGGTGGAGGAAGGAGATGGTTTTACTGCCAGCTATTGAGATAAAAAGCTGATATGCTCTAGTTCAAAAAATGCTGAACTGACCTTCTCACATAGTGGAATATAATAAAATAAATGGATTCGCGTCTCTTTTCTTCTCGGGCGCACATTTACGTTTACATGTCTGCTTTTCTCTCACAGTGTGTACATGCACGGAGAAGAAAAACAAGCTCTGGAAAGTAAATGAACTCATCTGGAGAGGATGTGAGTTACACGTAGTCAGTCACGAGGTAAACATATTTATTTTACTCTCAAAAGTAAACATTAACGAACAGAGAGACATTTTATTAGATTGTAGGAAACCAAGCAAAAATATCAGAAAACGTTCTCTATTCTCTTGGGTTGTATTTCTGATCCAAGAAGGAAGACCTTACCAAATATTCGTAGAATAAGGGAGAGGTGAACAAAGTAATTGTAGGTTCAAATGTAACCTCCAAATAATCCTCCAGTTAATTTCTTATGTTGGATTCCAATTAAGCTCTAGCATTATGAATCATGCTAAAGTGTTGAAGACTACGAAACAATGGAGACAGTCTGTAAGTGTTCATTAGAATGAAGAAGTTTGTACAGAACAGGAACTGTTGAGAAATGAACACCGCTACAGGTAAAAGATAAAAGTGCCTACCATCAAATTACATGTAAGTTAATACCCACTGTTTCAATTTCGATACAAGTTACAAGATCTCTGGCTGTAGCTATTAATTAGGATCACAATAAGACTTGGTTGAAATATACGAGATAAACATTTATATGTAAAGTAATAGATTATGTGAAATTTTGAATGTTTTGTGGTTGAATGAACACCATAAAAAAAAAAAATTTAACCCCGGTTACCGTGTGAAGTCATTTTCATTCATCGCAATTAGGCTGCATGAGTATCAATTTCGATGTTTCGTTCTACATAACAGAAGATAAACATACACCCTATTACGTGGTCAATTATTGGTTATTTTGTTCCGGTCACCAGAATGTCTCACAAGATATCTATTATATGCTGTTGACGTACAATTTGGAGTGCCAAATAAAACTGACTTTCCTAAAAAAATCCAGCTACCTCCGCTGGGTTTGACCCAGAACTCTTGGGATTTGAAGGACGCCACTCCAGCGTAGCACAACAGAAGAATTAGCTGATATGTATATAAACGATCGACTCCTCTTAATTATTCTAATGTTTTGTGAAAGTGACTTCATGAGGCATTTCAATACTACTGCATTCACATTTTTGAATCAGAACAGACTATTATCGGAAAGCAAAAAGTGATAAATAAATGAAAATATTATGCTACTACTCTTACTCTTATTCTCCCTCTTCTCCTTCTTAGCTTTTATTGCCTGGTCCACTGCTTTGCACTTCGCTTTCCTCATCGCCCGATCCGTGGCATTATTTCGAGTTACACCAACCAAGGACATCGAGCATCGAGTCATTGTTCTTTGGCCACTCTGTTGGTCGACGGCTCTCAAGGTTCAATTATAATGCTGTCAACGCATCTGAAGCGCCATCACATGACCATACCAACTCAGAAGAGTCTCTCGCATTTTCTCTAGTATTGGAGCCAGACCAAATGCCGTCCTTACATTCTTGTTTCTGACGTAGTCTAGTTTAGCGAGTTGCTTTGGTCATCGAAGCATCTTTATTTCCATTACATTACTTATTATTAACAAATATATCGCAGTTGGAAAATATACCGGTGCCAACGATCCCACAATACGCTTCGAGTCGCACTTTGGCCAGGCCGAAGAGGTGGACGCCGACAAGAAGCCGATTTACCAGCCAACCGTGAACTATTGTAAAGACAAATATCACCTAGACAATACCTGCGTCCACGGACTCATGATCGGAGCTCGAGGCATAATCCCTAAATTTCTTTTACAGCTACGGGATTCTCTCGGTCTCAACCGGACCCGACTTCACGAGATCGCTATTGCCGCAATACAAGGCTCAACACGCACATTTATATCTACGAACATCTATAATCTATATGACATTTTGAAAAATCATACCTCATGCCACATTTCAAATTTATTCCTGATTTATGTGATGGTTATTTCTGTTTGCCACACTAGCAAACCCACCAATAACTTAGAAGACAAAATACTGTGTAGTGGACATACTTTGTCCTTGTGGCAGTCTCCTCATGGGGGAAGTTGTATTAATCAGTCAGTAGTTTAGTCAAGTTAAAACACAATTACCCAACAACAACAACAACAACAACAACAACAACAACAACAACAACTACAACAAAGAGTACATGAAGTAATTCCATGGAAATAAAATATTACAAGAAATATTACTTAGAATGTTAAAGTCCATACAAATTTACATGCAACTTAAGTATTTCCAGTGCTTAACACTACGGCTTACAATACTGTAGGGTGAGCTTACTACTAGCTTAACATTACAACACGGTCATATACAAATTCACACCTATCTTAAGAATTTCAAAACTTTACACTTCTGCCGATTTTTTCATACTCTGGTCGATTCGCAGGTGTTTTTGACATTTGGAAATCGTCCATCTTTACGGCCGGATGCCCATCCTAACGCTTAAGTTACATAGAGGGGCGTATTGAATTATTACGTTATTTGTGCTGGTTGGTAGTATGGTGTGTTGTGTTTTGTAAAATTTAAGAGATGTGTTTCAAAACCAACACCTAGTCTCCAAGCAGAGAAACTATCTAGGCAAAGGCAAAACTATCTCACTTACAGGCCATGAAGGACCTTGCAGGCAATAAGTGGTTATCTCTATGTCCTACTATCCTTCCACCAAAAATGAACCTGGTGTTGCCAATTAAAGAACAATTACTATACATATTTAGCAACACGGTCCCGTTAAAAGATGATAACTAGACATTCAGACTCCCCTGTGCACACTGAACCTGCACATTCGTGTACTGAGGGTCATGGAAGTCGGGTGAACGGTTTAAGAATTACGGCGGGAGAGCGCGTACACTTGCACCGCTACTTATAGGGTACAGTCGACCATCCACGCGCCCCTCGTCCTGCAACTGCGCCAAATTCCTACTGCGTCCGAAAATCTTCAAACTTTTAAACACCGCGTCGAAAACGAAAAACCAATCTTTACAACTTTTAAAGCTGTTTTATTATAGAATATGTATAGATAAATATAACAATTATATGCAAATATTTTTTAATAATGCTAATACTAGACATATTCCAACTAACAAAATGTTACAAAAATTAATTAAAATATATTTTCTGTATATAACCCATAAAACATTATTGAACGTGTCTATGTAAAATCCCTAATTCTGTCTGTCATTCACAACTATATTGAGAAAACGAGGTTTCAACAGCTGAAATTGGTACCAGTTATGTCTTCTTTACACGAAAAATACAACGAACCTCTCACCACCACGACTTTTATACTTTTAAAAGAATTTGCTAGTTGCTTTACGTCGCACCGACACAAATAGGTCTTATGGCGACGATAGGATAGGAAAGGCCTAGGAGTTAGAAGGAAGCGGCCGTGGCCTTAATTAAGGTAAAGCCCCAGCATTTGCCTGCTGTGAAAATGGGAAACCACGGAAAACCATCTTCAGGGCTGCCGACAGTGGGATTCGAACCCACTATCTCCCGGATGCAAGCTCACAGCCGCGCGCTCCTAATCGCACGACCAACCCACCCGGTCTTTTAAAAGAAGAATACGTTTCTATCAGCGAAGTCGTTGTCGCATATTCGGCATGATGACGTAGGTACACTGCTATATCTATCGGCATGATGTCGAACTGAGTACATCCTGGCTTCTGTTGCCTTCTACAGATAAAGTTTGAGAGACTTAAAACACGTACTAGTTATCGGTGTCAAGAACAATGCAATGATAACCATCATACTTGGACTGTTCAGTGAAATGAATGAATCATGTTTTTTTCCATTCTGGGGTTTACCTCTATCGATAAGCACAAGGCAAAGCATCCCAACTGGAGGCCATGGTCGTTAATGCGTGAGGTCTATATGGTCGGGCACCGGTTGGAGTCCCGTTCGTTGAAAATAGTTTTACCATCAGTAGGTTGGCGGGCAGGATAGGGGAGGTGGTATTAAGAATTTCGAATTACTAGAATGCGTGCCAAAAATCTGCATTTAATATCAAACCTCTCTGTAGAGCTCATATGGAGTGAGGGCATATGACGCTGTTGACGGTGATTCGTTTTGGATAGTTGTACGTAGCTTTCTCAAGAGTACGCAGATCTATAGACATCAAAGTACAACTTCGAGCTACAACTGCACTCGACATAGTTTGTAACGAAATGCTACAATACCTGTTTTGATTTCATTCGAATACCATATAAAACCTGGAAAGTGTAACTTTTATTCGTAAGATATATTAACAGTCCATTTAGGACTTCTAATTTCTTTATGGATATTAATTTCTACTGTCGAGGACAGGCTTATGTACTAGTCTTTAATAATTAGGCCAAATTCTTGAGATATTTACTAGACTTTAACTCAGTTATGGAGTGAGGAATACCTCATAATATATATCCCGTTTTTTTTTTCAATTTGCTTTACATCGCATCGACACAGATAGGTCTTATGGCGACGATGGGGCACGAAAGGCCTAGGAATGGGAAGGAAGCGGCCGTGGCCTTAATTAAGGAACAGCCCCAGCATTTGCCTGGTGTGAAAATGGGAAACCACGGAAAACCATCTTCAGGGCTGCCGACAGTGGGATTCGAACCCACTATCTCCCGGATGCGAGCTCACAGCTGCGCTCTCCTAATCGCACGGCCAACTCGTCCGGTGTATATCCCTACTACTAGATACCTGCATCCTCTCTCTCATACGATACTACTACTACTACTACTATATTAACAATAGTCTTTAGATGAAGTACCTATCACTCCCGAGTTGATTTTGCTAGTGGTTTAACCTCGAAGGTTTTCAGCGACACCAGGATGGGAAGCTGCCATAGCCTGAATTAACGCACATCCTGTGCATCTGTCTGGGTGAAAATCTCAAACTACGGAAAACCATTTTCAGGCCTGCCAACGGTGGGATTGGAATCCATCATCTCCCGAATGCTAGCTTATGGCTACCGTGCAGCCGACTCGCTCGGTGCCTCCTACCCATAAAGAAGACGATGACGATCTCATAGAATGCACACCAGTTGTGTGTAACAACTGACAATGGCATTGATCTTCACAGCAATGTCCATCACTTGCCTAATCTCATTGACTGACCGTCATTAGCAACACCCATTGCAATGCAGAACTTTGTATTATACAATCTCTCTCACTTCGCACGAGTTCCAAAATAAACCACTAAAACATCCATATGTTTATTCATTACTTATCTGATTTATTTCTACTGTTGTGCTTGTTCATTTTAATGTGTATATGACTACAAATAATTTTTATCCTTGTATTTAGCGAACGTAACCTATTTATACTTCCTTTTGTCCATCCTGACGGTGTGATGGCTTACCTTCTAAATATATGTAATAAAAAATAAACAATGCAGCCGGGCAGCCAGCAATACGCAGTGTCGCAATATGTCCCCACATAGTTAATCCGCACGAATATTCGTCAACCAGTCTAATGGACTCAGTAAATACCGCTCCGCCCTTCCCTATCCCCACTACCATCCTTTCTCGTTAAATATTAAATGAAAGAGTCTGAAAATGTTGATGCTAAACTATATGGATGGGGGCTAAATTCGAATGAATTACATTGTATGAATGTAAGTGGAATATAGCATTGCTGATACGCATTTTTATTATAATTATTGCAACATTTTTCAAGTTTTCATGCCTGTTATTGTTAATGTATGAGTGAGATATTTCGCTGTTAGTTGGTTTGTTAATAAGTGAGTTAGTGTAACCAGTGACATATTTTCACATACCCTTACTGATTTACTCGAATTATATGTGTTCAATTAAGTCGCGTTCAATCAGAAAATTTCTATTGATATATTGGCATGATGAAATGTCGTATGGCTTTTAGTGCCGGGATATTCCAGGACGGGTTCGGCTCGCCAGGTGCAGGTCTTTCTATTTGACTCCCGTAGGCGACCTGCGCGTCGTGATGAGGATGAAATGATGGTGAAGACAACACATGGACCCAGTCCCCGTGCCATTGGAAGTAACCAATTAAGGTTAAAATCCCCGACCCGGCCGGGAATCGAATCCGGGACCCTCTGAACCGAAGGCCAGTACGCTGACCTTTCAGACAACGAGTCGGACTGTTGGCATGATGTTCGAGTACAACTAATTACTATGCATACATAAGTTGGGTAAGGTATCACCGATAAACAAATAATAATAATAATAATAATAATAATAATAATAATAATAATAATAATAATAATAATCGTATAGCCTCAGCTATTTTGACGCATATGTCTGTCTGCTCGTCAATTTCGACGTTCTATTTTACTCTGCGCCTACTAGATGGGAGACCGAGTAAACCGAAACTCTCTTGGACGTCTGTGGCTGAGATTTAATGAATTTTGCCGGGTAAACACCAAATGTGACACCAGAGATCTTTTACATACCGACATCGTACGACTTGGAGTGTCTAATGGACTTTTTTCCGCCCTTCAAAAATCCGACTACCTCTGCCGGGTTTGAGCGCGCTATCTTGGGATCCAGAGGCCGACACTCTAGCACTGATCCGCAGAGGCAACTAAGGTATCACTGATATATTTAGTTTAGGTTGCTTCATTCAATAGCAAACGAACATTTCAGAAAATATTCCATACCTTTGAAACTACTTGTGGGATTTCCTAGAAATGTGATCCTTAAGTACACTATTATTGAGCATTTCGTAGGATGCGAAAAATGATTTTGTTTGAATATAATTGTATATTAAATGTTTCGAAAAATTTGTAAATATGTTCTTCAAGAAACACTATATCCACAACAATAAAGCAAACGAGACAATTATTTAGTTCTTATTACAAGCGGAGGTTTACTTCTAGAGGATGAACCAACGCGAGATTAGGAGAGATATTTACACAGATTTTAGAAAAACTGTAATCTTAACTTTTGCAACCATAGAATCTTTTTGTGATTGTTCACCTGTAACACATTCAATTATTACATGATATTGTTTCATCTTCGAATATAACCACAACTGAAAAATTCTGAAAATGTTGAGAAGCATACACCAGTTATTAAATACGAGTAGTAGGTTAAAATGTAGCTTTATTTTATTTATTTATTTAGTTGCCAAGAGAGTAAATAATGCAAATCAAAAAAGCAAACGTCATGCAAGTTACAGAGCAGTTTTGCACTATCACATGGGACTGAAAGAGCAAAACGTGAAGATTTTTTGGTGTATGAAGCCACGTAAGTGACTTAACTATGATAGGCTGATGGAGATGGAAAAATTATTTAACACGCAGTCCTGTAAGAAGAAACAGCAGCAAAGTTCCAAAGTTAACCTTAACGTTATGTCCCACAGTATCATGAACTAATTTTCTCACTTACAATACAATCTCATGTATTTATTTATTAACGAAGGAAGTTCAATGTATAATGAAACACACTTATTTTCTAAAAGCAGGTTGGTTTTATTGAGGGTTCAAATACATGTTATTCCCCAATTCTATTTCTCAACATAATCTCCGTCCAATGCTACGGCCTTAAGCCACCGTAACGTACGGGCCTGTATGCTTGCATGGTACCACTCGACTGTCCGGCTCCATGGCTAAATGGTTAGCGTGCTGACCTTGGGTCACAGGGGTCCCGGGTTCGATTCCCGACAGGGTTGGGAATTTAAACTATAATTGGTTAATTTCCCTGGCTCGGGGACTGGATGTATGTGCCGTCTTCATCATCATTGCATACTCATCACGACGCACAGGTCGTCTACGGGCGTCAAATAAAAAAGACCTGCACCTCTCCGGAGACTACACTACACTTGACTGGTCGATGTTGGAGCCGTGCATCGATAACTTCCCCATCATCCACGTAGTGTTTCCCGCGGAGTACATCCTTCCTTGGAAGTAAGAAGGCGAGAGATCCGGGCTGTAGGGTGGGTGAGGAAGAACAGTCCACTGAAGTTTTAGGAGTTCCTGTCGGTGATGTGATGATTGATGATGAAGCACGCCTCGCCCAACGACTCAACTTGCTTTTGTCCACTGCCAGGTCTCCGTAGACATTCTGCAAGTGCCTATGCATATCTGTGGTTTTCCACCAAAAGAAACTCAATAATTGCTCTCTGTTTGGTACGCACCTCCGTTACAGACGCCATTTTAAAGGCTAGTCATAGCGCTACCACCTATCGGAAATTAATGAAACTGTACAAGACAACGCGGGAATATTCAAAGATATCCAAAACAAAATTCCACCTTTTTAAAACCGAAATTGGCTGAGAAATAAAATGTGTTGCATTATGTATCGAACGCTCCTCATATTTACGAGTATTTACTTATTTATTAATTTACACTACGAACAGATAGTGACTTCAATGCTTTTACTTAAACTACATATAATTTGCAAGTACTTCATGAATGCTATTTGCTTTACGTCGCACCGACACAGATAGGTCTTATGGCGACCATGGGATAGGAAAGGCCTAGGAGTTGGAAGGAAGCGGCCGTGGCCTTAATTATGGTACAGCCCCGGCATTTGCCTGGTGTGAAAATGGGAAACCACGGAAAACCATCTTCAAGGCTGCCGACAGTGGGACTCGAACCCACTATCTCCCGATTACTGGATACTGGCCGCACTTAGGCGACTACAGCTATCGAGCTTGGTACTTCATGAATGAGAAATAAACATAAGAACAAAATGAATAGTTGTAAATTAACTACCTTAATAACGGTTTAAATAATAAACAAAAAATGTATTTCAATTTCCTTTCCATAACTGTGATTCCCACTGAATATGTAATAATTTATTTCCACAATAATCTTCCAGGAGGGAAATAACAATTAACGTTATCAAGCGTATGAAGCATCATGAAGCATCAGATCGTACGTCGTTGTGAATTTGTGAAAAACACTGTCTAAAGGACTGGAATAATAAGAGCTCTCTGGATCTTAAATTTTCTTTCCTGGTATTTTGAGTCACCTGCTGAAGAAAATAGCAGCTCTATGTTGCAATGTTATAGCCTTGTGCTATTTTTGGCAGATAATTGATTTCCTTAGCCAACAAACAATGTTATTTCACAATGTAATTTACGTGCTCCAAAATGAGCACATCAGAAGCGCTCTTGGTATAAAGTAGACGAAAGTGGAGAAAGTTGAACCTAGTAAGGCAGCATGATTCGAGAAATGTATGGGAAAGGACGAAAGCCATGTAACCAAGACAATCCCTTGACCTCCACTATCCGCCATACAAAGTAGAGGAATGCCTAAAAAAAACCGCTGGGTCCACCAGATAACGTGGCATCTTCCTTGCATTCAGTCTGTTAGTCATTGCAGCCAGTTCTGTACGTTTCTTAACTATATGCACGGTGAACCCGAAATCCACCGACACATTTTTGGAGGTTGTTTAAGGATACCTTCTGAGTATAGTGGTATCAGGGAAGAGAGAAGTCGAAAACATTCACCTGGTCATGATGAGAATTTATGGTGTGAAAATCTCTCACCAGGCTGAGGCCAGGAGGGGAGAAGTCCAGTGTGAATATGGTGAGGTAGGGCTACAGCAGCGCCGACATGATTAAGTGTGAATGCGGGGAATACCAAACCGTGAAGCTCATGCTTCATTGTTCTTGCACACAATGTGACCTACTTCGAGCCACGATCGAGCTCGATAGCTGCAGCCACTTAAGTGCGGCCAGTATCCAGTATTCGGGAGATAGTGGGTTCGAACCGCACTGTCGGCAGCCCTGAAGATGGTTTTCCGTGGTTTCCCATTTTCATACCAGGCAAATGTTGGGACTGTACCTTAATTAAGGACGCAGATGCTTACTTCCCACTCCTAGGCCTTTCCTATCCCGTCGTCACCGTAAGACGTACCTGTGTGGGTGCGACGTAAAGCAAGTTATAAAAAAAACATCAAGCCACTGGACGTGGCCAAGTTTTGGTCAAAATGATATAATATTAAGATTGATTAAAAATATTATAATAAGTACACCTCGGATTTTTAGGTGGTAATAGGTTAGAATGCAAAGTAATTTGGTTTGTAGGAAGTGTCATGCAACCCGTTGTACCATAATGTAGGAAGAGTAGCATAAATTCAAGGAGTTCCATAGGCTGCACTCCTAATATCTATGCAAATCTCATAGCATAACCGTTGTACAGTATAGGGTATACTTGTTACTGGCTAAAGCATGTTTGCATTCTAACCTATCAGTACCTAATAATCCGGACTCTAATAATAAGTAGTGCAGTTCTACATACATACAATCCTCAGAGCTAAAGGTAGAGTAACTGCGCTGATCGTAGTTTCTAAAACGAAACAACAGCAACAAGTCTTTTAGAGCAAGGTTTCTTCTTATCCTCTTTCAGAAACAAAATGTGGTGAGTTTAAGTGTTATCCACTCACTGTTTTAAAAGCTCGTATTTTACGAAAGTCCTTTTATAGGAGACGTTAACAGAAAGTCCTCCGAGATGTCAGGGGCATTGGTCAGCAAGAACCAGGTGTGTTCTGTAGCAGTAGGCTAGATTGCAAACGTACTGTATTCTGTAGGCCGCAACACAGTTCCGTAGAAAGACGCCCATTTTATTTAAGCACTTTTCTCTACCGAAGTATTTTCGACAACACGAATAAGTCTGAAGTTTAGTTTATCAACATATATGAATCTCCTTCTCATTGTTCAGTGCTGAAATCTCAAAGCTGAGGATTAGGACAAGGTCGACAACTCATTAATATAGTCAGTGAATGGATAAGAAAGTAGTAAAGAAACTTTTTTTAGGTTTTCGCAGTTAGTTCTGGCTTCAATGGAGTCACTCAGGCTCATTTTAGTTTTAGCTGAAGTTTAAGGCTGGACGCTTTTCCTGACACGTTGTGAATTTTGAGGTGAAATTCTCAACCCAGAATCGGCCAGGAATCGAACTTCAGACTTGAGAATGCCAAGCCAGTAGCTACGCCATGGAGGTATTCACGTCCCCTGGATAACTGGGTAAGCAAATAATAATAATAATAATAATAATAATAATAATAATAATAATAATAATAATAATAATAATAATAATAATAATAATAAGTTTTGTGTGCCGCTAACTACTTTTATGGTTTTCCAAAAACCCGAGTTACTGGTATTTTGTTCTGCAACAGTTTGTTTACATTTCAGCTCTACCTACACGAAGCTAACGTGTTTGAGCACCTTCATGTACCACCGGACTGAGCAGTGACCGAACCCGCCGATTTGGCTCAGAAGGCCAGTGCTCTACAGACCGAGCTACTGAACCTCGCCTGTCAAAAGTGATTGGTAAGTGATAAACTCTTAAACCAATTGTATTGGTTATGAGGGAAATACTAGGATTTGCAAAACAGTAATTTGAAACTAGTGAAATAAAATGAATTCCTTTTGGATGTATCATGACCATTGAAAGTTATATCAGCAAAAATTCAGTGTCCGACACTCGTCACTAGAATGATGCTTTCAGTGACTATTGTGAAGGAAGCTGTTCTATTGACTTAAGCAGAACATGTAAAGAAATGTCACTCTTGAAAATGTTTTGGAATTTGAACTGCAGTACCAGTCTTGAAGAAAAGAGACAGCAATTATTCAAGGAGCTAACGTCTTGGGCTGATCACATGTGCCATTCTTATCAAAATGCAACTTACACACTATTTCGAAAATTAAATTGATTTAATACCTCTCAATTTAGATTCAGGGCAGTACAATCACCCACTAAAACTCTAGGATCTTTGTAGTTCCACTGAGAAATAAACACAATTTTTGTCTAATTCTAGAGATGGGAATTATAGGCACGAATAGGTTAGAATGCAAATGTATTTGAACAAGGCGCAAGTGTATGTTACCCGCATGACAGTTCTGCGGTGAGATTTGCATAAATATTATCGATCTGAACTATTAGAACCCCTAAGATTTATGCAACTCCCCGTCATATCTGTAGAGCGGCTAGATTTCACTTGCTCCTTGTTCAAATACGTTTGCATTCTAACCTATTCGTGCCTATAATTCCCATCTCTACTAATTCACTTATTAGAAATGCACTTGTAAGCATAGCAAAACATTTGATACGATATCTCTGTCTGTTAGGTCATGAGCCCCAAGGTTTGTTGAAAGCACCACCAAAGGTCATGCTTTTATAAAGAAACCACAAATTCTTGTGGCGGCGCCAAAATAAGGTATACTAGGCTGGATAAGGAGAGAGGCAGTTTGCCATTGTTTTGCTCGCCGAGTCAGAAAACGCTATTTCAGCACGACCAACCCTATGAGTAGCACTTTTCACAACACTCAGACACCGAATGTCATTTCTCAGTACACCCATACTTCAGCAGCTTCCACACTATCACAGCCATGAAAGAGCATGCGATGTCAGTAAAAGCTAGCCTGTGCTAAGAGACAGATGCAAAAATGTTGTCAAATTTCTATTTGGGAAAATCAAATGATCATAAATATGGCTTTCAATGATTTAAACTCAAATCGATAACAATGAATGAATTTGCATCTAGTGAATCGTCTTCGAGAGACATCTCTATGGAATTTGGAGTCGAAAATTGTATTGGCTTTACGTCCCACTAACCAGATTTGAGGTTTTCGGAGTCGCCGAGGTGCTGGAATTTAGTCCCTCGGGAGTTTTTTTACGTACACAAAGCTGACGTATTTGAGAACTTTCAAATACCACCGGACTGAGCCAGGATCGAACCTGCCAAGTCGGGGTCAGAAGGCCAGCGCCTCAACTGTCTGAGACATTCAGCCCGGTGGTTTCCCATTTTTACACCAGACAAATGCTGGGGCTGTACCTTAATTAAGACCTCATCCTTCCCTCTCCTAGCCCTTCCCTACCCCATCGTCGTCATAAGATCTATATCTGTCAGTCGGACGTAAAGCAAATTGTAAATTGTAATCTGGGTATGAAGAGATGAGGCCTCTTTTATAAGTCCCTGTGTCGTAACCATCCATCAGTACTTCGCGTCACAGCCTTCAAGATCACATCGACCTTCTGTATTCTAATACCCCTCTTCGATAATTAATACGTCTCTCAGATATGGCCTTTCATCAGTACTTCGCGTCACAGCCTGCGAGATCACATCGACCTTCTGTATTCTAATACCCCTCTTTGATAATGAATACGTCTCTCAATCATGGCCTTTCATCAGTACTTCGTGTCACAGCCTGCGAGATCACATCGACCTTCTGTATTCTAATACCCCTCTTTGATAATGAATACGTCTCTCAGTCATGGCCTATCATCAGTACTTCGCGTCACAGCCTGCGAGATCACATCGACCTTCTGTATTCTAATACCCCTCTTTGATAATGAATACGTCTCTCGGTCATGGCCTATCATCAGTACTTCGCGTCACAGCCTGCAGGATCACATCGACCTTCTGTATTCTAATACCCCTCTTTGATAATGAATACGTCTCTCTGTCATGGCCTTTCATCAGTACTTCGCGTCACAGCCTGCGAGATCACTTCGACCATCTGTATTCTAATACCCCTCTTTGATAATACGTTTCTCAGTCACGGCCATCCATCAGTACTTCACATCACAAGCTGCACTATTGCTAGGTAACATGCGTCACACATTTTGCATCTCTAATTTCGTGGCGTAAATTTTCAGACGAACCCAAGTCATAAGACACATTTATTTCAAAACGACTGCATCCATCAAGGACCAGCAACAGGCGAACGGTATATCATGAGATACTAATTGGAAAGTTAATGTGCTATAGAGTTAGATAATTGAATGTAAATTAATTCATATATTACCAATAGATATCATAATTATAATAGTGGTAAACAGCCAAAGATCAAGCACTTGTGCAGTCCGCGGTATCTTTATCTTGTAAATATTAATGATCTCGCAATGAACTTGCCAGACAAGTTAATACACTATGTTGTTGCTTCAAAATGTGCGTAAAAAAAGAGGAAAATGTTTGAGAATTCTTTGGTATATTTATATTTCCCAGAATAACATACTTTTTCTTCTAAACAATTAAGACAATTCACTTAGACTCAACAATTTCGAATGAAATAGTCCGGAGAGGTGCTTCTGAGTAAAAACCTGTGTTAATTCAAGAACCTCAGCCGATGTAAGCATACTATGCTTTATTCATTTCCGTGGTTCGAATTCCACCCAATACATGTGTGACATATAATATAAAAATTCACGTTACTGAGGTTCAGATTCCGAATAAAGCTGGAGATTCCACGGCTATGATCACTTTATCAAAAATTATGTAAGAGTGCAAACTTGTTTGCTTGCCCGCTTGCTTTTTACTTCTGTATGGAACAGTTCTGTGAGACAATTCCATGATGGTTGAAGAAGTTCTGAAATTGCAAAAGAATAAAGTTGAGGGCATAACGTCGAATTTCTCCAGGATCTAGGAGTAATGATACTCGCTCAGAATGCATAATAAGAGGGACCGTTCCAAATACAGTTATTTATTTGAGACGGAACAGGTATTCATGCAATACAAGAAATAACATTGGCACTCCTCAGATTAAAATAATGTAACACAAACATACATCAATTAAATTATTTACAAACTTCTATTGGAATTATAGAAACACCAACAAAATTATTTAAGAGTCTAAAATAACTAGCTTATCCTAAATGATATTTGCAGCGCACCGAAAATTGAGGAAAATTTGATGCAGTGTCAAAAAAAATGTAACATTTTTTATTGCCAACTGCATAATCTGAAGACAATGCAGAAAATCCGTATCCTGTAGCTTCCCACATACAACGTAAAGTAATATGAAAGTATAAAATCGAAACCATTCTACTGCGTGGCTAATTTAGTTCATTACAACTCTAAGTTTACGATAATAACATTATTGTATTATATGATTAAAGCAGTTAAATTGAAGTATTTATTTATTTGTTTGTTTGTTTGTTTGTTTGTTTGTTTGCGTTCAAATCAATTCTACATATTCAAGCATATTCAACAGAAATATAAGTGAAATACTATCTGCAGTTACCAAGATCTACTACTACTAACAACGTTCTTCAGGTAATTCCAAATATTTTGGAACTACATGGGGTTGCTGGAGCCATCTCTGGCTCGTTTTGATTTTGGCCGGGGGTTTAAGGGCTAGGACTGGGAAGGAAGCGACCGAGGCCTTAATTAAAGTACAGCTTAAGAACTTGCTTGGTGTGAAAATGAGAAACCACGGAAAACCATCTCAAGGGCTGCCAATAATGGGGTTCGAACCTATCATCTTACAAGCAGAAACTAACAGCTATACGTCAAAACCACGGAGACAAATCTCTTGACAATAATAATAATATTAATAATAATAATAATAATAATAATAATAATAATAATAATAATAATAATAATAATAATAATAATAATAATAATAATAATAAAGTCCACCTCTGTGGTGTAGTGGGTAGTGTGATTAGCTGCCACCCCCGGAAGTCCGGGGTCGATTACCGGCTCTGCCACGAAATTTGAAAAGTGGTACGAGGGCTGGAACGGGGTCCACTCAGCCTCGGGAGGTCAACTGAGTAGAAATGGATTCTATTCCCACCTCACCCATCCTGGAAGTGGTTTTCCGTGGTTTCCCACTTCTCCTCCGGGCAAATGCCGGGATGGTACCTAACTAAAGGCCACGGCCGCTTCCTTCCCTCTTCCTTGTCTATCTCTTCCAATCTTCCCATGCTCCCACAAGGACCCTGTTCAGCATAGCAGGTGAGGCCGCCTGGGCGAGGTACTTGTCATCCTCCCGAGTTGTTTCCCCCCGACCCAGAGTCTGAAGCTCCAGGACACTGCCCTTGAGGCGGTAGAGGTGGGATCCCTCGCGGAGTCCGAGGGAAAAGCCAACTTTGGCGGGTAAGCAGATTAAGAAAGAAAGAAAGAAAGAAAGAAAGAAAGAAAGAAAGAAAGACAAAATATAATAATTGTACCGGTTGGTACACCTCTACGCCGCACTTTTGTATTTTCCGTCTTAAAGTACTCCCCTACAGCAGAAACTCTGAACTTTAAAAACTGAATTATCGCAACAGTTTCTCAGAAGATGTCACTGTGTTAATTTCGAGCTGCTTTTGTTTACTAATTATCAAGAAGTGTGGACATTCTCTGATAGATGTCTCTACAAAACTATGACCATGAACCCCGGTGCGAAGTGGTAGAACTTTATTTGAAGAAATTTTGTATTTTGTTCCTTACTAAATTTCGTTTTTTCATATGTGGGTTGGCAATATAAATCTTTTCTTTCCGCCAGTTTTGAAGTTAGCCAATCAATAATTTCTGTCATTAATTTTCAGCCAATTGTGTCTTTCTTCTCCAATTTTGATGTGTAACTGTAAGCTACCCAATAAACGACTGGGGGTGTGTCTTAATTATTCATGAAAGGTCTCGAATCATCCCCGAGAGTATAAAAACTGCTGATTTTCCTAGCTCTTCGCCACTTCAACAACATCTAGCTTAGTGTATGGAAGTATAGCGGGGGGGGGGGGGGGCGGGTAGCGCCCCTTCCTTCGGGCAGCAGCTCTTCAACAAAGGTGATGGCCGTTTAATATCTTTATTTCTTGCTAGCTCAGCAGTTTAACCCTCGGAGACTGTCCGAAACCTTTTCAATGTAACCTACCTGTCTAGAAATGTAACTTAGTGCCGGCTTATGTAAAATATTCTTATTACTTTAACTTTAAATCGGGGATAGAGAGTGCTTTACCGTCTCGAGCTCCCCTTCATTTTGATTTGAAGTGACTGCGTTTTCATAACCGATTTTCTACTCTTTATGTATTTTTTCTTATACGAGTCACCTCCCTAGCTTGGGAATAGCCCCTGTGTTATCGGCCTAGTGCCTCTTAGGTTTTAAAAAGTGTATTTAGGAGTGCTAATCCACGCCTCCTTTCCTTTTTGCATTTAGGACCATTTAAATTAAACTATTATTTTTCTTTTAACGCCCTGTAGGCTGGGTACGAGATACCCCTGTTTAATTCTTGTAAGTTGTGCCTCGATGGCAAGTGATTGTATAGTATTGCCTTTAATAGGCTTGAAAGATTGAAAGCGGGTCAGCTCTTTTTGGTGTTTTGAATGGTGCCTCTAGGAGGCTTCACATTACTAGATGGGAGCAAGCGCTCCATGTAATTAGGGGTTTTCTGCCTTTTGGTAATTTGTGGTTGTGAGCTGAGAGTTCAGGAATTTTAAAACTTGGGGCTCGAAGCCCAGATCTTGTAATGATCCCCTAAAACTTGTGCTTTCGTGCTCTGCTTTATAAATTATACCTTGTACCTGATTTTTGGCTTGTTGTTAATTTGTTACTTGTTGAATTTTGAAAGTCTATATGAAAATTGTCAAGTTCTGAAAATATAACCTTTATTGAAATTTTAATTCATCTTTCAGCTTTGTACTTAGACCCATTCCAGCCCGCACCTTCTTTCACCTCTGCCTTCCACGGATAACTCCGTACCAATAATAATAATAATAATAATAATAATAATAATAATAATAATAATAATAATAATAATAATAATAATAATAATAATCTCAGTATAGAGAGTACTGAAATACAGGTTATAATAGACTTCTCAGTAGTGTAATCCGTTAGTCGTTGTTCTCAAGATAGTGGATTCGATCCCGGGTAGTTTCGATGGCATTTTGGGAGTGTTTATTGTTGTCATTTATTCGTTCTCCTTCTATCCGCAAGATAGTAGGTCTGATCTCCACTGAGGTCGGTGACATCTGAGGATGTTTATATCCAACTACTCCTTGTCCTGGGAGAATTCCCGACATCTTGGGTTTTCTCATAACTTATCTGGCTGGGCTGAGTGGCTCAGGCGGTTGAGGCGCTGGCCTTCTGACCCCAACTTTGCAGGTTCGATCCAGGCTCAGTCCGGTGGTATTTGAATGTGCTCAAATACGTCAGCCTCGTGTCGGTAGATTTACTTGCACTCCTGCGGGACTAAATTCCGGCACCTCAGCGTCTCTGAAAACTGTAAAAGTAGTTAGTGGGACGTAAGGCAAATAACGATAAACTTATCTGAATTAATGGGTGTTTAAGTCATTATTATTATTATTATTATTATTATTATTATTATTATTATTATTATTATTAGTAGTAGTAGTAGTAGTAGTAGTAGTAGTAGTAGTAACAAAAAGAACAAACAAGAAGTACATCCGTCTTCATATTTATCCACACGCCACATTTCCTCCAAGGTGACTGTAGAAGTGCTGTTAAAGAAAGTTGGTGAGGAACACTTTATTGTTACACGGGAGAATCCATAATTTTTCTGACGATGTTTCCGAAGGTTTCCTAAGACGTAGGTTGAGAATGAAGTGCAACGAGGGGGAAGTAAAAATAGATGGAATAATAATCATAAAACGGGAAGACGAAAAAGGGAGGAAAACTGGTTTAAAAAAAAATCTCTTCAGGATAGAGTGAGATGGGAGAATGAGGTTTTCGTGACAAGTCTGAACCGTTTTTAAAGAATCACCGGATGTGAATGTTGAAGCCACGCAGCGCCTCAGTTCCGACGAGGAACGGAAGGTGGTGCCAGCTATTCAAAACCGACGCTCACCCAGGGCAGCGTAATGGCAGCGCAGAGCCTTCTCAAACATCTTGTGGATGTCAGAGAGGAAATATTTAAAACGGTATATTCTTATTTTGCTTTTTGGGGTCGAATTCTGTAATACTGCTGCGATTGTGTACTTTCTTGTAATGGAGGAGGTAGCTGGCCAGTAGGTAGAGGAATATGAAACTTTAAAATGTTGTCAATCTTCTTTCGAAACCGTATTCAAAGTGCATTTTATAATAACAAATAAAAATGTTACTGACCATAGGTGCCCGAATGTTGTCCCATAGGATTTGTTTTACGTGCCATACATCTACCAATATAAAAATTATATAATAATAATAATAATAATAATAATAATAATAATAATAATAATAATAATAATAATAATAATAGTGTGACATTAGCTGCTGTGTCGCTGACATCTTGGACATATTTAGGCAGCTTGGGTGTCAATTTTGACGTTCTACATTAATCAATTAATTAATTAATTAATTAAGGATAGAGTGAGATGGGAGAATGAGGTTTTCGTGATAAGTCTGAACCGTTTTAAAAGAATCACCCGATGTGAATGTTGAAGGAACGCAGCGCCTCAGTTCTGTTGAGGCGCGGAAGGTGGTGCCAGCTATTCAAAACCGACGCTCATGCTTAATTAAGTAATTTATTTGGAAAACCTAAACAGCGAGAAGCCGAATTACAGAGTTCCGAAATGAATTTGTTTTTTGCTAGTTGCTTTACGTCGCACCGACACAGATAGGTCTTATGGCGACAATGGGATAGGGAAGGGCTAGGACTGGGAAGGAACTGGCCGTGGCCTTAATTAAGGTGCAGCTCCAACATTTGCCTGGTGTGAAAATGGGAAAGCACGGAAAACCACCTTTAGGGTTGCCGACAGTGGGGTTCGAACCCACTCTCTCCCGGATGCAAGCTCACAGCTGCGCGCCCCTAACCGCACGGCCAACTCTCCCGGTCGAAATGAAAAATATATTTACAGTGGAGTAGCACAATGCAAATATTAAAACACGTGAAAGAACAATGAGGAAAAATCATCTAATGATAAAAGTAGCGGAAGAAAATTTAAAAACTATAAAAATAACAGTGTAGACACAACAAACTTAAAGAGAAAAGAAACGATCTAGGAAAATTATTGAAAGTAAGACGAAGAGAAGATCTTATAGGTAGGCACAGTAAGACAAATACAGATATGACACACAAATAACGGTATAGTACAGTAAATAAATAAAAAAAATGCATTATGTGCAACAGAGTGGATAGCAATGAAAAGAGAAAAAAAGTAATATGAAGGAAATGAGCTAGGTTAAGGAGGAATCGATTAAAGGAGGCATACGAGGAAAAATACGTCCAAGTTCCTGTCACAAGATAGAGAGTTAAGGAGGGTTGGAATGCGTTATGTCGCTAGAGATCTTTTAAACTTGCTTTTATCGTGTGACTATTTCTAGCTTGGTGCAGCCCTTATAAGGCAGACCCTAAAAGAAGGACGGGTGGTATCTGCCGTCTGTAGGTTACTTGCGTGTTGTGTGTGTTATAGTTGTGTTTGGTGTGCGGGTTTTGCAGGTCTGTTGGGGACAGTACAAACACCGAGTCCCCGGGTAGAATAATACGCACGGTATCCCCTGCCTGTTGTAAGAGGCTACTAAAGGGGGTCCGAGGGGCTCATAAATTGGGAGTGTGCGTTGGTTACCTTGGGGTCCTAAGCTGAGTCCTGGCATTGTTTCCACTTACTAGTGCCAGGCTCCTCACTTTCGTCTATCCTATCCGACATCCCTCGGGCAACTCTTGTTCTTTTACGACCCCGACGATGTTAGGTTTCCGAGGCACAGAGAGTCCTTCATTTTCATGCCCTTCGTGGCCCTTCTTCTCTTCCGTTGGTCGATACCTTCACTTTTCGAAGTGTCGGATCTCCTCCATTTTTCTCTCTGATTAGTGTTAATGAAGGATGGTTGCCCAGTTCCTCTTAAAACAATAATCACCACCACCACCACTACCACTACTACTACTACTACTACTACTACTACTACTACTACTACCTCCACCACTATGTGTTAGCAACAATGAGCAGGACTTGGCCTTGCAAGCGCACAGCTTCTTCTTCAGCAGTCAGTTAGTAGTAAGTCTGTAGTCGTAACGCCATTTCGTCTGTGTTCTGGCATGCTTTATGCTTTAGGTTGTTAATCTCACGCGAACTTTAGCCTATATATACTAGAGTGTGACTGATTACGAATCAGTTTCTGAGTAAAGGAAGAATAGCTAAAGATGAGTCAGTGACAGAATAGAACACAAACAAACGTAAGAAAGGCTGGACTGAGTGGCTCACACGGTTAAGGCGCTGGCCTTCTAACCCCAACTTGGCAGGTTCGATCCTGGCTCAGTCCGGTGGTATTTGAAGGTACTCAAATACGACAGCCTTGTGTCGGTAGATTTACTGGCACGTAAAAGAACTCCTGCGGGACTAAATTCCGGCACCTCGGCATCTCCGAAGATCGTAAAAGTAGTTAGTGGGACGTTAATTAAATAACATTATTAGTAGTATCATCAAACGTGAGAACGAATCGATTGGAAGCACAGTGCTTTCGAAAATTGTCTCCGCAGTGACCTTGACAAGCGGTGATACTGCGTAAGCTGGCAGTGCTCCAAAGCTTTTGTAGTGTACACGTGTGGACATAAATGGTGTCCCGACCTAAACAATCAACACTGCCTCACTCCATTACTGAAAAGGATGGGAGGGAGTGGAGGGGTAGTGTAGAAGGCCACTCCAGTACAAAACAGGAGGGAAGGGAGTGAACGGGTAGTGCTGAAAGCACGGTATGTGTATTCCATGGTGGCCTACATTTTGTTATACTGTAACACTAAAAGATGTCTCCTACCTTATCACAAGTGAATCGAGGCTGTATTATTGGCATGTAGGAGGCTCACATGGTCCCCCAAGCAATAGCTCAAGCAATACCACGCAGTTTTAAGACAGTCTGGAGATGGGTAGAAATATGGCAAGAACGAGGTGAAGAAGGCTCCTAGAAGAACTACTCCGGAACAGGATGCTGGAATCGTTCAAACTATGGACAACTCTTTGTTTGCTACTACCAGTAATGCGATTGCCGTATTGGAATTGCAAGTAAGCCGTACTACCGTGAGTCCCCGACTCCACGCTGCAGGTATTCATAATCGCCGAGCTGCGATAAAGGAGCGACTTCTTCCCATTCACAGAGAACTTTGCGTAGGCTTTGCACCACAAGAAAGCGTTACTCCACAACAGGAATGGGAAATTACAATTTGGTTGGATGAAAAGTTTTTTTGCTCCGATCTAGGTTATGAGGAGCCCTTTGTCAAGTTAACTAATCAGTTGGGTCGCGTCACATGTAGCGTATTGGGCTGGATAAGTGGTGCCGGTCCAGGAGAATTGATAGAGGTCATTCCACATATGACTGCTTGCGAATATGTGGACATTTTAGAAGGTGCTGTCCTTCCTAGTGTTCGAGGTATTTACCCCGTTAAGCGAGAAGGTGGGTCACTGTGCCTTCGTCACTACTTACTTACTTTGCAAGTTTTCATTCCCCACCCTGAAGGGGTGGGGCGGGCCATCTGGAGGGTGTCGCCCTCTATCTGGCCAGGAGAGATGACGGCGTTGAGAAGAAGTGAGAAAAGGGGGAGATCCCTTCACTCCCTTCGCTTCTGTTTTGTACTGGAGTGGCCTTCAACACTACCCCTCCACTCACTCCCCTCCTTCTTGCTATTTGCTTTCACGTCGCACTGACACAGATAAGTCTTATGGCGACGATGGCATAGGAAAGGCCTAGGAATGGGAAGAAAGCGGCCATGGCCTTAATTAAGGTACAGCCCCAGCATGCGCCTGGTGTGAAAATGGGAAACCAGGGAAAACCATCTTCAGGGCTGCCGACAGTGGGGTTCGAACCCACTATCTCCCGATTACTGTATACTGGCCGCACTTAAGCGACTGCAGCTATCGAGCTCGGTAGCCCCCCCCCCCCCCTTAGTACGGGAGTGGGACAGTGTTGATTGTTTATGTCGGAACATCATTAATGTGCACACGTATACTGCAATCTGAATATCAACATAATTCACTTGTATTAGTGCCCTTATAAAGACACTCGTGCATGCGCACGCACACATTATGTTCTACCATCAATTTGTAAATATAACCCTCACCCCCCGCCCTAACCATCGGCACGCTACGCTACGCTAATGACTTCTGTAGTATCATGCTCGTATATCCAGTGTCGAGTAACTAGGATAAAATTTAAATAATTATGTAAATAACTATTTGAATATGACAATAATAATACATATCGCATGAGATATAGATTAAAATTACTTCACAATGAATAACGTATCACTAAGTAGTGTCATCAGCACGAAGAATTACGGGATGAAAAACCTAAAACACACTGGAACTCAAACAAGAAATGTAATGAAATGTAATGAAGTAGTCTACGAGCGAAAGAAAAAGCATGTGCTGGTATCAGTGATTATGGAAATAACTGTGATAGTTCCAAAGAACAATATTTTACATTACATACAGCTTTATTACACCACCATAGTTACAAATCATCGGTATAAGGAAATAAAGGTAGCACATCACTGGACTAATTACTTAACTACAACTATATCTATAACTAAATCTGTCTGGCCGCGTCATCACCCCTTGGTTAGGAACTCCGACCACCCTTCCCTGGGCAACCGAGACCAGACATGTCTTATCAGGCCGAAAACCGAGCCCACATAAGACACCCTTGCTCTATGTAACAGCTCATACGTGGGTGGATTGCCAGCTCCACATGCAGCATGCTACCTCTGTATTCTCCTGTCGAGACGCATACCGTAACTCGGCTCTTCTTTCTTTGCTTCATTGACATCTTACTCTCCTCTAACCTAATACTACTTTCTACCTTACACTAATCTACAACTACAGCCGGTCTGATTCAGCACTTTAGCTTGAGATGGGCCATGCCGATCTCTCCCTCTCTCACCTCTACGTCACACAACCCACCATCTTGCTTCTCCCTTTCTTTCCTAACTATGTCAACGGTTCCTTTCTCACTTATCCTTTATCCTTTAACATTCATAGAATTTCCATTTACACGTACACACACATACACGTATACACATTATCCACACCCATGTGCTCACCACATCTTAACAATAAATAATACATCGACTTTAACTACACACTGTAACAGTCCAGCCTTAATACCTCGTTTTCTCTCGTTGGCTGAATGGTCAGCGTACTGAACTTCGGTTCAGAGGGTCCCGGCTTCGATTCCGGGCCGGGTCGGGGATTTTAACCTTAATTTGTTAATTTCAGTGGCTCGGGGGCTGGGTTGTGTGGCGTATTCAACATTAGAAATCATCATAGATAGGGCCCTCATCTTCACAGGCATGCAGGTCGCTTAATAGGCCATCTACTAGAAAAAGACCTATACCAGGCCTCTCCGGAGGTCATACGCCGTTTATTTACCTCGTTCTCTGTTCTTTATTACAGAGCACTTTTAGCACATTCTCTCTCTTCTTGTGAGTTTATTGTCTTTAACTTACTCTACTTCTCAGACTATTTTGCTCCTTCTACCCTTCCTTCCATCACAAACTCTATACCTTTTCATGTTTAAACCCATTATGTGCATACCTTCCTAATTACATCCAGCCACGACCGCTTCCTTCCCTCTTCCTTGTCTTGCCTATCCCTTCCAATGTTCCCGTCCTCCACCGGAGCCCCTGTTCAGAATAGCAGGTGGGACTGCCTGGGCGAGGTACTAGTCATCCTCCCCAGCTGTATCCCCCGACCCAAAGTCTCACGCTCCAGGACACTGCCCTTGAGGCGGTAGAGGTGGGATCCCTCGCCGAGTCCGAGTGAAAAAACCAACCCTGGAGGGTAAGCAGATTAAGAAAGAAATAATGTATTGATTTAAATAAGAATGAGTTTTTTACTATTCTGACGCACCACACAATACTGCCGAATGCTCGAATCGAGATCCTAGGTAATGAAGTTCAAAAGAGAGGGGACCAAAAAGATCCGTTCGCGCTGATAAGTGGAAGTATAAAGGCGAGCTAATTGTTGGGAGCACGTCAAAGGCAACTGTCGTCCGATCCCAGCTGTCTTATACTGGTAGGTCTCTTCGCCGGTTTATCCGAAATATGTCGTTGAGTTCTACTGTCCGGGTTGCCGACCTCACAGCCACATGCTCACTTTCAGTCCAACCACGGCCGACTGGATCCCTAGCTACGCTCCTTATACCGGCTTTGACAATCGCTTGTGAAGCCCAGCATAAAGCTGTAATTAGAAAGTTTCACCATAATGCCGCTGGAGCGCTGGCCTCCTAGTCATGACAGGAAGCTGTATACCGCCAATTGCCGCATTTCCAGTTTTATTTATATTGTTTTGCTGTCGTAAATGTTGGCAACGTGTTCGCAATCAAGTGCTTATCGGCTTGATATTGAGAGCTGATAGTTATGCGCTAGATGAGTTTATTTTTTATTGCGTAGAGTGGTGATTATATTATTTAAATTGTGTTTACAAATCTTGGAATTTGTGACATTATTGTGCACCTTTTTGGTACTTCGAGCAGAAATTTTCTGCAAACAAGAACAAATGTAATGAGTGACTCAAAGTGATTTATCGCTGTAACTTCGTCCTAAACAAACGCAATCAGCCAGTTCTATCAATAACCGATGTGGCCTCTTGACGTCTGAAACTTGGATAAGTATTTAGGAATTGCCTCCACTTCCACTTCCACTTCCACTTCCACTTGAGCGATGCTTTGCCAATTAACTCCGGCGATTTCACGGATGTCCTTGTCCCAGCGATCCGGTAGCCTTCCTCGTGGTCTCAGTTTATCTCGTGGGCTCCATTCGAGAATCACCTTGGTCCATCTGTCATCCCTTCTTCGTTCCACATGTCCTGCCCATTGCCACTTCAAGGTTGAAGGTCTCGTTATGATGTCAACGACATTTGTGACTGCTCCTATGTCATGGGCCCTCTTTCTATCTCTTCTGGTAAACCCAACCATAGAACTCTCCATTTCTCTCTGGGCAGTTCTTAGTTTCTGTTTAGTGAAATTCATTGTCCAGGTCTCACAAGCATAGGTAAGAATGCATTGGTCATGAACTTGCTTCTTGAGGTTTACTGACATGTTGGATTTGAGGACGGTTGAATATCGTCGAAATGCCTGCCATCCTAATTTGATACTTCGGAAAATTTCTTGACTTATATCTCCTTTCATGTTGATTTGTTGGCCAACATAGAATTTTAATTTATGCGATAATTCGTTTTTTAATGGTGTAGTGACTTGCTTTTCTTTAACTGTGCTTGGAAATATTGGAATATGTATTGCTGTGTGCCTTTTTGTTTTTCTAACAGGGAAAAAGAGCAAAGGGACACTATCATTTCACGAATTCTCTGTAGGTCTAGATCAGGACAAAACTACGGAGTGGCTCAAAGCAGTTAGCACTTTCATCTTATTTTTCCGTTTCTATTTCGGGTATTTATCTTGTTTCTTTCTTTCTTCCTTTCTTAATCTGTTTACCCCTCAGGGTTGGTTTTTCCCTCGGAAAACGGACTAAAAAGGAAGAAAGAAAGAAAAAGAAAGAAGGAAAGAAAGAAAGAAAGAAAGAAAGAAAGAAAGAAAGAAAGAAAGAAAGAAAGGATGAATAAAGATTGAAAACTAAACATCTATGAGATTACAATATTACTTTTACCATTTCGGAAACATAGACTATTCTGAGAAGAAAGAGAAATTAGAGAAACCTAAGATACATTTTAATGCCAAGGATGAATTAAGAATAAAACTAAACATCTAAAATGTATCTAGCGGATTGTGATATTTCGTAATATTTAATTAATTTGGTGAAAATTCACCTTTCTGGATTTTGACTACATTCCTGTACTTGATATAGTTTAATCTTATTGTACAATTGAGAGGTAGTGACAATAAAGGACTTACTGCACTTTACAGTACGATGCTGTGGAACCTGAAAGGTGTTAGCTGTAAACCTGTTGTCCCGATTCATGCACTTATCTCATCTTACCAATGTACTTGGTCAAGTATGCGGGTGCATTAGATTTGAAAATTCTCAGCAGTAAGAAAGCAGCTGAGTATGAGTTTCAACCGAGGATATCACAGTGACGAACACCCTCGTGCTGAAGGTAGTTTAGAGAGCTGGTGAACAACTTTGCAATAGTTGTACTGGTAACTTTTTCTAACTGCTCAGATATTAACACAAATATTCTATCATCAGGCTCCATTGTTCTTACGATACCATTCGCGATGTATCTTCTCTCTATGTCCGCTGTTTCAACAATTGAAATTCATATTTCCTTTCTACAAATCGCGCTGCGAATGTTTTTCTTGTAACTTACTGACAAGTATATATTTTGAAACGCTGTTCACTTGGTACACTTTGCTCGGTATATTTTTCCAAAGTAGTTCTAAGCGTTTGATTTTCGATCTTCCCGAAAGGAATTCTTGAATCGACAAAAACTTTACAAAAATGTAATAAGAACTGAGACTGTCCTCTAGACTTTGCAGCAGCTATTGGTGGCAGCGATATCTTCTTTTGACATTCCTGGCGGTAGATTAACTGTTCCTTCAAAAACTTCACACAAAAACCATTCCGTCAGTTAAAAATTCGTCAGAACCGAACTAGCGAACGTAACCATATAGTTTACTGCACAATGGGCTACTTAACTTGACCGTGTTCACTACGTGTGATAAAAGCAGCACATCTTCCTCTACTCGACAGTTACTGGCGAATCGTATATTTCATAGAAAATCAAACCCTTAACTTTGGTAGATAAGTTACTTAAGAAAGGGATTACTGAGCAGAGGAAGAGGAATTGGCAAACAGTTTATACCTAGCAGTATCTACCATTACGTGGCTCAAACCAATCAACAGTTTATTGTACTATCCCTCTATTTTCAGTGAACATTGCCTTTGCAGGATGCCGTTGTGAGATGAGTGAGAAATTATAAGTTAAAAACTTAATTTTCCCGTATTGAACTGAGATTCACAATTAGAAATTATTAGTATATATATATAGTATATATAGTATATATATTATTAGTATCATCCTTGGCGGCGATTCTATTTTAGATTTCCATTTCACTTAGTTTTTCTTTCCTTTCTTTTAAGATTCACCACCCTTGTTGAGCTGAGACAACTTTAAAGATCAACCTTATTCAATCGCTTAACATCAGGTCTCCCGGCCTTAGACAAAAACCTTTTGATGGTTTTGCCAACCTCACATAACATCGGACCCGGACTTATGTGTCTCCATTGAACAACAAAAGAAGAGTGGACAATTTTACTACATCGTTTTATTATCACATTCAGATTTTTATGTTCAATCATCAGACCAATTTTCTTGCACAATACTCACCTATTTCATTAGACTATAACGCTTTTATGTGTCACATTATGTCATCATATTTTACTCATTTTTCTTTTATCGTTTAAGGAGAAAAGCAGTCTATCATTTGTAGTTTGCCATGTAAGAATTATTTATACAACTTTTGTGATATGTACTTTGCCCAGTTGTGAATTTTTAGCTGATGATGACGCATTAAGCGTCGAAACCGGTACTAATAATATAATAAATAATATGTTGTGAACACCCTGTACAACACATTTTGTATTGAAAAGGTTGAACCTTCCTTTAATTCTAATTGTGAATGAGTGAGAAAGGCATTTCATGACAGACAAACACCACAGTAAGTCTTGTTAAATTTGCTAGAACTAGGGAAATGTCTGAGTTACGCCGTAGGGAAAATTAGGAGAATTAATATTTAAACGGTATACTTAATACGAAGAAAATAATCTGAACAAATAATAATGTGAGTTTATGACCTTATGAAAGCAAAAGTAGGTACCACGTCCTAATAAGGTAGGCAGCAGGGGATGAAATAGGAAAAATAGGCAAATGAAAATGTGTCCCCTTTCTTTCCTAAATTTGGCTGATCTTGCTTATTTCTGCGCAAGTACTTTATATGGCAACCCAGTAAAGAACAAAGACATTTTACCAAACATTCAGGCTCTAGTTATAACTTAAGATGCACGCACTTCCAGTCTCAGTGAGGAAAGCAATGGCAATCTACCTTAATCTTAATTTTACCTATGGGCCGATGACCTCGATGTTAGGCCCCTTTAAACAACAAGCATCATGATCATTTTACCTATTCCTCTTTATTTTGGCGGCGCCATCGGGTTTAGCGGTAACAAAACCAGACAATCTTTGCTGATGTGATTTGAGGATCCGAACAGCTTCCGGGCTGGTGACTTAACGGACAGACATAGTTCTAATACAATATTCAATCATGCTTGTGTAAAATGAAATGGCGTGTGTCTTTTAGAGCCGGGAATGTTCGAGGACATGTTCTGCTTACCAGGTGCATGCGATCTGCGCGTCGTAATGAGGATGAAATGATGATGAAGACGACACATACACCCTGCCAGTGGAATTAATCAATTAAGGTTAACATTCCCGACCCTGCCGGTAATCGAACCCGGGACCCCTGTCACCAAACGCCAGCACGATAACTATTTAGCCATGGAGCCGGACATGCCTTTGTAATTCAAAAGAGTCTCGTTTTCCAGATTCTAATTTCATTTTCTGTAACAACAGGTATCAAATGTTACCATTAAATGTATAGTTTGCTTCAACCTCGGGGTAGAGATGTGTCCTCAGTATGGCTGGAACTCAAGCCTGTAATGATTGGCTTGAAATCTTATCCCTGTTTACAGCACACATCTACAGGCCAAGTGCACATCCTAAGTCTGCGGTAGTAACACGAGACGCTGTGATGGCTTATGTTACTAGGACGGCTTCTGTTAATAATTATTTGTAAACTAAGTGGCCGATGGGGTTCACTTCCCACATAAACACCTACATCTTCAATTAACCTATCATCTGTCTAAATTTCTACTAAATGATTTCACTTTGATTACTACTTCCATATAAACAATAGAAGCTATTATAGTAGATATGTAGCTGATGTTGATGTTCATTTCTATCACGGTCTGGGATAATCGAGTTCATCATCTCCGTGTGTTTGTTTCTAATATACTATCCCGTCGTGATGCTCCATTAAGGGAATAAATCGTGTTTTGCAGTTGGTAAAATCTCAGATTACGAGGGAGATTCGCCCTGCCAGGATGACCCCCCCCCCCACGCAAATATTGATGTTACACGTGGTGAGCGCATTGTTTGGCTTTCTTGACTGTATCTCTCTCTCAAATCAGTCAACACCTCAAGAGGCTGAGTTAAGCCCATTCAGCCGATAATTATTATTATTTTTTTTTGCTATGGGCTTTACGTCGCACCGACACAGATAGGTCTTATGGCGACGATGGGATAGGAAAGGCCTAGGAGTTGGAAGGAAGCGGCCGTGGCCTTAATTAAGGTACAGCCCCAGCATTTGCCTGGTGTGAAAATGGGAAACCACGGAAAACCATTTTCAGGGCTGCCGATAGTGGGATTCGAACCTACTATCTCCCGGATGCAAGCTCACAGCCGCGCGCCTCTACGCGCACGGCCAACTCGCCCGGTAAGCCGATAATTAAATTCCTTGGTCAAACTGGGACTAAAGCTCGGGACCTCGGGATAAGAGGGTGACGCAGTGGTGTAAAGCGTAAGGTGCACGAGTTTTTCCTTAGAAACCAACCTCCAACCTTGCAGCAAGTCCTACAGTCTGCGATGAATGATAAAGACCTTCCCGAGTTCAAATGAACAACTTTGTATCGTTTTTTTGAGAGAAATGGGTTTCCAGTACGAAAGGAAAGGAAATTCAGCTCGTTTGACGGAAAGAGAGGACATTATATCTTGGCGTCACAAGTATCTGTCAACAGTTAAGAAATATCGAGACGAGGGAAGGAAAATATTTTACACTGATGAGTCGTGGGTTAACACAGGGCACACTGTTGGGAAAGAATGGAAAGATAAGACCATTTCAACTCCACGGTATGCTTTTCTGTCAGGACTATCTTGCGGTATGAAGTCACCTACAGGTCTTGGTCCACGGTTCGCGTTAGTTCATGCCGGTAACGAGGATGGGTTCGTGCCAGGGGCGAAGTACGAGTTTCAGTGCAAGAAGAATACCGCAGATGCTCACGACGAAATGGACGGTGATTGTTATGAGGAGTATTTTAAAGAACGTCTACTACCGAATCTGCCGCCAAACTCTGTTATTGTTCTTGACAATGCCTCCTATCATAGCCGCCAGAAAGAAGCTCTGCCTACGAAGGCATGGAAAAAAAGAAAACATGCGGTCATGGCTTCGAGAACGTGGTGTGGTGTATGATGAGAACATGCTGAAAACAGACTTGATGGCCCTCGTAAACAGTGTGCGATGGAAATACGATCGCCACAGAATCGATGAAATGGCAAGAGAAAGTGGTGTCACGGTTCTTCGTTTACCACCCTACCATTGTGAGCTGAATCCTATTGACCTTGTTTGGGCGCAAGTGAAGCACTATGTTGCTATGAACAACACCACGTTCAAAACAAGGGAGATGGAAAGACTCATCGATGAAGGTTTCCTACGCGTGTCTACTGAAAACTGGGCGAACTACGTGAAACACGTGAAAGATATTGAAGCGGACATGTGGAAATCTGATTTGATCCAGGACGAAATGAAGCCCTTCATCATTGCTGTCGGCAGTGAATCTTCGTCCGATTCAGATTGATAGAAGACTTCAGCCTGCAGCGGCAAGGACGTAACATTCGGTGAGTACCATAAAGTTGTCTAATGGCAGATATTTTACTTTGGTTGTATATTGCATAGTATTTGTGTGTGTTCTGTTATTTTAGTACTGTACAGAAGTTGTTACTGAAGATTTTGATGTTGTGGTGTGCAGTGAAAAGCCATGGCATAACTTGTACCGATACAAAAATTTGCCATGTGTTTTGTTTGTACTTGCTTTTGTTATTTAGCTGTTCTTTCTTAAGCGCATTTAATTTACCGCTGTTTTCTTTAAAACCGCTTTTAATTTTTACTATTGTCTTTTGTTAAGCGATACGACAGCACAGTAGAACCCCGCGTTGCCTGGGGAAATTTAATAATAATTGCTGCTTTACGTCCCATTAATTACTTTTACGGATTTTGGAAACGCTGAGGTGCCGGAATTTAGTCCCACAGGAGTTCTTTTACGTGCCAGTAAATCTACCGATACGGGGCTAACGTATTTGAGCACCTTCAAATACCACCGGACTGAGCCTGGATCGAACCTGCCTGGTTGGAGTCAGAAGGCCAGCGCCTCAACAGTCTGAGCCACTCAGCCCGTCTGGGGAAATGTATTAAATGCAATTAAATGCATCATTCACCCTTCGAGCCCATAACAAAATATTATTTGTATATTTTCTCCGCCGGTTCACCTCACACTTCAATGCTAAGGTTTCTTATGTGCCGTAGTTAACCTCTTATTCTGTACAAACCAAAAATAGCCCCTGTAAACTCACCGTCCTCTTTACTTCATACAAAAAAAAAGTTCAACTTAGTTCATTCCGCTTGTTATCTTGAAGTTACATATTGAATTTCACAGATGTATATGCCGCCGTTACCCCGTGATAGTGTTGCGCAGAGCCGTTCGATATGGCAACCCTGTTGTCATAAGAGCAATACTGTTTTCTTAACGTGGAATGAACCATAGATAGTAAAAGTCACACTAATACACTGAAAGTTTTCGACGACGCAAGGATGGGAAAGTACCAGGATTGGGAAGAAAGTAATCGTGACCTTCATTAGGGTATATTCTCAGCATTTGCTTGATGTGATAATGGGAAACCACGGAAAAATTTCTTCGGCGCTGTCGACGGCGGAATTCTAGTTCACCTTCTCTCGAATGCAAGCTCACAGCTATGCGACGCTAACCGCACGACCATCTCACTCGTTCAAAGGTATGGTAAGGACGTTCATGCAGAGCTATTGTGATGTAATTACCTACTGACACATTCTCTTAACGATATACCGAGATCGGTAGCTGCAGTCGCTTAAGTGCGGCCAGTATCCAGTATTCGGGAGATAGGGAGTTCGAATCCCACTGCCGGCAGCCCTGAATATGGTTTTCCGTAGTTTCCCATTTTCACACCGGGCAAATGCTAGGGCTGTGCCTTATTAAGGTCACGGCCGCTTCCTTCCCAATCTTATCCCTTTCCTGCCCCATCGTCGGCATAAGACCTATCTATGTCGGTGCGACGTAAATCAACTTATAAGAAAAAGAAAAAAATAAGGTTAACGATACTGCCATAGAGTTTAAAGAATTAAGTGTTCAATAAATAGTGGACATATGACAGAATCTGTTCATATCTACAGAGCTGGGGTTGATTATGAAGTCTTACCAAGCAGAGAGGGGAAGGTACTTTAGATGCATTGTGATTAGAGTTGTCGATCGATTAAAACATTTTGATCGGTTAACTGAATGACTTTAATTGATTAATCGGCCTATTAATCGAATTTTATTCGGTGTACACATTATAAGTTCGAGAGAAATGCCTGGCGTAATATATTTTTATAATTATACTTGATATAATGAAGACTTTTTTAAAATTGTAATCGTATTGGTGACATGCAAGTTAAAAAAGTATCAAAACCGTTAATATTTTAAATAAATTAAATATCGATTATTTAATGATACAAAAGTTTGAAACTGTGAAGTTGACATTTACTAACAGTCAATCCTCTCTGCTGAAGGACTTCAGACACATTGACATGTTCAGTTCTAAGGGACACCCGTCTCTTAATAATATTTCCAGCATCACTGAACGTATTAGTTCGAGGAACTGAAGTAACTGGTATTCAAATTTTTCACTATGCGTGCGAGATGTGGAAGCTGGACTGAATGTATTTTCCACCTGTGTAGAGGGTATACGAAGTCATCTTCTAGTTTCACCAATGACATGTAGGCTACAATCTCCATCACAAGTGGTGCCGAACTCGAAATCGAAATGGTATGGCCAGAATTCTGTTCGTTTTGTTGGCTTCAAACTTCAGTTTCCTCTCCTTGCTGCATGGTTGTACTGGAACTTGTGCTCCACTCAAGTCCCTTTTCAAAATTATTTTCCACTCAGATTCCTGGTACTCTTTTTTTTTTCAACACATCTAAGATTTCTAAATCTACGATCGAGAGCAGAAGCTTCCTGGTATGTACTCAAATTACACCAATAATGTATCCTAGCCTTTAAATCTTTTACAAGTCCTTTTAAATCCAGCTATATACCCAGAACTGACATCGGAGCAACGTAAGGATAATTCAAAGTGTGTTACTGCAGGCAATACAACACTACCTGTCACATACTTGCTACCACCAAGGAGGTGTCATGCTTTAATGACCTAACTGATTAAATTGATTAAATCGACAGCTCTAATTATTAAGTTTGCTATCTTGGTTTTAATCTAGTTAAGATATGTATTGACTTCACATAAACGTGGCAAACTTGGCAAGCATGACATAAGACTCACAATCATTTTTATATCATCTCCCATTCAATTGTTAGAGGGTTAATATTAGATAAGTTTATCAATATTGAACCCATGACCTTTGTGGACCAAAGGATTCAGTAAAATGTCTACAATATTCCTTTTATCTTTCATTGGGCACTCGAACATGAACTATGTGCTATTCCATCGAGCAACCATGTCCTGTTTTAATTTACATGCAACAAGACCTTGTTCTCTAGGGTTTTTGATCAAGCAGATTTTCTAGTACTACTTCAAAGTCTCTTGTGCAGTTAGCGGCTGTTGCGGTTTTATGTAACATGTTCAACTTGTAATGTTGAATTACGATATTCCCAATTTGAATCAATTCAGTGAGCTTTAACCTCCAAGTAGCTACGGTTACAGTAGATATGAAGGACCAAAAAACCCGTTAGGCAGACAAATTCTGTTTGTTCCTGTTCATGCAATCATTTTGACTTGGCTACGTCATACAACTTGCCATATATTATTATTATTATTATTATTATTATTATTATTATTATTATTATTATTATTATTACTGTACCTGTAGTGGGATGATGGTGAGTGTGAGAATTGAGCACTTCCGCTAAAAACTCTTTAAGACCATAATCAAAGACGGTATTGACTGGCCTACTATGCTGCACAGTCCACTTCACTAGTTTATTGGTAATTTCAGCTTCCTTTTTAGAGGACAAAGGCTTCACTAAAAGGTGCTCCAACGTTGACTGAGAAGACGAACTAGTAGTGACATTGACAGGCGCAGATACACTTTGGACGGGTTGAACAGGTTTGAGACGATATTGAAAACTGCTTGTACTTCCAGTATAATTGAAGGATTTTTCACATTTCTTGCAAAACACTGTTTTTCTGTCTGTCACAACAATCGCTTAGTCTAAATTCAAAACTTTCACCAAGATTTCCTCGCATTGGTTCATAAGGTTTTTCTTTCTTTTTCTACTGTGTCCTTGTAGCAATTGGTACACTTGGAAACAAAACAAGACGGCAGCATTTCCTGGAAGCGATCTAGAAGCCAGCAATCACACCCCGCACCCTGCTGAGTTAGGGAATTCTAAGTGACCCTTCTTTGGTGTGCGGAGGTTGCCAAACCACTTTCTTCCACACTCTCTTTACTCTTTAGCCCTTCTTCGTGTTCAGTGCAGTTGACGATTTGGCAACTCCGGCTACAGTAGACGTAGTAAATCCTATAAGCCGCTAATAGACACCGGGCTGCCGCCGGAGAAGAGTGGTGTGTCGTTATGTTTGGTTCCCAGGTATACCTGTCAATTCTCACATTACCTATAAATTCCTTCATGGCAGTCAAGTACCTTCTCCACATCTACCCATTATGCCACCTAACGGTGTTCTGTAAATGTTCGTAAATATACTAAAACAGCCTGTCCGGTATTTCCTTTCCAATAGTCACAGTCATAGTCATAACTAGAGCCCGGAAGTTAGGCAAAATGCCTGTTTTACTTGGGTGTTTATATCGATGTGCCAAATAGAGACAAACATGTTTCCGTACGTTTGGGAACGGTAGGACCAGTTTTTATTTTGCCTTACGTAACATTTGCACAAGCGATATTTCAATATTAAATAAATCTCCACTGAAAACTCACTCCACAATCCAAATGGTCGAGAGAGCTGTCAGGTTCCGTTCCTGCAACGTAAGATTAAGTGATGGTGATTATTGTTTTAAGAGGAAGAAAATATCGGTAACCATCTTCTATTAACACTAATTACTAATAACTAATCAGGAAGAGGTCTGACACTTCAACAATTGAAGGTATCGACAAAAGAAAGGGAAAACTTAATACCGTTGGGGTCGGAAAGAAGAAGAGTTGACCTAGGGACTTCGGGTATGAAACATACGTAAGAGCGAGGAACGTGACCAGTTAGTGGAAGCAACGCCAGACTCAGCTAGGGGAACCGTGGTCGCCAACCCACAATCCCAAGTTGAGAGCACCGGATCCTCCTCTTAGTCACCTGTTACGACAGGCAGGGGATACCGTTGGTGTTATTCTATCAACCCCACCCACAGGAGGACGTAAGATTAAGTAGTAAAATGGGATGCAGATGTGCATTACGCAGCTTATATTAAACCATCTTTATTATTTGTCACTATAAATGTCTATTTTTTAAATGTTACTGGCTGTTTTAACCAAAATAAATACCTGAACTTCTGGGCTCTACTCATAACCCTCGTTCTAGAAGAAAGTAATTAAGGAAGTACAGCAAACTCTCGATCATCCGGTTTGGGGGTTATCCGTGCACCCCCGAGTTTATTATATTATTATTTTAATTTTATTTCCTTTATTTTTGTCACTCGAAACTCGAGAGTGCTCTAGACTGCAAGTGTGCTGACAGCATGCTTTGTTCGAGAACTGAGCAACGTACTCAACTGTATAGCAGTTCTTTGTTGGTGTTCTATGATAGCAGTCATGGCTATGAAGCGCAAGACAGGGCTTTGAGACAAAAGCTCGAATTACTTAAAAAGTTCGAGAAAGGAGAAGGAGTAAAGAAACTAGCGGATGATTATGAGAATGGTGCACATGTGCAACATGCTTCATCATTGCAAAGTGTTTAAACTCTCTTATATGATGTTGAACAGGGAGATTTTAATCATAGTGATGTTATTGCACTTCGGAACATTCGTTCCTGTATACGAAAGAACTTAATGAAAATGAAATGGCGTATGGCTTTTAGTGCCGGGAGTGTCCGAGGACAAGTTCGGCTCGCCAGATGCAGGTCTTTTGATGTGCCTCACGTAGGCGACCTGCGCGTCGTGATGAGGATGAAATGATGATGAAGACGACACATACATCCAGCTTCCTTGTCAGCGAAATTAACCAATTATGGTTAAAATTCCTGACCTCGCCCGGAATCGAACCCGGGACTCCTGTGACCAAAGGCCAGCACGCCAACCATTTAGCCACAGAGCCGGACAAAGAACTTAATGAATCTCAAAAGCAAAAGGACATTACTGACCATTTTTTGACAAAATTTTATATTGAATGTGTTAATTGTTTGGCATTATTACATTTTCAACCAGTATTGTATGTTCCGGTCCGCCTCTGTGGTGTAGTGGTTAGCGTGATTAGCTGCCACCCCCCGGAGGTCCGGGTTCGATTCCCGGCTCTGCCACGAAGTTTGAAAAGTGGTACGAGGGCTGGAACGGGGTCCACTCAGCCTCGGGAGGTCAACTGAGTAGAGGTGGGTTTGATTCCCACCTCAGCCATCCTCGAAGTGGTTTTCCGTGGTTTCCCACTTCACCTCCAGGCGAATACCGGGATGGTACCTAACTTAAGGCCACGGCCGCTTCCTTCCCTCTTCCTTGTCTATCCCTTCCAATCTGCCCATCCCCCTACAAGGCCCCTGTTCACCATAGCAGGTGAGGCCGCCTGGGCGAGGTACTGGTCATACTCCCCAGTTGTATCCCCGACCAAGAGTCTTGAAGCTCCAGGACACTGCCCTTGAGGCGGTAGAGGTGGGATCCCTCGCTGAGTCCGAGGGAAAAGCCGAACCTGGAGGGTAAACAGATGATGATGATGATGATGATGATGATGATGATTGTATGTTCCGTATTATTAAAAGTTTCGCTGTGCATTCAACTGCACAAAATCGTATTATACGTGTTTTCAGTTACTCGTGCGAATTTGTCCAGTGACTAGCCCGGAAAGAAAGACATGAACATCAGCTTACTTGAATGCCCTAATAATAAGAATGTTATTCATTCGTACGTCCCCTTAACTACTCTTGCAGATTTCGGAGACGCCGAAGTGACGAAATTTTGTCCCTCAAGAGTTATTTTACGTGCCAGTAAATCTACCGACACGAGGATGACGTATTTGGGCACCTTAAAATACCAGCTGTCTGAGCCAGGATCGAACTTGCCAAGTTGGGCTCAGATGGCCAGCGCTTTAACGTCGGAGGTGCTTACTCCGGCACTTTAATGACCTGCCAATCATCTAATAGCTGAGGCTAGCACATCAAATGGCAAACAATAATACAATACAGAGGTTTTGTGCCACGAAAACCAGTTTTTTTTCCCTTCATCACACTAAAATTATAACCAGTTCGGTTAATCGGCTAAAGAATAGTGACTTAATCAGATTTCAAGTAAATCCGTTAAACGGTTCTATTAATTGATTAAATAGACAGCTCTAATTATTATGTTTGCTATCTTGGTTAATCTAGTTAAGACATGTATTGACTTCACATAAACGTTGAACATTTATATTTTAAGGAGCACTACACGTCATTATTCTGTGAACGTGTCGTAAACACGTCGAACAGTTAACGTGCAACGTTGTTCCATATTTTGTAATTCGGTTATACGTCTATGAGTGGTTTAAAAATATTCTCCTAAATTATACATCAGAGTTTTCGGCTTTTGTAAGGCATTTTTACTAAAATTTGCATCAATATGGGTAAAATATTATAGGTCATTAGCATTACTAATGATTTTAAGAAAAATGTACATCTAACATTAACATTTAATCTTGTAGCGAAAATATATGAAAAGTTTTTCAGTGGTCTGTTCCCTGTTTTATATCACCAATTGTGAAATAACTTGTCTGTCTTTCACTGTTTTACTTAATGGTATTTTCTTTTCAAAGCTGGAAGAGAGATGTAGAATTATGGATTAGCAGAGTGCGTTCAACATCACTGTCATTGGAATGAAGTACAATGTCGGTATGAGTTAATTTTGTCGGTTTCATCCACTGATAGGTAATCACTCACGCAGTGCCGCGTTTGTACTCAACTCATGAGATTATTTCCATTTTGTTAATGTTCAGTTTGAATGACAGCGCAGACTGGTGTAGAAAAATATTTCATGCCATTGTGCTCAATTTCATTAACCCTGAATCTTACTCCCCTTCGTTTTGACTAATTAGGATATTCTTCATGTTTTTCCTTTATTATCACACACATAAAATTACAACAAATATCATGACATTTTCCAATAGACTTCTGTAGAACTTTCCATTTATAAATTATTTCGATTTTGATTCATATTGATCTTGGCGATAGAGTTATAGCTAATTAGCTAATACAACTCCTGTTAAACCACCGACAGGGAAGAGGAAGACAAATCCCAATACTCAAAGTAAGGCTGGACTATAAGTTAATTGAGTTCCATGTAGTATGGCCAATCAACTAAAAATTTTAATTCCTGTAGGAACAGCTATGAATATAGTGGCAGAGGTAAAATAAGCTCGTGCGTCTACATCTATTCCCACAGTAAATATATGATGTGCTCATACAACAAATCCTACGAGACCAATTGCTATTATTGCATAAATTATACCTAGAGTACCGAAAGCTTCCTTTTTTCCTCTTTCTTGATTAATAATATGTGAATATGAATGTATTCTCAAAAAAACCGTATGTTTCACCAAGACACCAGGAAATCACAATCAAATTCTTGTGTCGTTATTTTTTCCTTCCAGGTACCAGACTTGTACCTCACTGTGAAGCAAGGCAGGCTTCCCGTTGTCATAGCAACGAATGAGCGAATTACAAAATAACATCTCCCAGGGAGTGTGCATTAGATAATGGAGCCACGGTTGTGTCTGTTTACAAATAGAATGTCACGCAGTAATATTTAACATCTTTCCTTTCCAAATAGCGGAAATTAACACATTCAGCTTGAGGACAGTGGTTCAGCAAGCATAACTATGCATAATATCCTGGAATAAACTCTATTTCTGAGCACTTGCATACACTGAACCAAGGTGAGCTAGACCCCTGCATCCTGAAATGTGAGAGTCTCATAAACTGAAATGTACTTATTAATTTGGGACCGAGTACGTAGCGTTGGTTGTTGAGATGTACATTATAATCCAAAAACTGGAGGATCGAATCTTGATACAGTTGGATGACTTTTAAGGGCCTTTAAATACGAGAGAGAATAGTGTCAGTGATTATTTCCTAGTGGTTTAATTCCGCTGTCAGTAAATTTACTGGCCGGTTAAATAACCTCTTGATAGGACAAGACTGCATAATCACGAAGCTTTTTAAAATCTATAGTAATAAAAGGGACATTAGTAACACCAATTATTATTATTATTATTATTATTATTATTATTAGTAGTAGTAGTAGTAGTAGTAGTAGTAGTATCAAACTTGGTTGACACGAAAGTAAAAGCAAAAAGCAAAGTCGTGAAAAATTCGAACTTTTCGCGCCATCCTTTTACATTTCTTCTGTATTGTATCAGGATTGACCGTCCATCAAGTATTTCTTAAATAAAATACGCCATAAATAACTTACAAAGTATTAGCGAGTGTATTTTCAGCGCTCACACTTACCAAGTCTCGCAGGAGCAAGTAGTCAACCCGCGCAACGCTACATTCATCACACAGCCAGCGCGATGTCAAGGACAGTTTGCGTCATACGATCTGTATACATCCATCCAAGAAAATTTTCTATATCCTAAACCAATTTCGGTGTCAATTCAGAAGCAACGGCATCCTATAGTGCACATTTGAAGTCTCCCATGTTAATTTCTCCAAAATCGATCCAGGGATTATGGAGATATTCAAGATTTTATAAAACATAACGTCAGAGCTAGATCTATATAAAAGGCCATAACTCTTCGTCTTGACACGCCAGTTCACACCAGCAACACAACGATGTTGGTTCGCCGCATGATACGGAGTCAGCCTGCCGGGAGAGGTTATGCCTAAGTGACGTGCGAGTTGTGGAACATAGAATGGTACCGGTGATACGGTACTTATACACTTTTAGTAAGTAGAACCTCCTTGAGGAACTTATAAATTGAAGAAGATGATTCTAAGACTTGTATAACTAATATTTACGTGTGCTCTAGAAGCCATGATAGTGATTTTTTCAAGTGAACTCGCCATAAGCATTAACATTACGATGTGAATAACAGAACATTCAGAGACTTTATTTTTCGTACAACAAGTGTTTTACCATTCACTTAGACATTATATAAAATGCGGTAGTGAAGGTGATATTTTGTTTTTCTTCGAACAGACTTTTCATAATAATAATAATAATAATAATAATAATAATAATAATAATAATAATTGCAATAATAATAATTGTACCTGGCGGTACACCTCTACGCGACGCAAGTTCAAATCTTGCGCCAATTGAAACTTCTCTACTGGAGAAACCCGGAACTTTAACCACTGAACTAACTCTACTAGTTATCAGAAGAGGTCACTGAGTGTTTTTGATTTGCTTTTGTTTTTCGTTGATCAAGAAGTGAGAACATTCTCTAACAGATGTCCCTACCAAGAAAAAAAAATATGGTAATACACTCTGGCGCAATGGAATGAACTCTCTTGAAGACATTTTGTATTCTTAAGTTTTGTCTTTACTAAATTTTGTTCCTTTGTTTTTTGGGTTGGCAATATTAATCTTTCTGTCCGCCAGTTTTGAACTCAGCCAATCCCGAATTTCTTTAATTAATTTTTGACCAATAGTGTCTTTCTTCTTCGATGTTGATGTATAACTTTTAAGGACCCAATTAAAATGGGGGTTGTCTACTAATTCCTGAAAGGTCTCGAATTTTCCACGAGAGTATAAAAACTGCTGATTTTCTTGTCTCGGTGCCACTTCAGTAATATCTAGTTTAGTGTGTGGATATGTAGCAGGGGGCGGGAAGCGCATCTTTCTTCAAGGAGCAGCTCTTCTACAAGGTAATGGCCTTTTAACATCTTTATTTCTTGCTAGCTCAGCAGTGTAACTCTCGGGGAGGGTTCGAAACCTGTAATATGTAAACATCTAAACATGTAAACCCTTTTTCTTGCTAAACTTCTGTTTTCTTGAACTTTAAGTCGGGGATAGAGAGTGCTTTTCCCTCTCGAGATCCCTTTCATTTTGAAATGGAGGTGACTACGTGTTCATAACCGTTCTTCTCTTCTTTAATGTATTAAAAGTTTCTCATACGGGTCATCTCCCTAGCTTGGGATTAGCCCCTGTGCATCGGCCTAGAGCCTCTTGGGTTTTAAAATGTATATTTAGGAGTGCAAGTTCACGCCTCCAGTCCTTGCTGTACTTTGGGCCAGTAACTTAACCTGATGTCTTGTTTTCTTCATGCGAAGGCCCTATAGGTTGGGTATTAAATACCCCTGTTTCTTTGTGTGCCCTGAGGGCAGTTAGTACTGAAGTTTGTTGTGGCCTTTGATAGGCTTGTAAAATTGAGAGCAGGTCCGCTCTTTCTGGTATGATTAAGCGGGAGCAAGAGCTCCAGGTAATTAAGGGTTTTCTGCCCTTTGGTATTTGGTGATTGTGAGCTGAGAGCTCAGAGTTGTATACGGTGGGGCTTGAAGCCCAGACCATTAAGTTGTTCTCTAATCTTGGACTTCTTGATTGTGTACCTGATTTAACTGGTTGTTATTTGTTGTATGCTCAAAAATTCTATGTCACCATTGTTAAGTTTTGAAAATATAACCTTTATTGAAATTTTAATGCATCTTTCGGACTTGTAGTTAGACCCATTCCAGCCCGCACCTTCTTTCACCTCTGCTGATCCACCAAAACACGGTAATAATAATAATAATAATAATAATAATAATAATAATAATAATAATAATAATAATAATAATAATAATAATAATAATAATAATAATAATAATTGCTTCGCATAGAGTGCTAGTGATTTTTCCAAGTGATTTACTCTACACGGACACAAGTGCACTCATAGACATTCATGAAATGCAAGTGAAAAGTCCAAGTGAACTCTGCTTCTAGTAGGTCGCTACAAACTTTCAGCTTATTTAGAATTAGAAATCTAAGAGTACAGTTATTCCATCAGACGTGAATAGCAATAAACTGTGTTGTGATGAGTTCCAATGAACAGTGCGAATATTAATTTAGCAGAAAGACTCTATGAAAGTCATAGAAGTCAAGCTTTATTTCTTTTTTTTCTTGTGGAAAATCACCACAGGTTTCCCAAGTGTAACTTATTTTTCTAATTTTATGTTTGTGTTCTAAGTTAGAACCGAGTCAACGATTACAGTTCACAAAGTGTTGTTGTTCATGTGAATCATTCCGAGACTTGGGGGACAGTTAAATGTGGACACTAGCGTAACATAATCAGTGAGTGGTTACCCCAAATATATTCAGTTTAAATAATTTGGAAATCATTGTAGTTAGGACCTCTCTCTGTACCAAGCTCCAGGTGTACACCCATTGTGCCCTGTGGTTAAGACATCTTTACACTCCGAAATATCTATTCGTGCCTTATTATCAGATGATTTCCTGGTACAGTGTTAGATTATTTTTGGATAACTTTAATTAAAACTCAACGAGCTTCAGTGACAAGATTATGAAATTCACCCAGCGATACCGACGTATTTCGAGCCAGAGTGCTGGGATTAGGTTAGTCAAAATTGTTATTTAATAGTTCCACCCGCTCCCTTTGACTTCCCACCCCAGGCACTTGTTTTCACCACAAACAAAGTCACTTGGGCACATGGACGGCTACAATTCTTATAATACGACCAAAAATATGCTATTGTACCATTTTCGGTCAAGTATGACTGAATGATAAAATGTAGTTAAATATGTATTTATAATTACGGTCAGTTTAAAAAATGTATCATCATTTTCACAAAAGCTATGAATATGTAACTTAAGATCGTAAAAGATATGGCATGTCATAGTAACCCGAGACTTAATAATAATAATAATAATAATAATAATAATAATAATAATAATAATAATAATAATAATAATAATAATAATAATAATAATAATAATACGTAGGTGCTTTGAACATTTCTCGGAATGTACTAGAATTAAGTATCTTAACTCGGTGGAACTGCTTTTATTTTTCAACATAGTCTCCCTGTAGACTAATGCATTTGGTCCAGTGTTGTTCCAATGCCTTGATCCCATCTCGAAAATGAGATTCCTCCAGGCCTGCAAAATACCTCTCCAATTCGGCTGTCAGTTCTTCCCTTGTAGAAAATCTCCGTCCACCGAGGAAAATTTTCAGCTTGAGGAATAGATGAAAGTCTGATGGTGCCAATCAGGTGAATAAGGTGGATGTGGCAACAATTCGTACCCCAGTTCATGAAGTTTCGTGTATCTTTTCCTGTAGTTGGTCTAGGAGGTTTGCGTAGTATTGTCCCGTAATTGTTTGGCCAGTAGGAAGATAATATATCAGCCGAATGCCTTTTGCATCCCAGAAAACTGAGGCCATGACCTTTCCGGCCGAACGCACTGCCTATGCTTTCTTTGGTGGTGGTGAATCAGCATGTTTCCACTGCTTTGACTGCTGTTTTGTCTCTGGGGTATAGTAGTGGACCCAAGATTCATCTGTAGTCACAAACCGGCGCAAAAAATCTTGTTGGTTGCACTGAAAACGGGCCAGACTTTGTTAGGACATTTCCAATCTGGTGCGTTTATTGTCGAATGTCAAGAGCCACGGCACCCATCTTGCGGATAATTTTTTCATACCCAATTCTTCGGTTAAAATATAATATACCCATTCAGAAAACATCCCTACAGCTTCAGCAATCTCCCGCACTTCCAGTCGACGATCCTCCATGACCATTTTATGCACTTTTGCGATAAATTCTGGGGTCGTAACACTTTTCGGCCGTCCACTACGCGGATCATCATCCAAGCTCTCCCGAACAAATTTAAACTTGCTGGTCCACTTGGCAACAGTTGAAAATGAAGGAGCATTGTCCCCCAGTGTGTTCTGAAAGTCGGCATGAATTTCCTTTGCTTTCATATCTTTCTTTACAAAGTATTTAATCACGGCTCGAATCTCAGTTTTTTCCATTGTCACAAATCACTACGCGGGAACAACAACAAAGAGTCGTCACTACCACACTCCTGCAGCTAGAACACTGACGCGCCACGTGTTCACTCACGAAGGATGTGTGATTATTGCGCGGGAACCTCGTTGCTCTAGCACTGACATCTAGCGGTGATTCCGAGAACGTTTCAAACCGTCCTCGTAAACTCGTGGCGCTACACCCAATTTAGACCCTAGCCTGCCAACACGACTGATATCCAGTCAAATAACCTTCGGATGTTATCATGACGACATCCTCAGTCGTATTGCACAACATTCGTGACCGTTCAAACCCGCAAGTCTAAAATTAAAATTATCAGACTGTACAAGAACAAAGCCCAAGTCTTCCAGGTGGCAGGTAAGCACGGGTCTGGGATTATTCATAAGAATGATAGACTAATAATAATAATAGTAATACTACTACTACTACTACTACTACTACTACTACTACTACTACTACTAATAATAATAATAATAATAATAATAATAATAATAATAATGTAGTTTATGACGTAATGTCCGTGAAGCGTTTTGTTGGCTATATATGTGTTGCAAGGCCCTATAAACCAGCTAACAGGTAATTTGACGACCAGTAATTGAAACACCTCCGTCCGCACGCGATCGCTATCTCCGCTGCGGTCCTTGTAAATTGCTGAGCGCTTTGATGATTGTTCACTGCAGGTTTAGAGTGTTAACTGGTTCCCTGTTCGAATCCGGGACAAGGTATTATCTGCACTCCAATAATTTACTATTATCTGATTATAGTTAATTACCCCATATCTATGTTTTATCACAAGATCAGCAAGTTGGGAAAGAACTTAATACAAACGCATTTTATTCGTAAATCCCTGTGGCTGCCTTAAATTACCCAACGTGAGGGCTGGAATTTTCTGGATAAGTGTAAAATTATGCACTGCACCAATTTAGTATGAAAGGAGGTGATTAATATTCATAATCATATTATGTGATTCTGAGAATGGTTGATGTTAAATATTAATATTAATAATAATAATAACTTGCTGATGACATTGCTGTCTTATCTAATAACAGACAGGAAGCAATCCAGTCTGTAGAAAAACTCCATGAAATAGCAGCCAAAACAGGAATCCACATTACTTATGAAAAGGCAATATATATGGAAGGGACTAGATCAGGTTTCAACAATCAACCATTAATCACCACATATGGAAATATCACTCCAGTAGACATATTTAAGTAACGAGGTGAAATTATTGAACCAACAGGGTTAAATCAGCAAGCTAACAAAGGAAGAATTATGAAACTTCAAATAGCACACCAAATTACTTGGAACCGATACAATCAGAGAAGTATATCAGAAAAGGCGAAATTGCAACATTATAACACAATAGTTAAAACAGAAGCATTTTATGCATCTGAAACTATTAAAATTAGTGGCAAATCTCGAATAAAAGTGATCGAAAAAAAAGACAGAAAAATCCTCAAGAATATCCTAGGATCAAAGTGTGAAAATGAAATGACATGAAATCTGTCAAGTTACAGAAAAAATCACAGATACAATCTGGAAACGACGATGGATAATAACAGGCTCACAAAGAAAACTTTAAACTTCGTCTTATCAATGAAAAATCACAATAACTGGCTAAAAGAAATCAGCGAAGACCTAAATGAAATTGGCATTCATACAGAAACCTTTCAAGATAGAATAAAATTCAGAACCTTCATTCACAAACACAAATTTTCTGTAAAGCCCACGCGACTGAATACAGGATATGTGAAAGGAACACAGCGAGAGGATGAAGAGGTATTTGAAAGAGAAGAAGAAAAACAAATAAAGTGCTAATAAGTTCAAACGTGCTCCTTAGTTAGGTACAACGAATCAATAATAATAATAATAATAATAATAATAATAATAATAATAATAATAATAATAATAATAATATATATTATATATAATATATATATTATTATATTATTATTATTATTATTATTATTATTATTATTATTATAATTAAAATGACTCTAATTCCGATATTTGTTTCGACTTCATTCAAAGTCGTCCTCTGCCTACTAAAACACGAGAAAATTGCGTAGTTTTTGTTAAATATACTGTATACGTAGATATAGAATACATCCAGTCAAACAAACTGAGGTACTGTACAATAAAACATCAATAACATTAACCTTAAAACAGTTGAACATACCTTCTTCAGGTGAATGTTTCGTTGTGCTCCATTTGAAATCAGTACAACTTGTGATCACAGCAAAATTTGTCCCATTTGCGATCACTCGAATTCCAGAAAATAAAATAAGAATGGGAAGAAAGACTAGTACGTGTCCCTTTTTCGATCACTGTAAAATTTTCAGCAGCCTATCGGTGTTTTCCACTGTCCATGCAGCAGGCGGGATGAGAGGGGAGTGTAGTACCGAACTGATCCGATGGTCAAAACATTCCGAATCTATTTTTGTTCTATAAGAAAAGGTTGCAGTTGAACTGGCCGGTCGGCTAGTTAGCAGGTAGAGACAGGAATTTCCGAATCCCCTCAAATCGCCTCAAAACTACCTCATTTCTCTAGACTCGGTGTCAGTTCTCAGACGATCTCAGTGCAGTGTAGACCGAGCTCGATAGCTGCAGCCGCTTAAGTGCGGCCAGTGTCCAGTATTTGGCAGATAGTAGGTTCGAACCTCATTGCCGGCAGCCCTGAAGATGGTTTTCTGTGGTTTCCCATTTTCACACCGGGCAAATGCTGGGGATGTAACTTAATTAAGGCCACGGCCGCTTCCTTCCCACTCCTAGCCATTTCCTGCCCCATCGTCGCCATACGACCTATCTGTGTCGGTCCGACGTAAAGCAACTAGCAAAACAAAGTGCAGTGTAGTGCTAGTAGAAGTGTAAAATGTGTTCCATGTAAAGGCGAGGGGCTTTAAGTTAGTAGTTCTTGAGGGATTTAAATATTCAAAAGGTGACTAGATACAATCGGGTCAAAAGTGGCGATCCTAACCTAACCTAAAGGTACAAATGTAGTGTAAGTCATCTGACGAGGCCGAAAGGCCACTACATATATTTACTATATTGTCCAGTGTCCTTTTTTGGGACAGTTGGTGTAATTTATGAGCGGACGATAGGACCTCTTCGATCCTTGGTTTTGATATTTTAGCGGTCAGACCAGTTCGCCCCCATCCCCTGTGTTAATCATCGAACCAGTTCTACCCCAATAATTGATTGATCTCCAAATTCCTATAACCATCGGACCAATTCGGCAACACCCAGCAGGGGGACTACTAATTAGGGAGTACTCCAGATAACCATGTGAAAAGGCTAGGCTCAGGGATTCTCCCAACACGTCCCCTCTCTCTTGAATTATATTTGAGGTAATATTAGCCTATAGTTTTCAAAATGCTATGCAAATATTGTAGATTCAGCCTTCCTCAATCTATAGAATTTATATAATCCACTGTTATTACCAAGTATAATAGAAATTAGCTAATCATGTCATCATCATTCTCCTATTTTTATCCTATTTTTATTATAATATTGTATTGTTTAGTAGTTGCAAGATGTTTCAATTGTAAGTGTGTTTATTTCAATTTTGCACATGTAAAAACTGTATTTTCTGGTTAGATGGAAGAGAGGGCCTAATGGCCTTAATCTTGCCAGACAAAATAAATCTATTGTATTGTATTGTATTGTATTGTATTGTATTCCAGCTGTAGACATCCATCGTCGATGTAACTTTTGTTGTTATCTGCGTGCTTACTTACGGCATGGAGTTTTCTGAGACGTATAGAGACAAGCCTTGTGCTTTATATGATGGATAAACATACAGAAAGCTACGGGAAAGTCAAGGATGTCTGGTGACATGGGTATGTTTAAAACAGAAGAAATCGCGGTGTAAAGGAAAGGTTACAGTGGTGAGAATGATCGATCATCATCGCGTAACGGACGAGGCGAACTTGGGCGCTTTAGAAAGCTGTAATTCGAGCGAAGAAGCGATCCAGCGAGGACAACAGTGCGGCATTTCCTGAGGAATTTGAAAATAAATTCAGCTTTTACTACAGGAGGGTTATAAGGGTGCCGCATTTCTACATTTTAAATAGTTACCGAAACAGAAACTATGCTCAAGGAGTACAAAAAGAACAAGAAGTTTCGAGAAGGTTTTTCTTTGTGAGGAAATCCTAAAAATGTTATACGGAGAGAATTTTCCCCTGGTCGATGATGGTGTAAAGGATAAGATGTTCGTGTTCGGTGAAGCAATACGAAAGGAGATTTTGAAAAGAGAAAATTCGTTTTCATGGACGTGACATTCAAAAGCTGCAGCAATAAGTTTAATCGAAGCTTGTAAGCACAGAGGATAAACAAACGTCGCACCAGTCGTCTTTTCTCTTCTTCCGGACAGAAGGAAAGAAAAGTATTTACGACTAGCTCTTGTACTTGTGCTCGTGTACGAAATTCAATATTGTAGACAGAATTCTAGATGAAGTCGTGCACGAGTTGTGAATAAGATCTTATTAAATTGTATAATAAGATGGTATTTAAAAATTACATTTCTACATCTTCCCCTATACTACCATTTCATTCAGCGTGAATAAAGTTATTTATAGTCTAGATTGTAGTGATTTATTCCCTGACTTATCATAACGGTTTTCTTTAAATTCTGTTCACCCATTCTCTCGTGGCTTGTCAGTGATATGGACTTCACTACAAAAATCGAAATTCATGAATATTTCTGTTATTATAGCCGGCACGGGGAAAATGTATAAGACATAAACGATCGTAAACGTAATTCTATATAACTTTAATTATGCAGTATTTATCTATAGGACCATTAATGTTATGAATTTTTGAGTATTTAGGCCTTCTCCCTAAAACTACTATTTCACTTAGCGTGAATAAAATTATTTGTAGCCTAGATTGTAGTGTCTTACTCCCCGACTTTACATACCGACTTTCATTAAATTCTCTTCACCCATTTTCTCGTGATACGTGTACAGACAGACAGACAGACAGACAGACAGACAGACAGACAGACAGACAGACAGACAGACAGACAGACAGACAGACAGACAGACAGATGTAGAAATACCATTATGTTTTTAAATTCTGGGCAATGTACAGACAAAACTCTTATTTTATACGAAAACCAATGCCGGAACTTCATTGAAGAAACCATACCTTAAGTCGCCAATGTTAAATTCCTACCTGGAAACTATAGTTTAGAAAATAAGAAGGTATTCGGATATTTTTCTGCAGTGTGAAGGTGGTGAGAGTTCCTAGCCGCCCTCAACCAAGCAGTTTATACTGAGAAATGGTGCATTTTATCGCCCCCACAATCCTCGTGGACGGTCATTTGGAAGTCAAGACTCCAGTCATCTCCGGGACTCGGTTGTAGTCTCGCAACCAAATAAAAGGTATATGGGGGCATAAGCACTCTACTGAGAGATCGTTTACCTAAAACCAACCGAGGAGTATTCACCCAATTCTAGTCCAACTGACTAATGCAGCAAAATTTTGTATTGGTGACTACCATGCAAAGAAAGGGTGCGCTTTGTCGTCCCAGAAATACTCTCGGTCTCGTACCATACTCTATACTTATTTGCTAATATTTCAGAGGGACTAAACCTATGGGCTGTGACTCAGAGGACTTCATCCAATTCAATGGAGGGATATTGCTTCCTGAGCCTAATGCAGGAAGCTTATATAGCGGCCCCTCCCCGCCGTCACCCGTGGCGACCATCCAAAAAATCGGTGCGCTTTGTCGCCTCCGGAATCCTTTCGGACGCACACCTTACCTCGAATAACAAGTACAGTGAACAACACAGCAAACATCCATAGTGGTGATGGCACCTCCCCGCCAATACCCGTGGCGACCATCCAAACAGTTGGTGCGCTTTGTCGCCTCCGGAATCCTTTCGGACGCGCACAGCCCCTATGAATGCTTGTGTCGTTGCTTCCCCTACCTCTAAGAGAACAACTGAGCAAGCATCCATAGTGGTGATGGCACCTCCCCGCCAATACCCGTGGCGACCATCCAGAAAGTTGGTGCGCTTTGTCGCCTGCGGAATCCTTTCGGACGCGCACCGCCCCTATGAATGCTTGCTTCGTTGTTCCCTACCAGAACACAAATCCTTGGCTTCTTATATAAAATGGATGCGGACTGCACAGTAAGCGACCTATTCAACACTAAAATGTCCCTGTCTTACATTATTGTTTGCCATAAAACATCGAGTTGGTTCTGACTTTAGAACAGAATGAAAGTTTCTCCTGCTTCCTATGCGAACTTAAGAATATATAACTCGAAGGAGTAAGGTTGTAAGGACCAACAACTGAGTTTTTCTCACATATTATATTGTTTCTCATTAGGGCATTGGTGATTGAGGCAGTAAAATGCTCTCCTCTGGCAGTCCATCCTAAACAGGTGTACATTTTAGAATATCTAGCGTCACTATCTTATTCATGTGATGATGCATCACGCTCAGTTAATATAATATTGTACATCGCATGTATTAACAAAGCTGTGTTATTTGCACACAATAATATGTTTTGTGGCAATAATAGGTTAGTATGTTTCCTTAGAAACAGTTTCGAAATTTTAAGCTTCGAAAAATTGACCGTAACTCTTTTTAAAACTAGCATTTGTACCTGTTCTTCGCACGGGAATTCGTAATGGAATATAACTTATATTTTTTTCATCGATTTATACGAATTTGAATTCCAGTATTCAAACGTTTTATACGGCATGTTAAAAATGAATTACGATAAAGATGAACAAAGTCGAGAAAGAATGAGGACGATTACAGAGTACGATGAAGTTTCTGGTCCGAAGTTGTGGTAAATTCTCCTTGCTTCTCGGTTAAATATTGTTGTTTCAATGACCGCTGGAGTGGCGATCTGGCTGAAGACTCATGAAACCCATCGATTATGATAACCTCCCTTATTATCCGTTCAGTCGAAAACATTAAAATGGCTCCTTAGTTATTACCGCTAACCCAACTTGAAGGGACATGTACTAAGTGTTCCACGGGACTTGGATTAAAAATACAAAATTTCGTAAGCATCCCCATTATTTGCCGTTGTACGATACATACGTATACGGCATAAAATATCGAAAATAACATATTCTTAAACGTACGCTATATACAATCTTTTGATAGAGCAAATTTAACAAATACATATTGGGAATAATCTTTCTATAAACGCCAACACCATATGATACATTCACGTCATATGCAGCTGATAAGACAATCATAAATCACAAATTGCACCCGCTTTTTGGCTAATTCCTCTGGGACTTAGACTGAAAATTAGTCCGTTAATAATATCTCCCTTATTATACCTCTTATCGAAAAGGTGCACTTGAGAAAAAACTCTTTATAAATTGATTTCCCTTAAGGCTGATAGATTTCCATTAATGTTGGTCATGTATATTTTGTGGAAGTGTAAAATCACCGTCTCGATCTTCCTATAAACCTCAGTCGTTTCAGGGATGTAGAAATAACATTGGCCCTAAATCCTACCCAAGAACAGGTGGATTTTAAATATGAAGTTTAGTAGAAATATATACAGTGATTTTCAAGTTATAATAACTCAGACAAATAGGCAAAGAGACAAAAGCTAAAAAATGCAGATGGGCATTATTGCATCTGAAACGGACAACTGTACGAACATTTCGCCAAAATATTATGTACATACACATGGTCGTACGATTTTATTTATAGAGATAAGAAATATGTTCCAAGTGCAACACCTTTTGAGCTACATCTTCTAACCGTTCACCACCCTCTAGGACCCCGGTAACACCCTAGCGGTGATGAGGTTAGTAACCTTACCCACCAGTTGAGGGAAAAGAAGGAGATAGGAAAAGAGAGAGAGAGAGGGAGAGAAAAAGAGAGAAAAAGAGAGAGAGAGAGAGAGAGACTGGTGAGAAGGTTGCTATTGTGTCCGCCCCATAAGGGTAGATTAAGCGAACACAAGAGAGAACAAGGGCGAAAAAGAAGCAACAAGTAACAGTACATCAAAAAATTCCGAGGATAAAAACGGCACCAGCCAACAACATGATACAAAATTACCCAAAAGGAAGAAAAGAGAGACACTTACCCAAAACGTGGAGGAAATGCGACTTAAGGTCCGTGGACAACCAAACAAAGAAATAGTTGCAGCGCTGCACCAAATGTGGCAAATGAAAACCAACTTTCAAGTGATATGAAAGAAAACTTTAATAGACATTTAAATGAGAGGTAACATTTCAAGATAATATCAGGAGTGGAGCTAGGTTCATTATTAATTCAGATAACACCTTGAACCATATTGTTTAAAAGAAAGTAAATACTCGATTAACAATAATTGGATTAACCTGCAAGAAATTAATGTGATTAATAAATAAATACCCAATGAGGCAGCTTTAAATAAGAAAATGCAGACTTCATTTAACAAAATAAAGGAACTAAATCGTAAAAATCAACAAGAAAAAAAAACAACAGTGACCTCCATACCGTCAAACAAGATAATTAAATATTGAATTAAATGTGATCGATCACGCGTTTAAGAGAAAAAAACAAATACCATGTTTAGAAACAAACCGTAGTTCCATGACCTTTAGGCCGGTTGCCTTTTAACTTTACCACAATTCGTTCCAATTTCTACCAAGGGCAATTTCCAAGGGCACACGAAAATAAAGGAAGAAGTTACACAATTCGCCCAGCCAAAAAACGAGACGAAACGACCAAAGGTAGGCCGAAATAAATCACCTTATATGAAAGAAATGCCAACGATACCAGGGAACAAAAATATATTCATCCCACAAGAACACACCAACCAACAACAATCACGGTCAAACCAAAGCCCACAACCATTACCCAAACACACGTTGCCATGGAAACGGACAAGCAAAGCACGGTCTACAAATGAGAAGTAAAACCAACGGTTTTAAGTCAAAAATAAAACAGGGATCCCAGAAACAATGCAAAAAGAACAAAAGGAGAAATAAATCCCAGAAGGCAAGGAACCCGAAGGAAAGCTAACCCCGCTACCTTGGAAACTGCGCCTTGGTTCACACCTTATTGTACAATCAAGTGCAAAAAAAACTTTTACAGAATTTTACGATAATCATACTAATTTTTTCCACCGTGCGAACTGCATTCTAAAATGATTAATTGCCGAAACCGTTTCCTAAGGTTCACAGACGCACACGATATCCAGCACAATTTTCGAAGAGGAAGTCTTAATCCAAATATTATTATTATTATCATCGTTACAGTTATCTTGAAGTACGCCGAAACACATAAATCTTCTTGCTTCCCCAGAATTACTTTAATCCAAAACAGTTACATACCTTTGAGTCCAGAAAAATTGAGAAGTTCAAACCTTGACCATTGTTATTGAAGACCGGCAACCACGAGGCCGTGAACTAAAGTTGTTCACCAAGGATCCTGGAGGATTATCGTAGCAAAAACATAATCCAATGAAACAGTAGGAGGCCAGCAACTAATAGAATATGGGATAATCCCTCTTAAGTTGGTTTCATGGGGGTTTCAGCACTACCACCCGCCGCATAGCGGAACACTCACATACACGTCTATCCATGGCGGCTACAGCCCGCCGACTCCCTCGGAAGTAGGTGCTAGCGGTCAAGACTAGACTCGCCTCACCACTCGCTCACGCGCAGTAGGCGCAGACCAAAACTCCGTTCAACAGCGCGCGGCATATCATACCAAGGTAGATATTGGCGAAAGCCGATTGACATAGAATTTCCAAATGGCAACACACATGCCAGTTCGAAAAGGTTATGGGGGGGGGGGGTCACAAACTACTTAATACTGTCTCAGCCCTCCCGCCCCGAAAGACGACAAATCTGAAGCATAACACGATGATGATGTGGTGGTCACATATATACTAAATTTGGGCGAAGTAGTCCAACAGGAAACGACCACCAAGATTAACTAATTTTAGTTAGGAGTTCACATGACCAGGTTAATAGTCCAATACACAGTTCCATATCACATAGTTTTTAGAAATAATTGGCGGGCTGTGATCAACATCAGTGTCCAGAAACGTTAACCGAGCACACGGAAAGCCACCAGAGTAAAGTTTGTCATCAAATAGAGAGCACAATGACCAGAGTTCGCCAAATATTCAGTTTCACCCAATACACATTGTTTCAATGCATCAGACAATGATATAGTTTATGACACATGACGCAGTTCACCTTGAGGTTCGGCAACTCTCACACTAATCACAGATGTACTGACCAAAATTAAACAAAAACCACATGATTATAAGTCCACGCATCCAGGTTATTTTCTCAAGCACGGTGGTAAATTAATTTTTAATGCATGAATACCTTTACAAGTCTCCTTTGATATTAAGGAAATGCATGATCTCGTGTTGCAAAAGGTTACAACAGGGGAAATGAAACGCACCGGAAAACCCGAATGGGGGCAAAACCACAAGAAGAGGGAGGAAAAAAAACAAACCAGGAAACTTAAAGTAGGTGAGTATTCAGTTACAGGATCCACAGATCCGCCAATTAACTTTACATAAGCTAGTTACCAACAAACTAGCTGAAGCCCAGAGCTCTCCACTTGGTCCAATATAGTACAGAAGGAAAAGGAGGGCCCATTCAACAACAATTAAGAAATCAAAGGGAAACTACGTAAAATATACCATGTTACTCTGCCAACGAAGGACACTTAGCCATGACACGAAGAGAAACAATTAACCAGAACACATAGACACATAGGGTACGATCAACACATAATACCAACTAGGACTAAGACAGATATCCCGAAGGATCATGAACATAACGGGAGGGTAAGCAGTAATATTATTCAAGCACAAATCACCCACAAGAAAAAATATATAAGTAAAGGTACAGGACCACACCAAAGAATAGACGTCCTTGGAACATATGGTTTAGAATAGCAGGAGTTAAACTAAGAGGACACATGAAAGACCTATCAAATTACACTTTTAGATATTGGAGTGACACACACACAACCACAGAGTGGCGAACTCGTCAATCAGTCCAAGGGTCAAGAACGAGGGGTTGAGCAAAATACAAACCACACAGGGATCGGCAACTTATCTAGGATCACCAACAAAACACAGGTAAGGACTCAAGCATAGAAAACTAATTTTGAACAGACCAACGGAAAACCATCAGAGAGAAGGGACGCAGAAACCACACGAGTTACAGATAGGTAAGGCACGCAACAGTAGCATCGATGGGCAATCAGGAGACTCCTATAGGTTACCAGATGGAAAAATCGCGATCAGTCAGTCATCCATAACGGCCACATCAAGGTACAACTACCAAAAATAAATGCCCGGGGCAACGTGGTACAGAATAGTAACCACAAACCTAATCCTGCGTGAGGAAGAACAAGTCGAAAATCCCAGAGCCAACAGATAACTAAGAATTGCCCACCCGAAGGTGTACTTCCTCGGAGTAGTGGATACCAAACCAACAGCCAGATCTACCGCGACACAGAGGTAAATTAAAGGACAAATCACATCCCAACCAAGGTGTCTTGACAGCCAAACAACGTAATCCAAAACACGATTACCTAAATAATGACAAGGTAGCAGCACGGGTTATTCATAGAGAGATAAAGGATAGCTATCCTCAACGCGTGCTCACAGACCACACAAAACAGCACAATACAAAGCAGAAATTACAACAGCAAACCAGGTACAGATTAAGGACTAGGTCCATCCCACAGAAGCACCAAAGGAGAAATATCCTCAGGAAGGAAGTCCGACCGTACCACCGAAACTCCACACGCCAACCGGTAGATAAGGAAAATTACACTACGTTACCAACCGTCCACAATTCAAAAGGGTCCAAACAACCCACAACATCATCACCAAGTTACAACACAGGAGATACAACCATAATGCTGGCAGGAGTGCACCAACCGAACGCCCACAGAAAAAAAAAATCGCAGACAGATTTTCTACATAACCCCCGAAACGACCCCCAAAATCAAAGGTTAGGAAGATAAATTCAGCCCAAAAACCCATTACAGGAAAAATAATATAGAGGGTTCACGCATAGAAAACCACTTTTAGAACAGCCGCGAAGGGTGCCCAAAAGGAGGAGTGTCAGATCACTCGATCATGGATGAATACAAACATCAGTATCCGGAAAAGGAACACCTTTAAGACACGCGGTCCATGCAGAAGGCAAGCAGGGAACCTTTCCGACACCAATAGATCGAAACACACCACAATCAGAAATCGTACAATACTAAAATGGCACAAATAGTAACCCAATCATGACTAAGCACCACACATCTTCAAACACCCGCACACAATGAAAGGATGACAAATGGTAAACGCTCAGGCACCAGACACACTCCCTTACATTCCATCCCAAGCACACCATAGCTCAGCAATGATTAAGTCACAAGATGATCGAAGGGTTCAGCGGAAGGAATCCTATGCGGAGCTACAGAAGAAACAAGTCTTTGAAATTACATAAGCCTAGAGAAAACAGAGGGACAACAAAGCACAATTTAAGTTAGATGTCATCAGATTTCCCCAATGGAACTTCGGTAGCGCACCACATAAGCATAAGGCTATATAACGAGGATATCTATTGCAAGGTATTAATACCACCATCACAGGACAATTAAGGAAAGACAATTTCTAACTACAAGGATCCACACCTAGAAACAGTAACATACAAGAAGTACTAAATCAGAGTCACCAACACGAGGCACAGAAGGACCAGATTGACTCGCTCGCCATCCCACAGTATGTGTGCTAAATTCACTAACAATACAGGTCAGTTACCAAAGGTGCATCCATCCAGCGGAAGATGCGGTACAATTTGCCAGATCAACCGGGTTTAATTTGAGAAACATGAACGCGCCTAATACGCTTGGCTACAGGGTCACTTACCAAAATTGAAACGGGAGACAAGAACTCCAACACAGTGCACGGGCCTTGGTACCTAGGGGCAAGTTTTGCCGAAAACTTATTCACAGCCTTACTCATTGGGTAGCACTTAACATACACGAGATCACCAACATTGAATTTTGACGGTTTCCTACCTTTATTGTACTGCCTTTTGACCTTTTCGTATGACACAGCTAGATTCCTTTTTGCTTCGTTCCAGATCTTTTGAACATCATTAGGTCTAGATAGGTCTGGGAGAAGATCCTCAATACATAGCAGGTTAGACATAGGGGAGTACGGAGTATAGCCAAACATTAAAGACATAGGCGTCTTACCATGGGACTCATGAGTAGCGGAATTGAAAGCATGGGCCAACCAATGCAGACAGGAGTCCCATTTGGACTGGTTGCCATGATGATACGCTATCAACGCAGATTTTAAGTTCCGATTCAACCTCTCTGCATAAGAAGGATTTGGATAGTATGGAATAGTGGTGACATGTGAAATGCCCAACTCAAACAGATACCTTTTGAAGGAGTTACTGGTGAAAGAACTAGCGTTGTCAGACACTAAGAACTTAGGTGGGCCAAATGATGCAAAGATGGAATTTAGACAGTAGATAGAGGTGCGTGAATTAGTGGACCTGGTGGGAAAGATCCAACAGAACCGGGAGAAAGCATCAATACAGACAAAAATGTGGGTGTTTCCCAAGGAAGATCGGGGGAGGGGTCCTACGAAATCTATGAACAGTCGTTCCATGGGGCGCGAAGCTTGTGATGAAGACAATAATCCTACCCGGTTATTCAAATTAGGTTTGCTGATGGCGCAAGATTTACAAGATTTGACCATGTTCCTGATATCACTATCCATTTTCTTCCAAACAAAGAATTGCCTGATTTTCAAACGAGTTTTGAAATTTCCTAGATGACCGCCAAGGGGTGAACAGTGGTAATACTTGAAAATGACCGGTACCAGAACCTTAGGAACGACAATTTTGGAATTATGGTCCTTGCGACCCTTACAACAGAGAACACCCTTAGATAAGGAGTAAGGTTTCACTTCGATCCCGCTACTGATTGTATCAATGATCCTTTTCAGATCCGGATCAGTTTTTTTGATGATCTCCAATTTCTTGATATAGCAATGGGGAATCGGTGAGGATGGCACTAACTCCAACCGTATTGACAGCAAGCTCATCGACACATGGGTTGGCTTCCGCACAAGGATGACCTTCAAACATCCTGCTCAAGCCATCGGCGATGACGTTCTCAGACCCACGAATGTGGCGAACATTGAAATTAAAGGATGAGATCCGTAATGCCCATCTAGTTATCCTACCGGTCCTTTTGGGTCGGTTCAACACCCAAGAAAGAGCCTGATTGTCAGTTTCCAGATCAAAGTTGACGTGTTCAATGAATGATCGAAATTTTTCCAGAGCAAACAGCACAGCTAGACACTCTAGTTCATAAATGGAGTACTTAGACTCCAGATCATTGAGGACCCTAGATACGTAGGCCACGGGCCTACGCCCATCTTCATGTTCTTGTAACAGAACGCCAGCAATAGCACGCCCAGAGGCATCAGTTTGGACAATGAAACGTTTCTCGAAATCGGGAATAGCTAACAAAGGTGCATTAATCAGTGCGACCTTCAATGAATTAAAAGCTTCCTCCTGGGCTTTACCCCAAGTAAATTTTACATTCTTTTTCCTAAGGTCGTTCAACGGGGCAGCCACTTCAGCAAAGTTAGGGATGAATTTTCTAAAGAAATTGACCATACCAATGAATCGAGCAACGCCCTTGACATCTTTGGGAGGTGGAAAATACCTAATGGCTTGAGTTCTGGAATGATCTATGGAAACGCCTTCAGAAGAAACTACATGTCCCAAGAAAGACATGTTGGGTCTGGCGAAAGCTACCTTTGATAACTTCACTGTAAGGCCGGCTTTCCTTAACCGTAGCAATACTTCCCTAACGTGCACCATATGTTCCTCGAAGGTATTCGAATAAATTAATAAATCGTCCAGGTAATTAAAGACATAGCTGAACTTAATGTCAGAGAGAATGGAATTTAACAACCTTGACAACACAGCTGCTCCACAGCTTAGCCCGAACGGGAGTCTGAGGAACTCATACAAGTTCCAGTCGGTGATGAAGGCAGTGAGGGGAATTGATCTCTTCGATAAAGGCACTTGGTAATAAGCCTGGTTCAAATCCAGGACAGTGAAAAATTTCGCACCTGAGAACCATCCAAAACAGGTATGAAGGTCGGGTAGAGGAATAGATTGTAGTACAATCTTACTATTTAGGGCCCTATAGTCAATCACAGCACGATAACCACCAGAAGGTTTGGGTACCAAGAACACAGGGGACGCATACGGGGAAGTCGAAGGTCTGATCACTCCGTCTCTTTCCATTTGCTCAATGATTTTCTTTAATTCCAACATACGGGGTGGGGAAAGGCGATAAGGAGGGGATCGAACAGGCTGCAGGTCCGACAACTCAATGTCATACTCGAGTACGTTGGTCAAGCCTAACTTGCTAGTGAACACATCGGGAAATTCCCTGCAAAGATCACGAACTTGCTGTGCTTCGGCATCTCCTAAATGATTCAGGTCAAGCCGATCGATGTCACTAGACTCATCTGGCTCAGGGTAACCCGCACACAAAACTTGAGGCATTTTCAAGGGAACGTTAATCAATTCAAATTTCAGGTCAGGAGAAAATTTTAAAAAAAAATTTCGACACTGAGGATCCAAAACGACACCAGCCCAAGATAGAAAATTGGTACCCAGAATGATGTTACATGATAAATTGGATGTCACCAGGCACTTGACCTTCCAAGTGAAATTCCCAATCCTCAACTTGACCTTCACAGTCCCCAAAATATTTAAAAACTGACAATTAGCCGAAACGCATCTTAGATTAGTGGGTTTTATTTCCGGAAGTTTACACGAGGATTTCTTTTGACAATACCAGGCATAATTCATCAAGCATACTACGCTTCCAGTATCAAGAAGGGCATCTACAGGTTCATTGTTGACCTCGACAAAAGTGCACGTGCCAGAGGAGGGGGCATGAGCAGAAATACTATTGCACCTTGGGGGACACACCGGTTTCTTACGAGATTCAGGGTTTACAAACTTAGAATTGGCAGACTTTGCCCTTTCCCTTTTTAGTCATTGAGTACCATTTCTGTCTACCAAGGGGCAATTTCTTTTAACATGCTGTCTAGAGCCACAGGAATAGCAAGCGCCTGGACCACGTCTAACGTCAGGGCAGGAATTTCTTAGATGACTTCGGGACCCGCAGTTGTAACATTTACGGGCATTCACTACTTTAGGTGTTGACGGAAGGACGGGAGAATTGGTAGTAGTAGGGGGAGGGAAATTCACAGGTCTGGAGGCATCCCCATGTTTGACATCTTCAGCAAAGGAACAGGCCTCTTCCAATTCTTGAAAGGTAGTAGGGCAACGGGTTAAGGAAAGATAGGAGCGGTACGCAGGAGATATTCCTTTTAAAATTCTAGAGACCATTTCACATTCTGGCACAGAAATTCTAAAAACCTTGCAAAAGAATCGCAGATCCAGCACATAAGTTAGCAAGTTCTCATGCAGGAACTGGGTCCGAAAACAGTGTTGGGGCACAAGACTTTGGAGAGCAAGAGAGGGAATAAATTTGGAAAGGACAAGTTCATGAAAGGTACTAATCGATAAATTTTTCGAGATAGCTTCAGAAATTTCTCTCTTTAGAATCCCTTCACAATGAGGGAAGAGGGCGCGGAAGATCCCCAAATCATCGACTGAGTACACATTACCAGTCTCGGTCAACTCCACCAAAAACCGTAGGAACCGAATACACTCATCTATAGAATTTACAGAAAAGGACTTCACTCCCCGAAAAACTTCCTTTAAACAGTTAGGCGATGACGCCGAATTTAGCTTAGAGACTAAGGTTTCCAGTAAAGGAGCAGTCACACAACACGGACCTTGGGCATGGGTCGAGGACGCAATTTGGTGGGAAGAGACACTCTGGGTAGGTACAGAAGGGTTAAGTGCAGTCGCAATAGAACAATTCTCCATATCTCTGTTAATCAACAGCAAATCTAAATCAGAGGTGATGCCAGAAACCACCGTTAACAATCTAGCACATTCTGACACAAAAACAGAATCAGGCTTAATAGATAATATATCCTGAATTCGGCCCGAGTAGTGGTCAGCTCTGGCCCTCAGCCGGTTTACTTGGGCTTTGGACGGAGGCAATTCAATAAACTCTTCACGAATAATATTAATTTCGTTAAGATTGTCACAGATCAGGTTAAGGTACTCACCCACTCGACTCCTGTCAATAGAAAATACATTAATGGGGACCTGGGAGTTGGCTGATAGCAAGGCAGCGCACTCAGCAACAGTACGGGCAGGTTCAAGGCCACGAATGGATAACTCGTACTCCAATTCGGCACGACGCAGGAAGGAGGGGTTCGTAACGGCACGCGCCATGGTAGCAAACATGGAACAAAATAATCAAAAAATTACACAAGATCCTTGCACTCCCTTTTACAATAGTTATTGACAACAACACTTTTAGTTTTTTAATTTTTGATTTCCATCCGCCAACATTCGCCACAGCACTGCACCGAGCAAGGGTAGGAGGGGAGGAAAGTTAGGCTGCACAAGGCAGAAACAACAGAGATTAGGCAGCAGAGCAACAACAGTGGAACAACAAACAACCACCGCTCTGATACCACTCTAACCGTTCACCACCCTCTAGGACCCCGGTAACACCCTAGCGGTGATGAGGTTAGTAACCTTACCCACCAGTTGAGGGAAAAGAAGGAGATAGGAAAAGAGAGAGAGAGAGGGAGAGAAAAAGAGAGAAAAAGAGAGAGAGAGAGAGAGAGAGAGAGAGAGAGACTGGTGAGAAGGTTGCTATTGTGTCCGCCCCATAAGGGTAGATTAAGCGAACACAAGAGAGAACAAGGGCGAAAAAGAAGCAACAAGTAACAGTACATCAAAAAATTCCGAGGATAAAAACGGCACCAGCCAACAACATGATACAAAATTACCCAAAAGGAAGAAAAGAGAGACACTTACCCAAAACGTGGAGGAAATGCGACTTAAGGTCCGTGGACAACCAAACAAAGAAATAGTTGCAGCGCTGCACCAAATGTGGCAAATGAAAACCAACTTTCAAGTGATATGAAAGAAAACTTTAATAGACATTTAAATGAGAGGTAACATTTCAAGATAATATCAGGAGTGGAGCTAGGTTCATTATTAATTCAGATAACACCTTGAACCATATTGTTTAAAAGAAAGTAAATACTCGATTAACAATAATTGGATTAACCTGCAAGAAATTAATGTGATTAATAAATAAATACCCAATGAGGCAGCTTTAAATAAGAAAATGCAGACTTCATTTAACAAAATAAAGGAACTAAATCGTAAAAATCAACAAGAAAAAAAAACAACAGTGACCTCCATACCGTCAAACAAGATAATTAAATATTGAATTAAATGTGATCGATCACGCGTTTAAGAGAAAAAAACAAATACCATGTTTAGAAACAAACCGTAGTTCCATGACCTTTAGGCCGGTTGCCTTTTAACTTTACCACAATTCGTTCCAATTTCTACCAAGGGCAATTTCCAAGGGCACACGAAAATAAAGGAAGAAGTTACACAATTCGCCCAGCCAAAAAACGAGACGAAACGACCAAAGGTAGGCCGAAATAAATCACCTTATATGAAAGAAATGCCAACGATACCAGGGAACAAAAATATATTCATCCCACAAGAACACACCAACCAACAACAATCACGGTCAAACCAAAGCCCACAACCATTACCCAAACACACGTTGCCATGGAAACGGACAAGCAAAGCACGGTCTACAAATGAGAAGTAAAACCAACGGTTTTAAGTCAAAAATAAAACAGGGATCCCAGAAACAATGCAAAAAGAACAAAAGGAGAAATAAATCCCAGAAGGCAAGGAACCCGAAGGAAAGCTAACCCCGCTACCTTGGAAACTGCGCCTTGGTTCACACCTTATTGTACAATCAAGTGCAAAAAAAACTTTTACAGAATTTTACGATAATCATACTAATTTTTTCCACCGTGCGAACTGCATTCTAAAATGATTAATTGCCGAAACCGTTTCCTAAGGTTCACAGACGCACACGATATCCAGCACAATTTTCGAAGAGGAAGTCTTAATCCAAATATTATTATTATTATCATCGTTACAGTTATCTTGAAGTACGCCGAAACACATAAATCTTCTTGCTTCCCCAGAATTACTTTAATCCAAAACAGTTACATACCTTTGAGTCCAGAAAAATTGAGAAGTTCAAACCTTGACCATTGTTATTGAAGACCGGCAACCACGAGGCCGTGAACTAAAGTTGTTCACCAAGGATCCTGGAGGATTATCGTAGCAAAAACATAATCCAATGAAACAGTAGGAGGCCAGCAACTAATAGAATATGGGATAATCCCTCTTAAGTTGGTTTCATGGGGGTTTCAGCACTACCACCCGCCGCATAGCGGAACACTCACATACACGTCTATCCATGGCGGCTACAGCCCGCCGACTCCCTCGGAAGTAGGTGCTAGCGGTCAAGACTAGACTCGCCTCACCACTCGCTCACGCGCAGTAGGCGCAGACCAAAACTCCGTTCAACAGCGCGCGGCATATCATACCAAGGTAGATATTGGCGAAAGCCGATTGACATAGAATTTCCAAATGGCAACACACATGCCAGTTCGAAAAGGTTATGGGGGGGGGGGGTCACAAACTACTTAATACTGTCTCAATCTGCTGGGACATAGCTCTCAGTAATCCTCATATCGAATAGGTACACATGAGAAACAAGTTTCAGAAATAGATTCCCTTTAATGTTAGAAAATTTCCATTCAGGTCTGCCTTGTCAATGGTTTGGAAGAGTAAAATCAGTTTCGGTTCCCTATCAGCCCCTAGTCATTTCCGTGAATATGAAATGGTATGGACGTTAATATCTACCTTTGAACAGGTATATGCTAAATATGAAGTTCGATTGAAATATCTAGCGTGTTTCCAGTTCTAAGAAATATGCTTTACACACACCCGCTTTTGAGGTAAGTCCACTGGGACATAGACTGGAAAACCGTCAATTAATATCACCCTTATTAATACTCGTATAGGAATGACGGACATGAGAAAATTATTTCAGAAATTGATTTCTATTAAGACAGGTAGATTTCTATTAAGTTTGGTTATGTATATTTTGTAGGACTGCAAAATCACGGTTTCGGTTTCGTATTAACTCCTAGTCACTTCAGGGATTTAGAAGTAATATTGGCCCTAGTGTTCTAAGTGTAAATTTTGGTAGAAATATATACAATAGTTCTCAAATTATAAGAATTCAGACAAACAGACAACGAAGCTAAAAAATATGCAGATGATCATTATTACACCTGAAACAGATAACTGATCGAAAATTTTCCCAAATAGTAAAAGTACACACACATGATCGTTACGATTTTATTTGTATAGATAAGGAATCTGCTCCACGTACAACACCTGTTGGGCTATGTCCGTTGGATGTTTTATAAATGGAATTTCACCAAGGTTGTCGATTTCAAGGCAGGTTGCTGTTGTGTATTTTGTGGGAGAGTAAAATCACTGTTTCGATTTTCCAGTCCATTCTATGAATTTGAAATGCTATGGACCGTAATAACTACCTTTGGACAGACGGATGCTAAATATGAAAATTGCTTAAAATATTTCCAGTAGTTTCTCAGTTGTAAGAAATATGCTTGACACGTACCCGCGTTTTAGGGTAAGTCCACTGAGAGTAAAAAAAGATTCCGTTAGTGATCTCTCCCTTGAATTTGTGTTTGCATTTGAGATCTATTTTGTTGCGCACGATTACAAGTGCAGAGCTTCGTTTCGAGATTTACTGCTTTTGAACTGTACGTCGTGTCACTGTGCGTGCCGAATGTGATGATTCTATCTTTCCTGTAAGTGTGTCAAACTATAAAATCGAGAAATGTATCAGATTCCTTATCTATATATTTTCGTTCAGTTATCCGTTTCAGGGATCGAGATACGACAAACGTCATAAGACCAAAGTTGCAGATCTCTCCAAATGGAGCCGTAAATGTGATGTCTGTTTTGTGACACGACTTACCGTTTGGCCACCAATCACTCCGAAACGAAGGTCTGAACCATCAATAAAATTGCCTCCGTATTTCGATATTTTTCGGGACCAAATGTTACACATTTGTACAGTATGGAATCTTTCCTCAAAGGAAAGATAATCCAGGTTTTGGAATTACCATTCGCTTACATACGGAGAAATTAAGGAAGAAAGTAATACAGATAAGAAAGCTGACATTAATTGAAGATAGGATAATAACTGAAGACAGCCTGATAGGACAAATATGTAAATACCAAGTGGATGTATTGTAAAATTAAATGTCTCTCACTAAATTGTGATGATATTAGTTACGGATTTTAAAAAAGCCGTAACAGAGGGGAAATTTAGCACAGGTATTATTAGATAAGAAGATGACTTATGGTGTTATTATATAAGCCTGAGAGTCAAGGCAGAGGTAAGAAATTAAAGCAGAAAACAGAATTGGAAGAGAAATACAGTAAAAATTAGAGCAAATGCCATAAAACACATTACGGTGTAAAATAATGGGCTACAATACTGGTGAAATTTTCACAGCCATTATCAGTGCTATTCGAAGACGATTGTAACTTTCAACGATATTCCACAAATATCCCGCAGAATGGCAGCTTGACGTTTCCCTCATCTTCTACACAACGAGCAACAACGAGTTCACAGAAATAATGATGAAAATGGGATTACGTTACTTCCCTGCTGGCAGACAGCCAGACACGTTTCCATGGTAACCAGTAGGCTCGTTGTTGGTCTGTACGGGTGTCGGTCACAGCGCAGAGCATGAAACTCACGGAAAACAGTAATTTTCTCCGTCATTTCAAGAGTAAGCTAAAATTTTGTACATAAAAAAGAAGTTGTTTAAAATGAAAAGACGTTTCACATACTGTCTGCGGATTTTACAGATAATCAATAGTATAAGAAATCGAGATACGTATATTTTATGGGGGTGTAAAATCACCGACTCGATCCTCCTTTAACAACCCGTTCTGGTTTTCATATAAACCCCCAGTTTATTCAGTGATTTTTAAATCATACGTTACCGGGCGAGTTGGCCGTGCGCGTAGAGGCGCGCGGCTGTGAGCTTGCATCCGGGAGATAGTAGGTTCGAATCCCACTATCGGCAGCCCTGAAGATGGTTTTCCGTGGTTTCCCATTTTCACACCGGGCAAATGCTGGGGCTGTACCTTAATTAAGGCCACGGCCGCTTCCTTCCAACTCCTAGGCCTTTCCTATCCAATCCTCGCCATAAGACCTATCTGTGTCGGTGCGACGTAAAGCCCCTAGCAAAAAAAAAATCATACGCATATCTAAGCCTGCTCCTGGATTATTGTACTCTAAATATTAAGTTTGGTCGATATAAATCCAGCCGTTTCGCCGTGATGGTGGAACAAACGGACAGACGGAAAACAGACAGACACGAAAGTTAAAATTCACGATACGTTCTTTAGTTGACCTAAAACGGACAGAAATCTGAAAAGTTGGCAAATCAAACGAAATTACAGACAGCGGACCCCATTCAACTTTATGTATATAGATTGATTCTACAAGAAGTACCTGAGTGGAAGCCTGTGACGGTATATACTGATCTTAAAACGACGGCTATCTCAGCCTTAGGATGAAGACACACGGAGCGGTTTTTGGTGAGTCGGATGCCGTGTCTGCCGCCGCCTGTGACAAAACACACGACCGAGCGCGCGACGTTAGATGAGGCAAGACAAACTACAATTATCAGACCACACTACCGAAAAAACGTGGCTGCCGTACCAAGCCAAAGCTGTCATAGCGAGGAGTAACCGAATAATGTATGCATGTACACCTCTTAGCCCCATTTCTTAATATGAGGTTCGGGATGAGGTGAGGAATTAATATGGCGTATTTTCATAGCCAGATGACCTTCCTGACATCAACCGCAGTTGAGCAGCTAACGAACATGAAACGAATGATGGTGAAGAGAATTTGTTAAAAATGAAGCCATGTTTTCCAGTGTTGACTTAGTTAAATGTAACAAAGTCAAACACACAGCAAATACAATGTAAATTAAAACACCATAAACATACCTGTAAAATACACACTAACATACAAAGAATGACATGTTTCGTTCTACAAGAACATCCTCAGATTCTATCAAATCACTTAAACAAAAAAAAAAGGTTATATATGTACAGTATTGTTTACGTAGCGTAAACTTATCAATGATAGAGAGATTAGTGATAACATGAAACAGCAATGACAATATATATATATATATATATATATACAATTATTAATAAAATAAGTACGTAAGTAAGTTTTTCATTTTATTAATAATTGTATATATTTTATTTTTGTCATTACTGTTTCATGTTATCACTAATCTCTCTATCATTGATAAGTTTACGCTACGTAAACAATACATATATAAGCTTTTTTAAAGTGATTTGATAGAATCTGAGGATGTTCTTGTAGAACGAAACATGTCATTCTTTGTATGTTAGTGTGTAGTTTACAGGTATGTTTATAGTGTTTTAATTTACATTGTATTTGCTGTGTGTTTGACAGAGTAAAAAGCCTTTGTTACATTTGAATAGAATTTGGTAAGGAGGTGGACGAAATCGGCATTATCTATGAATAGGAACTGTCCATGCCTTTGCTGGCGGGACCTAGTGTTTACAGTGCACTACGTCTTCTGGTATGGGCTAGAGCAATCTTGTTACTTTCATTAATCTGTCTCAGCTTTATCCTTGGCTTTGACAAAATGAAAGTGACTGAGGTATGAGTGATGCTAGTAATGCCATTCCTTCTGCAGCCAGTCCCTGCTATGAATGGTGTGAAAATATTGCTCATAGGGTAGGTTGTTGCATGCATTTCAGTGGGCTTGGCAGACTGATATGTAATAGCAACTTCTGGCTCGGTGAGGAAAGCAACGGGAAACTACCTCACTCCTCATTTCCCTAGTACGCCTCTTCAGTGATGCCTAGGCCATCTATGACAGCTGATGGCGGAGCTGTTGAGGATCCAACCAGCCTTCGGGCTGAGGACTAAACATACACACATACAGGAACTGTCCCTGCATTTGCCTGGAAGTGGAAATGGAAAACCAAAGAAAACGATTCTCAGGAAGGCGAATCTACTACAGGAATACTTACCAATGATGCAATCATCGCGTAAATTCAGCTGAATGCATTCAATGTATGGCGTTAGAGCGCGCTCAAAGTCTTCAAAACGCTCGCTGCACCGTCAGTAAACGACAGGCCGAATCGGCAAGCTCCGCTGTGGCTATTTCATCCCATCTGATACAATAGAAACATGCGCCGACTCGGCGGCAGACTCGGCAAAAACCGCTCCGTGTGTCACCAGCCTTAAATGGTGTATTTCCCTCAATTAATATCTGCGGGAGTTTTTTATTTATTTTACGTCTCTGGAGGAGGGTTCCACATATTGGTATGACTACACTACACAAGGAAAATGAAGACGTCAGACTGTGTGTAGGAATTTGTGCTGCGTTTGCTCTTCTCAAGAAGAAGGTCAGGCTATATATATATACACGAGCAAGCACCAGAAGAAGAAAGGCTCGTCGAATTCCCTGACTCCTTCGTGAACCAATGGCTATAAAATCTTGAAGTACCACCTGAATTATTGAACAGCTACCGGCGACGTCATAGGACGAATAATTCAGTAGAAGGGTGAAATCAAAGACTGAGCCGTCAGATTGGAAGACCACACCCCCGAGTGAATGGCCTCATAAAGTGTTCAAATCTGAAGTTGAGAACTCTAATCATAAGATTGTGAGGACGAAGGGTTATTTGGGAGTGAAAAGGAAAAAGCTGTAACTTATAGGGAGTTGGATAGAAGAATACCAAGGATTAGGCTACTGGAAGGACCGAAGAAGATTCTGATGTTAGAAAGTTTCTTAAGACGATGTATTACATTCTGAAACTTGTCTAATGCCAAGAGGGCAACGTCATTTAAAAATAAAATAGGACAAAAAGGAAAAGGAAATGAAAATATGTTACAAAGCAGTTAATATTTCTGACATGGAACTAGGTCTTCAAAAGACAGAGTACGTTTACCCATGTATGTCCATGGCGTCCTTGGGTCACTTAACCTCCTTATTTGAAGCTGCTGCGAACCGACAATAAAGGCTCATCTCAAAACTGTTGAGGTGCCGAATAATTCACGCAATTCTGGCTGGCACCGAACAGAGGACCTCTTCCAACTATCATTACAGAATTATTATTTCTTAAAATTTCAGTTCTATATATTTTGTTTTCTATACATCTTGTTGTAATTTTGTACACCTAATCCGAGTGTAGGGACAAAATTATAGTTTTTTTATATAGGTGGCTGAGTGGCCGTGCTCGTTAAGGCGCAACGGCTATGGAGCCAAGCTCTGCATTCGGGAGGCGCGTAAGTTGGAAGCCCACCATCGGCTGTCTTGAGGGGCAGTTTCTAATCACAGGCCACAGCCGATTCGTTCCACCTCCTTACCCTATTTCATTCACACTAGTCCTATTCATTTCATCTTCATTAACTTCTCAAATGAGGTCGAAGATCATCCGGCCCTAAGAACATACCATATATCTAAATTTATCTCAACACCTTCCCTACCCCATATCGACAAACGGGACTGAGGAGTAGATATACTGCAGCAGAAATGCGGAATATTATTTCACGGGAGTAGTTTCTGAACACGAAGAATCTCTCTGACAAGTGTCCATAAAATCTGCTGTTATTGCACCACGATTAATCGTAACAAACGGCTGACTCGCAGAAGTACGATAGATGTGTACCTGACGAATTTTATAGTTCATTCATGAAGAGACTACGGATATTTCAGTTCACTCTCCGTCTGAGGGGACGTGTAGAACGGGACCTTGGCTTAGGAGAGTAAATTTTCATTTAAGAAACAGCGTAATACTTTTGAAAATTGAAAGATATGTATTTCTGCTTATTTCAATTTTTCGTTTAAAAATGTAAAAAAAATACAAAACATACTTCATACCTGTATTTATATAATGAATTATAGAGTAAGTGATTAAGTGCTTTATTTATAAGGAAATTCTTTTTCAAATGATTGAATTATTTGTTAATGGACAATAGAAAAGTAAATTCACTAAAATTTTCAAAAGTCTTCTTGCCAGAAAAATGCAAATGTCATTTCTAGTTTCAATCTAATATTTTATGCTTTGTGTAACACGATCCTTTTTTAAGGTTGACTTTGAAAGAAGAATTATTATTCTTCTCTGACAAACATGGTTCATGATTCTAACTACATCATGATCTACATTTCTCTCTCAATTGTTTATAGAAAACCATTTGAATAGGCCTTGAAAGATCACCAGGTGTGTTGAGCATGTAGATTATATTAAAGTTGTATACTTTGAGACCTTCTATGGGTTTTCAGAATGCACTGAAATAATCTCAAATAAAATCCTAACGTAAATAAGACAACTGTTGATTTTCCACACAATAAGATCTGTTTCAAATGGTTTTCTCGCAATCGATAAGAAGAAAATGAAGGATACAAAAGAAGTTTGAACCACATTTTGTCATAATAATAATAAAAAGAATCCTCTCCAAGAACCTAAAACTCAGGCAATATAATGGGGAAGTAAAACCATCTGTTCTCTACGCCTCCGATTGTATCGTAATGAACAGGAAAGGCACTCTCATGCAAGTAGAACTCAGAGAAAGGAAGGTCCGGAAGAGAATACTGGGACCTGTAAGAGAAGAGGGAGGCACTTACAGAATTCGGTACATCGTCACTTGAATAAGCAAAAGGTGCCTGGTCTTCTGTGGGCACCTAACCCGCATGAACCCTGCAGACTTACCAACAGGATCTTCGCTGTGGCAGGTAGAGTGAAAGCATCCAGGAACAAGTGAACCTCTTCTCTCAAGTCGGATCTGGAACAACTGGGAATCCCGCATGAGTCCATGCGTGACCGCCCGGAGTTTCGGCAAGCCATCCAGCGGGGAATTTTTCCATTGTCGCTTACCAGTAGAAAGAACACAGGAACCAGCAGACCTATGTGGACGGAGGAAAGAAAGCTGGCTCACAGCCAGAAAATGAAGGAATGCTGGAAGAGGAGAAAACAGAAGGTCCAACTGACGAGAAGATACGAGCGCCGTGGTCCTCAGTAGGCCCAAACGACAAAAAAGAAGAAGAAGAAGAAGGAAGAGGAGAAATCTCCTATGATGGCGGTAACTGGAAACGGGCGTGTTTTTGTACCTCCGACATATTACTTTCTTTTCTTAGTCTTTCTTGTGTATAGAAGTTTGTCGTATTGTGCTTTCATATCTACAACCATCCCTGAAGCAAGTGAAGTGTCGTGTGATTCAGTACTGCAATGGTGCTTCGCTGAACGGCATTATATTTTCTCTGCTTTGTCCGTCTCTGATCTCTCTGTGCTTCGCCATGCCCCTGTCTCTTCCAGCGAAAGGACGAAAGGTTGCCATGCTTCCTCACGTGCTGTGTTCGCCATCTTACTACTCCTTTCCGGTGATGTTCATTTAAATCCAGGACCGCTTAATGTTTATTATCAGAATACCCAGAGTCTGAAAAACAAATTAACTGACTGTGTACTCAGTGAACCTGAATTTAGTGAGTTTGATATCTTATGTTTCACTGAAACTTGGTTACCTGATTTTGTCTCGGACAGTGAACTTCCATTCTCGTCTAACTTTTCAGTGTTCCGTAAAAACAGAGGTACCGGTAAGCGTGGGGGTGGTGTAATGATTGCAGTAAGTAATAAACTTAAAGCCCGTCACAGGCCCGACCTAGAAACTGAATGTGAGATAACCTGGGTTGAAATTACGATCCCCAGAAGTAATAACTTGTTAGTTGGCTGCTTCTACCGCCCACCCTCCGGTGATATCACAGCATTAGAAAATTGCTTTAATTCAACGGTTTTGGCTCTAAATAAATCCAACGATATTGTGCTAATCGGTGATTTCAATTCGCACATATCCTGGCAATCTACAACCACTGGAACAGTAACCGACCCTGTGGACTCATTTATTTTGTCTAATTTCATAAACGGTCTTCATCTACATCAGTTCTGCTTAAAACCCACTAGAAATTTGGCAACATTGGACCTCCTCTTCTCTACAGTAACTAGTGTTAGTGTATCTGTTGGCAGAAACATTCTTAGCGCTGACCACGACTCAATCGAGGCTACCCTCAGCCTACCTGCTTGTCAACATAAAGACTTCCCACCCGCTGCGAGGCGAACATTTCCGCTCTGGAGTAAAGTGGACTGGCTAGTCGTCAACCAGGACTTGTCATCCCTCCCTTGGTGCTGGTTATCAGCTGATCGTGACGTCAATAGTGCGGTTTCCCTGTTTGAGGATTTAATATTTACCACCATTAAACAGCATGTACCTTTCTCCAAACCCAGAAAGCACAAATATCCCCCCTGGCTGAGTGCCGAAACTAAATTGCTACTAAAGAACAAAACCCGTGCGTGGTCACTCTGGAAGTCTATCCCCAATTCACACACGTGTAATACTTTTAAACACCTCAGGAAAATCTCAAAATCGCATCTTAAAAGTGACTACAATCGGCACATCACTTCTATAGCTGGAAACCTTAAAAACAACCCTAAAAATTTCTGGACCCTAATTTCGTCACGCAGAAAGTCACCCCGGATACCACTGAATCTTAAACTACATAGTGATGATGTCCCAACTGAATTAAGGTCTCAAAAATTCAATGAGTACTTTCACTCTACCTTTAGCCCTCCTGCACCTATCACAGAACTACCACAGA